>NW_022900918.1:37342359-37634312 GCF_012274545.1 Fukomys damarensis
ATATATATATCCCTAGATAGCAGTAGGTATTTCTTAGTTTATATCTGCTTCATCAATTAAGGGACATCTGGAATCAGGTGGATACAGGAGAGAAGAAAGCTGAAAAATATGGAGATACTTATTTTAATGGCCATTAAGCAATATGCTTACCAAATCGATAGAAGCCGTGCCATGTTATTGCTAATAATTGCTGGTTCTAACTCCAAGATTTTATTGTCAGCATTGATCCTAAGACTCATTGTTTTGGTTTGGGATAAGTGATTATATTTGATAAGTAATAAGAAAACAATACCTTGCCATCCTAACAATGTGATATGCTCATAAGGAAACATGCATGTTACTTAGATAATTATAATGAAATCTGGGAAGCACCTGCATGCATATGAAAACCTGCTTAGTTCACAAACACTTCTGCCATTTAGAAATAGGTTGCTTTCCCAAAGACCATTTATCTATTTCACTGTTTCCCAAATTCCCTAAAACTACAAGGATCTTAGGCAAAAGAAACTAAATGCTTACCTTTAAAACAAGCATGCCTATCAGTCCTTAAAACATATAAACCAAGATTATTCTTTTTTTCTTTCTAGGAATCATTTTTAAACTTAGGACTTTGACCAGTTTGTTTTATGTGGATAATCATTTTATGGCACAAAATATGTCTCTTTTCCAAAATGATACTGCAACTTAGTAGATGTTATAATGTATTTGCCTTTACAAAATCTGAAAGGCTCTTGGATAAATTAAAGTGATTATGTTTAAGAGAAAAGGAAACCAGTGCAGAAGCACCAAACATTTTTAAGGCATGTCCTGAGAATATTCGGCAAACTATGAGTGTTTTTCTAAATTAATGAGGTAGTCAGCCACTCAGAATTGAAGTTTTGCTAGCACAGACTCAAAACATTTTTTCCCCTTAATTGCATTTCCTCTTCTTTGGCTGATTATTTAAAAATACAGCACAATTCAAATCATTTCATGTTTCACTCTCTGGGAATTATTGTACTGTAAATTAATTTATTTTAAATACTACAACAGTGTTTATCATTAATTTGTTTGTTGATTTTAACCTAGTTTATATTCGTTTCTAACATAATGTATTGATTTTATGGAACGGCATCTACAAACTTCAGTGAATGCATTTAGATATTAAAAATCCAATTTTAAGGACTATTATCAAGAATATATAAAGAACTCAAAACAATCAGCCCCCCCAAATATAAAGACCCAATTCAAAAATGGGCATCCAAAATGAACAGACATTTCTCAGACAAAGAAGTCAAAGCAGCAAGTAAATATATGAAAAAATGTTCCACATCACTGATCATTTGAGAGATGCAGATGAAAACAACACTGAGATTCCACCTCACCCCACAAAGAAAGGCTGCTACCAAGAAATCACACAATAACAAATGTTGGCAGGGTTGTAGGGAGAAAGGAACCCTTCTCCATTGTTGGTGGGAGTGCAGACTGCTGCAACCACTCTGGAAATCAATATGGAGATACCTCAAAGAGCTGGGACTGGAGGTTCCATTTGACCCAGCTATCCCTCTGCTGAGTATCTTTCCAAGATAACTAAAAGAATCATATCACAGAGAAGTATGTGCACCCATGTTTATAGCAGCACAGCTTGTAATAGCTAAATCTTGGAAACAGCCCATTTGCCCATCAGTTGGAAACTGGATAAAGAAGATGTGGTTTTTCTATAAAATGGAATACTACTCAGCCATAAAGAGTGAGAAAGTAGATTCATTCATAGGAAAATGGATACATATTGAAGATATACTCCTAAGTGAAATAAATAAGGCATGCATTTGTAAATACCAAATAGTTTCTCTGGTGTGAATAATCTGCAATAATACAGAAGATCCTAATAAGATTACTGACATTTAGAAATGGGAAGAAAGTAGCTAAAGATGTAGGGAAGGTTGGGTGGGTAGGAGAATGGTAATAAGGGAAAAGAAAAAAATGTGAGATAATGAAAAGATGGAAATAAAGTGTTTGTATATGGGGAGGGGAGTAAGGAGTGAAGGGAGGGTAGGGACAAGGGGCAAAAATAAGAACCAAGACTTGTCATGTAGAGGTACAAGATCCCAACAATGAATGTAAGTGTACTGTATCCCTAAAATGTACCAATAAACTCAATTAAAGCTGAAAAAAAATTTACAAAATCCAATTTTAGATTTATTGGATGATGTTCATCAAACTTTGCAATAGAACAAACTTTTACAATACTTAACATTGCAGGAAAGATTTTTATGATATCTCTAAATCCATAAAGTGACCACTTAAATATGAGAAACAAGTTTCGACTACTATTTTGCCTAACAACTGGTTGTTCTTGTTGGTTTGTGTGATAACCAATTTTTTCACATCCAAATTATTTCCTTTTTTGTGTATGTACATGTCCATAAAACATACATAATTTTATGTGTATATGTGCTTTGCAATATTTTCATTAAGTTTATGAGTACATTGTACATCTACAGTACAGTTACATTCATCATGGGGATCTTGTAACTTCACATGACAAATCCTTGTTCTTTTTCTTCCCCAACCCCCAGCCACCCTTCCCTGCTTACAAAGACATTGTTTCCATGATTTTCCTTTTCACATATTTTTTCTTTTCCTTTTCCCCCATCCCTGCCACTTCCTCTACTGTTTTAGATCTTCTCTTCTTAGTATGCAATATGAATTATACACTTTGATCCTTATTTACACTTTTAGTTTTGCACACCAGAGAAACTATCTGGTATTTACACGTGTGCCTTATTAATTTCACTTGTGAGTATGGCCTTAATGTGCATCCACTTAGCTATAAATATCTCTAGTTTCTTGTTCTTCATGGAAGAGTATACTCCAGGTATTTTGCGATATTTGTTTAAAATTATTAATGAATTTTTCACTCAATATTTGATTTGGGGAAATGGGAACTTATACCCTTTTGGGTGAATTATAAATGAATATTGCTGCTTTAGAGGACAATTTGGCAAAAATATCCTAGAGTAGAAAATGCAAATTATCTTACCTTTGCATGAGCAATTCAACTTTTGGAATTAGATATAAGCACATTGAATTCTTTTAAAAGTAAATTTAAACAACATATAAAGGACAATGATCATAGCACTTGGGAAACTCAACTGATGCCTTTTATCAGGGATGCGGTATACTCAAAAATAAAATATTGCTTAATATTTATATTCAGGAACTATATTGATTGGCATCAATATTGTTCAAATTTACAAACAATACCTATAACCAATTTTTAAACTTTGTCCTTTTTTAAGTAAGATTTATAATGCAGGATATGTAGAAAAATATAAAATTTTCAGAAGCAATTCTTCCTTCTCAGTTCAAGATCATTGGTTATGTTTGATAAAGTAATAAGCAAAAAAATTCTTCATCCTAACATTGCACAGTTTGTCTACCTTGATAGTGTGTATACTACTTATAACAGATAATTATAAGAAAACCTAGAAAGTTTACTTTCTAAAAACTTGGCGTTATGCAAAAAGAAGATCATTTGAATAGTTGGGAAAACAAAACTTCTAAACTTAATAGAAAAATTTTTATTTGTAGATCTTATTATATTGTTTTATTTTTATATTCTTAAACTTATCAAAAGGCAAGTTTACTTGGTGTTTTGGAAATTATATTAAAGATGGCAGTTGAATAATGCATTTTCCTCTGTGGCTAACAATATGGCATAGAAATTTGATACATTCTCCATACACGTGCCATGTTTCCAAAGGGAGGTTTTTAAACCTATACCATTTAGTGCAATAAATCAACTCTTTCTCAAATAAAATTATGCTAAATACATTTGCTGAAACATCTCTTGAAATGGCATTTTAATGGATAAGGATGGATTAATAATGAAATACTCATTATATTTGATGTGGAGGAAACAAATTTAAAGACGTCTCATCGCATTATGAATGTTGTGTGCCTGTGTGACTCCGTCACTAACAGAATATAAGAACTCATAAAGCAAACACAGCATCTCTTCCAGACGGAAAAGGTCGCAGCTGAGTGTTGATTAAATTACTCCCTCGAGACTCGCCAATGATAACTCTGTCTCTAATGCTTTAATATGAAAAATGAAGGAGGCTGCTCTGCCTCACGTCTGTTTTTGCAATTTATGCTTTGCACATTGCAGCTTCATTCTTAGCAGTATCTGTTTCACTTGGAAAGCTGTCCGTTACAGCCCTTTAAGGATGTGTAAATGAAGCTCCCACGACCAAAACCTCCTGTTAAAGGGAATTATTTTCCTTTGCAATATGTTCAGCCTTTTGCCTTCCACAATATGTTCCGTTTCTCTCAAGGAACACATTTTTTAGAAATGCCTTTTATGTTCAGTTGAATGCAGTTTATGCTTAACACGGGTATATTTAATACAATACCTCTGACAAGAGAGGCCCCTGTGGTCGGGTGCTTCTGCCCAGAAATCATCGCAGGGATCAAAGGCTGCAGCATTCTGGAGCCATGCTCAAGGCTTTCTTTGGGTGGAACATTTACATGCACCTGTTGGTTTATGGATTAGGGACAGACAGATGGCTGGCTGTGCCCTATTCGGAGCTTCTCCTTCTTTCTTGTGATGAGTCCGAATACGACCTGAGCACCTGGCAGCCTGGGATTGCACCTGTATTTCTCTGCTTCCTTATTGTCTGAAAGGCATTGAGAACAAACTCTTATAGCTCTTGCAGAAGCTAGAAGAGAGAAAGCCTAGAACACAACATCTGGTCAAGTCTTAAAGGTCAGTAAAGTCGGGGCGTGGTATCCTCTTCTACTTGAAGTATGCCACTCTCCCTTTTATTTCAACTAAAAAATGTTTATAATACTGGCCAAAATTCATTTTATAGACGATTTTCATCAAGTTTTGCTAAGACAGAAGTTCGGTCTACCCTGGAACATCTTTTCACTTCATGCAACTAATCTTAACTTGTATAAGGCTAAAAATGTGCTATAGATTTATCCAATTAGTCAACCAAAATACCACCTGCCTTGCTGGCAATGAAACCTAAATGATGTTCATCTTGAAGGATTCCTTCTCCTTTAGCTGACTTTCTGAAAACGGGGTGCTTGCAGAATTGGAAAAGAAAATGGAGAAATGGTCACATAGGCTTCCACACCCAGTGGACCTGCAGAGGGATGGAACTGCCTCTGGCCATTTGGACCCTGCATCTTTTGCTCTGACTCCTGGGAGGGCTTGGGTTTGGTTCCTGGGGGCTCAGCCTGCTTTGGGAGACCCTGTGGACTCTTGAAATCTAATCTTGGTCCACTACTCCCAGACCCATTGTCCCTGGCCTCCAGTTCTAAAGGAATCAGCCCTCTAGGTGGTGTGTGTCCTAGGTAGTTCTGAGCTTTTGCCCCTAGATTCCTGGAAACACCATCTCCTTCCCCTTCTCAGGGAGTCAAACCAGATATCTGGGAAATTTCACTTTTCAATTCTCAAAACCCTAAGTGCCTTTTTGCATCCTTCTGGGAGGCTGTGATTATGAAGGGTACACAGGAGACATTTCTGAGATAGTGAGTCCGTGGTGGCATTGCCTTTTAAGGGCAACTCATTAGATGCTGCCAAGATGCCCAGACATATGCACGGGATGGAAGAGGCAGGAACTACTAGGCTCCCCTCAGGATGTCCATGGTAATTGTGTAGTTAAGGTTTTCTGGAGAAACTACAGGATGAACATACACACTGCACATACAGAGACACGCGTGTGCACACACACACAGATACACACAGAACATTTCCCACTAACATTTATTAATTCCCCACCCTGGCACACCCAGGCCCTGCACTTTACATGGCCTCCATGCTAAATCTTCATTTTAGAAAAACCCTCCAGAAATTACGCATGCTAGAGGTAAAGTTCACTACGTGAATATACTAAGTCTACCTAGAACCTAATGTGGGAAGCACGTGTGAAATTGCAAAAAGAGAATTGGCCTGAACTTGACCTACTAACACTGAGACAACTTCCCACTGGAAATACACGACACCAGGAAGCCCCTAATTGGCCACCCACTCATTTTAATGCCTTCATGAATACACACTGTTGAGAATCTACCTTCATACCATTGTCTGAGAAAAGATAATCCTATGGGTTGACTTGTATTCCTACAAAAGACACTGATGCCCTAACCCATGTTACCTAGACTGTGACACTCTTTGAACATAAGTTCTTTGTTAATGATCAATTCTTTTTGCATCATTAATGTGGACCCCACTTCTAGAGGACTAGAGGACTGGTGTCCTTACCTACAGGAGTCAGTGAGACACCAGAGGGATCCACGTTGGATACCATGTGGAGAAGAAGGCACTGATTTATTCAGTGCATCTGCAGGCCAAGGGCAGCCAAAGAAAGCGCTGCCAACAGGTGTGGGGTAGAGCTGGGCATGGCCTGATTCTCCCTCCTTGACTCAGAAGGAGGCAAGGTACCCAAGACACCCTGATCTTGGATTCCACCTCTCCAACAAGGAGACAAGGTGTTATTTAACTCACCCAATATGCCATACTTAGTGATCTCATCTTCTGAAACTCATACTGTACTTGTTCTTTAAATTTGAACTTTGACAGGTGCATCCCTTGCTGTTACTTCCTCTTTTTAATGAACATTTTGATCAGCTATGGACATTTCAATGATGCTTGTGTTCTGTATGAGGTCTGCATTTTGAGTTTGAATCAACAGAAATCATGCATCTACATCTCATTTTTTTAAAGACTCCCCCAATCTTCAGGGGTTATACTTTGAAAATAATCCAATGTGACTTGAAGAAAACAATACGCAAGATGTTTATAATCAAAATCTAGAAGATGGTGGAGTTTTAAAATTAGTATTACTTTAGTACTCAAGTTGTTAGATTTTGGGAGGATGATAAAGAAAATATTTTTTAATATCCTTTTAGCTGTTTTTCAGATAATGTTTGTTGTGCAATTATATTTTGCAAGTTCATCATTCATATAATATCTTAACGTAATTCAAATACAGGATGCAAACATATTCTGATAGTTTCACATTATAATTTCATGATACCTCTATTATTGTGCATTATTATAAATATTAAATGACCAATTAAATGGGATATGATAATACAATATAAATCAGGTTTAAAAGGGAAAAATTTATGCTGAAGAATTAATTTATCAATTAATAATGCATTTATGCATTTTAAAATGCATAGAAATGAGCTAATTAGCTAGTCCCTAACCTCTCGCAGTAATATGAGTTCCACATGTAACCAATCGCTTCATTTCAGTGTTTTTGGTGTGTACCATTTTATTCTTCCAGAGACATTTACTAAGTTTAAAACTAAACTAAATGTCTAAAGTAACACCGGGGATGAAAAGGGTTTAAATGGCTTACCTGGTAATATTTTTTAAATCTTTGATCAGACTGACTCAATATCTCTATGTACCTCCACTTCAAAACTGCATATAGCTGTCAAGAAGGCTCAGATTACATATCAGGTAGTGGCATACTTCTGCCCTTTCTGATGATGAGATCTCATCAAAGTGAAGCTCTTCAATTTCTCTCTCTCCTTTTCTTTTTTTTTTTTTACTGTAAGTGGAAAAATGTATTACATTGTCTTGGGACCATAACCAGTGCTTTAAAAAGAAAGAAATAAATGAGAAAAGTACTTTCTAGGTATTAGTTTTTCAGGCTGATGAAACTTCTTAGCTTTAAAAAAAGTATTGTAATCTATGCAATCCACTAAAGCACTGAGAAGATAAGAATTCTCCGTTTTGACAAGGATGGGGCTCTACAGTTGAAAACATGACATTCAACATGCACATATGACACAGTCATGGACCGAGCAGAAAGACATTATGCTCCTGCCTCACACTTCCCTGTAAAGAGAAAACCTGGTGCTTCATTTCACACAGTTCATTCACTCAAGTTTGCTTAGAAGCGTGAAAGCATGCAAAAATCAGCCAGTGTTGTAATCTTTTAGTGAACTGTTTTCCCCATTTTATATATGGATCGCAGAATCACAAAAAGTCCAGAATGTGGGGTTCAGGTCTCCACAACCATGCTTCTATCTTCTCCTCTTTCTTCACTACCAGCCATCAGCACTGTCTGCTTCACTGGAAGGGGCTGCGCTGTTAAGATAAATCAGGGTACTTCGGTCATGTTGAAAAGCCTGGACTTACACAGCTGAGTCCTGAGGAACCATCCACAGCGTTTAAGTGAAGTACTGGTCAATTACATGGTGACCGATTCTTTTACAGGCATTATGAGTCACAGATTTAACTCCGGTAAAATAATACCACAGAGTAACCTGGATTAAAAGATGAAGAAAAATCTTCTAAACTTATATTGGTGTATGATAGTAATAATACTATATCCACCTGCATTAAGATCTTTTCAAATTCAGCATGCTACTTTATTAAAAACTACAACTCCTTTTTTCCAAATGTGTTCCTCTATTCTACATTGTGTGTGATTACACAAATAAAAAATACATCACTGGTGTTCTAGATTTCATCCACTCTTCCTATCTTGCCTGCAACACAATTCGGATCACATCCATTCCATCGTTGCAATGAAGATGCATTTCCACTTCTTACACCCTAAACTTCTTCTTCCTCTGTCTGCCGTTAACAGACTCCAAATGTGTCAACATGTTCTGAGTGCTCAGACTCCAATTCATCTCTCATACTGTGGCACTGTTCCCATGACTCATCTTTTTTTTTCCCCTCCCAGCTCACACTTTATTACCTCATTTGCTTGCATGAAAAACAAAACAAACAAAGAAAACCCCATAAACTGTTATCAGGTCAAAAGATCTGTTCTCCATCTGTCAGAATATCCTTTTCCATGGATTCAAGGGTTATGCAAATCGTGTAACATCAGCCACTCTGAGAGCTTGTCCTGAAGTGCTCTTGTCCTCATGCCTGCATCACTCGGGTCACCTACTTGTACTGTACTTTTTGTCCTCTTCTCTCTTATAAAATAATCCCTATTGGGAAACTCAAAGTCATCTTCAACATGAAGGCTTCCGATCATTTTTAACATGTGTGACACAGAATGATAGGCCCATAAAGATGTCAAAGGATTTATCCTTAAACAAGTGAACAAGCCAGTTTACTGAGCCAAAGAAAATTAGACTGTAGACAAAACAAAGATAGCTGTGAGAGGGAGGCTACCCTCGATTATCCAGTGAAGGCCATAAACCGGAAAGAAGGCAGACTGAGAGTCATCGAGACAATAAGGGGTTGCGAGATTTCAGGATGGAGGGACGAGGCCACAGGTGAGGGAGGCAGGAAGGCCCCTGAAGGTGAAAAAAGGCGAAGAGACATAGGTCTCTCCTGAAGTTGCAGAATGAACATTCACATCATGCTGTTAGGCCACTGAGGAAGGCCCATTTCAGAATTCTGATCTGCAGAATTGTCAGGTAATGAAAATCTCTCCTTCTTCCTCTCTTTCTCTCTTTCTGTGTGTGTGTGTGTGTGTGTGTGTGTGTGTGTGTGTGTGTATTTAAGCCACTGAATTTCTGAATTTGCAGCCAGTGGTCACAAAAGAAATGGCAATTACACAGCAAAATTAACATCTCTTCCCTTGAAGTGAGAAAAATATACATAGAGAAGTGATGCTTACACGTCCGTCATTATTTTAAGTGCTTTTAATGGTTTCCTCATTTCACCTCGGCCATCCAATTAAATGGAAGGTATTATGTTCACTTTAAAGATAAAATTACCACTCAGAAAGCTTTGGGCATTAGTCAATATCAACAAATTAGGTGATGGCTTGGGATGGAAGCTAGATGAAAGGTTGAAAGTGCGGTTTAATCTGAACTGATCCGGTTCCAAAGATGATCCTCTTTTCTCCATGCAACGCTGCTGCTAATGCTGGATTTCCCACGGCCACGCTCCTACTCAGGGATCACAAAGATGAGAAACCGTGAGCTCGTGACCTGGGCAAGACCACACCACTGGCCGTTCCACATGCAAACACTCTGCTCTTTCCACAGCACTGTCCTACTGGTGCAAAATATGGTATCTCGACCTGGACTGTCTATGTGTGGCACAGCTGCCGCAGGCTGGCAGAACTACACAGGGAAGCGGGGAGGCCAAAGCTGTTTGGTATCGTCTTAATCGGAAAGGGGTGAAAGCATCACAGTTGGCTCTGCTTCCTCGCTTGTCCATTATGAAGCAGTAGCTGCACTCTGAATTGGGAAGGCAGGCAAACTCACGGTGTCGTTACCGGAGTTAATCCACTCGCTGCAGAACAGTGCAGGACAGCTGCTGACGCACGGGAGAAGAGTGCAACCCTGTGTCTTCACTTTGGGTTCAGTGCGTCACAGACGCGTCTGAGGCCTTGTCGTTTTCCTCAGGCGATCGTTTCCCTGTTCTCTCTCCCACCTGCTTTTGGAAAGGAAGGGGTTACCTATAATAGTTATAATACAAGTGTGAAAATAAAGAACATAAAGATGGAATGACTTTTCTACCTAGGACTTTCTTCCATTCATTCCTCAGTATTCTTAAGTCAGTTGATTATTCAATAAAATCACATATATTTATTTATTTAATTAGTTACTATTTTTTGATACCAGGGATTGAACTCGGGAACTTGTGTTTGTGAGGCAGGTGATGGCACCACTGAGCTAAAACCCTGGCCTCAAAATCACATTTATTGAAATATATATAATATATAAAAATAAAAAATATGTTTATCTATATATTATATTACATATAGATAATATATAATATACAATATACATGACATATTATATATATATATATATTATACATATATAAACACATTTTATTAGTTCTAACTAGCAAAGGGTGATAAAGCATTAAAAATAGCAATGGAAGAAGGGAGTAAAATTTTAAGAAGCTGGTCTTATTGGGGGTATCCAGACTCAGAAAACCTTACATTTTCAATAATGAGAGAGAGGCATGTAAAGAGGAAATTCAATAATTGTGAATAAACTAAAAGTGCTGAAAAATACCATGACATAAAAATGTAACCTTACAAAGTTGAATCCTAATGAGAATATTCTCTCTAGCTCAATTCCACTTTGTCATTAAACTATGCAATATTCTCCACCACGTTTACCTTGAAGGGTTTACTGGAATTTTTCCTACAGGTCGCACATAAATAAGAATCAGAATTGACAAGCAATGGCTTCACGAGGCTGGCATATACATGATGTAGTAAGCACAAAAAACGTTTGATGACTGATTGGAAGAGAAGTTCTGAGATGAGTTCTCAAGGTGAGAGAAAATAAAATGGGAAGCACAACTGAATGGTGTATTCCATACACTCAGTTGGTATTGAACTCAGAGAGATGATGGGCAGCAGTGTCTGAAGACGTTATTTTATTTTCTTGAGATTATTTCTGGAATGTTAGGAGTTCTGGAACTTTTGGGAGTCGAGATTATTTCTAGAACAGTGCTATTTAACAGATGAATTGGGGGCCACGGGATTTTGTAGAAGGGCATTCTTCCAATTTTCACAGAAACCACAGTACCATTGTGCTCTCTCAGATCAGAACTAATTTGTGGGGAGGAGTACTATCACTTTTTTTCTTGTCATGATAGTAGGGTCTCCAGGACCCACAGGTCTGGACAGACTGTTCTTTGATGCTGTTAAGCTGAAGCAGGCCCCAGAGCAGGTCAGAGAGAACAGAAGGTGTGGGGTGGGGTGGCTGACATAAGCATTTGGGATCACACATGGAGATCTGTTTATGGCTGGAGAGTACACCCCAACTTGAGAGCACAAAGTCCAGTTGGATTCAGCTCTTAGACAGCTGTATTTTGGAACACTACCAAAATACTACTGAAATTGTAATTCACATGCTCTTATTTTTTTGTTAACCATAAACAACAACAACAAAAAGAAATATACCTCCGCATAGAATTTGTTGTAACATATTTGTGTCTCTATTACTAGCACACAAGAAAAAGCCCTCGGGTATTAACTTTAGATTGGAGAGATTTATCAGTTGCCACAAAAATCTACTCTGAGAAATTATCCCACAACGATGCTTAAACTGTGGGGTGTGTTTCCAGGGTGACATTGATCATATGTGGTAGGTATCCTGATCCTCTGTGCAGGGAGTAGCTATTATTCACTCCACATTTTTTCATATGAAGAAAATGAAACAGTGATAGATAAAATAATTCATGTGTAGTTCAAAAGTTGGCAAGAGCCTAGCTTCATTATATTAGGTGTTTACCTTATTTTGCTGTTTCTAAAAGATTTAAACTGATAATTAATCAAAATAAAATCTATGAGATGGAAAACAGGACGCTTTTAAGAGTACCCGTCTATGCGCTATAACTAGACTTAAAAGGAAATGCTGATACTTTTTAAACTTATATACATATTTACATGAGTCTCTCATATCTTTATATTTATACATCTCATATATAGGTATAAATATTTATATTTGAATTTATATATTAAATATATGATAGCGAGAAACAGAGACAGAGAGATAACAGTACAACAATCCCCGTGTGGTTTTCAACCAACTTCAATGACTATGAAATAATCATAGCCAATTTTGCATCAGCTCTAGCTCCTCCCACCGCCAAGATTTTTAGAAGACATCTGATCATATTTGAAGATGCAGATAATGGGAAGTTTCCGCAGCGGTCCAGTCGTGAGGAGGCTAGAAATACGGATTGGCAGACTACCGAGGGAAGAAAGGAGTCCGAGCAGGGCCTCCCAGAGCCTGCACACTGGAGGGCAGACAGCGAAGGTGCAGTACTGCGCCTGCGCGAGTCCCATGCCGTAGCGCGCGAAAGAAGTCCCTCTGGACGCAAATGCATTAATGTCCCGCCAGCAATTACTAAGGTGACTCTTGCAAATGGTACTATCGAGGTTCCTTGCTGATAACACTGTCTTAGCTGCGGGTGCTGTCCCGCCGCAGGTCTTCAGGACAGGCAGCGTCACACCTGAACCGCAGGGGAGCGGTAGAAGCGGAAGTGCCTTCACCCGGAGCATAGAGAGGTGGGCGCATCGCTGGCTTCCGGCTTCCGGCTTCCTTACCTCCTGCTGCTCGCGCTGCAGCAATGAGCACGAGGACGCTTCTTCCAAAAATTCTTTCTGACTCTTAGGACAGAACTTCAGTCCGAGGGGACCTTTCCCCTTTTCCTATTTCCGACACAAATTTGAGTGTTACACAGCAGGAAGGAAGTATTCGACACCGATTTAAAAGGACGGAAGGAAGTGAGCTGTGAGATCGCCTGAATGCGATGTTCCCTTGGACCTGGCGATGCCGAGGCCACTGTGAAAATGTCACTGTGTGTGTGTGAGATGCTGAGTGGGATTAAAGTGGGCCCAGCAGATTTGCACGGCAGGTTGAATGCAGAGTGCTGGGAATAGAGACAGTGCCTAAAGTGGGATTTGGGAATCTATTGACCTTTTTTAAGAAGCTTGTTTCCAGCCTATCCTTGTACCCGAAGCACGTAAAAAAGAGCCTTAGCAACGTTTGAACAGAATGAGGAACCAATATGCCTATTTTTAAGAGTATGGACATGAAGCATAAATACCGTAATTAAGGACAGAATATCAAAGTTAATGGGAGCATAATGTTCCATGTGAAAAAAATATTGAAAACAACACAAAAGAAAATTTAACAAAAAGGTGAAGCGATATTAAAACATGCTAGTACATTGTAGATTCTTCTACTGTTAACCTTCCGATAAATGCATCACTGCATTTGACAAATTTTTATGTGAAACTGATTCCAAACGTCAGTCACCAGTTTAAATTCAGTGCTTGGTTTTAAAAGTAGGAGGAGAAAAACCAACGAAGGGATAGCAACAGATAGGGAGGATGGTATCCTGAACAAGAAAAAGTTTCTAGGAAATGCTTTAGAAAAATGCTGTATATTGAATCCAAATCTGAACTATAAAACTTTTATTTTTTAAGAAAAGGAAAAACGATAAAACAAGTAACTAACATGAAACATCATGAACAGATGGAGTGGGATGCAGTTTATCATTAATCCCTGATGCAGATAAAATTTTCAAAAGCAGCAATTCTGATAAAGGCAGAGGTGGCGGTTGTAGCAGAAGTCATTAAATCGGAAAGGTGTGTACTTCTTAACATCTGCAGAAATAAATGTGCTTTAGCATAACTATCTCTAAACTCCAGTCTCATCATACATTTGGTAGTCACTAAAGTTGAATTACTCAATAAATATTAATAAATTCCATTTACTTTTATTGATTTTTAAGAAATGAATGCAGTGCCACATTAGCATTGCTTCTGTCATTCTATTAAGTAGCTGAAGGACAAACTTTCCTGCTGAATTGAGCACAGTATCAACATGGAGTGGGGAAAGATTCACTTCTGTTCATTGAAGCCTGCTCTTTACCATGCTAAGAACTCTAGGGGAAAGTCTTTGATATGGAAGACACACATTGGCTTGCTTCTAGTTGTGCTCTCATATGAGATTCTGTGTGGTTTTCAGGAATGTTAATGATGTAAACATCCAGTGCTTGTTTAGGAAAGGCATTATTGGGACAGACATCAATGTATTTTATATATACAATGTGAGAGCTCCAGAATTTACATTAACAAATGGAGATGCATTATCAATAGCTACATCAGCTCCTCATGCTGAAAGCAGTTAGCTATTTAGAGACAGGACAGTGTGTTAGGTTACATGATCAGAGTCCAAAAAGTATTTTTACTTTATTATCTGATGTCATGTAATAAAGTGTATTCTCATAATGATCCAAATTTATCTTAATCTCATAAAATATGTTCAGTGTGAATGCTACAGACAAAAATACAAAGAAAATGGTATCTGGCTTTTTAGTAATTTCACTGTAATTTTAAAACTTTTAGCGTGCTTTGCTGAATACCATGTCAGAAAGATCCAGGATTTATGCCTGCCAACAATTTTGCACAGAATTTTATGCCTTAGAATATTTTCATCAAAACTCTCATATTTCTCCTTCATATTATGGATCAACACGAAGAAACTCTTAGACCACACTCACCCATGCACATGGCAATGATTGGCAGTTTTGTCATCTCTAAATCTGCTCTTAGTTTTGCTTTTTAAATAATGCACTCTGTGATTATCAGGAGTAAGTAATGGAAACAAACTCAAGTCACTCTGATGCCTCCACCCCGTTTTTTTAAACATGGTATTATCGATTTGGAACTTGTCAAGATACTGAAATATTGTCAAGGTATGAAATCTGTCATCGCAATACTAGCAATCCTTTTGCTTAGCCAAAATAAAAGTGATTTTGACTCAAGAATGTCTCTCGTGTTCTCTTTTTAAATACATATATATTTAATTAATATTAAATATTTAAAATATTTAATTAATATTACATAAATATATACTCATTTATAATATATATATATAAGAAGATGAAGATAGAAGAAGATTAAAGGATGAAAAATAAAATGAGAAGAGGAAGGAGATGTTTTGGTACAGATGAAACAAAAGTGTGTTCATATTTTAATGGGACAAAATTCTCCTGGGACTGCATTTAGTGTAAGGCCCATGCACCTCAATGTCCATTCAAAGAATTCCTATTAGCAAAATCATGAGAGCTTCATGATACAACATTGTCCTGTGCTCTGGACCCAGCAGCTAGGTTCCTAGTGAGATTCTATTGAAATATGAACTCAGATATAAAATTGCAAGAGCAATTCCATTAATCTTATTGACATAGAAAATTTTGTAAAGCAATTATGGTGTCTTACCTCAATTAGAAAAGAAATGACCTTTTTATCATCATAAAAATTTCTAGTGTGAATGCATTATTAAGTTCAGGGAAAAATGAAATCTATCAATGCCATATCTATTATGTATATCAAGTACCAGAGATAATGTGGGGGTAGTTCAATGTGTTTTAACATTTAAAAGAATACTTTTGTTCCTTTTGATTCTCACCCTGATGAAAGATTAATTCCTTCTCAGATTAACTTATTGTGTGATGGCGGGGTTTGCCCAAATCTCCAAGCACGCAGGTCTGTGCCAGTCCTCCTCAGTGAGTGTGAGTATAATTGGAACATAGCTCTGATGTCAGAGGAAGAGCTAAGGGATTCGTTGGCTAATGCCAGCCCACAGAGAATGCTGCGTTGTAAATGTTTTGTACCTTCACACAGTTCATGCCCATTGTCCATGCACAATACTTGTTATTAAAATTAAAGGTGCTTTCTTAAATTACAACAGGAGATTGTAAAGTGGCAAGCATGGCTGTGTATCTTGTTCCGTGATCTGTCTACCCCTGACCTGTGGCATCTGTGGACATGTGTATACATGCAGACATCACGTTATTGTATCATGTGTGTATTCGGTCATTGCATGATTTTCAAAATAATTCCCTTGTAGTTACCAGCACTTTACTTAGTAATTTGGGTTTTTAGTGGCCTTTTTCATTGAAGTTAATTTTACTTCATTTCAAAGAGATACAGTAGGTCCGGAGTGAGTGGGTATAAGAAAGCAGACACAATGCAGTGCTGCCAACATTGTGACCCTGTTAGAAGTTAGGAAAGAAAGGCACTTTCTTAGCATCAGTGTCTGTGTCATCACATCTTCCTCTCTGGTGCCCACAGCTTCCGGTCCCCTTTACAATGCCCTGGCCACTAATCAGTTTAGCCCGGCCATGTATGAAGGTGAAGATTTATTCTGCTCTTGTGGCCCTTGTCTCTGCTGACCCAGAAGCACTGTAACACATGGGTCCTGGTGGCAGAAGTCACCGTGGGGCAGGGGTAGGAGTCTGTGTCCCTGCCTTTCCAATCACACACCTGACTGTCCCGCAGGATGACGCAGGAGCTGCAGTGCTGATTGTCTACTTTGTGCCTAAATCACTAACTGCCTTCAAGGCTTCTCAGGACTTCCACAAGTGGGAAGCGTTTCTCCTTATTTATTTTCAACAAGGACAGGAAAAAACTACTCTGCAGGTGCTGGATTCACATGGCTTCAATGTCATTTCATCCATGGGCTCCCAAACTGTAAATTCAATTGAAATCCTAAAACACGGAAACGATTGATATGAAGTCCAAAAGAAGCCAAATAATATTACTATGTCAGTCCCCTGTGAGATACCTTTCAACGCCAGAGGTTCCTTTTATTCACTTTAGGGTACATTTCTGGCAGTGGGGCCACCGTAAGCATGTTCAGTAGGAATCCTCTCAATCCCCGAGGAAACGGCACCCTTGTGCCCTGCTGTCGCTTCCCAGGGCCGCGCTGTCTTCATGGTGTCGCTTTCTCTTCCAGACTTGAATTCTAACTTTCTCTGTTTTCTTGAGAGAATGGGTCAGTTCATTTTACATATTTTTTTTTTACAAAGAAATCGTATGTTTCATAAGTATGTGCTTGCAGTACATAATGATTAGCACGCACATAGTACATCTTAACTATTCTACAGCCCCTTCTCAGTCCCTTTCCATCTCTTCATTTTAAATGTTTATAGCTTCCTAAACTGGCTCACATATAGGAAATTAATATCACTGTTCACATATTTGAGTATCAGTCATAATCTCCTCTTTCCGGGGTATTCTCTGTTAGGTAATAAATCAAATTACTCCAAAGTCACTAGGGTTAGATGTGTTCCTCTTGCAAATAGTTCTCATGTATTATTTAATCATAATACTCTCTCTAGTTGGGCATAATTAGCTCATGTTCCAGGCAAAGAGTCAGAGAATATAGCTGAATCCCAAAGTCTGAAAGGAGCAAAGCTAATAATATTAAGTATTAGATTGGCTGATCTGAAAACTTTTAATTTTGTTTTTTTTTCTTCCTTTGCTTTTCACAAATAGTAACAAACACTTTAGTGAAAAAAGGCTCATTATGTACTTTTATAAACAGTTAATTTAAATATATCAATGAACTTCAAAATGTTAATAAGCTCCGACTAAGCACCTGATATGCTTAAGGTTATGGATTGCTGTTATAAAATAGACATATTACTGTCATCACATAACCTAAATTCTCCTAGTAGGAGATAAATGATAAGTAAAAATGTGGTCTACTAGAAAGTCTAAATGCTATGGACAATAAAAAAGGTGGGAGATGGGTCCTGAGGATCCGGGCATCAAAGACACTGTCGAATGGATAAGACAACCAGTGAACAAAGAAAGAAAAGCCATCAAAGAAATGTGCCATGTTTGGAAAGGCCAATTCTTATAGATAAAAGAATGAATGCACTGCCGTTCACAAATGCTCCGAGTGCAGACTATGTTTGCACAGCAGCGCGAAGTGAGAATGGATGGAAACTGGATTCAGGGCGCTGTGGAAGTCCCGGAGCCAAGGGCCAGGAAGGCCTCTGTGATTACTCTTGCCCTTACTTTGAGTGAGTTGAGTGCTGCCAGAAGGTTGTGTGCAGAGCCGCGATGTAATCCTTTGATTTTGAAAGAATAACTTGGAGTGCACTGCATTGCTATTGAGAACTAAGAATGAGATCAAGAGAAAGGAGAAGCATGCTATTTCCATAACCTCTGTATGAAATGGTAGTTTTCTGGGCTGAGAGAGATTAAAAGAACAGTGAAGTATGGAAGGCAGTGAGAAATCAAGGAGGCAGACATGAGAAGGGTTATCCGTGTGGATTTCAAAATCACACACAGTCATGGTAGGAACAGGAAGGAAGAATCAGCCAGGGATCACACGGATGAGGGAAGCAGCCAGAGACAGGTGCTGATGGTGACTGAGAGGTAGTAAGGGCCTCCCAGGAGAGAGGGTCTGCTCTCCAGAGCCTGTGTTCTTGCATCTGCAGTGGATTCTCACCTGGCTTTTCTTTGCCCTGAACTTTATCTTCCATTCACCTTTCTATCTGGTGAAATTTCTACATAAATATCTTTTCTCTTTCCTGAAATTTCACTCTTTTTGGTTTGAACTAAAAGGATACGTACTTCTATCTGTGTTTTTTTTTTTTTTTTTTTTTTTTTTTTTTTTTTTTTTTTTTTATTTTTTTTTTTTTTTTTTTTTTTTTTTACTAGCCTGTTTCTTCTGGGCTTTCTCCTCATTTTTATACTTGTTTTCATTGTGGCCCACAGGCTTTTCTCCTCTGTACAATCTCTTCCTGATGCATAAGTCCTGCCTAACATTTCTCCATTATTTTTCAAGTAATAATAACCAGAGTACGCCAGCAAGGAAGAAATGACTATTGCTGTTTTAAAATGTAAATATAAAATTTAAATGTTTATCTTATCATTTTTTGAGACAGGGTCTCACTACATAGTTCAAGCTGACATTCAACTCACTGTGTATCCCAGATTGCCTTGAACTTGCAGTAACCTTCTGCTTCAGCCTCCCAAGTGTTGGAAACCATATCCAGCCCATAATTTAAATTGTTTGTCTCTTTTTGTTCAAGTTCTTGACCTCTTTCAATGTCTACAAAACTACTTGTGTTAGAAATTCAGAGAGATGCCAATCTTTACAGCTCCCTCCACAGGATATAAACTCAGCACTTTTATCATATTTTCCCTCTCCCTTGACTTTTCCCACTTTCACATCTACAAAAAGATGTATCAGTAACATATTTTCATCGAAAATAAAGCTTAAGAACTTAACTGTTTTTATTTGCCTCTTGCTAAAATATGATAGCTTTTACTTTACGTGTATAGCAAAACACACAAAGTGAAAATTAACTGGCCAGCTCTCATTTGCTAACATCCTCTGTGACCGGAAGCAGCTTTCTTTGGCTCTCTTCCTTAGGCATTCGGTACATGCTGACAGTTTGAAGCACATAGATTGAAGATTAAGAACATGCAGCTCTGGAGAAACTGCCTCCCAAGTCTGTCACTTATGTACTGTGTCACTACAGCACTTTGCATAGTCTCTCCCAGCTTAGTATCTTCATCTGAATGAGCATTTGGAGCAAGAGTATCAAATGAATTGTGTTGCTGAGGAATTGAACAAGTCAATATGCGTATCAAGAACCACCCAGGGTAGAATAGTCTGCATTAGGTAATAAGTATGTATAGCTTACCTCTCCGAGTGCTTTTGTTTTCGTATCCATTCATGCATTTATTCATCCATACGTCTCTTGAGTATTGGCTTGATAACGTGAATCCAGCCACACAGTATGAATTTAATCATTGCCTGCAGTGCTTGGCACTGTTATTGACCAAATATTTTTGAAGTTCTGGTTGTCTTTCCAGAGAAACAGAAGAAGCACGCGACTCATTCTGGCTAGTGAGCTGCTGATAACAGAAGGGACTGCAACAGTCAACTTCCAATGAAGTGGTGTTTTCAGTGACTTGCTGAACAGTCCCTGGGTTTGCCTGGGATCCTTAGTGATAGTAATGGTTTGGTCCTCGTATTCCCTTTCCCAGGTCACAGGGAATTAGTGCAAATAAACTTTATTTAAGTTAACAAGACCTTGGTGTTTTGTTTTGTTTTATCTTTTTCTTTTATCATTTTAGTCAACAACTCTTGACAGAGCCATAGCTCTGCTAAATGAACGATTAAATACAGAAAAAAACAGCCACACCAAAATGATGCACTTAGCAGAACAGAAAGAGAATCCTCATGTTAAGAAAACACCATGGCTAGAAGTTGCTTCGGTATAGATGAGACCTACAAGGTGCACAGTGTACTTCAAAAGACCACTCTCATTTGCATAGCCGTTCTTCATTTGAAAAGAGTGTAGCAGAATGAGTTTTGGCAAATATGTAAACTAGGCCTTCGTACAGTTTTCACTGAATTTTAAAGAGTATAAATAGTGAAAAATAATACAAAAATTTGGAGGATCAGAAAGCAAGGTATGTGAACAGACTTTGAAAACATATGGAACACCAGCCATCAGCCCTGTGCCCTATGAGGAAGGATCTTGTGTGTGTGTGTGTGTGTGTGTGTCCACATGTGTACGTGTGTGTGCGAGTGTGTGTTTCTACTCCACCTCATTTCTGCAGGAAGCCACCCACATCAGGCAGGCCAGGTGCAAGTTTCAAACCAGTCTTCTTGTTTCAAAATTTATAAATGCAAAACTTTACAAATAAAGATTGTGTTTACATTCTAGTCATAGTATATTATTTAAAGTTAGAATACTGCTGAAAATCCAAAGTCTACACATATAACTTTACCACACACACACACACACACATACACACACACACAGAAAGTGAATCATTAGTTCATGTTATTTTAGTTATTTTAACACAGTAAAGTTTTTGTCACATTACAATCATATGTCATTATGATATATATATGTTTCTGGCTTATGAACTAACAGATATTTATTTTTAATAACTTTAAGTTACCTCACACTTCTTCTGTAATTGTTTTATAGTTGAAGAATCTTTTTTTTTTATATATTGGGTCACCAATATACTTTTTTAATGAGTGTGGAGAAACACTCCCTTCTTTTAATTGTGGCTTTGGCCGCAGTTGTAAAAAATTATATCCTAACACCCACGAGATTCCCTATCAGGTCAGTTATATAAAAATAAAATGAAAGCTATTTTCCTAAAGATATATAAAAACCATATGCCAGGAGAAAATTAGAAGGCTGTAAAGGAAGAGCCAACTTCATTCAATGTAGAACAGAAATCTTGTTTGTTTCTTTGTCACATCTGTGAACCTTGGGATTTCTTCCTAATTCTTATCTATGTCATTTTTAGGATGATTCTCCAGAAACTCTGCTTAGTGATTTGGTGAAGGATAATAGCACCATTTCTAGCACTATTGCTAGATCTGCCACTAATGAGTTGAGTGGCCACACGTTCACTAAAACTCTCAGAACTTCTTTCTCTCTAAAATGAGGATTTGCATTTGATAATTGTTTAGAGCACATTGTTAGGAAAGTCGTTCGAGGCTCTTCAATTTGAGGTATAATTAACTTTCCTCTGAACTCTTCTCCCCTCTTTGTCTTCTCTCTTCTATCAGAATTGGGAAGATCGGATCCAATCCCCTCTTGATCAGCATTCTCCCATGAAACGGATTTTCCAGAAGGCATTTGGTCAAGCCTGACTGAGAAGGTTGGTGCTCTTATTCACACATGGAGCTATGAGCTCATGAGCTGCTCAGTAAAGATTATGTTCCTGCGCATCACACACCACACCAAGTCAAGACACCCATGCCTAGGAGAGCGAGCCAGGCCTGAGGATGCAGAAGCAGAAGTCAGGACATGAGTGCAGTCACTCTTCTTGGAGTGGTCAGCCTCCGGAGGAGAAGGAATCAGAAGTGGGGATCGGAAGTGCCCAGTAAGCTCCTTATTTTTCACTGCTCATATTCTTAATGAATTTAAACCATGCATGTAACTTCTTAATGTATGGTTAGGTTTAGTTATGCCTAATGCACTGTTGTATTTTTCCCTCAAAGTGTTCATTGACCATGGCCGGGGTCTCCTCCCCAGCTCCCACATCCCCAGAGTCTAGTCCTCCATTACTCCTGTTTAGATGACGAGCAGACCATTCTAACTGTTCTTCCTTCCCAGCCATCCTCCATACTGTTGGAATCTGACAATGAAGTCATGACCAGACTAGCGTATTTATATCTATATTTGCAGGCAGGGGGATCAAATTCGTATCCTGGAGCATTTTAGTGGACTGCTCTACCGCTGAGCTACATCTTGGACCAAACAGAATACTCTTGGAAAAATGTTTCTGCATTATAAACCAGCAGAATCCTTGGTACAAGTGAGGGCCTCAACCTTCTTGCTTGACTTACATATATATATATATATAAACCTTCAGGAAATTAGAAGTTACATAGAAAATTTGGACTGGTGAAACCTGGGGTGTTCTTTGAATTGCCTTGCCAGGGAGATTAAATTGGGGAAATGAGATCTCACCGGGTGACTGCTGGGCACACAGGCCCCCCTAGGTGAGCCCATGGGATGTTTATCGCACAAGAGGTCACTGAGACGCCTGTCCCTTGTCATCTATTATAAAGGCACATCCTGCAGAAAAGAGATGTGTGTGATTCTGCTGTTTAGGGCTGCAATCTGAAACAGCAGTTATTCCCCAATCCTTGTTCTATGCTTAGGGTTTTCGTGTTTGTCTGTATGTTATAATTTCGCTTAGTTTTAGGTTATTCCTCCAAAGTAGTCAGTCCTACCAAATGCAAATAAGGTCGTGAAACTCAACAAGATAACCGGGCAAGGCGGTTTGGCAATTTTGTTACTAAAAAGTAGTGAACACTTCTTTTACAAATAAAGCACATAGTATAGCGTGACTTAAAAACGAATAGGTGAGTAGGAAAGAGGAGTTGAAATAATAGCATGGAATCATGTTTGCTTCTCATTCACTGTTTCTTGTTTCTTTTCCCTATTCTTTTCTCCTTTTCACGTTCTTTCTATTAGAGAGCTGGCTCAACTCAGGCTCAAGCTGTATTTTCCTTTATAGTTGTGTATCAGTTCATTAAGTGGGATAGTTTTCATAATTATTTGATTATATATTCACCATGAGACATTCTGCATTATATCAAAAGATCATGACTGTTTTTGCACCCCTAGACCAAATGGCCAGGACTCTATTCTTTCAATCATACTTATAGAAAGATATTCATTATTTGGAGTGAATTAAAGATTAATTAACTTCACATTCCCCGAAGGCCACGAATTTGGAAAGGCTCTGTAATTGCAGTTTGTGGGATACTAATAAGATCACTCTCCTTCGGGAAGAAATCAGACTCATAGCTGATAAGCACATGTGATCCACCCCAACTCGCCCTCTGCCTTGTTGCATATTTATATTTAGAAGATAACATTTTTTTTCTAAATGTAACCCTGACTGAACACATTAGAAATATCAGAGAGGCAGTATGGTTTGATCATAATGGAGAGGTAGATTCTCACAAACTGACTTTCGCACTGTCATAAACTTTCCGTGACACTGCCCCATCACCTCTGATCTTGCTGTCTGTGTTCCTTTCATGAGTGAAATAGAACATGAAAATGCAGTGCTTTCCAGAACTACGTCAGGAATACATTAACATTTGGGGTATGCTTTTAGATCTCTTCTAAAGTGTTTTTAGTGTGCAAAAATGACACTCATATTGCTCAAATACGTTCTTCATTTCTCTAAACTCAGTATGTTCATTTTGTATTATAATTTTGAAAACTTGCCTTACTATACTTATCAATTTCATGATGAAATTTCCTTCTGTCCAGGCTTTAGTTCACTAAATGTGTCAACTTATTTTCATGGGATTATACACAATTGCCATTTTAATTTGGCAAAGGGAGGTCCTACCTTTGCCAAAGCTGATGTGGAGTAGTGGATAATTCTGTGTTATAAAGGCCTGCACTGTAGAATGCTTATTCGCATCCCTGACCTTTACTTAGTCATGGCAATTAAAAACAAAAAATCTCCAGCTATGAGGCAGGTGTCCCCTGTGACATTTGTAGACTACATAGTTTTTTGCATAGTTAGTATTTTCAGATATATTTACTGAAAACTTAATGTGTACACACCATAATGAAAGAATAACTAGTGTTCTAAAACCGCAAATCAGAGAATCAGGTGAAATAATTGTATAATAACCATTTTCCTATTTCATTTATTTAAGTACATTATTTTCTTCATGGCTAAGCATACTTAAAATAAAATTAAAGATAAGACACCCTCCATTACATTCCTGTATTTCATGTACCTGTTTCAGCAGAGAAATCTTCTAGACCTCCATGAATCCTTCAGTCTTCATCAAAGAGTATGCCTAACCATGATGACCTTAAAGTGAGCCACACCTTCCAAAGGATCGTCAGAATAGCCAAATATTACAGTTCCTTAGTAACACCGGATTCACAATTTCAGAATGAAAATGTCCAGAAGAGCCATCTTACTATGGTGACAGTATGAAGTCCAACCCTATAAACACAGCTCCACGTATCACGCACTGGTTATAATATTCCCAACTCTGCAGCAGAAACTAACTGTCCCTGGAAACTCCAGCCACAAGACCTCTTTAGCATTCCTCTCTGGTCAAATATTTTCTCATTAAGTTAGATTCCACAATGCTAATAGCTGTGCATTTTCACACTTAGATCATTCTTTCTCTGAAAACCCTTACACCACAGGAAATGGCGCTCTGAGTGGAAGTTCCCCCTCTTCCGGTGGGTTTCATTTCTGCCATCACACTTTTATTCCTGGGACCTCCTAGACATCCACCCTAATACTCGTCCTTCTGCCTATGCAAATCCCATACGTCCTGGGGACCTGGTTTTAGTTTTGCGGGTTGCCTTGGTGATGACACCCGTCCTCAGTTACCTTTCCTGCCTGTCAAACTGGGCTGGGACACAGTGATATCCTATTCATTTTTTTTTTCCTTCTTCTTCTTGTTTTAAGTCTCTAACTTTGCATTATCTTTCAATATATCTTCGCTTTATTTTGTACTAGCTACTAAAGTTGACTCAGTGAAATCAATTTCTATTACCATTTTATATTAATCAATATGAATATCTAATATTTGACCATTTTCTTTTCTTCAGGTTTTTTTCCCTTCATTCAGTATTTTTCCTTCCTTCATTATTGGTGGTGGTGGGCATGGAACACAGGGGCTCAAATATAATAGATAACAACTACTACAATCAAGTAATCAATGCATTCATCATGGCACATCGTTTTCACTTTTTGTAGTGAGAACATTTATCACTTAATTGGACAATTTTAAAGAATTCAATACATTATGATAAACTATAGTCACCCTGCTATACAATGGATCCCCAAAACATCACATCCTAAACTGAAATGTTGTACTTTTTGACCAACTTTCCATTCTCTCCTCCACCACCTCCTGGCAACCATTCTACTGCTCACTTCTATATTTAGAAGTTTGTAGACTGCACATCTAAGTGAGCTCATGCAGCGGGATTTTTATCTGTCTTATTCCAGTTAGCAAGTCTTTCAGATTAATCTACCTTGTTGCAAAGGATAGGATTTCATTTTTTTCGTAAAGCTAATTTCTATTGTGTATATGCATTAGTTTTTTATGTATATCTGGATTGATTTCATAATTGGCTACTATTAAAATGCTGCAGTAAATACAGGAATGCAGATATCTCTGCAGCATACTGACATCATTTCCTTTCAATTTATATCCAGTAAAGAAACTGCTGGGTGAAATGATGGTCCTATTTTTGAATTTTTGAAAAATTTCTCTGTTTTCAGAATATCTTTCCCACTTTACATTCCCACCAATAATGTACCAGTATGCTTTGTATCTACAGCTGCACAAAATCTTCAATTTTCTCTTTTTGCTAATGGTCATTCTCTCAGATGTGCGGTGACATCTCACTGTAGTTTTAATTTGCATTTTTCTGGTGATGAGTGGTGCTCAACACGATTCCGTATCCCTGTTGTGCACTCACATGTCTTTTTTAGGAGAAAATGTTCTATGCAGTTTGCCTTAAAATAGTTTTTTGCACATTTTTAAATCAAGGTGTTTTTTATTTCCGTGCTTTGAGTTTGTGTTCTTTTACATTTTGGAAATTAACCTTCATCTGATGTGTTGTTTGCAAGTATTTTCTCTATTCTTTAGATTGTCTGCGCTCCGATGGATATTTTCATTGTTGAGCAGATGCTTTTTATTTGATACAATCCTATTTGTATATTTTTCTTTTGTTTATTGTTTTTTGGGTGATCATTACCAATCATTGCCCAGAGTAATGTCATAAAGGTATTCCCTAAATTTTCTTCCACTGTTTTATGTTTTCAGGTCTTGTGTTTGAGTCTTTAATTCACTTTGCATTGATTTTTTTTATTTTCGCAGAGTGTGACATAGGTATCCAAGTTCATTCTCCTTATTTCCCACATATGTTCTCTTATCCTTGTGGACAATCAATTGATTTTTAAATACATAGATTTATTCCTAGATTTTCTGTTCTGTTTCATTGATGTTATTTCATCATGTTATTCTGAATATTACAGTTCTACAGTATTTTTTTTTTTTTGTACCAGTAATTGAACTGGGAACCTTGTGCTTATTAGGCAGGTGGTGGAACCACTGCGCTAAGTCCCTGACCAGGTGATAGGTTTTTGAAATCAGTTAGTGTGATTCCTCCTTTCTTGTTTTCTTTATTCATTAAAGATTTTTTATGCTATCTGGGGTCACCTTTATTTCAAATATGTTTCAGAGTTGTTTTTTCAATTCTGTAAAAAATGTTGGAGTTTTCATAAGGTTTGAATTAAATCTCTATATTATTTTACATAGTATTTAAAAATTCTTATTCCTTCCAACATAGGTAAATGAAATATCTATTTATTGGTGTCAACTGCTTTCACCAAGGTTTATAGCTTTCAATATATGACTCTTGCTTTCCTGGTTAAAGTTATTCTTAAGGATTGTTTTGGATACTAATGTGAAGGAGATTACTTTGGAAGTTCAGGTTACACAAATAACATTTACAGATGAATAAAGAGACCTGATCAAATGCTAACATAATTCAGCATTCTTCATAATAAAAACATAGAAAATTAGCTATGTAAGGAAGGTATCTCAACACAATGTCACCCTACAGGGTAATCACTCAGTATTAAAAAGTTTGAAGGTTTTCCTCTAAGATTAAGAATGGGCCAGAATGCAATGGCTTATTTCATACAGTCCCAGACATACCTGCCTGACAAATTAGGCAAGAAAACTAAATTAAAAAATCACATAGATTAGCAAGATGCCAGATAGGCTTTGTTTGAAGACAATGTGATGTTTTTGTGCAAGAGTGCACCCCCAAAATTAGAACAAATAACTGAATTTAATCAAATGGCAGAGTACAAAATCAACAGGCAAAACTAGAAGTGTCTTCATACACACACACACACACACACACACACACAAATCTGAAAAGGAAATCAATAATGTTCCTACCAGATTTAAAACACAAGACCACAGGTAACTATTTTAATACCCAGGAGAGACACAAGGTGTTCCACGGAGTTATTTCAACCTCGTTGGGCAGGAAACTGACACTACATTGTGGGAAACAAATACAAGAAAGCCACACTGCATCTCACGGCTCCACTCACAGAGTGCCCAGCGGAGCACGAACCTTGTGAGATGGAAGTAGTGAAAAATCGTCTTTGTCAAGAAAAATACTAAGTGGATTTATTAAGGAATATTTTGCCTTCAGCAGACTGGAGCGAAGAATGAAGACATCAAACATTGTTCAGAGACATAAAAGTAAGTGTGCTTAGCGGGTTATGAGCAGAAGCTTCTACAACAAATCCAGAACAACATCACTCTGGGAGGATCAGAGGACCAGGCTGAAGTGCACAACAGGCAGATTTGCTGTGACACCTTTTTAGATGGGCTCATTTTAAGGGTAGCAAGAGAGGGGTACAGGCAAAGAAGGCAAGGAAATTGGTAAAGGAAGAGTCTGCCAACGGAAGAGTTCAGAAATTCCAGAAAAATGCAGTCTGAAAGGTGAAGAATTGTATTTCGGACTACATATTACATGCTTTTCCTGCATTAGTTCCAATAAAAACTCATGTTTCTGAGACAGATTCCTGAAACTGTTCTCATTCAAGTTTAGTTTTAGGATCAAAAAACAGACTATTGATTGCTCTCCCACTCTGCTGTGAAATGTGTGATTTCCTTTTATTTTCTGCATATCCCTGTTACTTAAATTCAGCTAATACATACGGCTCACTCCGGGAAGGTGGTTTATGGTTCTTTTTGTTCTGACAGAATCCCACTCATGCCCTCACATATGTTGAAGAATTTAATAAATATTTTAAATATTTTCCCTACATGTGGCTGACGCCCCTTCCAAACATGGTCCAGCCTCTTTCTAGCTACTCATATATCGTCATTATCAAAATAAAATATAGTTTCTAAACACATATTTTTAGTGATATATGGAAATATTGTCAAAATATACCTCCTCGGATAAGGTGCTTACATAAAATAAATGTTGATCATAATGTACATATGTTGGTGTAAATTGTTTCCAATCACGTTTGCAAGGAAACACTTTTTTACTCCTATTCACCTTGTTAAGATTCAGTGTTTTGTGGCACTGTTATTACGCCACTTCCAACAAAGTCATTACCTAAAGCAGTTTTTGTCAATAGCTGCTTCTGATTCCTCCCTGAGAATAATATGCACGTTAACTTAGGAGCAGACGCCACGTTCCTAGATTACACAGTTCCCTTTCAATCCTCTGTGTGTACAGAAGCGTTGATGTTTATGTTGCAGGAGTCATTCTGTTTTCCCTTCTGTATGCTTAGTAAAAAAACAAAAAAATTAACCGAGTTTGTCCTGAAAATCATGCTTTGAACTTGTTATGAAAAGATATAAAAACAATGTATCACAGAGGTCAATGTGTTTTAATAAAGCGGCCGATCTATTGATGACGTCGGTATGCAATTTGGTGAGAGGTATTGGGAAGAGGGGCAAATGGATCATGAATTCGATGAAACAAATTTTTCCATGTTTGTCACACTTTTGTCCAGATTTTCTCCTTGCTTTGAAGTTCATGCTGAATTGTTATTTTTCCGTATCAGTTGTTAATGCTCGTACACAGGCCTATGTCATTTTCCCCTGGAATTTATTCTTTTCGGGTGTGTAGTGTTTTATGGTGTTGAGGCTTTTGTATAACCATTTCAACATTGAGCACATCGATCCATTCATGAGGCACTCATGCAATCCTGATTGGAAAACTGGGTCCTGGTCTTTCCTGTACACCCAAGCCTGTTTCCTCGTTCTCTTGTCCAGCCCCTTTAATGGCTTAATGCACCTGGATTCCACACAGGAGCACAATAAAGGTTGTCTTATACTCCAAGGAAGAGAGACTCAGTCCTGATCCAGAGGGGCAATCACTGGGTAAGTACGGGACACTCTAAGGTTTAACAATCCATATTTGGGGGAGAACCCTGGTGAATGGAGTGGAGAGGGCCAGGTGAGTCGGGCATGTCTGTCATGGGATTAAGAGAACCAGAAAGGAGATGTTGAATTTTCCACTTCAGAAATACTGTAGGAGCTTTTTGAGCCCCATTCTAAAGATACCTCTCCTCTTAATATTTTAATGAA
The DNA here is from genome assembly GCF_012274545.1 of Fukomys damarensis. NCBI lineage: Eukaryota > Metazoa > Chordata > Mammalia > Rodentia > Bathyergidae > Fukomys > Fukomys damarensis. The sequence continues at coordinate 37,372,252 of NW_022900918.1, forward strand.
TTACTCTCGATTATAACTGTTATTCATTCTCTTTTCTCAGATATTAATTCACACATTAAATGTAATTTGTCTGATAGAGAAACAGATGTAATGTATTTTTAATGCTTTGCATTTCTTTAAGAGCATCCTGAATGAATGTATTTTTTTGGCGACTGCGAAGTAGGTCCCAGAGGAGATGGACTATGCGAGACCTCAGAAAACCAAAGCCCTCAGTCTCTGAGTTACATAGTTCTTCTTTACTGTATTTCTTTCTCAAAGGATGAGAAGACATTTCATTTCCCTTTGCTCTGAAATAGTATTGATCGTATGCTAAGCTTCCCTTCAGCAGCCTCAAGAGTTGCTTTTTATTTATGGCAGGTAAAGAAATAGGTAGGAACACTACTGTTGACAAACGGTGACAATTATGTCCGCTTTTCTCCATAGAGATTTACAATACACATTTAGTTCTGACTGCCTGCTTCTTTTGGATGCGTGTGAAATTGCCCACATTTACATTTCATTCTGAAATCGCGATCCTCGTCATCTTGGTCATTCTCAAGTTGCCCACATGAATGCCGGGGCCGCTTATCCTGGGAGGGTCATTACTCTGATAGTCATTGTTACCGGAAACAATTTCATAGCAAAGTTGGGATCTTTACTCTGCGCTACTTTGTGAGCAGACTTGCTCGTGACCTTCAGAAACAAACAGGCTGACAAATAATACCATCTGATCCATCACATAGCATGATTCAAAGTGCAGGACAAGATTGAAATGAAGGACATATGTAAATATGCAGCATCAATGCATTTCTTATTTTTTCTTCAGATCTATTTTATTCTTATAATAGCAAAGCTGATACAGCTAAGAAAATTTCACATTATGTACCAAGTTTCTCAGCTGGGAATGTAACATACCATATTTATTTAATTGCTTACATAAATATGCAAGTTCATTATTGCAGTCTGACAGTGAGAAAGCTCAATCTTTCACAATATAATATAAATTGCTCATACACCCCACACACACACACTGGGCTTGAACCTGTTTCTTAGTCTTGGTGGCTCCAAAAGTCATTCTCTGCCGTCTGTTTCAGCCTTAGAGGCTGATCCCTGTGTTTGAATACTGAGACACATACGGCTAGCTATTGTGTGCACAGAATGTTGGGTTCGGAATTTGGGGTGTGTGTGTATGACTAGCTGTTGTGTCTGCGGGATTTTTCCATACAATGAAACTACTCAAAAAGAAGGATGATTCTGGTAGGCAGTGTTCTAAAGTGGTCTCCAAAATTGTTTCCCTGAGTAACCTTCTTCCTGTGAGAGTTGGTGGGACTCATAAAATATGAAAAGACATAGGGCCGAATGCATTATCTTTGACAAAGCGGAACTGTGGTCACCATTGTGAAGATGCTACATTATATACACTCCACCCCCGTCAACTATAGAGAGCTTGCCCCACTGGCTCCTGTTTCTCACTTTCCACATAACTAGAGTGGCCTCTAGCAGCTGACAGTGACAGCCATCTCAGGAGACAAGGGAGACTTCCGTTCTACACTCCACAACCTCTAGATGCTGCCTCCAAGGCCCAGGAGAGGTCCTGAAGTCACAGAAAATAGTGAGTCTTCCTTCAGCTGCCATCTTGATTTCTAGATTTCAGTTGAGTAAAACAAAGCAGAGGCCCCAGGGCCGTCTTGCCATCATTTGCTTCTCTCATGGAATGTGAAATAATAAATTTACTTGGTTTGGCGCTGTTTTGTGACAGTTTATTACTTAGCAAGAGAAAATGAACGCAGGAATTCTCACCACCTTCCTCCCCTTGTTTACTTCATTCTTCCCTTATTTTCTATTTTCTTTCCTTTCTTATGAAACGTGAGTATGGTATCTAGAAAAATGACAGGCACAGCTAAACACTTAGAATGCTCAACTGCTTTGTGACAAGCACATGCGCTCAGGGTCCAGGATGTCTCTCTGTTTAAATCAAACAAAACTTTTGGTTTTTAATATTAAAATTTGTATCAGAAAATACATTGTAGAAATAATAGAGTACTTTACTTCTGTTTCCGTCTGCCTCCATCTATCTTTGTATTCGTTGTCATTTCACAAATTGAAGGGACAAGGGAAAAGTTCAGACACTTGAACACCATGATGCCACCAACTCCTCCTGAAGGTGGAACCCCCTTGTTCAGGGACAGCAACGCGAGCGAGAACCTCGTGTTGGAATGAGGAACAGGAAAGACCAAAAGAGCCAAACAAGTGACTAGCATTAAATGCGGTTTTGAAAGTTTCAGGTTGCAGGACTCAATCATTTTTATTTCTCTTTCCTTGAGGAGGGAAGGTTTTCTAAGGATGTTCCTTCTATATCAGAAATCCCAAGCCACACCTGCGTCACAGTGATACAATTATACAGAAGAAATATGTGTCTTTGGAACATCAAGCTAGCTCATTTGGGGCTGGTTCAGCTTGAGATGGATTTCAGAAAATATGGTCCCATTCCTTACTCAGTAATTAGAAATAATCTATATATGCCCATTAAAAATACACAACAAAAATCACATCTCTTAATTGCTAACTACTTTCTCCATATACATGAAATATTCCAACAGAATTCTTCATTCTTGACTTACCTTTCCCTCTCTTTCTAATATATTTCATGAGTAAAATGAGATAATTACTAAAATGCACCCTGGAGAACATTTTCTGCAACAATGTGATGTTTTGGGTTTCTGTGTTTTGCTACTGAGACTCAGACCTGCAGATTAAGCAGAAGGAAATTGCTGTCTTGATATTACTTCTGAATGTTGTGAGCAGGTTAGATCAAAGTTTGACATTCTGAGCTGTTTAATTCTCTCAAGGGAAAGAGTTTCCCAGCTGAGGAGCTCTGAAAGTAAACCTCCATATCCAAGTCTTTTTGAAACAAATCTAGACTCTTGATAAGATTACTTTATTATTTTCTACCACTTCTAATGCAATAATGAATAAATTGTTTAATTAAGGACCTCAGGCGAGGATTTCAGCCCAAGGTCTATTGTCTTTGTTTAGAGAACACTGAAAAAGTACTTTAAGGTACTGTAGAAAGCTTTTCTCACCAATAGACTTATATCCCTAAGACATGAGAAGTGTTGTGTTTGTATTAACACCTTTTTCTACACGGACACACAATTTTCCCTTTGTTACTTGTGGAACTTTCATTCCCAGTGCTCATGCATGAAGCGGTGTCACCTTTGCATGTTGCTTTCCCATTTCGCGAGTGCTGTTTTATAGACTGAGAAGCTACCTCCTTCCTGATGGTGAAATGATGGATACCTCATGCAAATGGTGTAGGAAGAGACGTGCAAATGAGGTTAGGAGTTCGACCTCCGTTGAAATTAGAAGACAGAACCGAAAAGTATGAGGAATAAGGATGATAGTCAGGCCATGTTAATTCACCCTTTCTAAAATATTGGGCTAGTGAGTAATACACAAAGTACCTCAGAAACGATTAAAGAGGCTAGTTATGTAGACATGAGAAGTTCTTCTTGAACCTTAAGTAGTAAAGACCCTTTTGCAGATTTTACTGAAAATAATTCTGATATTATAAAAGTTTGCCAAAGTATTTCATTTCACACAAGCCTATAGGCCGGGTGTGGTGGCATATGCCTGTAATCCCAGCACTTGGGAGGCTGAGGCAGGGGGATCGCTTTGAGTTCGATACAAGCCTGGGCTACATAGTGAGTCTCAACTGTATAGTGAGACCCTGTCTCAAAAAACAAAGATGTGTAACACTAGCCTGTAATATTAATCACATACTTTAAAAATAACATAGTGTGCTGTTTTTATTAATATTTTAAATTATTTTAAATTGTATGAAATAGGAAAGATTACTATCCATATTTCATATTCAAGTAAAATTAGTAATAGAAAGGTTCAGTAGTTTGCTTAAGATCTAACAGCCAGTTAACAGGGAGACCAAGGTTCCAAGTAGGCTGACATCTGGAATTATTGATTTAAACCCTAAACCATCTCTCTTTTGTAGCTTAAGCCACAGCAAACTGACAATGTCAAATGGTTTCTCCTATAAAAGAGCAATTTCCTGTCTCTTAAATGATTGCTATTACTGTCATTTTTCACCGATAAATGCAAAATTGCTATTTAATCTATCTTTATATTATAACATCTAAACTTGAGGTTTATAATAATATAATGCATTATCAATGTAACTTAAGGATTTATTTAATTATAGTAAATTTGTTATCCATTTTTGATTAGCCAGGTCAAGTGTTAATTGGACTTAATATTTTAACATCATAGTCTGTTTTCTGTTAGTGGGGTGTACTTAGGATTGTCTGTCAAATTTCACCTCTTTATTCAAATAAACACCAACATTCCTGCAATTTAAATTTGATCATAAATACAGTTTCTTAAGATTTCAGGGTTAGAAACTGAATGTTATTATACTGTATATCTAAAAGGTACCAATAAATGTTTTGTTTAAAATATGAATTAAAAAATATAACAGAGTAACTGAAAAGATAAAAAAAGTGAAAGAAAGAAACTCACACCAGGAAGCTTCTGATTCAGAGTTCTAGAAGTTATGTTACTTCTGTTTTTGCTGTATTCATAATGTCTTCTTAAATACTTGACATTTTTGTCAAGTAGAATTAGAAAAGTTCCAGAAATATATTATAAAAAGACCTTCTTATGAAAATAAGAAGAAAGCCATTAACCGTTATATATATTTTTATTTATATTTTAATACTTTAAAATAATCTACAGTCAAATACTTCTGAAACTATATAAGAGAAACCATTTTTGTTCTTCAAAATGCTTAATATTACAATGGAAATTAATCCAAATTAAACAATGCATTTCAACTAATAATGCAGTACAACAATTTTCGCTTTCTGTGAACTTTCGGCTATGCATTACATTCCTACATTCTTAGGGTAACTTCCAAATGAAGAAATAATGACACACACACACACACAGTAGTAAAAAACACTTAGAATTTTATAATATACCTAATTTTTGTAATGTAAATAAACATGCTGTGGTCTCGCTCTCCCTCACTAAGGTTCAGGACAGCAACGCGTAGCGCTGACAAATGTGCCTGGTCCTGTGTGAACTGAAGCAGCCAAGTTAAGCAAACAGCACAAGTATGTGATCCAAAATCAGTGCACATTCAACACGTGCACTGAGGGCAAAGATGTTTTTTTAGTGATAAAATCCAAGGACATAACTCACGTTTTGCACCAGATCCTGAAAATCTTGTCCATTAAGCGCAGTTCCCACCGTTAGTTAGCATCACACAGAAAACACACTGAGAGGCATCGAGAGGGAGGAATTGTGTGGTCAGATACCGGCAGTAGGAACTGAGCCAGGATGCTGATAACTTGCAATGGAAGACAAGGCCAGGAAACTATCTAAGAGAATATGGCTTGGGTCAGGCTTTCAGCTCAGTGGTGCTGAGCCTGCCTGGCAAGCACAAGGTCCTGGGTTTGATTCCTGATACTGAAACAAACATGCAAACAACAACAAAAAAAAATATATATATATAGCAGATAAAATTAATTTAAAGAAATGTGTCAAACTGGTATACTTTTTGAACTTTCCTTTGCACTTGCCAAAAAGTTATATGTGCGAAGATATTCGTCCATGTGTGCTACTTTTAAATATATTTTCCTTCAGAGTCTACAGTTCTGACCGTGAAGTTTTCCAATGTAAAACAGTCTAAGGCTGTTGCGTGCTGGTTGGTTGGCTCTGTGGGTTTGGCTTCCCCAACAGTAAAGCGATTTTGCCTTTTTTGTGTGTGTGTGCGATTTTGCCTTTGTTAAGTGTCTAACCTTTAGTCACTGATAGACACAAAAATGAGTGACTGAGAATGAAAACAGCCGATGCTACGAAGACTTGGGTGATGTCAGCTTTTGAAATATCAAAGCAAACTTTACAAAATCACACATTTAACAACTGACTATAATAGAAAATGTTAATTGTTATTTATGGAATGTTATAGTTTGGGACTAAACATTCCCTCGATGCCTCATGCCGTGCTGAACCCAGAGTGTGTGACCCTGGGATTGAGGGTGTGTGGATATCAAACCAGTCCGCACATTGATTTGGCACCACCCTAATCCCAGTAGTCTGCGCAAGATAAAAAGGACAGACAGACACTGCCGAATTCTCTAGATGCTTCTGCTGCTTCCTGCCGCCCTGAACTGAGGCCCTCTCCCACCCTGCCTCAGAGCCAGCCGGTTATGAAACGCAGCCTCGACAAACCATGACTAACTAAACCCTTTGCCTGTTAACCTTGGGTGTCAGGCATTTTGCCTGAGCAATGAAAGTAAAGTAACTAACATAGGAATTATTAAATTAATACTATCCGGAAAGAATCACACAGACTTCTGAAAATTGTACAATGTAAGAAAGCGTGTCTTTTAAGTAACTCCACCATAAAAACTATAATACACACATGCTTAAAAGCAGTGTTACTTCATTGAATTCTGTAGAAAATGCCAGAATTCTCTGAAGCAGTTTAAAATCTAATGATTTTAATAGAATTGTGTGTGTAAAATTAAATAACATTACAAGAAATCAAAGAATCAATTATTTTGATTGTCAAAAATACTTGTAGAAAGTATGTACCTAGAAAAATGTCATGATTTTACTCATTTTGTTATAAATATATAATACAGTATGGTGAAAAAAAATCAGAAAACAAGAAGATAAATTTTGTGCCTAAGTGGTAATTTTGTTCATAATTTTTTTTCTTTCTCATTAAGTTTATTGGCACATTTTACGTATACAGTACAGTTACATTCATCATTGGGATCTTGTACCTTTATATGACAGGTCTTGGTTCTCATTTTTAAAAATAGGTATATACATATATTAATATATATTATGTGATATAAACGTAATATGTTAAAATACATATTATATATCATATGATAGGTACATTTATGTAATATTTCTATATGTTGAGTTACGTCTTGCCAAATACAAGTTAAAATATTTGACTGAATTTAAATTATGCTTTAAACACAAAGACTTAAGGCTTGTCAGGTTCTATTTTAATCAGATTCCCATAAAATCAGTCATTCTTTTTGGGTACTAAGTTATCTCTATTCTCCTGAGAATTGATTGATCGAATCTACCTCTTCAGAAACCAGAGCATCTTAGCAAAACTAGCAATTTTAAGTAAATTGTAGGAAATCAGCTCTGCTGTTCACTTTCCTCCAGTGCCTCAGAAATCTTGCCATCGCTTCTGGTATATTTTTGGAAATCATATGCTAAGCAATATCCCGGTACAAGTCAACAACCATCTCTGAACTTGGAGCACAGAGCCCAGGACCTCCCCAGGGCTTGACTGTGTGATACTTCCCTGCCCCAGGCCTGGACTCCCAGATCCCATCCCAGGAAACACTTAGGGTCCCTTACTGGACATGAGCCAACACTGCACAGCAGGTGTCCAATTTGGAGGCTTCCTCAGCCTGTACTTTCCTTGATTTCACATCACCACTTCCTGCAGCGTATTCTTTGTTATCTGCTCCGAAGGCATTGGAATGTTCATTTCTGCCAGCCCATGCTCTGTGACTCCTTGTTTAATGTTATCTTTTCATTATAAGCAGAGTAGAAAGCCACAAGCTAGTGTCAAATATGAAGAAAAGGCAAAAAAAAAGTTAAAATAATATAAAGGTAGTAAATAAAAGTTTCTTTCATTTTTTAAAAATTAAGAAACCATTCTTTCCTTCCTCAGTGCAAGTCCCTGCTTGCTTCCAAATGCTTAAGTTGACTCTATTATTGGGAAACCTGACTCCCGTCCCACATAGCAGATGGCTGGAGTCATTGTGTGCGAGGAGAATGAGATTGTCCAGATCTCTCTGTTCTCTGGGACTCACCCACGGCCTTGCAAACGATGGCATCCTTCCTCGATGCTGGGAATATCCTTCTTGGAGATATAACCCAGGCTTCTCACATGTGTGTGGGAGTGTCAGGACTCTCCACTGACCAGGTTCTTAGTACTACATGCTTAATGGCTGCAGGAAAGCAACCGAGCTGACCGGAGGCATCCACTTAACTTTCTAGCTGCCTTTCCGACTCTCAGTGGAATCTGTTAGACAGCTGGGAGGCAAGTTGTTCTGCCTGTTAGTTTATAGCACTTTGGAGAAAATGAACTTCTCAGAAATGGAGACCGACTGAGGTCACTTGTGATTTATTCTTCACCGTGGCAGGCATGGCTATGCGCTGTTGCCTTCTTTGATTGTACCATTCTATCAAGAGGTTCAGTCAAAGCAAAGAAATGGTCCAAGATGTGCATCGGAACTCCTTCCAGTAATGTGCTGTCATTATTATGTTACAAACGCACGCAAAGACATTTCCTTTGAGTTGTTAAAACCGGATGTTGTAAAGCCAAATCAATAATTGTATCCTAACTAGTCAATGTCTATTGATTTCCTGATCTAGGATGACCAAGATGAAATAATTCAGAAACCAGGTGTCATTTGGCTATGTACCAAACAAAATGCACACTGGCTGCCAATAAAACATCAAGTTCACATGCCTGGGAGCAGATAATAGTCTGGTGCTTTAAAAATACCTGCTGAATGAAACTGGCATTGTACTGAATATTGGTATCAGTATTGGGAGTCCTTATTTCTATTCAAACTTAAAAATTGATAAATATAGCTTGATTAAAATATCTTCTAATAAAAAGATTATAGAAGAAAGAATTTAGGTTAACACAATCAAGGTAGTCTTATTTATATGTGTAGTTCTCAACGAAACTCTCCATGTAATGGAACTGAGGACCTTGAGCTACATGGTTTTTCGTGAAACTTATTTCTATATATATATATATATATATATATATATATATATATATATATATATATATATATATATATATATATATATATATATATATATATATATATATATATATATATGCATATATATATATATGCATATATATATATAACTAAAATGCATGGTAATTGTTGTGGAAAAATATGAAATGTGAAGTCTATCTCCCAACCTTGTTAACTGTACAATATGCCGAGTTCTTGTTCTCTAGAAATCGAAGAATGAGTCCTAGGCACAAGGGAGGTTAAAAGTAGGAAGACATTTATTGACAGGAAAGGTCTTGAGGGACAGGAGGGGTCGCAAGTGGGTAGCCAGGGACCCCGCTTTACAGAGGAGTTTTATAGGGTGAAACCCACATAGTTACAATGTGGGTCACAGCCATGATCATCCAATAGGGTTCCAGGTATAGTCACTTCGGTGACGGAGGTCCAGTTGGGAAGCAACTCATGTAGTAAGCGTGGATGGAAAGAACAAGGGTTCTCCTAGGAGGCATTGGGTCCAGAGGTCTCTAATCATTCCCAGGGTGGTCAATACCTATCTATACTTCACTGAGCCCAGTTCTCTGAACAAGTATGTAGGCCTGGTCATCTTGTCTCCATCTTGAGGCCTGGTTTTCAACCGGTGTGCACTGTGGTGTGATTCACCTTTGTCCTGGCCCTCTCAGGGACTTAGCCTTATCTGACTGCCTATAATGTTTCTACCTAACTCATCTATCTAATCTAATCACTGTGTCCTTTACACAAGGGCACTAAAAGCCATATATCAGCTTCTTTATGGATAGATCTAGTGTTGAACCTCATAATTTGAGAGATTCTGATGAAAATAAACATGTTTGACTTTATACAAAGTACAACAGGAGGAAGGTGTTTTTCAGTGTTTTCGCCTATACTGTGACTGCATCTGTTTACTTCCTACAGACTGTTGATGTGCACAAAAAATAATGTTCATGGATTTAAAGTGTTCATACTTTTAAATTCTCTCTAAATCGGATGCTTCTGCCCTTCTCTCTCACTTGTGGGTACACCCATGGTTTTCCACCTCGCTGAAGACTGATTTTGATAGATATCATCAGTGTCCTGTCATTAGGGAAGGTAAATAATTGCTAAGAATGAATTTTCAGGCCACTTCGCACCTACTGTGTTTCTTTGCTACTTTACTCATCATTTGCATCTGTTGAAGTTTCCTTTATTATGTTGAGCTGGTTGGGCAGTCCTTTGTAGTGTATGTTGGCTCAGGAATAAAGTTTATCATCATGGGGCCATTCTCATGAGTACCAGCTTTTTCAATGCTACTATGACAGTTTTTTGAGGAGGAGAAGAAAACAAAAAGAAACTGCTCATCTTCAGGCCCCAGGATGAGGAGTCCTCAGGAAGGCAGCTTGGGACGATGCTAGCTGAGTGATTGGAACAAGTGACAGTGGGGGCTTGCACCAAGGTCTGTCTCCCTCCTCAGCTCCCATGGGAAAGCAGGGCGGGTCTGGCTGGAAAGTGCCTGGCTGTGTCTCCCCTGATGTCCTTCTGACAGATGCTATGCAGGCTGGGATGGTGCTGTAAGCGGGACAATCGCAGGAAAGGCACCCACCACGGCCGAGCAAGGGAAGGTGAATGAAACAAAGGGGACCGAGGGTACCTTCAAATAGCTGGAGCGCATTTTCCCAGAGACCTGTAACATCCATAGAGCTCTCCTCATTTACCAAATGTGTTTTCATGAAATACACTAAAAACGGTCAACGGGATTATATATAATTCTTATTTAGTGTGTGCAGTGTAGTATAAGTATTCTACTAGAACATAAAGCATTGGTATAGCATTATTTTCCCCATTTATATGTAACCTGGAGGATATCCACTATTTTATATATAATAGGATACATCCTCAACCAATCACTTGTAAATCAACAACAATATGTTAATTTCCTTTCCAACATCAGTTATTAACCAGCCAGTATTATCTTATTACTTCAACAAGTGCTTCTAGTGTATATAAAATAAAAACAAGCCCAGTTGTACAGAAACTTGGCCACTTTAAGAGGAAGGGCTTGACAAAAAATATCTAGACAATATGAGACAATCCAGGTGCCCCCGATTCTTCAGAGAGCCGGATGTCAGAGCTCCCCATCCCTTACAATACAGGACCTTGCCACCTGTTAGCATCTAGCGACATAATTTCACTCAGGATCTAAAAAGGAAACGGGCTTACAGCTTACCTGGTGCTCTAAAATGATGATAGTTCATTTAAATATTCTGACCCCATCTTTTCCTATGGAAAGCTTTGATGACAACAGTATTATAAGTAAGTGTACCTCTCAAAATTAAAAAAAAATAATCCTAATTTTACTAACCTAAATATGGTTATTCCACATAAAAGCAATTACTTTAGCTGCTAAGATTTCATTTGCATCTATTCATCATACTATGCAAAATTCTATGTTGTAAAAATAACATGGAATTTGCCTACTCAGGGACAAAAGTAAAAAGATGATAAATCAGATGAATAAAGCTGAGAAATGAAAGCCAAAATTACTATCTTTATTCCTCTTTCAAATTTTGCTGAACAAGAGAATTAAGTAATAATTTAAAACCTTGCTATGTCCCCGAAAGTTGTTTCTCCTCTTGTTCATGTAACCTGGTACTTACATTTATTACACCTGCTATAGCATGACTATAATTACCATAAATAACTGAGCCGCCATCAAGGGCTTTTATTTTTTTTATTTTTTATTTCTTTTAAACTTTATTTTTAGAGAGGGTCTCACCTTGTAGTTCAGATGGGCCTGGGCCCTGAACTCACTCTGTACCCAGGCTGGCCTCAAACTCAAGGTGATCCTCCTGCCTTAGCCTCCCGAGTGCTGGGATTACAGGTGTGCACCACCACGCCCAGTTTAAGGCTTTATTTTCCTGTAGCATATGATTATTTTGTTGAAACTGTCCTAGCTTAAGATAATTTCAGTTTACGTGCTTATAAACCACAATGACATGTGAGAAACATTTGGTAAAATATTATATTTTTATTACATTACACAGCATGATAGCTAAAATATTTAGCCTTGATGAACTAATACACTATATGTATTAATGAAACATGGATTTTAACAATGTTTATCTTGGAAAATGTCTTTGAAAAGATTATTTTAAAAATAACACTTTCATTTTGAGGATTATTGAATGTATCAAAACTGAGCCAACATCGCATATAATTTTAATACTCAGTTAGGTGATTTATTTTTCCATCTTTTGTTAATGTACCAATTTTTTCCACATATGAATATGATATAGGATTTCTAGCTCATCCATTATAGGATAGCAAGCAAAGTTTTAGTTCTTTCAGACTAAATGCAAATATAAAATACCAGTTCCATGAGGTGTCCCTGTTAGTTCTTCGTATCTTCTCATTCAGAAGCCTGAGAATGTTTCAAAAGGTGACTTTTTAACATCTATGTCTTTACCCCTATGGGACAGATGGAAAAGTATTTGGAAAGGATCCACATTTGGAGGCAGTTTCTGCTGTTAACGTACCTTATTTCCAAAAGGAGAGCATTCCTGGTTTAGGCAGCTTTCTATTACTCTTCAAGAAGTGCTTGAGACAATCAGTTTAAAAAGAATAGAGATTGGCCATGATTCACAGTTTTGGAAGGTTCAGTCCATTATCAGGCACAGGATCGTGCCTCCATCTTAGGGCCAGGTGGCAGAGGAGTCTGCTAATTTCAAGGAGCCCAGGGAGCAATAAAATAGGGAAAGGTGTGGCTAGGACCCAAGTCCCCTGGCAGGGCCCATCCCCTGACCACACTCCCTCCAGTGGGCCCCGGGTCTTAAAAGCACCAACATTTCCAATTCGCACCATGAACTGGGAACCCATCACTTCACACGTGACGTTTGAGAGCTGCTTATCCAGCCCCTAACACTTACTCTTTTTCTTTTCTCTTCTGTCACCATGTTAAAGGGTCACCCATAATGTAACCAATGAACAGGCACACTGCATCTCCAGTAAATCTCCTACAGAGTTTAGACCTTCTCCTGGGCATTTTCCACATGCTGCTGGGCTGCATCACGCACACCAGACTGATGTTCTCATCTTTGCACCACGGTCCTCTTGGAAGCCTGTTTGCCAGAGTCTCATCTTGGACAGCAATCTCTGTGCAGACCTTGCACACCTGCACTTGTGAACTGGGACATTGGAATCACTCTCATATTGTGACAAGAGAACAAAACTAGAAACTGTTTTTAAAGAATGAGCAAAACGGAGTCTCCCTCTTGATTCTCCACCATCATGAAACAGACAGGATATTTAAGGTTTTATGGTCCGTCCTATGCGAGATCACATGTGTTTTTGTTATGCACAAGCAGGACTCAGCAAAGAGTTCAAAGCAAAATGTCCTATTTTTCTTTCCTTTTTTTTCTTTCTTCTTTTTTCTTTTTCTCTCTCCTTCCTTCCTTCCTTCCTTCCTTCCTTCCTTCCTTCCTTCCTTCCTTCCTTCCTTCCTTCCTTCCTTCCTTTCTTTCTTTCTTTCTTTCTTTCTTTCTTTCTTTCTTTCTTTTTTGTTTGTTTCTTCCCACCTGGGCTGAATTTTAAGGAAATCTGGAAAGAATTATGGTTTAAATTGAAGGCATTGAAGTTGTGTCTAAATTGGTAAGTTAAGCCAAAGTCCTATGTAAAGCCTATTCAATGTGAATTTTCCATGTCCAAAGCCTTCCACTGCTGCATTTTCCCTAAAATCCTGGGAAAAAGAAATTTTTTTCTCACTTGCACTCAGCATGCATAAATAAAAAATTAAAACTAAGGAGAAAATTATGCAATAAAATGTTAAAGTAAAAACATGAATTCCGCAGAGCATTGCAAATGATATTGGCTTAAGAATATGCTAATATTTTTAATTATCCACAGATTGAGTGGGTACAAAGAATGATATCCATAAAATTTAAAGTGTAATTTTATTTTAAGTGGCTTGACTAGACTCTGAAAGACATGAAGAATATTAGGAATATATTTAAACATATGTAATTTTTATATTATTTAATTTACATTGATCTAATTAGATATTTTTATCCTTGATATTTTTTATTAAAAACTGGTAAAAATGTGCTAGAAGATCTCAGTGGTTTGTTAAATCAAATATGCCAAGACATTGCAGTAAAAACTAAAAACTACTTTTCTAAAGACAAGCATGTGGACAAAATTACTATGATTAAGTAACAACAAAATGATCGAAGATACATATTTCAAGTGTAGTTCAGCCAAACAATTTGGAAAAAAATAGGAAGTAATTATACAATTATCTTAAAATCTCCTTTTAATAATACTTTGGCGGAGTAATATCTCAGTGGCTTTTAAGTCTAGGGACATTGTAGCCCTATACTAGACAAACTCTCACTGGTGGCATTTAGGTAAGACACCAGGGTAACAGACACTGACATCACTCTAAATGAAATGGCATTTATAATAGCCGAGTTTTTGAATACATGCTCGTAAGACTTAATTCATGTACATAGTAAAGAATTTCTGTATATAATAAAGAATTAGGAACTCTTCGCCAAACTTCAACTTGAAAGTAATTTATCCCAGATAGAAATTCAACAAAATTTTTCTTTTTTTCCTTCTTATTTTTACAATGACCACTCAATATTAGAAACCATGCAAGTGATTTAATTCACCAAATGTAAGAGGCATTTTTAATAATGAAATAAATATTTCAGTAAGTATCTGCAGTCAGAGGAATAGGTGGTGTCCACATAGGTAATGAATTCATTTAGATGAGGCCTGTGAAGTTTGCTCCAAAGAGTCAAGTTAATTTATCCAGGACAGTCATTCTTTTTTTTTTTTTTTTTTTTTTTTTTTTCGGGACCGGGGATTGAACTCGGGTCCTTGAGCTTGCAAGGCAAGCCACCGAACCACTGAGCTAAATCCCCGGCTATCCAGGACAGTCATTCATTTTTAATATAATGATCACAAAATAGTTTCACGGGAAAATGTGTACTTAAAATGTTATTATTACTATTGATATAATTATTAGCTCTATTTTTTCTATTCACTAAAGAATTAATTCACAAAAAGAAGACTATATCTAAAGTGATAAAGGTACCCGACATAAAGTAATCCTGACAGGTATATATGAGGCTGCCTACCTGCCAATTTAATGGTGATTTGAATACTGATAGCTCATGTGCAATCTCAGTGACTATTGGTAATTTATATATAACCACAAAATACCTCTGATGAAATGTTCGGGACTTTTTAGTCCGTGTAACACTCATGACAAGACTTCCAAGTGTCCATCACTTTCTTTTGGTGTCTTTATATGTATAATTCGGGTAAGAGCTCGATGGGCTCCCGATAAGTAGTGTGTATCGAGTGCAGGTATCAGACGCGAGAAGCACATTCCGAACCATGGCCCTGCTGAGCACCTTCCCAAACTGCAACGACTTTGTTCATTGCTCCTAATATTTTCCGTCACGTTTTATATTTACATAAATATAACACATATACGTTCTCAGGGTCTAATCATTGCCTTGGGAAGTGGTGGATACGGATATTTTATTTCGATTCTTTTCTTCATGAAAGAAGAAATGAGCACTGCTAAATCAGAAGTCTGTGAAGAAGCCAAGTGAGCAGAACCCAGCGAGGAAGCCCCCGAGGCAGCTCGCTTCCCACCGCGGCGCTGGGCTCTGCTGCGATAGATGCCTGTGGCCCTCGGGTGGGAGGAGAAATGGTGTCCTCCTGGCTTTTCTCAATTGTCTTTGAAGTGTAGAGGACCTGCTTAAAGAGTTGAACACCCACGGCACTCCATGTTGTGTCTGTTTCAGAAGTAAATGATAAACCTTAAATACATTGTTGTTAATTACAACTTGGAAAGCACTTTATACATCATCAACACACACACACACACACACACATATACATATATATATGTATATATAATTAAAAAGCATTTTACGTTTTTCAAAATAAATACCAGGGCCGCATTAATATCCATTTCAACAGACCCATAGCATAATATGTTGTTGCACTTTTCTAAAGAAATATAGAATGCAAACATTTCCAAAGTTTCAAGACCAAAGCAAGGACTGGAGTGCTACACAGATAGCTATTTTATTAGGACCTAATGCCATCAGGCCTCCCCTGACAAGGACAAGGTAGTGGCGTGACCAGCGCTTGGTGCCAACCATCCACACTGTCTCTGAGCATTTATCCCAAAGCCCGCGCCCCCAGTGGGCCCCAGGGACCCCATCTCCATCCCTGCCAGGCCACTGGCTCAGCTGTGAGGAAACACTGCAGGCAGCAGAAGGGAGAGTAAACCCTGCTGTGTTCTTGAAGCTCACACGTCTTTATATCCTGCTTCAAGGCTAGCAATGATGCCAGATTCTCTGCAGGCTTGTGATATAATTAGGTGCACAAATTTTATGACTTTCCCCAGCAAATAACCCCTTTATATCTTGCTAATGAGACCTCTTTTGTTTATCTCAATTTACCAAAATATATCAGCACAGACATGGGTACACACTGGTTTTACTACTGACCTAAACTTGAAATAAAGTGATACGATTAATAGCAGCAGCCTTTAAAAGAGTGAAGGTATGTTGGATATCAGTGTAATCTTAAATGAAATATTCTTGATAACTTTTACTTTGAGTAAAATACATTGGAAAAAATGGAGCCTTATAGTCAACAAAGCACTCTGCCTGATGTTTAATATTCCTGGTGAAATGATGTTAACTATTTTACTGCCCTTAAGTTAGCCTCCTGATTCCAGGGGTCGCCTCCCACAGAGAGTTTTATAATATAACCAGTGAGAGCAAGCATTAAAAAGAAATATCAGCCAAGCAGATCAACATTATGGTGGGAAAAGGTAAAAATATATAAGGTAAATTTGGCATTAAATAACAAATAATATAAGGGTGTATTTGTATACTGTTTAGTCCATCAGAAAATATAATAAATCAACTTTTTGTTTTGTTTTCTCCCAGTCACCTCATGGAGAGACAGGCTTGGCTCGCACAGGCAACAGCAGGGCTCTGCCACATCTGTCTGGGAGAACCCTGCATTCTTGCTCCATTCTGGCTCCTAACATTCAGCATACATGTCTATTTCCCTCCATCCAGTTTGGTTTTCCTTGGTTCATCCCACTTGACTATTTGCTCCTTTTCCCCCTTAGCTGTCCACTCTAATGTGTTCAATTCCAAACACTGTGAAGCTCACTTGTTTATTAATTCTAATAAAATTCCCCTCTAGATTAGAAAGACGAAGAATACTCGGAACTGATTGCATAGTTTATCTTTGCCTTTTTTTCTTCCACTGTCTTGTTTTAGATGAAGTTTCCTCTGTATCCTTATCAGTCTTTACTGGCATGTTCCCTTTGACTGCAGGAGATTAGCTAACAAATAGTTGCTATTACAGCAAGATATAGGAATTAAGAGTGCAATATTATTTCAGATTATTTTTAATCTTTGTTAATATTATCATCCTTAAAACTTTGTAGAGGTGACTGCTGGTCACTTAGTTTCAAAACCGAAGCTTCCTTTTATAAAACCATCATAATGTCATTGAAAACATGTAAAGTGCGGATCCTTTTGTGTATGGCCCAGGAATTTGATCTGTATTTGTGTCCTGAGAGTTGAGTGTTTACTATACCATTTCTGCGTCTCATTTGAACTTACTTGTCCACCTCAGCACATCATGATAATACTCATGAAGCTGGTTGTAGGCAGCTGTTTTGGACTCTTTATACTCTTCTAAGATGATTACACACATAACAATTTAAGTGTAGTTTTACGTAGCTAGACCTGTGCTTCTCTTAGCAAACTAGATCATAGTGTCCCATTGGAAAGCTGCCATCCAATTATGCATCTCTTGACTCCTCATGCTCAAGCATTCTGGGCCAGAACTCTCATGTGCTTCTCTGTTTACACCCCAAGTATGTGTCAAGGTGAAGTCAACCTTCTGCCTCCCCGTTCTCTCTCATCTTTCATGACTAACACACAACTGTCAATTTTATTCCAAAAATGTTTTTCAAGTCCCTACATTTCCTTCTCTCTTCAAAAACAAAAACAAACAATGAAACACTTCATGCTAAGCTGCCACTCTCTCTCTCCATTGAGAGAATAACTTTGTTCAAGAATAGGGATAGTTGGTCTGCCTTTCTTGGATTTTCTGTTTGTTTGTTTCGTATTCTCTGATACTCTTCTTTTCTGATTAAATTTACCTATTTTCTCAACTATTACTTCAGCTTAATCCAGAGAACAACAGATTTTTTTCTAAGTTTTACTTAATCTCAATGCAGTGATCATTTCTCTTCCTCAACTCTTGAATATGTGTTTACTATTCAAATACTTAAGGCATTTGGAGTCTTATGGTTTTGAACAAGAAGTGCTTTCTTTTTGGTACGTGCACTTATGAGTCAGGTGGCAACACCACTGAGCTAAATCCCCAGCCCCAGAGTCTCATGGATTTGTGGGAAAAGTTTTGGAGGATTAATTAAATAAAAAGAATTACTTTATATCCGAGGGGTAACATTTTATTAACTTGCTGATATTTTGTCACAAATCATAGCATAATGCACAAATTCATTTACTCATTTTTTAAGAACATCAAACAACCTAAAACCTGAAATATACCTGAGAAATGATGGCCCAGGCCATTCTATCTGCAAAATGACAGCTCTAGAGTCAAGGCCAACTTCCGCATTTTTTCTACAAGAACTTAAAGGTTTGCTACATTGGCAGTGATAGTGTATCCGCCAGTGACTTTTCATGCATTGATTCAGGATTATGTATGTGACTGGTTGTTTTGTGTTTCTGTAGCTGAGTTTTCCTGTCAGTGCAGAAATGATAGAAGAGGTGAGACTGGAAGGAAGTAGTGATGTGGAGGTATTTTGTGGTGATAAAATAGGGGATTTATTGAAATGGGACCCCTTTGTGTATTTTTGCATAAACATAGATGCGACTCTGTTTTTGTGACAAAATAGGTTCAAGTGGAACGTTAGAAAGAATGTACAAATTCAGAAATGAGAAATAGAGAGTAAACCCTCTGCCATCTTTGGTGCAAAGAAGATCCAGAACGCAGGTGATTGCCATGGACGTGAAGCACGTCGGTGTCAACCTGCCTGCCTGCTAAGAGCGTGTGCCGGGCGTCAGAGGTTCTGTGTGAGTTTGATCATCCTGAAGTGCAGATTTCAGCGAATTGGGAGCAGCCAGCTCTTGTAGGAGGTGCGCCCTATTCCCTTCCAAATATGGATTGTGCGGATATGTGTTACATGGAAAAGAGATGAGAAAATGAACGACATTCTATACACACTTCGAAAACTGAAGTAGTGAGCAGTGTCATCAAGAAAACCGGTTCTCTGCTCCACGGGAAGCAAGATGACACGTTGCTCTTAGAATTCTTTCCTCTCCTCTTTATTTTATTGATTTAGCAGATATGTCATCATATCCTTAAAAGCATAAATAATTACGTATTCATGTCACCTGTAAATGTTCCCAGCTTAAAAATTCGATGGGATTGAATTAATAAAAATTCCTTTTATTCCGTATGGGTAGATCTAAAATGTCCCCCGGAGTTTTGTGAGTGATGCCATGGGATCGTGATGGAGGGAGTGGCTGTTTGAGATTTCAGAGGTGGGGCCTGGTCTGAAGAGGGGATCACAGGGGTGTGACCTCCAAGGGAGCATCTATTCGCGTCTTCTCTCTCTCTCTCTCTCTCTCTCTCTCTCTCTCTTCTTCCAGGCTAGCTTGATGTGAGCAGCTTTCCCCCTCTGGAACATTCTACCGTGCCTTTTCCAGCCTTGAAAACAGGCTACTGGGAAAAGGAAACTCTAAGCAAACTCAAGCCAAAATTACTTCTCATTCTTGAAGTTGTGGGTTTTATTTTGTCCCAGCCATGAGAAAGTGACTAAGACAGCACCTCTATTGTGCCGCCTGTTCGGGGTGGCAGTTGCTGTGAGTCGGAAGTGATTCCACACATTCCTGCTGGTAGAAGTCTCTGTCCATTCCTTTCCTGAGATATTACTCACATTTGCGCTTGCAGAGAGTGAACCTGGATGAAAGATGATGAGCTGCTTCTCTCTGTGTCAAAGAGCAGACCTGCTTACTGCTTGCCATGAAAGAGCAGGTTCCCAAACTCTCTGAGCCTCTCATGGGAAACAAACTCCAACTTGATATGGCCGCCATCTGTGTCCTTCGTGTGACTTGCAGGGGGCGAAAGCAATGAACCCAAGCGTAACGCTCACCGGGCATCCTACACCACCGGTGACAAATACTTTTTCGGTGGCCCAGGAGTTGCATCCTTCGGGCAATCCGAAAACAAATTTGTCATAGTTTTTATGCTGGACACGGGATGGAGATGGTGACATGGTGTTTTGGACAGAAGGGAAGCGACTCCTGTGGGCTTGTTTAGAGTCACAGAAGACATCCTGAAAACTGGTAGCAAATGCATTGCTTGCACAAGGTATAGAGAGAGCAGGAGGAAGAACATCCCAGTTTTCTCCCTATCCATGGTCCTGAGTGGAGAGAAGTAGGCTTGAAATAAGCACCACAGTTGTGATTTTGGTGCTGTTCGTTCTCCTCCAAATAAGATGGTGAAGGGAGGTTTTGCACCCTCAGATCAGTGAGCCACCAGATGCCATTTAAGGCCAAATGGCTTTGGCTTCAGGGCTAACAAATCCACAGAGCTAGCATATATGGTGTCAGCAATGTGGGCTTTACCTTTGGATATAGAGCTTTGGGTTAGCCTAAAACAACAGAATTTTATTCAGTCAATTGCTAGCAGATGGTGTCACTGAAATAAAAATAAATGCAAGCTCTTTTCTAGTGATACAGAGTTGCTCTCTCTTCCTGTTGCCAGTCCTTTTACCTGAAGATTGCTGTTGTAAAGAAAATCAGTAGTTACATTGGATTCAAGATCTTTCTGTCCTAAAGAGCATGAGACCACCCTTTATAGACTGTTCTGTGGATTGGGCTCGAACATCTGGACCTCCTGGACAGACTGGGGGTCCCACAGGGTCCTATGTAGGGGACTTTTGCCCTGGATACCAATGGAACATCAGGCAGCAGATGGAGGAGTGACCAGTGAAACCCAACCCTGCAGTGAAAGGAAGGCTGAAAAGTATTCCAGCTCCCCTGGCTGGCCCCAACAGGCTACCACAGCCCAGTGCCATCCATGTCCAGCCTGGTGGACAATTTCACCTCCCTGCAGATGGATGCAGTGTCCAATTAGTCAGCTTCAAGTTCTCTGCTCGCATGGGTCTGAGAGTACCCAGACACAATTACTGTGGTTTTGACATGGCTCACAGAGGAGACAGAAAGTGAATGTGCCCTTGGGCATTTTTCACAATGATTTATAGCCCTATCACACCGTGAGAAAACAGAAAAACTGCTGACCTTCTATAAAATAACCAATCAGTGTTTACCAAAGGTGCCCAAGGTATGAAAGCCAGGACCGGACTGAGCTGCTGTCGAGGATATGAAGACATTCAGGAACAAGACACTGAATGTAATGTGGGAGCTAGGATTGCACCCTAGACACCACAAGAGCATTAGTAGGGGATGCTGAAATGTGAAAAAGTGTTTTATTTTAGCCAATAGTAGTAGTATAGTACTGAGATTAATTTCTTACTTTTGATAAATATTCTGCAAGTATCAAAGTAGAAAGGTATATGGAGACTGCTTTTGTCATCAAATAATAATGACTTAATATGTCATCAAATAATAATAATGAAATAGAGGTCCATTAAAAATGACAACTGAATTGGAAAACTGAAAATAAAATTCTAACAACAAAAGTGCAATTTAGACGTGTGGATTGGATAACAGCAGATTAGGTTCCTACGACCTGCAAGGAAGCTACAAAAAATAACCAGAAAGGAGCATTGAAGAATTAAAGGACAAAAGCAGAGAGAAAAGGAGAAAAGACAGAGATGCAGTGCGAGCAGCTAATGGAAATGTATCTGCAGTCCTAGAACAAGGTATAGAATAAAACCAATGCTAGAAGTGTTAAAGAAAAGAACTGAGAACACATACCCATACTAGGTCAATGCCAGTGGAGAAAAACATACACACACACACTCATACATATAAATATATATGTTTCCCACATAAATACGTATACATGATTGTGCATCTAAGTGATTATGAAACGCCAGAGATAATGTATTCATTTTGATATGTGTACATAAAAGAATAAAATAAGGAATGACAGGAAGAGGTAGAAGTAAGTAAAATTTAATTAAATGTGTTCTTCATGATTTCTGTGAAGAGGGTAAAAGTAAAGCAATTTTCTCAGCCTTTGATAAGTGATAGCTCATAATAACATTGGGATATACGTGTATAGAGAAAAAATGATAAGCCGTAGTCACTCAGGAAGCTGTCAGATAGCATTGCAAAATAGCTGTTATAATTGAATGAGAATTTCTGTAAGCCTTGTGATAACAATAAAGCAAGACCTAAAATAGATATAAAAATAATAAACAATGGAACCAAACACCCTAAAATAGAAAACCACTTAGCCAAATAAGAAGATGATGTATAAAAGGAGAAAAATAGAAGGATCAAAAAAAAAACAAAAACCCAGAAAGCAGGAGTGACAGCAAATAGTCCTTACCTACTGCTAAATACATGAAAGGAATAAACTCTCCAGCTGAAAAACAAGGGTAACTTGAAAGAAATCAAATCTCAGGCTCAATTCTAGGCTGCTTATAATAAAATCACCTGACCTCCAAGGAGACTCACAGAATGGAAGGGAAAGTTCCTCCTAGAGACGACTGTACTGTGGGTATTGCAGCACAGTACGATTCACAATACCCAAAGCAGAAACCACCTCTGACCTGTCCCTTCCTGACGGAAATGTGAAGCAGAACCAGGAGGGATACCAGGCAGCCTCACCAAAGGTGCATCTTCGCTTTCGCAGCTCCACGAATCGAACTGGCCAGCATCATGTTGAGTGAAACAAACCAGGCACAGAAGGCAAATTCTGAATGATCTCAGTCTGAGAAGTTACAGTCATCGATGTTGAGTACTGTTAGTGTCAGTGGCTGGGAGGCGAGTGGGGAGGGAGAGCGGGAAAGCCTGGTCAATGGACACAAAG
The DNA here is from genome assembly GCF_012274545.1 of Fukomys damarensis. NCBI lineage: Eukaryota > Metazoa > Chordata > Mammalia > Rodentia > Bathyergidae > Fukomys > Fukomys damarensis. The sequence goes on from NW_022900918.1 coordinate 37,395,132, forward strand.
GAGCAAGAGGTTCCAGTCTGCTGTCGTACAGTGCACAGTGAAAACAAATTACAGTTCAAAAAGTTAGAAAATAATTTATGAAAAATTTTACCATGAAGGCATGAGAATGATTGAGGAGATAAATATGTTTAACCTGATTGAAACATTACACAATGTGTAAATGTATTGAAACATCACATGACACCCCCACACATATGCATAATTTGGGTCAATTCAATATGTAAATAGTAAATCAAAAGCTGCCAATATAAACCTGTGTCTGTATTTACAACAAATATATGTGGATAAAATTATTTAATTTTAGGGCAAATGCACTCAAGCTGTAGATCCACCTGTAGCCAAATCATATGTATTCTTCATAAATGAAGGAGCTAAACAGGAAGATGCAGAAAGGCTAGCAGTAAAATGATGGGAAAAGTGATATTCTAAAAACACCCATAAATAAAGTCTAGGAAATTATCTGACTAACGGAAGAAAGTAATTTGTAAACAATTACTGAGCATTAAGAGACATATTTGATGATTTAAAATTAACTAGTAAATATTTTATTTCTCAATCAATTTGTATCTAAAATGATAGATGATAGACCTATTTGTGTCTTTGTCTTGATTTGTTATAAATTGATATTCTTGGCATATTGCATATGTATATATCATTTATTAATATTCTAAAAATAACTTCTTACCGTAATCACTTAATCAAAGGCTAAACCTAGAAGTCCTTAGGCTTGGCAACTTTAAACACTAACAGGAACCTCTTAACAGGAAGATGTATGAAAGTTGTGACAGTTGTGCTCAGAAGAAGAAGAATAATTCAAAATTGCTGTAGGCTCTGGAATGAATACGGCTGTAAGCCCCATCAGTGTGCTCTATTGAGCCTTAAATCCATGAGCTCTTCAACCCCTATGAACATCCAGTGGCCATTTCCAAATCTTGTGTGGATCAAGGTCATGTCTCTACTCGGGAGGACCTGGAAGGCCTGGACGCTTGGACCAGCACATAATACTCACTGGAGCTTACTGAACACATTCAATAGTTACAGGGAAAGATTTCCTGAAAGTTTGCACAGAAATTTCCCTAAACACTTAACTTAGCACTAGAAAGAAATGCAGCACCTTTAAATATTACCCCCTTCCTGTTCAGATAGGCTTCACTGAAACCGAAAATGGACATGATTCTCTCTTCACCACAGCAGTATTTTATTCAGTAATGTATAATCAATATAATTAGATACATGATGTAGAACCTGGGAAACATAAAACATTGGTCTTTTTTCCCCTTGGTAACTTTTCAACCATACTTCAACCTGTTTCTATATTGCCTTTACCAAAAAAGACTACAATTATTTCAAACAATTTCTACCTCTACTACAATTCCAGCTCCATTTGGTAAAATGTAAAATACAAGTATTACATTTTTCAAGCTCCAAAATATTCTAATATTAAATATTAGATATTCAATTAAATTTATTAAATATTCTAGATATTAAACTTGAATCAATTTCAATGTTATGTGTTCATTTATGGATTGCTTACTTTGTTCCATGGGCTCACTCAAATTCCTGTGGTTCGTGATTGAAAAGACAGTGAGGAAAATGAGACAAGAAAGAAATAAAAGAATGAATGTAAGTTGAAACCAGGGAAAGATTATACATAAACTGCTGGGTGTGGGCTCACTAGGTGTGGGTGAAAACTTGGCTATGTGTTACTTCTAGACCAAAGCCAAAAGCAAATATAAACAGTGAGTCATGGTGTTCAATCAGTGAAAAATAAACAGCTTCCTCTGTGAGCTATTGATGACAGCATTCCTTCACTGCAAGAAAATTTCCTAATGGTCTATCTTAATAAAGATAAAGGAGCAACTATGGGTGCCAATGCAGGTACATAAGAAATATCCACAGAAATATGTGTCATGGTGAGAGGGGTTATAAAACAATATAGCTAATGTGGAAAATGGTGTGAAAGTTCATCAAAATTGAAGCACAGAATTTATAAGCGAGAAATTTCACTCTGCAATTGTTGTATCACACCCCAAATGAAAGCAGGGACACACAGACATTTGTACACCACAGTAACTGCAGCATTACTCACAACAGTCAAAAAGCAGAAGCTACCTACATTTCCATCAATAGATAAATAAGAAAAATATGCTAAACAATTCACTAGAACATTTCTCAGCCATAAAAGGGGAAGAGAGTTTTGACAATTCACACTTTAAAGATGTGAAAGTTGAAGACATTATATTAAATGGAACAAGTCAATCCCAAAAGGACAAATATTATATGAGGTACTTAGAGTACTAAATAGGAGGAGGAATGGAAAGTTACTACTTAATAGGTACAGAATTTCAGTCTGGGAAGACAAGTTTTGGAAACGTCTGGCAATGGCGGCTGTACAGCAGTGGAAATGCTCTTTAAGTCACAGAACTAGAGCTGAAAATGATTGCAATGATACATTTCGTGCTTTGTATATTTTACCACATTAAAAATGTGAATGCCATAAGAGTATTTCTTATAACAGCCCCAGAGTTAAGTGGAAATTCAATGTTAAAATGCCATTCCTTGGCAGCATTTTTGCAAATGTTACAAAGTGATCTATCCATGTAACTCTCGGGTGATCCAGCAGTGAATGGTACAATACAAATATTAGAGTGGTGATTTTCAAAAGGGCGCATTAATGAGTCTTGGGTGGTGGTGGTGGTTGTGGTGGTGGTGTGTACGTGTGTGTTTGGTCATTTCTGGGTGAAGTGAGACAGTAGACAATGAGTCTAGGCTTGATGGCTGCCTGTTCTTGACCAGGGCTCCAAAGTCATGTCAGAAACATCTCTGAACCCCGAGAAACACAGATTGAAAATGTACTGGAGAAAGGCTTGAGTGATCATCTTATTCTGTGGATCCCATATTTACATAACCTTGAGGCTGATATCATCATATCAGTTTGAAGCACTTTTGATACATACTCACTCTTTAGTGCATTAGCAGAAATGAAACCTTTGGGCTGTCCTTCACCAGAGTCATCTGAATCTTCTTTGGAATTTTGAGTATCAGATTTCCAGCTCAAAGACAGAGCTCAGGATTCTCTAATTTATGTGAGTGCTTCCCATGGAGCAGAGTGGCTCCGTGACGTGCTTCATTTAGTGTCTTTGTTCCTTGTTTGGATAGAAGCCATTCTCTCTCAAAACCACTGAAACTTACTCATATTTTGTGATTCTCATAGAAGAGAAAGTATGTGATATTTAATCTTCTGTGTCTGATACTTTTTACTTAGGATTATGGTGTCAAGTTCCATCCGTTTTCCTACAATTAACTCAAATTTATCCTTCTTTATGACTAAGTAGAGCTCCATCGTGTATGTATAGCATATCTTTTATCCATTTATCTGTTGATAGCCTCGCAGTCAGTTTCCAAAATTTAGAGAATGTCAATGAGGAAGGGATCTGGAGAAAGGAAAAAAAAGGGAAGTAGGGGAAAGGACAGGGAAATAAAAATGATTAATACGTGATATGTACACGTAGCAATTCCTTATGATTATTGTGTATAACAAACATATATCAATAAAATACACTGAAAGTTTCATTACCCGAAATACTCAGACTCTCTGCCTTGGGAAGTGATACCTCACCTGACTTTCTGTCCTTGGGATGGTATAACCCAGGTTGTCTAAGTCATTGCAGGATCATAGCCAACCCTGGAGTCATGGAAGTGGAAATTGAGATCAAATTATTCGTGTTCTTTGTGACTACTTCCCGTAACTGCAGATGGACTCTACACGACTTATTACTAGTAGGGAAAGCTTGTAACCTCCTGTGCCTACATGAATGCATTTTTCATAATCACAAATTGTTGCTTAGACTGGGTTCCAATTTTCCAATCATCCCTCCAGCACAATTTCTGGTTCCCGCAGTAAGAAGAAAGTACTTTTGAGTAGCTTTTGCCCAGTTGTTGCACATACTCTTGCCCATTTCCTTAGTTCCAGACTTAGGGAAACAAATGACAAGAAGAGATAGGGCTGTTTTCTTTTAAGGACAGGAGCCAGTCAAGGATCTCTGAGCTGAGGAATGCATGACACATTTCTAGGCAATGCCTGTTAACATGAAGAACTGGAGAAGCCACTACGGTGTGTTGGCTGTCCATAAACAGTCACCACGATATGAGAAGTGTTTTCTTTAGTGAGAAAGCCTTCCATTAACAAATGCCTTGTCTCTGAGTCTCAACTGCCCTGTGACTCCCATGCATATTCATCCTAGGTGTGGTGTTTCTTTTGTGCAATTTAATGCAAGAAATGGAATGAGAAATGTGCCTCCCTTCTTAAATAACAATGCTGTTTCACACAGATATCAAGACTGATTAGCCATGGTGGTTAATAAGCAGTGTCAATATTTTTGTTTGCATAAGGGACCTCCCTTTATAGGTGCATCAAGTTACCTGGGAGGACCACTCCCCTAAGCACTAGAGCTTTCGTTATAATTATTTCTTTAGTTATAGTAAGTACGGCTGACTTCTTAGATTCCCATGTTCTATAGGAGGATGTAAGCCAATTAATTCATTATTATAATACATTTTATTACAACTGAATAATATGTCCCTGTGTTCATCCCATGCCTTGCTGTATTCTCCTACCCCCCATCTGCCAATAAAGTTCTCTTACTGGGGCCATGTTTGTGAAAAGCAGCCCGGGTAAAATTTTCCAGAAGTTTCTATCTCCAAGTCACAAGGTAACATTAGCTGTAGGTATCAGCTGTCCTTGTTCATATTCTGAAATTGTTTCACATTTTCCAGTCAAGATCCATAATACTTAGAATTCCCAGATAGCTGGTAGCGACCACAGTTTCTATCTGGACTAAAAACACTTGTCAGCAGAGGTTGTTCCAATACCAGTCTTTTAATGAGTTATCAAGTTTCCTAATGCATGATACCATGTTTTTGGGCGAGTGGGTGTTGTCCCTCTGCTCTTTCATTTTCTTTCTTTAGGCTCGATTCTGGAGAGGCAGAACGATAGTATCTGTGATATCGATCTTCAGTGGCACTAGAAGTTCCTCAAGTAGAGGAGTAACTTCTGTTATAGAAGCAGGAGTCCCTGAATCAGCTGGGTACCTTTGAACCATCAGTGTCTGGGTGATTTGGGGCTGTAGATATTGTTTCTTCCTATGCTCTCTCCTTAAGTGGGGGATCAGACGTCTCTCCATTCTTCCTCCTGTGGTGAGTTGTAGGCAGAGTCACGAGTCACACTAGTTTTTTCATCCTTAGACATAGAAGCAAATGAAGTTTTGCTAAATGACTGGCGAATGTCCACTAGAAATCTAATTTATGTTACACAAAGTATGATCTGCTGTCCCTGATCCTCTGAATTGGGGCATCCTCTAGTTCCACCTTCACTTTCAGCCTTGTTTCACCAATGTAGTGCTCAAATGGACCTCCCAGTGGTCAAACCTTCTTGGAGCAAACAGTATTGAATTACAGGCCAATTTCTCTAGGTCTCTGTGAAAAAAATTAGAAAAAAAGTAATTACTGCTGGGATGGGAAAGAAATTTCAGGGTATATGACAGAAACATGTTGGAAGTCTTTTGCCAACGTCACACCAGCCATAGCTAGCAAAGTACAAATAGAAATATGATGCATCCTTCCAGCTTCTCCACCTCTCCCCCAGAGCATGCAAATTGACCTGGATTTTAAATACGATGGTCTGTGCACCAGCTCTTGGAGAAGAGCTTTATATCCATGTCTATATCCTTCCTGCTGCACAGGTAGATGGGAATTTACCTAATGACACTAAACTTTGCCTGCACAAGGGCAGAGATTTTGATTCCTGGTCAGAATTAAGGATGGCCAGTAAAGAGACTTCTTAATCCTGCAAGGAGAGGCTCACTGACAGTCACTGTCACTTTTTAGTTCTGATTAAGAATGAGTAACAATAAACCTGCTCAATCTACTGGTGATGCTGCTGAACAGAGGCATGTTTTGATGATAGCTGTGCTCTTGCATTCCATGAAGCTTATGTTTAAATGATCGCTGCACTTTGTGCAGGAAAGCAGGGCTTTGTGGCGAGCTTGTTTATGAACACACCTTCTTAACTCTGGGTCATGTCAAGGCAAGGACCTGCAAATGACGTTGGCTCCAAAGGCAACTTTCTCTGTGCACCTGTGAACCATAGCCCATCTGATGAGATCAGATATGCAGAAGTACATCTCTTAATACCCCAGCCCATGCCGCCTAACAGTCCAGCAGCTTGCCAGGCACCATCTCTATTTCTCAGGGAGCAGTAGAAAGAAAAATACGTCTACAACACCTTGGGAAGCACCATCCAGCAGCAGACCTGCTCTGGTTCTTCCCACTGCACCACAATATCTCTTAACATCCCATGAAAATATTGCCACTGCTCATAAATGCTGTGACTCACAGAGTTTGTGAACAGTTTCACTGGTGACCTAGAATTTCTGTTGTCCTTAATTTTTAGTCTAAACTAGAGACCATGTGGCTAAAGCAGCCTCGAAAGGCCAAATATGTAAGGCTTTTATTTTTTATTATTATTATTTTTTTTTGGCATTTCCAATTCCTTAGCCTAAGCTGGCTAGGATCAACCTTAGTTGGTTATAATACTAACCATGAATATTTCTTGAATTTATCCAATTTCATTTCAGGCTTACTTAATTTTACTCTAAATATAGTTTTATAAAAAACAGTATCAAATGCTAATAAACTGGTTTTCAAGTAGACCACTACTCCAAAATTCAAGGGCCATCAAAGGCTCATTGCTCTCCAGTGAAGACTTTCAGATCTCAAGTAACCAGCTTTCATCAGTCCCTCATCCCAAGTTACTAGAATCTGAGGCCAAAGGCCCAGGAGATGAAGGCTGTTGAGATGCTCCTTTAGTCTTCTGTGTCATCCTCATGTGCTGCCTCCTAAACAGCGTTCTTATCACTGCTAGGTAACCGGTAAAGTACCCTGGATCCCCGACTGCTTCTTTGGGTTCCAGGATTTGAGCCCAAGATAACTGGGCTTTCCCAACCAGAAAGTTGTGACCACCAATAGGAATTGTCAATCTGATGGGAATAAAGACAGGCTCGAGGAGAAAGTATAAATGGCAAAGAAATATATGAAAAAACGTTCAACATCGCTAATCATTTGAGAGGTGCGAATTAAAACAATGCTGAGATTCCATCTCACTCCAGGAAGAATGGCTGCTATCATGAAATCAACCAATAACAAATGTTACACTGTTGGTGGGAGTGTAGACTGTTGCAACCACTATGAAAATCAGTATGGAGATACCTCAGAAAACTAAAACTAGAAGTTTCATTTGACCCAGCTATTCCTCTTCTTGGTATATTTTCAAAAGAATTAAAAGCATCATACCCGAGTGATATATACATACCCGTATTCATAACAATACAGTGTGTAATAGTTAAATCTTCGAAACAGCCCAAATGCTCATTAACTGATAAATGGATAAAGAAGATGTGTTTTACACACACACACGCACACACACACACACACACACAGTGGAATACTACTCAGCCACAAAGAATGAACTTGAGACATTTCTAGTTCAATGAGTGCATATGGAGGACATGTTATTGAGTAGAATAAATTGGACACACATGTTGAAATGCTATGTTGTTTCTCTGCTGTAAGAAACAGAAAGTGCAAATAAGGACTAAAATGTATAAAACACAATGTTATTGTGAAGTAGAAAATGTTGCAATTGGAAGGGCAACTAGGAAGAGGGAGGGCAAAGGAAGGAAGGGAAAAAAGAAAATGAGCAAAGACAGATAAAATGGAAAAAAGCTCTCATACAAATCCCTTGCAGTGAATGTGATCATTATGTATATCTAAACTGTACCAATAAACTTAATGATAAAAAAAAACCAAGGTGAATAAAAATAAGAGTTCTAAACCAAATAATAATTACTTTCTTGCTTCTTAAAGGTGAGAATTAATTTAAATAAATATTTTAACTTAAAAAAATAGCTCAACACTAATAAAACACAGTTACTGATGTGTTTGTGGTTTCTTCCCAGAGCTGACTCTCATGCCAGCAACAAGGGTAGTGGGTCTGGACGAGGGTCCTGTCCTGCTTGTAGGTGGCCCCATCCAGTCAGCCTGTAAGCTGGGCGAGGTAGGAGGGAAATAGCAAGAAACTTGGTGACCATTTGAAATCTCACCACTGCTAGAGTTGGGGAATTTTTTGTTATGCAGTTGTCTGGGGACCTCAGACTTCAGTTTCTTTAGTACTTCAAAGAAGTCTCATCCTGCAGGCTCTCCAGAGTTTCATGGCTTTCATTCTCCAACCCATGCTGTATCCTGGATCCCTCTTGTTCTGTGGTTTCCAGAATGTTGGATGAAGCAGCCACTCTACCCTCTGGTTCTGAAGCATGCTCCTGGCTGTAGCAGATTCTAATCCAGCATAATTTCCCCTTTCCAGTTAGACACATAGAATGGTATATGTGTTTTTTCTTATTGCTTCTGTTCCTCTCGAGAACTGATGCTCCCCAGATAATGCACTGCACTCCCCCAGCTGCCCCAAGGACCCTGGGACTCCTTGCCTTCAGATGGTCCCTCTGTCTGATTCTAGGCGTTACATGGTCTTGTACCTGCCATGAAAATGTGTCTTAAAATGCTAGGATGGACGTGTGGATTGGGTGCAATATACAGCTTCTAGAAATTTGATTTTTAGTTGTATTTCAGAATTTGGAGAATTTTACATTAACACAGAAAGTCTCTGTTATGACTAGAACTGGGTCCCCTTAAAAAAAACTCTTGTGGCCCAAGAAAGGAATCAACTTTACGAATATCTTGCTCTTGGATATCTACTCTCCTGAAAATTGTCAGTAAATTTCTGTTGCTTATGCTACCCAGGTTCTGGTACTTTATTACCACAGGCTGAGGGAATTAACATAGTTCCATGTGGCACGATTGCAATTATGTTATTCCCACAGACCAAGCTTACCTATGACCAACCACCTTCTCATAAAACATGCTAGACTTTGAATGTAACTCTAATTTATATTATTTCTGTTCCTCATTTTATTAACATTCTGCAAGAAGCATACCCTTGAAGGGCCTACTGCTATTTCAGGATGCATATCTCAATCAGGAAAGTGCACAGGTTTCACAGGAAAATTGAAGAAACAATATTTGGGCTTCACTGATAAATGTTTAACTACTTAGAAGAGAAAAATAATAGGGTAGTTATTAAATCTTCTTGGAGAAGATTTATGAAATCATACAAAATGTTGTTTATTGCTGAAGTAATGTGAAATTTTCACAGATTCAGCAATTAGATTTTTCCCTGCATTTTACCCATGATAGATCTGCATTTTTTAATGTCCTTGACATGATATAAATTTCTCTATGAGAAAAATATATAAAATTTAGGTTATTCCTGACAAATGTGCTCCTTAAAACTTCAGGTCCTCTCTGCAGTCCATGGCTAGCAATCTTATTTACTTTGCAAAATATTATAGAATTTTATGGCACATAATTTTCCTTTATTCAAAAGGTATTTACCATAGAACCACAATGTTTCTACTAATTCAGTTTTTGTGAATGATTATGTCTAAATAACAAAAGTGAATTAAAGTGGATTAAATTTCAGAATCCATTAATTTAATATTTGTCCGGAGAAGAGCACTAATTACTTGTTGAAACCACTAATTAAGAGAAATTAATATATATAATATTATATAATCCACCTAATATAATGACTTACATGATTTAATTTACATGAATACATTTCAAATTACGTAATAACTATATCTTTTATTACTTTGTCAGTTGATTTGTTGTTCATATATATTAATGCAGTTTTCATATCTTAATGGAATTGCTTAAAATACAGAACTCAAAAGTTATATCAATTAGACCTGAAACACCAAGCGAGCATACTAGAGTGTGTACTTAAAAAGAAACTGGAGGTTATTTTTTAAAACTTTCCTTTCTTTTCATTAGCTTATCAAATAGTCATATTGTGTGACACTGAGCTTCATGGTATTCTGAAAGAACCTTGGGTCCATTCCATGGAAAGGGGAATAATTACGTACACGGGGCTCCTCATTAGTACAGATAAACTTTATTTTTTATCTCTTTATAAGCCCTTTGGATGTTGTAGGAGTGAAAAGGCAGTAGAAATCCTGCATTATATAAAGTGGTCCCAAACCCTGGACTTCACATAGCTTTTCCAAATAAGAAGACACAGATACCAAAACTTCGTTGCAATCTTCAAGCTTTACTTAAGTACCTCACTCTCTAACCAATATAATTTGCACACATGCACACACACCACTATACTTATGCCTTTAACTTTAAATGATTATACTATTGAGTTCCACATTATTTAATCACAGACATGATATGCTCCACATATATTTCTAATAATCTATGTAATTAAGTAAGTTACTCTGATATTTGTTCACAGAAAGATAATTAATTTTAAAAGTTTAATTAAGTTTTCCTTACATGAAATGTCTTCCTAATTGTATTTACATTTCCTTGGAAAAATAATATTTTTATGTAATATGATTACATAACCAACCTAAAGAATTAAGCAACTGGAAAGTGCTAGACCATAGTGAAAAAAACAAAAATCTCCCTATTCTCTCAACCAGAAACATGAAAATTAACATCAAGTACCTATCATCCCAAAAGTCTTTTTGCAAATACATAAAGATGAGTGGATATAGATAGGGGAAAAAAGAGAGATACAAATATATTTTGAGGGGCTGGAGATTTAGCTCAGTGGTTCTGCCACCTGCCTCACAAGTTCAAGATCCTAAGTTCGATCCCCAGTACCAAAGAAAGTGTCATATACAATAATATATTTTTAAAAATTTTTGGTACCAGGGATCAAACTCAAGATGTGGTGCTTGTGAGGCACGTGGCAGCCCCTCCAAGCAAAATCCCTGGCCCTTATATATGACATTTTAAAATTATCACTTATATTTTGTTAAATTATATTGTTCATTTGAGTTAAATTCTGAAAGTAGAACTGCCAAACAATTTTTCTCAAACAAGGTATTATTTCTGATATTAATAAAATAACTGCTTAAAGGCATTGAAAGCTAGGATCATTGTGTTCTTATTTATAATCACTTTTCAATAATAGACAACAAGGGTATTAATTAATGCTTTCTCACTTCCTTCTCATATCCCAATTCTGTCAGAGGAGATTTTACATTTTCAAGGTCTGTAACATTGTTACTCAATTACAAATTTCAGTTTGTAACATTATTTAGTACTGTTTCTATATTTAAAATTGATTCCATGCTGAACAAAATTTGTCATATTATGGTTCTTCAAATCTTGAGTTGTATTATTTAACTATTTTTTTTACCACTTTTTAAAAATTTCTTTTTCTGGTTGATTTTGTTCACATTTGAGAATGTTAGGCTGAGCATGGCGGAGATCTAAAATGTTTCAAAAAATTCTCGTGTTTGGAAAGCAATTAGGTAACTTTGGTATGACCTGGAAGTTTATATTCTTCTCCTTGTTTTTTCTCTTCTCCGTCTGGATTGAACAGCTTTTCCTCACCATATCTCATCTGCCTTGAACGGGCTTACCATGTACTAAACCTACTGTAACCATGAACCAAACAAAATCTCCCTTCCTTTAACCTAGAGATGTCATTTATTGTGTCCCATCGATGAGAATTGACTAATACAGAGCCTTGATGCACAAGGAACTTGGAAGGACATGAAGTTCTTGATTCACAAATTATTCTGCAAAGATCTGTTTAGATGACACCACCATGATATCTTCTCTTCTCTTAGGTCAATTTGGACTTTCTGCCACTGCATTTTTAGCATAATGCGCTGCCAAAGCCAGCACAGATTTTATGCCATTGCAAAGATTTCTCAACATTGCATCAGATGCCTAAAGAATGGTTAAATATAAACATCAATATTTACATTTCAGTTGTTAAGTTATAAGTAAGCACTTTAAATAAAGTATTTGTGGTGTAGTTCTTATTTTCAGTGTGTCAATAGATCAAACCCAATTTAAAAGAAATCTATGAGGTATATTTTTAAATTTTAGATGAAGCCTTTTCTTTATTTTTTAAAATTTAAATTGAATTTCTTGGTACATTCTAGGTAGACAGTATAGCTACATTCATTACTGGGATCTTGTACCTTTACATTCCAGGTCTTGCTTCTCATTTTTTCACCTTGTCCCCACCCTCCCCCTCTCCCCCCCCCCCAAAAAAACCCCTCCTCCCCTCCCCACCTTCAAACACTTTAATTCCATTTTTACATTTTCTCATATTTTTTTCTTTCCCCTTATTCCCCTTTCCGTATCCTTCTCACTGTCCCTACACCTTTGGTCCTTTTCTTCTATTTCACATCACGAATTGTCCCATTAGGATCTTGAGTGCTATTTTAGCTTTTCACACCAGAGAAACTATTCTGTACTTGCATATGTGTGACTTATTTATTTCACTTAGGAGTATATCCTCAAAATGTACCCATTTACCTATGAATGAATCTACTTTCTCATTCTTTATGGCTGAGTAGTATTCCATTTTATAGAAAAACCACATCTTCTTTATCCAGTTTCCAACTTATGGGCAGATGGGCTGTTTCCAAGTTTTAGCTATTACAAACTGTGCCGCTATAAACATAGGTGCACATATATCACTGTGGTATGATTCTTTTAATTCTTTTGGAAAGATACCCAACAGAGGGATGGCTGGGTCAAATGGAACCGCTAATCCTAGTTCTTTGAGATATCTCCATATTGACTTCCATAGTGGTTGCACCAGTCTGCACTCCCACCAACAATGGAGAAGGGTTCCTTTCTCCACACAACTGTGCCAACATTTATTATTGTGTGAATTCTTGATAGCAGCCATTCTTTATGGGGTGAGGTGGAATCTCAGTGTTGTTTTCATCTGCATCTCACGAATGACCAGATGTGGAACATTTTTTCATATATTTGCTTGCTGCTTTTACTTCTTTGTCTGAGAAATGTCTGTTCATTTCAGATGCCCATTTTTGAATTGGGTCTTTATATTTGGGGGGGTCTGGTTGTTTTGAGTTCTTTATATATTCTAGATTTTTGGGTCCTCAATGTATAGCATCATATTATCAGTAAATAATGACAGGTTAATTTCTTTCTCTTGTCTAATTGCTATGGCTAATGTCTCCAGAACTATATCAAAGAGGAGTGGTGATAGTGCTCATCCTTGTCTTGTTCCTGATTTTAACATGAAGGTTTTCAGTTTTTGGCGTTTTGAGTTCTTTATATATTCTAGATTTTTGGGTCCTCAATGTATAGCATCATATTATCAGTAAATAATGACAGGTTAATTTCTTTCTCTTGTCTAATTGCTATGGCTAATGTCTCCAGAACTATATCAAAGAGGAGTGGTGATAGTGCTCATCCTTGTCTTGTTCCTGATTTTAACATGAAGGTTTTCAGTTTTTGGCCATTTAATATAATGTTGGCTGTTGGTTTTTCACAGAAGGCCTTTATTAAATTGAGATATAGAGCATCTCTATATAGTGTATTACATTTATTGACTTACATATGTTGAATCATCCTTGCATCCCTGGAATAAATCCTACTTGGTCAGGATGTATGATCTTCTTGATGATCCTCTATATTCTGTTTGCTAGTATCTTATTAAGGATTTTTGCATCATTAAGGAGATTGGCCTGTAGTCCTCTTTTTTAGTTACATCTTTCCCAGGTTTGGAAATCAAAGTGATACTTGCTTCCAGGAATGAATTTGAAAGTATTGCTTCCCTTTCAATTTCATTGAAAAGACTGAAGAGTAATGGCAGTAGATCTTCTCTAAATGTCTTGTAAAATTCAGCAGTGAATCCATCAGGACCTGGGCTTTTTGTAGGGGGGGTAAGTTTTTAATTACATTTTCAATTTCACTGATTGTAATTGGGGTGTTTAAAATGGTTTTATCTTCTTCATCCAATTTTGGTAATTCATAAGTATCTAGAAATCTGTCCATTTCTTCTGTGTTTTCCATTTTATTAGAGTACAGGTTATCTTGGTATGTATTAACGATCCTCTGGATTTCTGTGGGATCTGTTGTTACTTCGCCTTTTTCATTCCTGATTGCCTGAATATGAGCCTTTTCTTTCCTTTTTTTCATAAGGTTTGCTAAGGGTTTATCTATTTTATTTATTCATTCAAAAAACCAACTCTTTGATTCATTTATTTTTTGTATCATTTTCTTAGTTTCCATTGCATTGATTTCTCTCTAATCTTTGTAATTTCCTCTCTTGTGTGAGTTTTGGGTTTTTGTTGCTCTTGTTTTTCTAGGAGTCTAAGAGTCATTGTTAGGTTGTTTATTTGAGCTTGCTCTGTTTTCCTAATGTGGGCATTCAGTGCTATGAATTTTCCACATAGAACTGCTTTCATTGTGTCCCATAGATTCCTGTATGTTGTATTGGCATTTTTGTTTATTTGTAAAAACTGTCTGATTTCTTCTGTGATCCATTGATTGTTCAGGAGAGTGTTGTTCAATTTGCATGCATTTGTGAAGTTCCTACAGTTTCTTATGCTATTGATCTCCAGCTTTATTGCACTGTGATCTGATAATATACAGGGAAAAACTTCAGCTCTTTTGCATTTATTCAAACCTGTTTTGTGAGCTAGTATGTGATCTATCTTGGAGAATGACCCATGTGCAGCTGAAAAGAATGCATATTCTGATTTTGTGGGGTGGAACACTCTATAGTAAGTCCATGCATTCAAAAGCTTGGTTCAGTGCTAGTATTTCATTGTTGATTTTTTGCCTAGATGATCTGTCTACCTGTGATAGTGGGGTATTTAGATCCCCCACTACAATTGTATTAGCGGTTATTTGGTTTTCCATGTTACTTAATATTTGTTTTATATAGTTGGGGGCATTTGTATTTGGTGTGGAACACTCTATAGTAAGTCCATGCATTCAAAAGCTTGGTTCAGTGCTAGTATTTCATTGTTGATTTTTTGCCTAGATGATCTGTCTACCTGTGATAGTGGGGTATTTAGATCCCCCACTACAATTGTATTAGCGGTTATTTGGTTTTCCATGTTACTTAATATTTGTTTTATATAGTTGGGGGCATTTGTATTTGGTGCATATATATGTATGATTATCATCTCTTCCTCTTGAATTGTTCCCTTTACAAGGATGTAGTGGCCTTCTTTGTCTCCCTTAAACAGTTTTGGTTTGAAATTTGCTTTGTCTGCGAATAAGATTACTACTCCTGCTTTTTTCTGGGCTCCTGTTGAAGCTTTTTCTTTGTAGCAAATATTTTTGTTTCTTTGCATTACAGTCCTTAAATAACTTCCCTCCTCTAATATGACATCTTGTGTCAATCTTGCCTACTCTGATGTCTGTTGCTGAGTGTTTACATTTTTCTTAAGATTTTTCAACAGCATTTCCAGTTATTTTCCCTAGCCCTTATATCAATAGTTTTCAAACTACCTAATAGTAGGAGCAGGACTCCATGCTGTATGATTACTGTTGTTGTATTCAGCACTTGAGATTCCACCTAGGGCCTTGTGCGTCTTGGCAAGCACTCTACCACTGAGTTCCATCCCCTGCTCCATTTTATTGTTGTTGCCAGTGATTCTGAGAATGCCAGGGTTGAGAACAAATGCATTAGCCCATAAGTGCAGCACTAAGGTAAACCTTTGTAGTGTGTGGCTTTCCAATATTTATGTCCTCAGTGCATTACACTAACTCTGCAGGACTCCCTGTATTTCCCTCTATGTGTTCTCTTTTGTCACCCATTGAGTTTCTTAGGTAGTATTAATTTGTTTAACTTACTTTGTTTTAAAACCAGACTGAGCTGTGTATGTGCAGTTATTTTAGTTATCTACCCTTTTGATCACACTTGGATGGCAATTTCTGAGATGTGCTGTCTGCTCTGATATCAAGTGGGATTTATCACGATATGAATCCCACCATATCTGAGCCTAGCATGACTCTTCTCTGATCTACATTGTGAGAAGAGGGTTTTTTGGTCTTGTTTGATTTTCATGCCCTGAAAAAATAGTTGATCCCCTCTCAGGTATCTCTGTCTTATTATTAAGTCCCTTGTATCAGATTCTATACATCTTTTGGAGGACAGTGGAGAAGAGAACCCATTCCTCTGAGCTCTGAATCACCTGCCTGTTTTAGCATTTTATCCTTAAAACTTGTTATTTTTGCAGAAGATGTCTGCTCCATTTTTCAGTGTTTCTGTGTTATCTGTTATTTCCAGGCATTATTTCCACTAGTTTTGAGTGGGAAGTAGGAATCTATGATTATTTTGATTCTGAGATATTTTCATATGTTGTGACTGATAATCATTATATGTTAACTTGAATGGATTAGGAATTGCCTAGCAGGTTCGCAAGGCACAGTTGTGGGTGTGTCTGTGGATAATTGACAGGAAGACTAGGAAATTGAGTGGGGAAGCCCCATTTTGGTTGTAGGTGGAGTCCAACCAATGGAATTGTGGCTGAAATGGAAGAAAATAGAGAAAGAAGAAGCAAGTGGCCACTGTCTTGAAGAGCTCCAGGCTTCTTGAGCAGGTATGACCTTACTGCATTGTCTTGGGACACTGATCTCCAGTTTATTTATCCTTCCAATGCAGACTCTAACAGGAGGTTCTACATTGAGCTTCCAGCCCATTGACCTTGGGCTCGTGCTGTGTGTTTGATCCCTCTTATTCTGTGGCTTCCGTGCTTGGACTGAGCAGCACCTGGCTCCTCCAGCTCTCCAGCACACACAGGGCTGCTGTGGACTCTCGCTCCTCTGATCCTGCAAATTACCTAATGGTTCCCTTGCATAAACCTACATGTATCTCATTTGATTCTGTTCTTAGAGAACAGAAGTAGTTAGAGATTTCTAATCAACATATTTTGATAATATTCTGTTCTATTATTATATAAATATTAAAAGGGAATACAAAAGGTCCTACCTGTCAAGGTTGTGTTTCACTGTAGCCAAATCATCTCCTGAAGAGGCTTTCAAACATTTCTGGAGTTTCAGGCAGCTGTCCACACCCCTCAGGAGTAGGACTGGAAAGGAGTCTGAAGGCCCCACCACACTTCTGGGAGGGTGGGCGTCTCCATCTCACTTCCTTTGTTGTCTATCATGTTTAATTTGGTCTCTGAGGAGCAGCATTCTGAGAATGCCTTCTTTACTCCTGGAACAAGCTGCCCAGCAATGGGTATGCGGCCTATTCTCTTAGGTTCATGAGCAAATACTGCCCATGAGGAATACTTTGTTCAATTCAGAAAATGAGAGTTCTGCCTCAGGGGGTATGATCACTGCTGAAATCATGGCATCTTGGATGGATTTTCCTTCACTTGTCTTTGCATTCACGTGGGAGCAAGAAGTTGAAAGACAGAACGTTTTAAACATGAAAAGGAAAGAACAAAAAGAGCTGTCTGTGAAAGACTCAAGAAATTCCATGTAATTTTTCAGAGTTTTGAGGCACAGTCCTTTGCCTAAAATCTTCCTGTGGGTACTCACTTCAGGAGTAAAACCCAGAGACCTTCTTTTGGCATATAAGGCCTTCCAATTCTGACACACTACAGCTCTTCCTACTCTAGGCTTCCAACCCCCCCAGGGCCTTCACATTTTCCTTCTCTCTACAAGTAATTCTTTCTTTTCAGCTCTCCCACCAGTTCATGGTTCCTTCAGGTCTTTCTCTAATGTGTCATTCCATCCAGTTGCCTACAAGCCACTCACTGCAACTTCCAAACTTGGCACTCTTAGCACCTGCCTTTATTCATTCATCTTTTGCTTCTGTCAGTTTCTGTGTTAATATATGATTTGCTTTTGTGTTTGTTTTTTACTTCTTTTCTCTTCTAAAAGCAAGAATGATTGTCTGTGTTTGTCAGTGATTAATTTTGTGCCTGTGGAAGAAAGCACTACATATAATTTGCTGGAGGGTATAAATTGGAGGATTTACAGAGGTATAGAAGCATCATAGTTTATATCATGCATTTATTATTTTATGAGCAGAAAATACTTATTAGATATTATATGCATCCAGGCATTCTTTTTCCTTGGCCCACCTACTAAAATTGTAACTCAGTAGCAGAAGAATGCAGTGTCTTTGAGGCTGTTGATAAGCATAAAGTGAATAGAAGAATGTTTTATAATTTAGGACTTGTGAAGTATACTAGATGTCTGATATGCTTATATGATAGGCTGATACTGAAAAATCAAGATAATATAATAAGTTCATTGTCCTATCTTTCAGTCGTCAGGTGAAGTTTAGTGTATAGATGCTATATGTAGAAGCAACATAAAATTTATTAGCCTGGAAGTAATTTACAAGCATGCATTATTTGCTTTTCTGCTTCCAATGGTTACTTTTGTTTGTGAAAAAGATAAGTGTTTTAAAATTACCATTAGTATTTCTTTCCATCTGATTTTTATAAGAAAGCTTTGTATGTGGATTGGTAGATATTATAAATAAATGTATTCCTCAGCTTATTAATACTCAGTAGCAGGGTTCCCTTTTCAGAGATCAAGTCAGAAGATATACACCGTGTGGGGAAGAAGGCATCTTTCTATCAACATTGACAGTGAACTCATTATAACTATAATTCATGGCTATTTTCATTTTATAATCTGAATTAGTAGTTTGAAGTCTTCATTAATCAAACATATTGACTATTTGCCAAATTGATGCTTTTATACTTCTTGAAATGTGGTTCTATTCTAAAATCACAATGCAGTACAAAAATGGGTGGATAACAGAATTATTTCTTTTGAAATATTTAGGGAGAAAATTGTTTAAGTTTCTTGCAACAATCTCCAGACAGAGTTTTGAATGAAAGCGTTCAGTTACCAAACCACAATGAATCATGGCATCACCTTTAATTCTAGGACCATTTATTTTTTAAACAAGCATTTTATAAAACAGTAATATACTTTAAAAGCACATTTATTTTATTGGCATTATATTGAGATGTAGAATATTGAAAGTAGGGATTTGGTTTTCAGGGTGACAGTTTAATGTGGTTGGACATTTGTCCATTCAAAAACACTTACCATATTTGTTCAAATATTAAACACTTTACACAATTAACTATGATGAAAGGAGCCATAATATATGATTGCATCATTATTTGATGGTGAAGTCTTATTTTATTTAAAACTACAATTTAAGCAGCATTTTGAAATATTCTATCTTCCCACAAACCTGGTTCAGTCCATTTTAATTTCCACCAGGATAGATTCCTATGGTCTTTAACAAACAATTCGATCAGTAATTATTAGTATTACCTTACTTCTGGTGTTCAAAGTGTAAGAATGTCTCTCATGTGCAATAAAACTAACAAAATGAGCTTAGTGTGACAGATATGATGGAGGGGAACTACACCTACATTTAAATAAATCCACCTATTAATTTAAAAAGTAAATAAAAATCATCTATTCAAAAATACATTTTAAAAAATGTAAATAAAATAAATCACAACATATATAATTTGCCAATTTCATTATTTATTTTCCTTAAGATTCTATGTGCTACTATGGCCTAAACATTTTATGGATATACTAATTGGGTGATTGGGTAATTACCTTTCTTTTGAGTTCATGAGGTATGTGGGTATAAATTGCCTTTAATTGTTCTGTATATTTAGAATAGAATATTCAAAGAAGGTTTCTTTTGATATTTTACACAGAATTTTTAAATTGGTCAATTTTCTGGTTTTCCTGAAATTTTCACACAATTAAACTCCATTTTTATATACATATGTGAGTTATGAACCATAAGTAAGATCAGATAGATAACCTCTCAGCCGGGACTCTGGAATATTTTTGTTTTTTTTTTGTTTGTTTGTTTGTTTTGTTTTTTTTTTCGGTATCGAAGATAAAACTCGGGTCCTTGAGCTTGTGTGGCAGGCCACCGAACCATGGAGCTAAATCCCCGGCCCGTTTTTGCTGTTGTTTCTTGTTTTTGTTTTTTTTTTTTTTGTTTTTTTGGGGGGAGTCTGGAATATTACTAATAGTTGTTTATGCCTATGTCCTTCTCTTATTACCCTGCTTCTATCTGCAGCTAAGAATGAATTTTGTGTGTATCACTCCAAAACATCGATAAAATGCAACATAATTACTAATATCTGAAGTTATAAACAATATTCCATTCTCTTTTGTGGGCTTTGGGAGCATTGCAGAAATATTATTCTGCATCATCTTTATTAAGATCACACAGAAAGATCAAGAAATAGAAAAGGAAAAAAAAAGAAGAAGAAAAAAACTAGTACTTGAGTAAGACTTCCTATATAACTTCTCAATCGTTTTCCAGTTAAACATTATCTTACCTCAACAACCATAAATGGGCTTTATCACTTTTTGATAATTTTACAGATGGGATCGCACTATGATTCTGTACTCTCCTATGTATGGTTTCTACATTTGTCATCATCTCTTGGTTAATTCATACAGTCATTCATCACTTTCTGTACCTACTGCAGAAGGTATGAGATCATCCTAGTTATTATTACCTTTCATGTGCCAGCTCCAAATTCACCCTTCTTTGCTGCACTTTGTGGTGCTTGTCTGGCTGGTCCTTGTAGATGTTCCTTTTTTGCTAAATGCTCTGATTCAGCTTTATCAAGGAAGACACCAGAGAAAGAGCTTTTCCTCAGTTTGCCAGAGTATTATTTTCCATGATGAAAATAGAATATGTTGGTGGCCAGGAACTCAGTGCTTCTCATTTAAGAAAGCCTGGTGGCTCAGCCCTGGGCAGCATTCTACAGCAAATTTCTTCATCCTCAGTTGTCGCCTTGACCCTGATACAGGCAACTCTTGTCACATGGTTAGAATCTTGGCATTGGGAATGCAAGACATGGCTTTAGCTAATGCTCCAAGTCCTGCCTTGTAGACCATTCTTCAACTCCAGTGGCTTTCCAATTATCCCTCTTAGTCCTTCACAACAATATTAATTTTCATTATTCAGTTACATTTTTCCCTGTTCCAATTACTTACATGTAAATTCCACTTCCTGAGAGGATAAAATGAAAAGACAAAATCAAACATCACAGGAAGATATATGAGTCACTGTTGTCAAGACACTCATCTTTGGGCAATGAAAGACTAATTCTTGGGAGATGGGGAACAAGACTCAGTGAGTCCTATTGACTTACCAGATGAGGACTTCAGGGCACCAAATGGATTCTGTGAAACTAACAGACTAGGACCAGAGTCCTGGAAGCCCAGGATGTTCACAACTCACTGCCAAATAAATGACAGAAATAGGGAGAAGCCTGGAAATTGGCACAAAATCCTCCCTGAGTATTCATCAAAGTTTGAACCCTAAATCCATTTGAAGAGAGTAACTATGGCTAGAGAAAGAACAATTTAAAGGAAGGAAATTAAACATCTCCCAAAATTCACACAAGGACTGGTATGTTGCCACTTCTGAGTGCCAAACTGGATAATCTCAATCCACAAGATGTAGGGACCAGGGTTGAGGGAGTTTTTTCCTCTTGGTTTGTAAAATTAGCCCTTCATGTTCACTGTCTCAGAACCTCCAAACGTATCACAAATTGACACCCCAAAGGGGCACATTATACCCATGTAAAATAACTTCCTCCTGGACAAAAGTGTACAGTTAGCAGGATCTCTTTGGGAACTTGTGAACAAAAATATTTAGTACAAAGCACAATAAAAGTTAAGATGCTGGACATCTGATCAAAGATGATCAGATACACAAAGAAGCAAGAAAATGGAGAGGGAGGATAAATCAAATAAAGCACTCAGAATAGACACTGTGGTAAGGATTAGTAAATAAAAACTTTAAATAGTTACTAAAATTTCAGATTCCACCAAAAAATATGTTGGAGAGATTGGGAGTTACAAGAAGTCCTAAATTATAATTCTAGTAGCAAAAACTATAATGTTTGAAAATGGAAAATTTTTTCAAAGAAATTCACAGCATATTATTGTGAAAGAAAAGACCAGTGAATTGAAGGACTAATTCTAAAACCTACACGAAAGAATGACATAGGAACAATGCTTTTAACAGGAAAGGAATATGTACTAATGTGTGTAAATTCTGACCATCTATTGTGTAAAAAATTAGATTCCATATACAGAAGTAAAAGTAAGAAGATTTGAAAAAACATTTCCAAAAATGATGGCAAAAATCATCCTAAATTTGAATTTAAAAACTATAAATTCAAATGCAAGAGGCTCAAAATCTCCAAGAACAAGAAACAAAAAGCACTATAGATCATAATCAAATTATTTTAAACCAATGTGTTAGAAAGTTTTTCATCCTGACGAAGTACCTGGGCAAAATAAAGGAGCAAAGATTTATTTGTGGCTCACAGTTTCAGAGGGGTCAGTCGATGATTGGCTGGCTTCTTCGTGTGGGACTATGGCAAAGCTGGAACTAACATGGTAGAAAGTTTTGGTGGAGAGAAGCGGCTCACTTCACCACAATCAGAAAACAGAAAGGTAAGAGGGAGCCAAGCAGAAAGCAACAAGGACCCATGTCATATGCCGATGGTTTACTCACCTACGTCCCACTTCCTGTTTCCATCGTCTCTCAATAATGCCATCAAATTATGGCCTCATCAATGGACTGATCAATCCACTCATGACACTATGTCACTAATGATCCAATCCAACTTCTGAGAGAGCAAACTCTAATGGCAGGAGAATTTTAGGGGGCACTTTTAGACCTCAACGATAGCAACAAGCTATAAATATAAGATCTCAAAAGAAGCCAGAAAATGAAAAATGATTCATACAGAGGAGCAAACAAGGTTTAGTGTATATCAGAACATATAGAAGTGAGTGGAGTGCTAACCAAAGTGCTTAATTTTTGAAATAAAATAATAATGTGCATATGGGTAAATCTAGACTCTCACATATAGTGAAAAATCTTTCAAAATGAGAATGAAATAGAAACATTTTCAGATGTGTAATCTTGAAAAATTAGTCATCAGACCTATACTAGAAGAAATGTTAAAGTCCTTCACAGAGAATGAAATGCTTCCACATGATAATATGAATTTGCAGAGTAATAGAGAACATCAGAAATGGTAATTGCATGGTTGAATATGTATGAATGTTTCTCTTATTATTTGAATATTTTTCTGAAAGTGAGTACTAGTGGGTCACCTTGGTTGTGTTAAGATTTAGTTTTTAGAACTATCTGTTATCATCACTTAACCCAGTGATTTTTGTCCTGCTTCTAACAATTCCAAAACCTGTATTATTCTTCTGATTATTTAGTTGATTCTAATCAAGCTTTCAAATTATCGCCTTCATTTTTTTGAAGCATGTAATGATCTTTTATTACAAATTCAAATCCCTTGAAAATTTATGTGTGATTTTAAGATTTGTCAGGGATGATTTCTTTAGGTGTCGTACTTGCCGTTATGGATTAGTCTAGTCCCTTCTAAGTCATCAACTGAAATCTCAGAGCATTGGACCAAGACACTTTTCTTTTGGCCGGTTGTGAACTCAAGACTGACTCCTCTTTCAGATGTTGCCACTCTTCACTGTTGCTTTCTGTTTTGTTTCTTGGATTCCTGGCTTATGTATGCAGAACAAAGGTATGACAATTTGGAGATTGTTCACATACAAATTATTCCATGGCCTCTCCAAAGTTTCCTATGCTTTAGTTCAAGAAATTTGGTCAAATCTGAACTTCTGCTTTATCTCCTTGCCTGATAAGACAGCACCTTAACCCCTGGTTTCCAGCCCTGCAGGCCTTGATTTGGAAAAGCCCGTAGAAACAGCACCTATTGAATGCTGTACAAACAGACAAGACTTTGGGCTTGTTCTACTTTGAAACCAGAAACAAAACCTTCCCTCAGCATTTTGGAGCACATTATTCAAAACACAGCAATATGCTTTCTCCAAGCAATCTTCAATAAGCAGAAACTGCACCAGACTCAGCATGCACTGCACACTGTGCTCCCATCCCCCATTCTTTTGTTCTGTATGTATTGGTTTTTATATTTTGCATTTGTTTTTATTCTGCACAGTGAACTCAGTATGAAAAAGATTCAATGTGTCTGTGTTGAGTACAAGTGAGATGTGAAGAATCAGACATAGTCGTATTCATTATATCGTGGCACCTTTCTGTGAAAAGTGATAACCTCATGCATCCAAGTGCATTATCCAGGTGATTTGACAATTGTGAGTAGAATAATTTACTCTAGAAAACTGGTAAATAACAAGATGTGTGCTTTCTTAGAAGGAGGCATACACTTCCCACTAACTGTCTCTTGGCTACTACCTATTTCAGGGACTCAGGTTCCATGCACCATCTCCAACCGAGAGGTGATGGGGGAATGAACATTCTGCAAGACAGAGCAGCATGGTCAGAGAAGCCACAGCCATGGCCACTATACACCACCTCAGTATTGGCTTAATGGGTATTTTAGGCCTCAGCGGCATGATAGATCATTAAACCTCTCCTTGTTTAAACCACTTCGGAGTTTCTAAGGTACTACAGCTACATTTAATATAATTCATGTATTCTGTTTTTTAAAATCATAAATTCTTTCACTTCGATGTTTGTTGTATGATGATTTCTTTTAAATCAGTATTATTCAGATAATATACTTATGAAGACTTGATATACACAATGGAAAAATGAAAATATATCATCGTAATTAATATTTCTGATTTTTCTCAAACAATTGGTATTTATTTTTATAACCCCAGACACTGGAAGCAGTGAGAAATGTTTAACATTGCTGTCAATAATTTTCTTATTTACTTATTTTGCCGCTGTCCAGGATCAGTGTTAATATTTTAAATGAGATTCCCAGCAATGTTAAAACCATAGAGGCAATTGAAAGCCTAGCTGATAAATTCATGTTAAAAAGTAAGAAATAAGCACATAACATTTCAAGTTAAAGTGATGGTTTTAGGTACCTTTGTAAAGACATTAAAACAAGGTGATTGGTACTGGACTCAACAAAAAAAATTTCCTGTTTTTTTTAGTTTATTGAGTTATTATGCATTTTTTCTTACATTTAGCTCATGTAGTCACATACTTTATAAAACAATTTAAACAATTAAAATTTAAATAATGTTCACTGTTCCCAAATGGCTGAAACACTTTGATGATTTAGCAATAGAGCAGGTTATTTTTGTCCCCTTATAAACTGTTTAAATTTGTAGACATTCTATTTGCATGGTTAAAATAATTATCAGTCAAAAGCAAAGTGTTTGGGTAGAAAAGCTATCAAGGCACATGCAAGGAAGTTTTCAATAAAAATTTGCCTTTAGGTAAAATCTTTTTTTCTGCAATCCCTCATGCATGTTTTATATGTAGTTCATAAATATTATGCCAACTTCCTGTGATGGTTTTTAATCTTACTGAGATACCTACTTTTCAGCTGACTCATGGTGCATTGAAATAAGCATCTGCTCAAATTATCAGGAGGGTATTAAATAAAAGTGAGCATGTGTGCATCTTTAAGACATTAGACGGGACCAGCTGTTTCACATTCTGAGAGTCTTTTCAATAACCAAGGGCTTCCAAGCAGCTCCCAGGTTCGGAGAGCAGGAGGTGAGGGCAGCCTGTGCTCAGGAGTAAGAAAGTATAATGGCACTGTTCAGCAATCTTGCATTTTCTACAATATGCTGATAGCTGCTATCCCAGCAGGTGGCTGTACTTTGGGCCAAAACCCATGCCTAGGAAGACAAAACAATCTGCAGACCCATGGACCCTGTTGAAAGACCCTTTTGATCTTTTTGAAAGTGTTCACTAAAATATGATCCTAAATATGAAGATATTGAACTCCGCCTGTTCAACCACGCTCGATTACAAATCACCTGGAATGAGCATAGAAATAATCTTGTTGTGCTTCCAAAGAAAGCTTGCGCTTGCATACTTTTCTCTTTTCACAGTTGGTAATGAGGGTAATTAATTAAGAAGATCCTCCTCCCAACACCACTTGGTAGGATGTCCTCTCTGAAGGCCAGTATTTCATTCAGCTGCAAAGTGAGCACGACCAAGATTGGACAGTCCTTCTTTGAAAATATTGCAGCACTTAATGAGCAGAGAGCAGCAGACTCAGTGAAGGTATTTTTTTGATGGAAGTAAGTTTTCTGGAAACAACTCAGTTCAAATGGGCAGGACGGTGCCAAGTCTTTTGCTGCACTGGGTACCATCAAAAGGACTTGAAGATTGGATCCAGCCTGAGATATTTGGTTCCAGCGTGAAAATCAGGTTCTCATTCTGAGGAAAAGTTTGGACTGCAAGGACCCAGCGGCTTGCTTCATTTCTTCAGTCACACAAAATGTAGTATTCTCAAAGCGAGATCCACAAATTCCTAATGCTCATTTTCTAGTGCAAACCTGGTTTCTTCTCTAGCTTTTGGGCTTCTCTAAATTTTTATTTTAATTTCATGAGCTACTAAAGTGCATCTTCCCCCCAAATATTATTAAGAATTTTCTGTTTCCTATTTATGTGATCCATAAAGCATTACTAAATATAAATCAGTACATAACTCATCGTTATTGAATTCACTCTATCTGTAGGATCTAGGTTGTTTTGAATATTCCCATTTATATACATGTTATTATATTTCAAATTCTTATGTTACGTAGACATACTTTCTTGGTCTACATTCTACTTCTTTTATACCAAGATAGCCCATTTTTAAATAAGACAAATGGAAAGGAATTCAGGGCCAATGGGTACGGATTGTAAGAGGAAGTTTGGCAAGCAAAGAAAAGAGTTACCTTATATAAAGCCATATAAAACATTCAGACTCAGAGACATTGGAAAGGATTCAATGTATTTGGAGGTGGAATGAGACAGGATCAGATTTGTATTTCCCAGCAGGAAATAGAAAAGCAGTGGAGACACAGAAATGGTGAAAATCGGTTGCTGAATCCCAGAGAAGAAATGCTGGGGGCTGAAATGGACACATAGAACACAAGAGGTCATCAGGTGTGAGCGAGATGTGCAGGTCAGATGTAAAGAACTTGACACATTTTTGTTCATGAGTCACAAGTTCGCGGTGAAGTTTCGAGAAGAGAACTGTCAGACAGTCTGTGGCTCGGATGAGTCCTAAATTACCAAGCTCTGGAATCAGGGGATGATAATGCGGGGTAAAGTTGGTGGAGTTGAGATGATGCATCCGTTTTACAGCTTTCCAGTTTGAAGGAATTGGATGGCCCTGGGTGCAACTGTTCAGTAGGGTGCAGTAAGGCTAGGAGTAAGAAAAATGTTGGTATGAGGATCTCAACTTGACAGTGATCTGTGCAGAGATGAAGCTTTGACCTTTGAAAGTGGATGCAATAAACTATGGAGGAAAAGGAGGATGAGATAAGATGGTTTACATGTAACATGTATGTAACATGTAACATGTAACATGGTGAAACATGCTGCTTAAGGAAAAGCAAGATAATTACATTCATCTTCCAAAAGGTCAATAACAAAGGACGATATACTGGGTGGGTGACTTAAACAACATAAATTTATTTTCTTACACATCTGGAAGGTGGAAGGCCAAATTTAAGAGGAGGTAGGTTTGACTTTTCTCAAGGTCAGACACTCCACTTTCAAATACGCTCACACTGGACATAGGACTTGAGCACATGCGCGCTGTCAATCACACAAGTCAGTGTGTAATAACCGTAATGAGAAAAGAGTTAGTGAGGGGGCATATGAAGCCAAAGAGAAAGACGCAGGGGATACCACAGGCAGGAGAGCCTGGAAGAATCGGGAATGCAGGCTCCAGTGCTCCAGAGTCATGTTCAAATTAGAAAAACTACAAAGTTATGTGAGAAGGGCTAAGGAAATGGACAGGTCAAGCTCTAAAGTTATTGACGTTGAAAAGTCATCTCTGAGAGGGATGAAAAGTTAATGTGAATTAAAAAAAATAAAAAGAATGTTAATGTGAATCAAGCACTTGTTTTGTTAGGCGTAGAGTTTTTTCAAATATGGTTGTGAGAGAACTCATAGACAAGGGTCCAAGGGTTTGTTTTGCGCTGTTGGCTGCCGATTCCCTTGCCGTGATCACTCTGCTTTGCTTGTAGGCCTTTTCTGGGAATGATTCTCAGCTCTGTTTTGGGGTTTAGTTAGAGAGATAGTGATTTTTTTTTTTTGTCCCAAACTCCATTCTTTTAAACTCCATGTGATAGAATAGAAACTGAGCAAACAAATTTATGGAACTGACAGAGTTTCAGGGTCAACAGAACTCTGAGTTACATGATAAAGATGTGACAATCTTATTCAACAGCAAGAACATAAAGTTCATGAACTGGAAGAGAGGCTTCCAAGCACTTTTACCATATATTAACCGATTTAAGCAATGACAGGAGCTGAATTAATAACATAAGAATTATAGTGCCAAATGGGGACCTAAGACAATTGAGAATTATTTCTAGAATCAACTGAGAAAGTATTTAATACTGACAATTGTTCTCATGTTTTATTATGCAAGAAAGCTCTTGAAAATACCATCTAAACCTATAAATAAAGGTATGGTGCCATTAACCTTTTGTAGCTCAAGTGCACTGTATACAGACAGATCTAAGAGCTAATGATATTATTTAGCTCAAAAATCCTGAGAAAACAATTGCTGTCTTTTGTTGTGAAAGTTTATTACGTATTCACACTTTGGTTCCCTTGCTCACTCAGTCAGGGAAATCTCAGACATATTTTGGTGGATGTTTTAAGCATTCAATCTGTCCTCCCAGTGCAAGGGTGCAAGGAAAAAGTCTATTCTTAACTCACCTTAATCTCTTAGAATTTTATAGCAAGCCTCAGGCCTATAATTTTCTTAAATTTTCACCTAGAGAGAAAAATAAAGATGTTAGGACAGTCCAAATAATTTTGAAACTACTTCTTTTAGTGCTTACTTGTTTA
The DNA here is from genome assembly GCF_012274545.1 of Fukomys damarensis. Taxonomy (NCBI): domain Eukaryota; kingdom Metazoa; phylum Chordata; class Mammalia; order Rodentia; family Bathyergidae; genus Fukomys; species Fukomys damarensis. Next base: position 37,423,933 of record NW_022900918.1, read on the forward strand.
TGTTGCTTTGCTGTGAATTTTCTTTTTCATTCATACTTTTATTCATCATCATTTAAACTGTCTCTCTCCACTCATTTTGTTATCAGTTAAAGCATAACCTAGACTATGAATTATGGCTTATGCTGAAAAATGTCACAAGTTTCAGTTCATCAGACAACTCTCTCTCTCTCTCTCTCTCTCTCTCTCTCTCTGTAGTTGCCCTTTTCTTGCTTTATTATCTGGCTTTGGATGCCAAAGTATGCCTTGTTTGCTAAAAAAAGCAAGTCTTTTTCCCTTTGTTTCTGCACAGAAACAGAAGGAAAACATAGTCCTTTCAATAAAAATGTCACAGAAGTTTTTTTGTTGTTTTTGTTTTTTTAAATGCACAGAAGTGCTCCTTTATAGATCGCTGAAATGCTTTTTGTTCACAGGCCATACGCAAATGTAGAATAGTGCCACACTTGGATGATGGTAACAGCTGTATTCAAAGTTTTTAAAAAGTGCTCTTCCCACTTCTGGAAACCTATCTTCCTTCTCTCTGACCCAGGATTCACTGTTAGATTGACTTTTTTGGTTAACTATTGTTAACCAACTATCAGGGCTGTGGACATAGCTCAGTGGTACAGCAGGAGCTCAGCAGACAAGAGGCCCTGGGTTCAATCTCTAGTACCACAAAACAAACCAAAAACACCACTCCAAATGTTTACTTTTTAGTGTGACATTCTGGAATATCTAAGTCTGATGGATGATATCTACAAAAATAATGTATTGCCATGAACTTACCTAGAGTTCTGCCACCCTCATTCTCCCAAAGAGAATCTGTTTAAAATACACCATTAGGTTAAATACAACCTGCGTCAGGCTTGAATTTATTTATGCAGTTGTTTATTACATAGTTGATGATTCTTCACAATACTGTTGACTAGAATACTAATAGTCATGAATTACTTGCAGAGAAAATAGGAAGACTTTTTCTTTCAAAGTATTTTTAAAAGTTTTAAGAATGCTGAATCAACACATGAAGATTTCTCATTTCAAACTTTGGGAATAGTTACTTGAAAGAATCACAAGGCCATGACTCTAGAGAAGTTGAAAAAAAGCAAACCTCCTATATCCACTGCTACACTACTCACTGTCTGCCTTATGTCGAGGTGATAAATAATCCTGTCAGACGGGAAGTGAATTGTAGGGATTCAGAGATTTTGTGGATGGCATTGCTTTTGTGCTGGACCTATCTTGAAGTTATGCCTAAAACTGAGTTGTAGCCACTAAAATGATATCACACATAATAGTTTTGAAGGTTGTGGAGAAGGTAACTTTGTCTGTTTGTTTGCTAGTTTTCGTATCCCAGAACAAAATTATGATCAAATTTCTTTTAGATAATGTATCTTTCCTTCCACTTTCCAGTCTTTCCCATTATTTGTCTTCCTCCATTTTCTTTGTCAATGTGTAGATTCTGAGCCCTGTGCACTGGAAGCAAATGAACTGTTATCATCAGGTTTCATTTCTACCCCACGGAACAAACCCAGTCTTTCCACACATCGCTTCTGTGTCTGCTGACGTCCACTGACTTTGTCACACACCGGGAGTTCGGTTGGCTCCTTCAGATGCTCATGGGCCACACTTGGGACCCTTCAAGACCACAGCATTTCTTCTGTTTCAAATGATAAAGAAATAAAATCATCTGCATGGAAACAAAAGTTGATGTGACAAGAGATGGAGGAAAGAGGGAGAGAGGAGGTGGAATTTAGACGTGTTCCATACATGTACTCACTCCCCTTGATGAGTGTAATCATTACGTATGGCTAAAAGATAAATAAAAGTAAAAATTTTAAAACATAAGAAACATAAGAAAAGACATGTCTCACAAACCTGTGAATATCTTACATTGCTCAAGGGAAAGAAACTCTGGTGAAGGGCTAGAAGACAGTGTTAGAAAAGCAATTATAAATATCAGTGTGTTGGTGACTGGGGATAGAAGAAAAGAAGCATTGAACCAGGTGCTGCTGATTCTAAAAGTAGGATGTTTCCCCATTTAACATCCACCTCCTAAGACGCACCAATTCAAACGTCTCTCTGGCTTTTCCTCTGCTTCAGCGTGTACATAATATAACTGAATTAGCAGGAACAGCAGTGCAGTTGGAGAGGGAAGACATGCAAAGTCATATTTTTCCTGTTTTGATCTGTATAGAGAAGGAATGTCATTACATGGGCCCAGTGACAGTGAAAACTGGGTCTGTTTATCTCACCTGAATATCAGTGAGTGGAAAAACATCTTGATACAAAATCACTCATTTCTACCCACTGGCTGTCCTTTATACGCTGTGGGATGGGATCAAGTGGAAGGACATCCAGACTCCAGGCGTTTGAGAACGACGGGTCACGCTCAGAACACACTGTGCTGTCAGGTGTTCGGCCTACTGGCCTTTCCACTCCTCCGTTCCTCCTTACTGGTACCTCACACAATTTCCCTAAGTGAACAATAATGTGTAGGATTTGAGTTTCCATTCCCATACCAAGTTTTCCCCTAAATGAAACCTGGTTCTGATCAGTAATTTGGAGCTAATGTACTTTGCAGATGGTAGCCCTTTTCTGGGGTTATTCACACCTGGAATGAAATTCTGAAATATCCAAAGGAGGGACTGACTTGATCCAGTCATAAAACTCTCAGACTTCAGTATTTGCCCCCTCAGGATGTGAAACATGAATTTCTCTCTCTTCTTTCCCCGTGTGTTCTCCCTCGTAGCCTTTTTCCCTGCATAGATTGCTTCCTTCCCCTCCCTCCTTCGATTTCCCTCCCTCTCTCCTTCCTTCCTTCCATCTTCCTTCCTTTTTGGAGGAACTGGGATTTTTTTCTAAGTAAATCTGCCTAGAATTTACACATTTGAAGTAACTTTTTAATCAATCAATAAATTCTTAAGGGTACTATGCCAAGCTCTCTATGCTTATATTTATGCTTGGCAAAGACAAACTTGGAAATTCCTTTGGAAAATAATTATAAGGGAAAATTCACCACTATAGTAGTTATCTTACTTGTCACTGAAAAAGAGGCTAAAATGGATGCTATAATGGACATTTCAGAATATCTGTCTTAATCAATACACAAATATATAAACTACAGCCCTGATTCTAGCTGGTACTGATACCTTTCTTCTTACGTAGTAACTCGAACTGATTCTGACACTTTGGGCAAAGGCGATATCAAACCTCTGAAGTAAACACCTAATAAATCAGTGTTCGCTCTATTTTTTTTTTAAAACAACAGCAAAATTTTTGAATATGACTATAATTGTGAATTGTTCTAAAATTGGCATCAAGTGTAAACATAAGAATGTTTGATTTAAGCTTCATAAATGTTAGTAAATTTGGGGTTAGTTCATCTGTTTACATTGTCAAACGGAAAACTTTCTGGCCTAAACTTGAGTCTTTACTTGAGTTGCGGTTTTGTCCAGACCACTTTCTATACAAAGTAAACTGAATCCTAACTTCAGGTGAAAAAGTACAATACCACTGGAAAGAGAGCCCCACTGTGACCAAGGAAGCTGGCCTCAGATAAACAACACCCTTGAGCTCCCACCGATCAGGCAACATTATAACCAGTCAAATTGTTTCTGTTTGTCACTTCCTGTTCTTTGGCTATAAATGTATCTTGCACATGTGCTGGTGTGGGGTCCTTTGGTGTGAATTCCACGCAATTTACAATGTTTTCTGTCCTTCCAGTCTGCTTTGTTAAATTTAACTGTTCTTAGTTTTTCTTTTAAACAACAAAGAGAATGAAGTTTTTGAAAGAAAAAAGTTATTAAAACTAAAACGAACTAAATGCTTTTATTTGTTAAAGCATAGAACCTCTAGGAAAGTTTCCCTGCAGCCTTTTTAATGGTATTGTAGTGAATCATTATCATCTGCTATTGTGGATAAATTCTGTGATGGAGAGGAAGCACAATTTCATTGAGTAAAGCATGCATTAACAAATAGTAAAAAGGAAAATCATAAGGATGTCAAAGTTATGTAGCTTTATAAAAGGGGCCTACAAAATATCTATTTGGTTTGTCCTAATAACTTACCAAAGCTATCACTATGAGTTTCATTGGTCAGATAGACTTCTTAAATTACAGCTAGGCATATCTGCTTCCAACATTAAAGTTAACCAAGCTAATTGTGGGTGACTTCACTATTTATTAAGCCATCTCTGAGTCTCAGTACCCTAATCTCTAAATGTATAACAGAAAAGGTCACCTCTTGAAAATAATAAACCCACATTTTATAAAAAATGGATATGGAGTACCAGATAATAATTACATAGTTTGATCTTAGATAGATAATGGAATTTTAGAACATGAGTATAACAATAAGAAAATGTGGGATATTTTGTGGGACATGAATTTTATTTTGTACCTTAAGAAATTTCCTTAGTATCCCTAGAAAGAATATTTGTTAATAAAAATTCTTGAGTGTTTTAAATTAAAAATGAACTAAGAAAGAAGTCTCACAGCTTACTTACCCTTTATTAATTAATTTTAAAGTATTTATATGTCTCTAAATTGGGGAGAAAAGTAAATGAAGATTAAAATGAGATATAGTTCAAATATATTAAATTGGCTATTATAAAAAATACAAGTGATAAAATGTATTGGTAAGGATGTAGAAAAATAGGCCCTTGTACACTGTTGGTAAATCCATTTTGGAAATAGTATACAGATTCTTAAAAAACTACAATTAGCATCACCATATCCCAATCCTACTTCTGAGTATATATATCCAAAGAAATTGATATTGATACATTGAAAAGATATTTACATTCCATGTTCACTACAGCATGATTTAAAATAGAAAGTTAGGGAAGTGGCCCAAATGTTAAAAAAACAGATGAATGAATAAGCAAAGTGTCACGCATGCACACGAGCACACACCACACACACACACACACACACACACACACACACACACTGAAATGTCACATATCCATAAGGACACAAATTATCTTATTGGATAACAAGACGGATGGAACTAAAGAACACCATGCTCAGAGAAAAGAGCCAGGCACAGAAAGACAAATTATTTGATCCAAGTGGAAGATAAAAATTCTAAATCAGTGGAGCCAAAAGTAGAAAGAAGATCCCCGAAGTCGGAAGGGATGAGAACAGACCAGGCCAGGGATAATGTGGGTGGAAAGGCCGGAGTCTCTGTGAGATAGGAGCCCTGAGCTCGGTCAGTCATTGCGCTCCTGGGTGACCACAGACGATGGCAGTGCGCACACAGCTGCATGGTGAAACGGGGCCTTTATGTTCACATTGTGAAAAAGGAGATAACTTGGCGAAGAGGGACAAGGTATAATTAGCTTTGTTGTATCTTCGTACAGCATGCAGCAACATCATATTTTACCCCTTTAATATGCACAGTTATTACTTGTCAGTTCCAATTATTTTTTTAAAAAATCAAAGCCTAAAGTGAACAAAAGGGGGTAAATAGGAGATAAGTAAGAGGGGATTAAATGTTTGAAATTACTTACATATAACATTTAGACTAGAATTCATTAAGAAATCGTACTATTTTATGACGGAATCAATTAAAAACATGAAGCTATTTCATTTTATAGCCATGGATTTTAACAAAAGTAGCAAGATATTGATTCTAATTGGAGCTTTCAAGCAGTAGAAATATTTGAAACCATTATTTCTTTTTATCAATTGTATTTTAACAGTGCAAAGTTATGTGATAGAACCTGAGACTTGAATACACGTGTGCAATGATCGGATCATTTTGGTCAACATTTCTATTTTCTTAAACATTTTCCAGCGGTGTGATTTCTGTATGAAGTAACTGTATATATTTATGGGGTGTAGTGTCACACTTCGGTGCATATGCATAATATCAAAGGAGGATAATGAATATTTTATTCTCTCATCAGTGCTCTGTGTTTGAAGGTTCTGCGTTTCTGTCTTCTATGTATTCGTAAATCATACCACAGGGTACTAGCACCTACTGCCAGCCACGCACTATTTTGTAGAATACTAGAATGTGTAACTTCTGCGGCTGGGTACTCACTATCCAAACTGCCCTATTTATGTGTTTTGAGACCTGGATGAATTCACGTTAGATCACTTTTCTGGCGCGTCCAAGAAGTTGAAGGGGAAAGGGGATTTTCTTCATTTCTCACTCTAAGAAGTGCTTAGCAGTGACATGAGGGAGACAAAGTGCACAGATATTTACATGGAAAAATCTACTTAGATGTATTATCAGCCTAAGTGACAGAAAAAGGCAAGGCATCTGTATATATCCAACGGGTCATGCAGGGGAATTGCTACCTAGACAAACTATTTGAATGAAAAAGTTCACCAAACTGAACATTCATTTGCTTTTTTGAAAAATTATCAAAAGTTAGTATAAAAAAACCTTTAGTTTTCCTAGTTCAATTAATCGAAAAACATTTCTTAAAAAACAACAGCTGCTAGAATGTTTCTACAAAGTAATATATTCAAAATTCTACCCTTTTTTAAGTAACAAAGACTATGGGGACAAAGAGTGTGAAAACTAGAGATAATTTATAGGAACACTAGTATAAATGTTGGTTTCGGTGGTTGTAAAATATTTAGAATTTTTTTCCTTGTGCATGAGTAAAGCAAAATACTTTTGCATTGTTTAAAATTTCAATACAGTAGTATCAGAGAATATTTGTTTATTAAATATTTGTTTGTAACCTTTCACAACACCTCATACACATGTCATGATACCTAGCTGTTCTAGAAAGCACTATAATTTGTGAGGGGCTTCATATTTTTTTAAAGGCCCTGTTGTCTATTTCAATAGATGTGGTAAAACTTTGCAAAGAGTTGGCAGGTTGTTGAACGAATGAAGAGCTTTTTGTGTAGCCTATGGGAGGGGGAAAAACGCCAAAAAAATAGATGTTATTTAACAACAGCAAGCAGGTAATTTTTCATAGCAAATCCTTTGAGTTTTGGACTTTCACAAATCAAAATTTGTAAAATATTGTAGAGTAGTATATTGCAGTATTCATATATTAATCATCAGACATTGGCTGTAAGATGGTTACTTCTGTAAATTGGATACTCTGTCCTGAAATTTAGAAAGGAAATCAGTGCTTACATTTCCTGCTGCAGCGTCTGGCATATGTCAACAAGGTTTTTCTAGATATCACTCCGTGACATCGAATGTGAGTCCTTGTGCTCTCTTCTTCACCAAGGCCAATCTTACAAAATCCTCGTTTGGAAAGGGGTTTGTCCTTTTACTCAATGTCTAGTCTTTTGCTGCACTTCATTTCACATAATTCCCTGGGTGCTCTGTCTTAATCAAGCCTCTTTCATTCTTCTCCCACGCCTTGCCTACTGTGTCATCTGGAAATATTATTAGAGGAGGAACAATTACATTTCTGCTGAAAGCCTGAGGATTATCTGAAATATTATTTGATGATGCGTCGTCCTACAGGATGTAATAGTAAACCTGTCACATACTATATCACACCAGCAGGGACTATCAGGTAACACCTGCAGAGGCCCCTCCATCAACTTCTGCTTACTGTCAGCAAGAGGTGAGCAATTGGGCCAGAGAGAGTCAAATTTGCAGAATAATGGCACTTGACGTGTCCCTGCAGCTGGCACAGACAAGCAACAGATGAAAAGGTAGCACATAATATAACTTTCATTTCTCAGCAAAGACATGCACTATACTATGAAATATTTCATCAACCGCCTATGACTCCTGTTAGATTTTTCTTTTTTTCCCCAAAAATGCAATTAAATGCAGGAAGGCTGTGCTGTATTTTATATAAATATTTGTGACAATTCCATGAACACTTCCTAACTGTTCACATTGGGCTGAATTCCCACCCCCCCTCAGCCTTTTGGGCAAAATGCCATTAGTTGCACATAGTCTGAGATTTTATGTCTGGGGATAAAACTTCTTTACCTAAATGTTTCATTTCAATCTCATAGCATCCCATATTTCATCTTTGCACCTTTGGAGATAATTTTGCTTGTATGGTAGCTAGAGAAAGAAAAAAAAAACCTATTTCAAGTAAGCAGTCACAAAAATCCTGCTTCTTGGGCACCACTGGCTTGTGATCATATTCTCTTAGTAAGGTTGGACCCTTTGTTGGACTTTGCACCTACATCCCCTTAGAGGAGACTATGGAGAAAGAAGGAGAAATACAACCTTCCTTTACTTTAGGCCTTCCATTCCCATTCTTCCTTTTTCTACAAAGAAAATGGTGACTGCAAAGTAATTAGTGCAATGTAAGAAATTGTTATAAACCTACTTCTAGAACAATCTTGCACCTATATTAATTTAATATTGAGACAGACCTGTAATGCAGGCTCTGCGGAGCTAGTATGAGTCTCTTGTTGCTCAACTGTTGTTTGAAGAGAGCAACTGTTGAGCCGAGCTTTACCTTTGTTACTAATTTCAAGGGTATGGAATTTCTGCCGGTGAGTTCTCTTTGTTGTTACAACTCTGAAGCTTTCACCGTTTCCTTCTGAAACTTTGATTGTCCCATTGTGAGAACAAAATATCCGATCACATAACCTAAAGGAGGAGAGATTTACTTTGACTAACATTTTCAGAGGGTTCAGTCCATAGTTGGCTGGTTCCATCAAAAAAAAAAAAATCATGGCAGATTAGTGTGACAAAGGAAAGCTGATCAATTCCTGACATATGGGAAGAAGAGAGCCACACAAAAGCCAGAGAGGTAGGGGCAAGAGCTACCAAATATAGTCCTCAAGTTCACAATGCCCTGAACTACTTCCTTCAATGAGGCCCTACCCACTACTAGGCCCTTCAATTATGAAGTCCCCAGTGAATAAGCTCCTTGATTAGGTTGGCACTTTCACAATCCAACTTCCTCTCCAGAAATCTCTTAGTACAGTCAAGTGACAATCAAGACTAACAGTCACACCTTCTTAACTAAAAGCTTGTAAAGAGACATTATTTAGAATATATCTGCAAAAGCAAGATGGTGAAATATCAGAACTTTCAAATATGTGTGTTGTACAAGGGTATGTGTTAAAGATGTAGCTTTGTGGCTTTCTGTCCAGTATGATCTGGAACTTTATTCTTTACAACACAAAGTCAAATTTGAATGTGCAGACATTCAGATGTAACTCTCAGCTCAGTTACATTTGATGTGTTGTGAGATGCATAAAAAATATAAAGATTCTAATTAATTATGTTGTACACTGTGAGAAGAAAAATGAGGACTTTGTTAAAGCATTCTGGGAAACGATTTGCAAATTTAATACTCTGTCCAGATTTGTACCTGCTGTAATATTCTGCACTGGTTAGGTGTGCAATAAATGTTGGAAGCTTGGATTCATAAAGTAAGACAATTGCTTCAATATTTTAAACAAGGTCTATATCAAAGCCTTCAATGTAAATTTTAATGTTAGTAAGCACTGGTTTAGATGTTAAATATGCTATTGCTGTAGGTGATTGTTTTGCATGTAATTTTTATGCTTGGAACAAAAGAAAAGCCAGACTTCTACCTCAAAGGAGGGCTTCAAACGGTACTGGGAGAGTTTATGACAGAAGGCTTTGATCTCCTTGTACATCTAGTAAACACAAAGCACTACTATGTTTTAAGGATGTACATATCTAACCACATGCTTAAACCTGCATTTTGGAAGTTATTGGTTTGGTAAAGCTCCAAACACATTTCTCTTGAAGTTTTCAGAGTTAACACTATGAGTTTCAAAGTCTGACAGTTTTGCATATTGCAAGGAGCTCTGCATGCAAACTTTGATTCTTTATTGCAGCCATATTGTGTTATGTTTCAGGTGATGAAATTAATATTCAAAGAGCTACAAAGTGAGTGACTGCACCCAGCATCTTTAATACAAACACCATTACAGAATAACTTCACATATGAGGGCCACAGGTAGATTACACAGTGGAAAGTGCATCATAAAATTTCAATATTTAGCAATGCTATCATTTATTATACCTCAGTATGGCTGAAGATTTTCCATAAGTATAGGATGAATTTTAAGACATACTATGCCTTATCATTTTTCTTTTTTCAGAAGAGGAAAACAGCTATTAGATTTTGCTGGAAGCTGAAAGTCGCTGTTAGGTTTTGCTGGGAGTTACTATTAAGATTATAGTTATACAATGTTAAAACATAGGCATAAGAGGGACACTCTTAGGAGCACATCAATTCTGAGAAAAAGAGATTTAAAATGTACAGAGTTACCAATAATGTTTTTGTTTGTTTGTTTGTTTTTGTTTTGAGATAGGGTCTCAGTATGTAGTTAAAGCTGACCTGGAACTATGTAGCCCAGGCTGGTCTTAAACTCAGCAATCCTCCTGCCTCAGCCTCCCAAGTGCTGGGATTACAGGTGTGTGCCACCATGCCTGGCTACCAATAATGTTTTAATAGCAAAATTCCTTTAAATATTTTCACTAATGACCTAAAATATTAAAGTATTAAGTATTAGACGATGACCTCAAACTTTAAAGTGTAAATCAGGTAATAAAATGTATTAAAAAATACTATTTGGCTAATACACCTTAAATTGCTTTCTGTTACTTAGAACAAAAAAGAACTTTAAAAATCATCTGGCTGTTGTTTCCACATTGCGCTGTGCAGAGTTCTTGGAATCCTCCGCCAGCCTGCAGGAACCCAAAGTCCAGAGGTGGGCAGAACACAGAAAAAACAAATACAGGGAGTGGCAGTCAGGATCAGGACTATTACATACTGGGGCACCTGGGGAACTTCTGGGAGAGAAACATAAGGAGAGGGAGAGGGCATTTACTACTCAAGAAATGTGAAACTGATTTAAAATTTTATTTTGCAGATGAAAAATATGTTTTATAGTATAGTTCAAAGGTATGATGCTTTTATTTTCTCCAATTTTTTATCAGTACATGTTTGTATTAAGTAGTGATTATATGAGGAGTTGTTATTATATGTACATGATACATTTTTGTTCCTTTTTCACCCCCTTTTTCTTCCCCTCTCTCTTATCTTCCATTTCTTTTTTATTTTCTTTTTCTTTTTTTTGGACCTGGAGTTGAACTCAGGACCTTCTGCTGGCGAGGCAGGCATCAGCACAGCTGAGCTAAATCCCAGGCCCTATCTTCCATTCTTCACTCCATTCATATTTGAAAAAGATCCCCCTACTGTCTCTTAGTCTCTTATCTACCTTTCACTTGTCTCTTATGAATTATGCTTCTTTTTGGACATTTACATTCCAGTTGCCCTACACAGCTCCTGTCACCTGGAATCTTCATGTTTTTATAACATTGGTATTGGTATCACTACGGTGTTACACGTCATATTTGTTATTAGAACCCAGAATCACGCAATGCCACTGTGTTTTTGATGTGCTCATTTATTTCCTTCACTTCTTCAGTTGGCCAAAGTCTACAGCTGGCCACTTCTTTGGGAAATATTTAAAGATTAACAACTGAACGGCAACATCTACCACTAAGTATGGGCCATCATCTGTAACTGCAAAAACCAAGAGACAGAGGTCCACAAAAACTCTGGGGGAAAAACCACAATGGGAAAATGTGCACCTGGGGAAGGTCAAGGGGGGTGCTGTGTATGTCCTGTTGACTGCTGGGTGAGAGGCCGCAGTTAGCAATGGGAGTGGGAGTGGACGTGCTCACGCGTCTTCAGCCAAGGTCCGGAAGTCCAGCAGTGCCCTTTGGTGGAGGTGATCCAAGCTGGACATGAACCTCTCTGTGTCACCAGCTCCTTGCTGTTGAGCCTTTTTTCCTGTTTCTCTTTTGCTTAAGTTGCATCCAGATCCCAAGGGATTTAGAAGCAGGCAGTGGCCGTCTTTGCTTCTGCTGGGTATGAGGTCCAGGCCCCACTGGATGAGCTCGCTGTGTATTGCAGTGTGCATGCCATGGAAGGCATTGTGCAAATGTGCTGCTCCACTGTCAGTGCGCAGGACTCCCAGCAGAGGCTGAAACCACAGATGGTACCGAAGCCTGTATATACTGATTTTCCTACACATACCCACCGAGGGCAAAGTTTAATTTACAAATTAGAGACAATAAAAGTTTAAAATGAAAATAAAACATTTTAACTACATGCTGTACTGAGGAAAATGGGTATGGTCTCCCTCAAAACAGACATTAGTAAGATTTATTTGATGTTTTTAAATCCTTCAAGGAAATGCTTCCTTTGCAGAAGGGCTGAGGAGTCCAGTGGGAAGGGGAGCAGGTAAGTGGCAGGTAGTGGCTGTGTGCGAAGTACGAGGCTTGTTATGGGGCCCCAGCAAGGCAGCCTGAAAACTGGGACAGAAGAAAGAGAGGGCCCACATGTGACCGAGAGCCACATCATTATTCAAACAGCGGAGGCGTGAAGATGCGGGTGGAGTTTCCACTTGGCTGGCTGTGGCATCCCCCAGGGATTAGTAAAGCACCTTCCAGGTGAGACTGGGTTGCTACTGAGATACGATTTTGGGGTCTGTGCGTGACCCTCTCTCCACTCCTCTCTGCCCTGTCCCCTGCACGGCTTCCATGAACTAAGCGGCTTTGCTCTAACAGGCCCTTCTGCCGGAAAGTTTGTGCCTTGGAGCCAGTGGATGGAGGACCGAATCCCCTGAAATCATGAACCAAGTTAAACCTTTTCTCTGTTGAGGTGTGGGTGTTGAGTGTGGTGTCCCAGCACTGGGACAGCGGACTAGTGGAGAAGGGTTCCTAGGACAGGGTCAGGTTTTAGTTGCCAGGGATCTTTCTTAAACCCTCACTGTTCTGCAAGGGTTTATGAGTGAAAGTGGGAAAAAGAACTCATCCGGAAACACAAGTCTCAAGGGATTCCAGGAAATGGTCAAGCACTTCCTTCCCGTTGTCCTGGAGGCCTTTCCTGTCTGCTCCCCCTGCTGCCGTCTCACTCACCTGCTCTGGTTCCCAGCTTCTCGATTTGTTTCTGCTCTATTTCTTTTGCTTTGCTTTGAAGTCTTGCTCTTTCCTCTTGCCTCATGCTATACTTTGGCCTTCCACATCAGGTACTGATGTAAGTACCCATCTGGAGGTTTTTACTGCCTCCTTTTGTCATCCTGATGTTGAGCTTCACCATGTCAGGCGTGTATGTTCCTGAATCACCTGGGGTAGCAAAGTGAGCCTAATGAGGCAACCCTACGGGGAACAACAACAGGGCTCCATTGCTGCATCCCAGGCCTGCCTTAGGGCGGGAAGGGCCACCATGCCCTCCTCTCCTTGATGCTGGCTGAACAGTGCCTCTACCTAGAGCACAGATCTCCAAGCTGCCTTTAATGCGTTGAAGATGTGACATTATTGAATCCAGCCTCGGTTGCTTCAGAGTCCTACTAGGAAATTTGTCTTCTTTTTTTTTTTTTTTTTTAAGTCAAGCCATTTTGCAGCAAAGGTAAACACAAATATCGCATGTTACACCTATGTCACAAGTTTCCCATGGTATTAATCTACGTGGACTAAATGATATAATTGCAATAATAACAAAATAATGGTTTTGCTCTAGCAGAAAGGAAATGGACATTGGATGAGAGCTTTTAAGTGGAAAATTCTCTCTGTAATTTACTAGTTTGACTTCAAATTATACAAGAGTAAGTAATCTGTTCCCTCAGCATCAGTTTTCCTGTTATTCACAAAGGATTGTATTAATCTTTGTCTCACTGAGTTTAAGTAAAGTGTAAATGGTAGAAAAAATATAAAATACCTCATTTGATAAATGGCACATTTAAACATTCAATGCTTATTGATAGAGAAGAAATAAAATGTCAAGGAAGCAGTATTTCATAGGATGACTTCATGACAAAATAACCTCCAATTATGGATATTTGGAAATACATACACTAGTATTGTGATGGTTACTTTTGGATGTCAGTCGCATTAAGGGATACCTAAGAAGTTTGGAAAGCACACTTCTTTGTGTCTGCAAGGTTGCTTCCGGAGAAGACTGGAGGGGTCAGTGGACTAACAGATGAATTTTCCCTGAGTGTGGGTAGCCTTGGCAGTGCCTTGGGGCCAGAAACAATGAAGACACCTAGGGAAGTTCATTCTCCCTCCTGCTTTCCTGCCATGAGCACGTGCCTTTTTCTGCTGACATTAGATTGGACTCCACGTTTTGAATGTGTGCTAGCTCCAGCCATTGTGTTTTGTGCCTTCAGTATTGGGCTGCAGCACTGGTATAACTCTTGTTTTAAGGCTTCCAGCTTCCTGAACTGAGCAGCCACGAGTTTCCCAGCTGTCCAGATTGCAGGCAGCCTTGTGAGACCAGTTAGCCTCTGCTACGTGAGCAGATCTAATAAAACCTCTCTTACAGCTACATGTATTCTAGTGATTCTGTTTCTCCAGAGAACTCTGATGCAAGTATGTACACTGAGTTTGGTGTTTCCAGGCTGTGAAGAAAGAAAAAAATGAATCTCTACCTAAGCTTATGGAAACCTAATATCTCAATGGTGATAAAATTTATATCCTGAAAAGTCCAAAAAAGCTGATCATATCAATGGAGAGAAAGAATAGTTTGAGGGAATCTGATGCATGATGTTGTGTTCACTATACAAAATCTGCCCCTGAAAGAATCACCTATTCCACAAATTGATAAAACACACCTAACTATGGCTCTATCAATAAAATATATATCTAAATCTGTGGTGTAGTTCCCACTTTGATTTTGATGAGTAATATTTGCTTAAAAAATGGGTACATATAGAAAGTAGATTCCTCACGATCCCATACAGAACTGTAGCTATGATAGGCAGCATGGAGAAAGTGAATATTTTATTATAGAATATTTAATTGGTGAAGATATTAAAGCAAATAAAATCTTAATGCTCTTCATAATGGTATTATTAAAATCTTCTAAAATAACTATTAAAGACAGAAGAATCTGAGAAAGGAAAATTATTTCAAGAAAGGATGTTTGGAATTTTTCACCAAATTAGCTATATTTATAAAGCAGCAATATAAGAAATCTCTGTATGTCTGTTTATTTTCCTCTCTCTGTCTCTCTGTTATGTTAGGATGGAGAGACAGCAATGTCTATCTCTGCATACCATAGATTCAGAATCTTCTCAGGGGAATGCTTTAAAGCTCCCTTTCTAAAGAGGCTTATACTAAAGAGGCTACATGTTAATGAAAACACTTTTTGATATTCAGATGGTATTTTATACAAATTTGCAATTATCTCATAGATATTTTGGATAATGAATAGTTTTTTGGAACTATTTGGATCCAATGCTTGAAAGGCTGACATGGTGTTCTTCTAAAGGGAAAACTTTATTGGATTGTGCTGTCAAAAGTCTCTAGTAAGAGACTATTCCCTGGACTGGCCATTGTTTTCAGGTAAAAGCAATAATAAGGTGCTTTGCTCTCCACAAAGTCTCCTAATTTTGCTCAAGGCCTGTGTCACAGAGTGAGCAGTTATCCTTGGACAAGGTTACCAGAAATGTTTTGCTAAGTGGAAAATATTTTCCCAATATGCACTTAGTGGACATGTAAGAAAAATACACTGGACAAATGTCATTGGCTTTCTCTTATAATCAAACAAGGAGTACTTTGGGGCTGTGTTTAGTTTTTCTGTGAATAAGTAGAAGAATCACTGTATTTTGGTGCACTGTAAGATGTTTTTTTTTGTTTGTAGTAGCTTCAATGAATGAACTGCTAATATTGTGAGCCATGAATCTCACTTTTGTGTTATTGTCCTTGAAACTGCAGGATATTTGATAAAATTATTTTGTTGTAATTGCTCAAACAGACCAATACATATTTTGATGTTCAGAATTGAAGTACTGCTAGAAGAAATACTTTAAAAATTATGGATGATGTTTTGGAATAGAGTGATGCTTAGATGCTAAAGAGATTGCTGAAAAGTCAGAATTTTTTGTTAAAACTATGGATTCTTAAGGCCAGGTTGCTTCAGTCTCAGAAATAAACAACGGATCATCAGAAGCTGGAAGAAAAGTAATCCTTGATACAAAATGGCAAAGACTTTGGTTGACCTGTGCTCTCATATTCTCTAGAAGATAGAGCGTTCCTGTGATTAAATTAAATTTGTGGCAGAAGAGATTTCTATGCAGTTTATTGAGATTTGGCTTGATCCTCCTTACTGCTCATAGTAAACTGCAAAGACATGAGGTGACTTGCAGTACATGTTAAGAAAAGGAAATGGAATTTGGAGATGTGTGATATTTTCAGCCATCTAGAGAACACAAAATGAGACTGTTTGCTCAGAAGAAAACATGAGTGTGGTAGAATACCTAGGCGACTGATGGCATAGATGAGTCTCAGCAGCCTGTGCACACTTGTACAACCCAACACATCTGCTCACTTTATGAGCAAAACTTCTCCTCTACAATACCTTGAAATCTGTGCCTTATTACATGGTAACTGCTATAATTTCCTGTAATATTTTTGTTTCTTTGTTTTGTTTTTGTTTTCTTGGAGCTTTCCTATGCATTCCACTGTAGAGATTAAAATACAATTTGTATTACAAAGATATCAATTGATATTCATGATAATCTATAACCTACTGTTTCATTTATTCGTCAAACAAGTCAAACAAGAATTATCCACTTTTCACCTGTTAGCCACTGAGATAGTCATTTTATCTTCAATTTTCATAAAAACATAAGAACTGATACATAATTATTCTGACACAAAAGATGAGAGTAAGATTCAGATAATGGAGCAATGTATGTTTGTTCCCAACTTTTCTACTTTAGAAGACAGAAGAAGGAGAAAGATAAGTAAGGTTAAATTTTCTAAGATTCAGCCAGGACTTCTGATGGTTTGGTAGGAAACCCATGGACTTTTATTAATGCAAAGTCAAGGGCACATGTAATGTGTGAATAATCTGCAATAATACAGAAGATCCTAATAAGATTACTGACATTTAGAAATGGGAAGAAAGGAACTAAAGGTGTAGGGAAGGTGGGATGGGTAGGGGAAGGGTAATAAGGGAAAAGAAAAAAATGTGAGATTATGAAAAGATGAAAATAAAGTGTTTGTAGATGGGGAGGGGAGGAGGGGGTGAAGGGAGGGCAGGGGTAAGGGGAAAAAATGAGAATCAAGACCTGTCATGTAGAGGTACAAGATCCCAACAATGAATGTAACTGTACTGTATCCCTAAAATGTACCAATAAACTCAATTAAAGCTGAAAAAACAAAAACAAAACCAAAAAAATTTGTTTTGTAGATTGCCATTGGTATTTTTGTTGTAATTCACATAGTTTTTTATTTCTGGTGTTCTTTTTTGGCTTTTGTACACTGAAACCCAGTTGGTGTTCAAAATTTTGATGCTTTTTATAAATATTTAACAAATATTAAAAATGCAGTATTTTATTTTTGTGATATTTTTCCTGTTAAGCACTGTTTAATATGAAAATTTTCATAAAATTACAATTCACAGCTCATCAATAGAAATACAATACATGTGGTTTTGATGCTCCTATGTTTATGCACCTTTATAAGAAATGTGTTATACCCCCGATTGTTTTTTCCTTCATTCTCTTCCCCCTCTTCCATCCTTCTCCCCTCCATATTTACAGATTTGTTTCCATTTTTCTTTCTATTTCTCTCTTGTTTTCCCTCTATCCTTTTCCCCTCCCGCCATGTCCCATTTCCACTTGAACTTTTTCTTCTTACGTCATAATATCTGCTATGCATTTTAGTCCTTTATACTTTCAGTTTTTCAATGAAAGAACCCAAGGGATATTTGAACATGTGTGTTCAGTTTTTTTCAATTAAGAGTATGGTCTCGAGGTGTATGCATTTATCTAGAAATGTCTCAAATCTATCCTTCTTTATGGCAGTGTAGTACTGAATTGTATCTAAAAAAAAAAAAAAAACCAAAAAAACAAAAAACAACAACAACAAAAAACTTCTCTCATCATTCACTGGTTGATGTGCATTTGTGCTGTTTCCAAGATTTGGCTTTTACAAACTGTGCGTCTATGAACACGAGTGTGTATCTATTGCTGTGGTATAATGATTTTGATTCTTTTGGGAAGACCCAGGGAGAATGGAAGAAGGGGAATACGTGGGTCAAATGGAGCTCCTAGTTTTAATTTTTTGAGGAATATGCACAATGATTTCTGTAGTGGTTGCATCGGCCTACACTCCCATCAATGGTACATCTAGTTTCTTTTTTCCCCACAGCGCAGCCAGTATTTGTTGTTGGTGGATTTCTTAATAACAGCAGTTCTTTCTGAAGTGAGAAAGAATCTCAGTGTTATTTTAATTTGCAGCTCTTGAATGACCAGCCACGTTGAATTTATTTTCATATATTTATTTTCTATTTCTGCTTCTTCATCTGAGAAGTGTCTGTTCATTTCAGCTGCCCATAAGTCAACTGAGTCTTTTTGAAATTTGAGGGGACCTGATTTTTTTGAGATCTTTACACGTTCTAGATATTAGATTATTTATATGGTCTAGATATTGTCTGAGGAATAGCTGGCAAATATATTTTCTGTCTCTGCAGGTAACTTCATCACTCTGTTGGTGGTTTCTTTTATTGTAAAAAGATTTTAAGAAGGTAAGACCCCAGTTGTTGATTCTTTGTGATATGTCCTCTGTGATTGGAGTTTTGTTCATAAAAATCTTTGCCTACACCTGTATTTTCAAAAGTTGTACCTAGTCTACCTTCTAGCAGATTTACTGTTTCTGTTTTAATATTTAGACCTTTGATCCATTTCAATTTTAGTTTAGTGTATGATGAGAGATAGGTGCCTAGTTTGAGGCTTTGACATGTAGAAAGCCAGTGTTTCCAGTACCTTTTATTATAGAGGCTCTCTTCCAGTGAAGTTGTTTGGCCCCTTCATCACAGATAAGGTGGGTGAGTGTGTTTGAATTTGTTACTGCTCCTTCTAGCCTGTTCCATTGAACATTGAGTCTGATTTTTTGCTACTATACAGTGATTTTATCATGATAGCTTTGTAGTATAATTTCACATCAGGGATTGTGATGCCCTCTGCTTTGCCTTTGTTTCCCAGAATCACTTTTGCAATTCTACGTCAAATGAATTTTAGGATAGTTTCTATAACTCTATGAGGTATGCTGTTGCTATTTTGATCAGATTTACATTTAATCTGTATAAGAATTTTGTGAGTATGGCCATTTTTACTATGTTAGTTCTTCCTACCCAAGAACCAGGGATATCTTTTCATTGTCTGATATGTTCGATCTCCTTTTTCAGAGTATTACAGTTGTTGATGTAAAGGTCTTATATTTTGTTAGTTAGATTGATTCCTATGTATTTCATTTTTTCAATCGTATTATGAAAAGTGTGGTTTTCCTAATTTCTCTTGTGGTGAGATTGTACTCTGTGAACAGGAATGCTACTGATTTTTGAGTGTTAATTTTGCATCCTGCTATGCTACTGAATACAGTTATTAAGCCTAGAAATATTTT
This sequence comes from Fukomys damarensis, assembly GCF_012274545.1. Taxonomy (NCBI): domain Eukaryota; kingdom Metazoa; phylum Chordata; class Mammalia; order Rodentia; family Bathyergidae; genus Fukomys; species Fukomys damarensis. Next base: position 37,443,265 of record NW_022900918.1, read on the forward strand.
TAGTGGAGCTTTTGGGGTCTTCTATGTAGTGTATCATATCATCTGAAAATACTAATAATTTGACTTCTTCCTTTCCAATCCTTATTCCTTTGATTTTTCTGTCTTGTCTAATTGATCTGGCTAATGTTTTCAGAAGTATGGTGAATACGAGTCATAATAGTGGACATCTTTGTCATTTTTTCTGATTTTAGAATGAAAGCTTTCAGCTTTTGACCATTTAGCACAGTTTGGCTGTTGATTTGTCATACATGGTGTTTATCAGATTGAGATAATGACCATCTATTCCAATTTTTTGGTAGGGGTTTTATCATGAATGGCTGTCAGACTTTGTCAAATGTTTTCTGCATATATCGAGATGATCATGTGCTTTTTGTCCTTGTTGTTATTAATATGATGCATAACATTTACTGTTTTGAGAATCTTAAAACTTCCTTGTGATTCCTGGGATGAATCCTACTTGGTTATGGTGTGTTATCTTCTTGATGATTTGCTGCATTCTGATTGCCAGTATCTTTTTGAGGATTTTTGCATCTATGTTCATTAGGGAGATTGGCCTGTTCCTGTCTTTTCTGACATTGTCCCTCTCTGGTTTTGTTATCACGGCAATCAATGATAGCTTCAAGGTATGAGTTTGAGAGTATTGCCTTCCTTTCAGTTTCATTAAAGAGTTTGATGAATGGAATTCAATCTCTAAATTTATTGTTGAATTCAGTACTGAATCCAGAATCATCAGCTTTTCTTTGTTGGTATGTTCTTAATTATATCTTCAATTTCATTGACTGATATTGGGTTATTTAGAATCTTTATATCTTCATGATTCAGCTTTGATGATTTATATGTATCTAGGAATCTATCCATTTCCTTTGTTTCCATCTTATTAGAATACAGATTCTCTAAGTACATATCAAAGATCTGGATTTCTGCAGGGTTTGCTCTGATTTCACCTTTTTCATTCCTAATTGGATGGATTTGAGTCTTTCCTGTTTTTGATAAGATCAATTAAGGGTGTATCAATTTTGTTCATTTGTTCAAAGAACCGATTCTATTAATTGCTTCTTTGTATTATTTTCTTGCCTCCACTGCATCAATTTCTGCTCTGAACTTTATAATCCCCCGCCCCCGATACAACCTTTGGGTTTAACTTGCCCTTCTTTTTCTAGAAGCTTGAGGTTTAATATTGTCTTTTTTATTTCAATTCATTCTGTTCCTGTGATGTGTGAATTTCATATAACTGCTTTCATTGCATCCCATAAGTACTGGTGTACTGTTTGAACATTATCACTTAATTGTAGGAGCTTTCTGATTTATTCTTTAATTTTATCTGTGATTCATCAGTCCTGGGTTGTTATTTTATTTCCATTTGTTTAAAAGTATCTGTGGTTTCTTTTGCCATTGATTTCCAATTTCATTGCAATATAGTCTGATAATATACATGAGATAATTTCAATTCCTTTGTGTTTACTTAAGTTTGCTCTATGAGCTAGTATGTAATCTATTTTGGAGAACATTCTGTGTACAGCTGAGAAAAATGTGTATTCTAATGTTGTAGAATGGACATCTACTAAGTTTATTTGTTCAAAAATTTGTTTCAGTTCTGCTATTTCTTTGATGACTTTTTGTCTACTAATGTATCTGTAACATTGAGGTATTCAGCTCCCTGTTAACAATATTATTAGTGCTTATTTGATTTTCCATGCAATTTAATGTTTGTTTTATGTAGTTTAGTGCAATTGCATTTGGTGCATATATATTTATGACTGTTAGCTCTTTTTCTTGGATTGCTCCCTTAGCACAGATGTAAGGACCTTCTTTGTCTCTTTTAATAAGTCTTGGGGGTTGAAATCCAATGTGCAATCTGCAAATCCAGTCTGCAAATAGAATAGCTATCCTTGGTATTTTCCAGGTTTTTGTTGCATGGAGTGTTTTATCTACCTATTGACTTTCATTCTTTGCATTTCTTTTTGAGTCAAATGTATTTTCTGCATGTAGTATATTGTTGGGCCTCATTTCTTGATCCATTCTATCTGTGTTTCTTTTTATTGGTGATTTGAGACCAATTATACTGATAGGAAGAACTGATGTGTATTGACTTATCTTTTTTTTTTTCTTTTGTTGTTGCTTCCCTTTCTTTTCCCTCTGTTTAAGTATTTACCTTGCCTGATTAACTCTCTCTGTTGGGGTTCATGAAGTTGTATTCATCATTATCTCTTTCTGGAGTGTCCTTCAGAACTTTTGGAGCATTGATCCTTGGCCTTTTGGCTAAGGTGAAGTGCAGAACTTTTGGAGTGCTGGTTTCATTGTCATGGATTTTTTCAGATGTTCTTAGGCAAGGAAGTATCTTATTTCTCCATCAATTTTGAAACATAGTTTGGTGAGTTACAACAATCTGGGTTTGAATTTAGGGCTTGAAATACTGCACTCCATATTCCCCTTAACTGAAATTTTATGTTGAGAAGTCTGTGGTAATTCTGATGGGTTTTCTTTTACAAGTCATTTGTTTCTTTTCTTTAACAACTTTAAATATTTTGTTCTTGCTCTTGTGTTGAATTTCTGGAATCCTGCGTATTATATACCTTGGGATAATTATTTTAATCATTTTAATTGGAGTTCTACAGGCCTTACTTATCCATATATAAAATTATTTTTCTTTTTTCATGCTTGGGAAATTTTCTGCCAATATTTCTGTGAACAGGTTTTTATGTCATTTGTGCTATCTTCTATTTTTGCAGTGACTCAGATCAGTTTTATGTTATTCTTCTTTGCATCATCCAGCAACTGTTGGATTGATTTTTCTTGGTCCTTTGCTATTTCTAAGAAATTTTCTTTTATTTTTTGCTTTTTTGAGACAGTCTCACTATGTAGTTGAGACTGACCTGGAACTCACTATGTAGCCCAGGCTGCTCTCAAACTTACAGCAATCCTCCTGCCTCAGCCTCCCAAGTGCTGGGATTACAGGTGTGAGCCACCGTGCCTGGCAGGAATTTTCTTTTCTTAATTGTTAACTGAAACCCTGTTTTCTAGATCTGATGTTCTATTCTTACATTAGTTTATTTGGCTTCATATACTTTGAACAGAATTTTTACTCTCCTGTATATTTGATTGAATCAGTTTTATAGATTGCATTTCTTCCCTATGTTGGGCATTCGTGACTTCTATCATTTTTCCTGAGCTCTTCTATTTTTTATGTGCATATTCTCTAGATTTACTAATTATACTGTTCATTATGGTCATCTCTGAAGTTATATGAGAAATGATTTTTGATTTGATTTTTCTAGAACCTTATTCATTTGGTTTGCTACATTATCTGTTATAACTTCAGAGAGTCCAAATGGGTGGCTTTCAAACTGTTCCACCCCTGGGTTTGCCTTTGGCAAGCTAGAAGTCTAGGGTAGCATATTCCTTCTGTGTATTCTCATTTTTTAGGTTTTTGTTTGTTTGTTTAATTCCTGTGTTGATGTTTATCAATTGTTTATGGTAGATATCTTTATTTCTGTATCTACATAAAGTTATCTTTATTGCTAGGTAGGTATCTAGGTCCTTTAGGAAATGACTACTTCTCAGAGATGTCTTTCAGGTGTAGCTGGCTTTTGGGTTTTCAGTCTGTTGCAAGATCTTACCTGTTCAATTTATTGGGGAGGAGAAATTGCTGCCCATTTGGCCTAGCCCCTGCTTCTTCGTCACTTGCTTATAATATTGTTTATGACCTTCTTGCAATCTCAGTCTAGCATACAAGGAAGAAGAACTGATTAGAATAATTATGTCACCTTGGCTAAAGTAGTGCAATCACTGATAGCAATAGCATCAAATATATCCCAGAAAATGACAAACTATGGTAACTATTAATTTTCCCCTTTTCAACCTTATGAACAGGATTTGTGTTCATATAACCAAATCCAAAACAAACCAGAAAATTTTGTGCAACAATTTTTCTCTCCATAAAATAAATGCAATGGAAAAATAGAAGAAGAGAAAGGGATTAGAAGAAAGACTGGATGTCAAAGGAAGATTACACAAGCTTTGGGAACTGATGAAAGCGGGTTGGGAGGCAGAAACAAGAACAGAACAAAATAACCAAAACACCTAGAAACAGTTCTCTCACTCATATAAAAACAAAACAATCAAGAAACACAGAAAAAAAGAAAAGAAAGAAAAAAGTGGAAAGAAAAATGTTCACTTCAGGGTGTGTGTCTGCTGTCACTGTTCACGAGAGGGGCAGACATAACCCAGATCTGTGTTAACAGAGTGCAGCAAGTCAGCAGTAGAATCATGGTGGCAGTGGATAATCCTAGCAGACTTAGGTCTTTTGTTTCACTGAAGTTTAGGCTGCTTCTTGTTTCTGGCTGTGAGGCTAGGACCCGAGTTTTTCAACTTGCAACACTCTGATGGACTCCTGCTGGCTTGAACTCAGCTCCCTGACCTTCTGCCAGCTTGGACTCGATGTGCTTCACTTTGACATTTGGAGCTACGAGATGGAGCCAACTCGTACTTGCTTTGGGTTCTTTCCAAAATGGCTACCTGCCAATCACCCTCTCCTGGGGAAGTGTGTGAACCTGAAAAGCTCACTAGATGCTGCCGTCCGCTGCTTCGAACTACTGCATTTCTCCAGGAAGACCTCTGGGTTCCAGGAGTCTCCGTGTCTCTGCAGGTTTGAGCTGCCCTTCCCACACCTCAAGTTGGGCTCAAGGAGCAGGTGTCACTTGCCATCTCCTTCTTCCATGCTGTGGTCCCCTCTTCTCTTTCTCCGTGGGCTCCAATTCTCACTTCAGAACCTTCTTGAGTCCTGAAGACCCACTTCCCTCTGTCCTTTCTTCCTGCTGTTTCTATATTCCATCATCTGGATTCTAAACTTTGGAGAGATTGTCTCTCTGCTGCTCCTCATTCTGCCATCTTCCCAAAAGCCTGGGGACATTTATTAAAACTAACATAATCTGCGGTTTCTTAACTAACTTTTAAATAATGAACAATTTACTGTGAATGCAATTTCATCACAAATAATTTGTAACAAGAATTAATTTTGTCTACCTAGAATGTACCAATAAATTCAATTTAAAATTAAAAAAAGAATCAATTTTTTTCTCTCATTAAGTTTATTGGTACATTTTAGTTATACAGTACAGTTACATTCATCATTGGGATCTTGTACCTTTACATGACAGGTCTTGGTTCTCATTTTTTCCCTTTGTCCCTGCCCTCCTTTCAACCCCTCCTACCCTCCCCACTTACAAACACTTTATTTCCATTTTTTCATTTTCTCATATTTTTTTTTCTTTTCCCTTATTACTTTTCCCCTACACTTCCCACTTTTCCTATACCTTTAGCCCCTTTATTCCCATTTCACATTGTCAATTATACCATTAGGATCTTATGTACAATTATAATTTTTCACACCAGAGAAATTATTCTGTATTTACACGTGTGATTTATTTATTTCACTTAGGAGTGTATCCTCAATATGTATCCATTTTCCTATGAATGAATCTAATTTCTCATTCTTTATGGCTGAGTAGTACTCCCTTTTATAGAAAAACCACATCTTCTTTATCTAGTCTCCAACTGATGGGCAAATGGACTGTTTCCAAGTTTTAGCTATTACAAACTGTGCCACTATAAACATAGGTAATTTTGATATCATGAAAAAAGAAAAAAATTTTCATAATAAAGAAAAGGAACACTCTGAATAGATATGTGTTTTGGATACTTACCCATTTTGAAAAGTCTGCTACTATTTTGAATGTAAAAAATTTAAGCTACAAATTAGAGATGATCGTGATACTGTCATTTTCATTTTAAATTCTGACAATTAGTAATAATATACCATAATAAAATTAATCAGGACAATATAAGGAAAACTGGAGTATTTCTAAATTACACTTACACCTGTATTTTAGTACTATTTTAAAGTTCTATTAAACTATAAATAATCAAAATTTTAATGAAAGCTATAGGTCACAATAATACTCCATTAAGAGACAAATGCATCATAAAACTAGAAAAAAATTTAGGTAATTGAGTTCTTAAGCAATAGTTTTCATGCCATTACTTGGAATGCTAATTCTGATATAGTATAAGACATGAAAACCTTAAGAGATTCTTAGTTAAAATAAGTGTTTATTATTTAAGGAATTTTTTTCCTTTGGAACTCCTCAAATGCAAACACTCTAACTCTTCCAATGTCTCCAAAAGTGTAACATAAAATGACAAATACCACAATGTACATGACGATGGAACTAGCTCTGTAAGTCTGCCCTGCAGGGAGAGAATTTTTCAGAGTGCTCTGTCAGAAATAGATCCAAATGCATGCAGGAATGGTTTCAGAAAGATCTGATTAAACAACACCTACTAATGGATTCCTGTGTTCAAAATACCAGGCTTAGTGTTTGAAGGTTTAGCTTGAAAATAGGGAGGAAAGTCATAAATACAAATATAAATAGGATAGGATATGCTTGGGATTCATTTTCCAATGGATTCATTTACTCCAGACGAAACAGTAATGCACAGCAGGACAGACCTTTGCCATATCCCCCATGTTCTTTTTCCGTAAGATGTTCTGTCCTAGAAATGTAACCATTTGGGCTGTAAAGTGTTCCTGTCCAGTGTTTCAAAATGTTCTGTGACTGCTATATTTAAAGATGTACCTGCTCAATGTATCAAAATTGTATTTTTTCAAACGATGTGACTGTTAGTGCCTGATATTTCTGCCTAAGTTTCCTGTTTCTAGCTATGTCTCTTTCCTAAAAGGTTTCTCTCAACTTCCTTTCCTCAACTGTATATAAATGGACTCTCACTGCAAGTTGTGACTCAGAATTCAGAGTTTGCAAACTCCTCTGAGCCAGCCAGCTAATCAAAGGTTTTTTCCCATCTCTTCAAGTAGCTTTCAGATCCTTGAGCCTTCAAATTGCTGTAGCTGTAGCACTTGGCTGTGACACAGAGCTGTAATTCTTGGTTGTAACACTGAGCTGTTTTGCTTTTTCATGACACTATGTACAACAATACAAAACAACAATTATATATCATAAAATATTTTTTTATTTTCTATTCTTAGAGTATAGTATATAAAAAATTATTATAGCCAGAGATCATCATAAATTAAGCAAGAATCACTGAAGAAATGAAACAATTTCCTCTATGCTTTTAACATTTAATGTATATTTTTTCACTATGCATTTTTTATGATTAAAATAATAAAACAAGCTAAGTGAAAGGTTTTGTTAATAAGTTATCATTACATATATTGATATTTACATGTAACATACAAATTCTAATATACACCATTAAACATATATGATTATTATATGTCTTACATAACACATAGAACATATTTTAAGTATTTCAAAGCAGTCATATATTACAAAATTCAAATAAAATTCTCATAGGTGATTTGCTCCAAATAAATGGTCTTAGGTCAGGAAACATCCTGAAAACAAATTGTGTTCAGCATTTCATTAATGAACCATTACCTATGTTCCATTGGTTTCATTATTTTAAAAGTCAGAAATATTTATGCATGTTTTCAAGGATGCCATTTATATGTTGAAATACATTTATTAAAACTCCCATTCTCATTTGGACTGTGTTCTATCTTGGTGAATGGAAAAAGAACTGAAATACAAGAAAATAGGCCTGGAAGGGATAAAGCAGCCACGCAGGGCATAATGTGGTGACCAGTAAACCACTCAAATGAGAACATTGACTCAAATAAAAGATGGATGGGTTCTCTTTGACTGAAAAGACCTTTGGAGGCACTGTGATAGGTTGGAAAAGATCAAAGCTTTGGAATTCAAACAGTCTAGATCTGTGGCTGATTGTGCAAACCACTACATGAATGAGCATGTTCAATTTACTTAATGTCTCTAAGCATAAGATCATCATCGGAAAGATGAAGTTGTTTATATTTATTTAGTTCTTTAAAAAATAACCCTACAGCAAAACTGTAGTGCTAAACACAGTCTGTCACAAAGTAAATTTCAATGTATATCACATCTTCTCTAGACATAAACTCCTAGACATTAATTCCATATTTTCTTTGCCTCTCAGAGGTTATCCAGCTACCTCTTATCATATTTTTTATTGAAACAATAAAATACATTGTTAAGCGGAAATTTTTCTCTTTACACAAGCAATCTAAAAGCTATCCCCGGTATGCACAATGTGTGTGTGTGTGTGTGTGTGTGTGTGTGTGTGTGTGTGTGTTAGCGGCAGAATCAAGAAAGGTCTCCCCAAGATTTTCATCAAATAGCTTTATCCTTGCAGGGGATTCTTTGGAAAGCAAGACAGGCAGCAAAGCAAGTCAATTAGCACCTCCTCAAATGACCTAAAAGGAACTATCAGCCCAGGGTCACTTCTTTTTGCAGTGTATTTCTCTGGTCTTGTAAACAGTTGGTGAAAATAGAGTCTAACTGACAGTTCTGAATAGTGGAAGCACTAACAAGTTTACTCTCACTCAGCTGCCAGGGGACTCTCTGGAGAAGAAAGCATAGATACAGCCTTGAATCTATTCATTAGATGGTGCATCTTGGTTTAGAACTGTGTTTGGCTAAAACGATCTCCAATATTCTTACAGTAAATCTTGAAGAGGACAGTCCATCCTTCATATCATGCCAACGTCTGACATACAGTTTAACACTAAGCACTACCTGAAATTCATGCCTTCCTAGTCATAAAAATTCAGAGCTCACACATTCAGATTTGTTAGGAAATATATCTCTCATCAGAATTTTTAAGGAAAAAATGATTTATCTCTATCTGTGGATATCACAAGAGAAAAACCATTTGATCTCTCCATGACTTGAATAAAAATCATCTCATTTTCTATTTTATTGGGAGCATGTGGACAGATTTACAGTATCATATCATGAGTCGGGGACACACTCACATGTTCACACTATTATCTAAAACAGTTTTCAGTAATTCTATTAAAAAATAATTCCTGGCTTTGAGCCACTCTAATATATATCTGAATGAAGCTCATAAGAAATAAGGATTTTGATCGTATGCCTGTGGGTGATATAAAGAGAAGGTAGAAAGACAGCACTCTTGCACTTAGCAGAATGGATAAAAAATGTGCATAAATGTGCAGTGAAACTATTTTCAGTTTGCAGCATAACATTTTCTCAGATTATTTACTTTTATTGGACTATTTATTAGACTTGCAGTAGGGTGCTGTGGCCGAGATGAGGTAATGGACAATGTGTGAGGAAAAGGATAAGGAGCACCGAGGAAAAGCGCAGGTGCACTCATGCGACTGAAACATTTATTATGTTTATTAGCTTTTTTATTGCAAGCCCATATAATAGCTTCATTGAAGTGAGTGAAAAGTCCTGGTGCAAGCCATAAGCAAAGAAATTTCACATTAAGGATGCACTTTTATTTTTGAATAGCCGCACTGGACAGTATGTAGAGATGTAAAACACAGAATTGCATGGCTCCAAAATGAAAGCTACAACCTGGAAATTGAATGAAATCACAGGTACAACGATGAACTATATTCTTAAATTCTACTCTGCCAAGGTTGAGCAAATTTCATTTTGATATAAATAATGTTATATACCTATGCTTGATGTTTGATATAGATGACAAGGACATCGATTTGTTTATTTTAATAATTTAAAGTGAAAATTCAAGAATAAAGTTATAAGCCTCACTGCTAGTGTAAACCAGGGTGCTGCGAGGACTTACAAATGCCAAAATGATGGAAAGGGTGATTGCGAATTGCAGGGCCAGGAGGGTGTTGAAAAAGTTACCTTTCTCCCCTCCAAACCACCCTGCTGCCTCAACTTTCCTTTGTTCAAGCAATGCGCCTCAACTCGACCCTGGGCTCTTGCTCGAGATTCAAGGCAAACGGCTTTTAAATTCCTTAACTAGTAAACTTTGAACTTGAACATTTTATTAGCAATAAAGTCACTAAATCTCAAATCATCCTCATCTGAAAGCACTTCAAAACAGGATCTGTATATTTAGCCCTCTTCTTAAGTATGAATAAATGAAAACTAGAAGCGATATGTCTGACAATGAGCCAACTCTGGGGCCAAATTAGAATTTCATACAGTCTTCTAAGATAGACTTTAAATACTGTGGGCCTAGCACCATTATCCCCACTTCCATCCCATGCAAGCAAACACGGATCTAGTTGTTGCTGTGAAGTGTCTTGCTAGATAGAATTGAGGGCATAATTAGCTGAGGTGAGGGGAAAGACAATGTCTTAGGTACTCAGTGGAGCCAACATCATCACTTAAACCCTTAAAAGTGGAAGAGGTGGGCAGATTTGTGAGCGAGGAAGCAGCAGAGATGAGGAACAAGGAGAAATCAAAGGGAATTTTAAGTACGATAAGGATAAAATTTGCCATTAAGGGCTTTGAGGATGGAGACAAGGGCTGATAAGTCAAAGAACACTTGGAATTCTAGCAGCTACTAAGTCCCCAATGTCTTACACATGGCAGTTCAGCCCTAGCATCACAGGGAATGAAATTCAATCAAGTGTTGGATGGACCTGGAAGCAAGTTCTCCACCAGAAGTTTCAGAAAGGAACTCAGCCCTGTGGCTAATTCGTGGTTGTCTTGAGCTCTGTCTTGTGAATTTCAGAAAATGGGAATAACCAAAACGCAGGGTGCCTGACTTCTATCCTACAGGACATCGGAAAATAAGTAGATGTCTTACCGTACTCCTTCTTATAGCACCTATGACTGTTAATCTTGATCATCAACTTGATTGATTGAGAGACACCTAGAGAAATAGTAAATCACGTTACAGTCGTGTGTGGTTAATTGTGTGATCTTGGAGAAAGTCTCTCTCCCTACCCTACTCTGGAGCTGTGAGCTGTTTTTGATGCCTTGAGGTAAGCAGCTTTTCTCTGCCATGCTCCTCCCTTGGCACCAGCCAATAATCAACTGAACTCTGAAACTGTGAGTCTAATTAAACTTCTTGTTCCTTAAGGCATATGGTAAGGATTTTTGTATCCGTGAAGGGAAAGCTGACCAGTACAGCAACAGTAGAAAACTAATACAAAACCTCTACTCAAAAGATACTGATTTTTTTTGTTTCAAAATTTGTCAATTCAATACGTGTGGGAAATTGCTTTCTATTTTGTTATATAAATGACTGTAGATGACTTACTTATATTTTCCTCATGGAAATCACTGTTTGCAATGTTCATTCTTGGATTCTTTACAACAAAAATTTTCCAAATCCTGCTGCAGATGTATTTTTTGACAATATGTTTCCTATTTTTTTTTTTATGTTAACAAGTGCCCATTCTGGTGCATAGCCTTGGATCACCTTGGTAACACACCCTGGATTATCCCAGATAGCCAAACAATGTAGCTGCTTCAAGTACACTCTGGCCCATGAACTTAATCTGCTATGTTGGAGTCTTTGTAACAAGGAAGCAAAGGTAAGACATGTCAGGATGCTACTTTAACTTCACAACTGAGTTAACTGGTTCTATTAAAAACATGATGCCATTCCCAGTTTTATAAAAGTCTCAGATAAGTTCATATGATTTACATTATGGATACTTTTATAACTTTCCAACAATAAGAACACAGAAAAATAGATACGGGGAGAGACACGCAGACAGAACCTTGGATGTGTGTTTATGCTGCATGAAGAAAAAACGGGACCAACTGACATGATATACAACTGATTATTTTTAATTAATATATTTTGATAGTATAGAATACAGATGAATCCAAATAAAAGATAAATACCAAAAAAATAAAAAGAAGAAAAAAAAGGTCAAGGAATAAAATTTAATTTTAAATGTCATTTCAATTAGAAAAATATAACCTAACTGTAAACAGGAAACTACTTTTAAAGGTTATATATTTCTAATATTTCCAAGATTATGTGTATGATTAAATGTATGCTGATTTGTGTTATAAAAAAAATTACTTTGAGACCCTCTGGATTACTAAGTCAGCAAAGAGGTTAAAAGAGTTGGGTAGATGGAATTATTAAATGTTGACAGCATAGTAAGATAGAGCCTAATATTTTCTAACTGTAAAGCAATATTACCCCAGAGAACCAAAGCCACAGCAGCTCCCATGATTAAAGTGGTTCAGTTTGTTCATCTCTGAGATATTTTCAAAGCATATTTCATAGAACTAAAAAAGAAAAATTAGAAAATATTTGTAAAACATTGATACCAATGTGTCTATGATTTTGAATATTTAGCCAGGTGTCTGTGCTAAGGTAGAGGTGCTTCTCACATATAGTTGGGTCAAATAACAAATTGCTGTCTATTGAAAATAAGACATGCTCAAATTTTAAAATCATCCTAATATAATTCTCTTTTAGAGCCAAACAGGAATGCGACATCTTACAAGAAACATTTAACGGAAGCACAATTATATCATTACACATTCATGCCTCAGTATTTTAGACATGTTCTGAAAAGTTAGCACCTCATTTCTTCTTAAACTCAATATATTAGAGATGCTTGATACAATACTTGTGCTTGTTCTCAGTTGTGGTTAATGGTAAAGAGGAATCAGGACTAGTTCAAGGGGTAAACCCCATACATATATTGTTTTAAAATATCTGGAATAAAGTTAATTTATTGTGCATTTTGTTACTTTGTTTTGTAGCTTTCAATTTTTACAATTTTATAAGCTAAACACATTTAGTAACTTGTGATATGAGAACTGTATGATAATATGTTCCCTGACTTGTAGCATAAACAGAACTTGATAAATTTCAATAAAGTCTTAGTTTTTAGTTTCGTACTGTAATTGATACCACAAAAAATAATTTGACAGAGGATAACAATTATGATACGACCTAGGCTCTGTGAGGCAACTTTGTATTATAACTTAAATTTTTGCAATCACCTCCTGCCTCAAATATTCCTGAACACACTCACATTTCACAACTTCCATATTTTCTGCTAATCTTTACCCCATTTATTTAATCAATTGAAATCTTTCAAAGTTGTTTTGTGTATAAAATTAACAGCTTTCACAGAGAACACTAATTGCTGCAACATTTTAAACTTGTAAAAATAATTACACATTTAAACTGCCACTGATGGAAAAGCTTTCAACATAGCAAGCCCATTAGGAGGTTTTCATTCCAAGTTGCTTTAAATTTTACTTACATTTATGTGCCTGAACTGCTTTGAACACTAAATCTAAACGGGATACCTGAGAATTTCCATTACCAGATGGTGAGAGGTCCAGAGGTCTTTTCCAGGCTCTTATTGTCCTGTAGAAAGGATAGGAGTGATCAAGTAGGGAGGGAATAGAAACGTTTAACATTAAATGCAGGAAAAGAAATGAGAAAAAAAGTGAAAAAGGAAGTGTTCAAGAAGTGCTCTGAAGAAAAGAGAAGAAAAAAATATATACCTTGCATGTACAGCAGGCCACTGCAAGAACAAGAAGCCACAGGGTCAATGGCCACCGTCTTTTGTACTGACGAGAGATCCTGGTAGCCCCTCCAAGAGCTGCACATCTGCTGTCTGCATGTGTCTCTGCGATTAACAGGTCTCCATGACTGACAGCCACGCCCAACTTTCCAGCCAGCTGGCGGTGCCCCGATCTCCTGCTGCATTACTATTGACATTCTAGGCTCACTCCGAGTGATGGAGCTGACGGCAGAGCAGAGGCTGACTGCGGAGATTAAGATTGGAATTCTTCATGCAGCCAGGCACCAGGAGCCACACTTCTCTATCTTGAATCAGTAAGAAGCTTCCCACCAGACACAAGACACCACACCGACCTCAGAAACGGATCAGGACTAGGCAAGACAGTCCCAGGGACTGTGTGAGAGCAGCACCTCTGCTTTTTCATGTGGCACTGAAGCCATCTTGAATAGCAGCAGCTCACTGCTACTAGATTATGACCCAAACCCCCAGAATGGTAACGGATAAAGTAACAGGGCTGGAAGAGTGAGCAGTCCAATATGAATCTGGCCACTTCATATAATGGAGAAAACATTAACAGGAAACTACTAAGGAAGACTCCATCCATCCATTTGTGATTGCTCATTGGTTACTGTTTATAAATCTTGTGTTCAACCAGCTGGTTGATTGATAGATCAATCAATGAGGCCAAAATTCCTATCAGGATGACATTTATATTATAGTGGAGGAGAAAAATTTTTAAATAGACATGGTGATTTATGTGAATAAATGATAAGAAAACAATGAAGCAGAATAAGAAGACTTTGTAAAACATGATCTCCCAGGTCAGTACCTAAACCGGGTAGCCACGAAGTCCTCACTGTGCTGGCAAAGGTGGAGCAGAGCTCAGGGGAGGAGTTCAGCTAGGGGGAAGACCGAGCCAGAGAGAGGACACAGCAGGTTCGGGGTGCTGACCCTAGATACATTTGATGTGACTGAGGGATGACCGAGAGCCAGTGTGACCAAGGTGCAGAGTATAGAGGAGGCAGAAGTCAGAGGTGGCTTCATGGGCCACGGTGCTTAGGAGCTCGAGCCCATGGGGAAAACTCTGGCGTTGAATCACAATAGGGACCGCTGAAGGCTTAGGCTTCGCTTTTTAGGTACTGGCTTTGCTAAGCAGCTGTACTCCCGGCCGTGGCACTCCAGAATATATCTTCAGAGACACGCACATCAAAGGCAGGAAAATGGCTACCCAAACTTGTGGCAGAGGGATATGAATGGAAATCTTAGCTGCAAGAGAATTAAATGATATGATTTGAAATATGAAACACTGATTTTAAGTGAAAAAGGACAGCTCCAAAAAGTAACTAAAATACAAGTAGAAATACGCTCGTGTGCAAAGTTAAAATAATTGCATTAGAATGGCCTAATGAGGTATATTGAAACTGTATAATAATGGTATATTTTTCTTATAACTATTTCAGATGTCTTTTACTTTTATTTACTAACATTAAGTTTGGCAGTCAGGGTATCTGGTACACATGGTATGTTAAGATTACCTAAGGTTAAGCCTCCTTATTTTCCATCTCTTTAACTCTCCCATTTTCACAGGTTGTTTTGATTATCATCCAAACCAATTTCTCTTATTTTACCATTCTTTGCTTAATGTGTCCCTGCAGGTCCTGACTAGTGGGGATTTTGCTTGGACATTCATTCGTCTTCATTGTAAGATGTTTCACTCATCTTTCTGCACTGCGGTTGTGGTAACTTTTATGGTAACTTTTGTCAAGGTAAATAGAAGCCTTCACTATGCTCAAATAACTGAGAAGTGCAAAACAGAAATTAAAACTATTTAGTCTGTTGAGTTGGCAATAATGACCTAAAGATCTAGTTACTTATAATGGTATGACTACTATGCATTGAAAATAATAAATTTTTCTTAATAAATTGCTTAATCTAATCTATAAGTAGCCAAATAGTATCTTAATATCTAGCCCAATCTAATGTGCAATCATTCCGTGAGGGACAGAAATGATCATAAACTAAATCCTGCATGACTCCCTAGGTTGTGTCATTCTCAGTTAACAGACGAAATATTTCAGTGTTTGTGAGCCACTGAGTCCTAAATTGATGCTATCATAAAGCTTCAGAAAAGCAGGGAAGAGAGAATCAGTGCTAGGGTGTGTTTTCTCAGGGACCTCTGGCACTGCCATGTATGTGACGTGTGGCCAGGGGCAAGTCACCTTATGGCCTCCTTACCTGAGGGTACAGGCATCAGTGCTCCCGAGCTCCTAATGTAAGAAGATGTGCCAGGCATGGTGGCGCATGCCTGTAACCCCAGCACTCAGGAAGCTGAGGCAGGAGGATTGCTGTGAGTTCGAGACCAGCCTGGACTACATATTGAGTTCCAGGTCAGTCTCGCTACATAGTGAGATCCTGTCTCAAAAAAACCAAACAAAGAAACTAATGTAAGATGAGCTTTTGATGAAGTGTATGCACTCTGATTAGCTACTATTTAATGCAGAACAGTCCCTGTTTGTTTGGAATGATATCATCACAACCAAGACCATAGCGCTGGCTGCATTATGGACTCCTCACCCCCAGCCACCCCTCAGAGCAGCAGTCCACAAACTTTATAAGCATAGACATCGAATCCCAGCCTTAACTCCTGCCAACTGTCAGTGTCTTCCTGTTCCTTCATTTACTCATCTACGGAATTGAAAACAATTTTACATTGTCACTTACTTGGTAGTGTTTAGTAGATAGGATATGCTTAGAAAATACCTAAGACAAAATTAATGAATCTTAGTTTTTATCCACTCCAGTTCCTTGTTGATACAGATCAAATGTAATACTTGCACTTCCCTTATATAATTTTCTGCATGAACCAACCATATGAGCATTATCATTATGGATTTACCCCTTGTCATGGACTTGTAACACCCAGCTGAACTGAATCAGCTTGTTCTGCACATGGAGGATCCACCTGAAGATTCTTACTAATAGCTATAAAAAGAGAGCTGGAGGGGAAGATCCTGGCCTGCCGATTTTCTAGAAGCTTGCTGTGGATGGTTTTCCTGATGGAACTCGGCTGATCTCATTGAAGGAGGTGCTCTGGGCCTAGCTGTCACTGGGAAGGGCTGCTGCTTTCATCTGGGAGCTCTGGTCTTCACTGTGAGCATCACTTCCTGGCTCCAGTGTGGATCCCTCAGCTTGGTGGCACAAATCTTTTGTCTCACGAGCACAGGTTCTGCTTCCGTCACTGGCCTTTGGGCCTTCCAGGAGCAGATCCTCAATACAGACATTCTTGAGACATTGCCATGGGCTCCAGGGCCCTGGCTGGACTCCAGCAGGACCTTGCCTTGGACTCTAAGCCCTTAGCTGGACTTGTGTGGGAAACTGCTGGGATCCAGGCCCTCAGTTGAATGTTTTGGGCTTCTAGTGTGAGGTTAATCTCTTGCGCTGCTTTGCATTTGACACTTTAGGTAATTATCATAAAATATCCTTTTAAGTTATGCATCCTGTATTTAACATATTTCTGTGCCCGATCCTGCTGACTACAACACCCCTATTTAATGTAATTATTAATAATCTAAATTTTTCTACCGAACAAATTAAGAAAATTGATCAATATGTTATCCTTTTTCAAAAATTCAGGAAAAAATGTAGCAGTATCCTGTAGTATTTTTTGAGTCAAAGGGAGTGTTAAGATCTTTGACTTCAGGATAAACCAGAACCTGACAACAAATGTGTGTGGGAAGTTTCTTAAAAAGTATCAGAAATGGACACTTACATTCCTATGCAAAAAAAAAAAAAGCTACATTTCTTATATTGGAACAAATTAGATTTCAACTACTGGAAACTTTTGTTAGACTTCACAACTTATTTCTCTGCATGCTGTCTGCATCTGGGTCTGGCTTGCTAGCATGGCTAGGATTTCCAGGTGCAAACCGCACCCAGGGGGAGAAGCCCAACCAGGGGGAACCTCAGACACCAGATCTGTGGCAGCAGCACGGAAGTGTCTGTGAGCTGGTCATGGCCTGGCAGTTGACATAATTATGCCAGCGTAGAGCCATGGAAAAATGCAGATTTTTCACAGTTTTCTCCTTTTTTTTTTTCTTGTTTTTAACCCTGCATCATAATCTGCCTAAATAAATCCTTTACATGACTTGCACTTTAATTAATATTTATGTGGTTTTCTGTATGACTTCTCATCAAAAGAAAAAAAGAAGCAAAATCGTTATTCGTTGCTGTCTTAGAAGTTTGCCAATCTTCGCTTAACTTTGAAACAAATGCCTGAACACAGCGCCATGAAAGACATCCGTATTTGAAGAGATAAATAAGAATATTTAAGGTAAATGTGTGTTATCAATTCATTTTGCCATAACCAAGTCTTCGG
Source organism: Fukomys damarensis (assembly GCF_012274545.1). Taxonomy (NCBI): domain Eukaryota; kingdom Metazoa; phylum Chordata; class Mammalia; order Rodentia; family Bathyergidae; genus Fukomys; species Fukomys damarensis. The sequence goes on from NW_022900918.1 coordinate 37,460,997, forward strand.
CTGTGATTTCCAGGAAAATTTTATACCACTTATTTTTGATACCTCTCAGTAAATTCATTCAATTTTCTTTTCTTCTAATTTTGAGAAAAGGTTTTTTGGCATAGAAGTCATTTGACCATTGTGAATTTAAGAGAGAGATTAGTATGTAGCTTGAAGTGAGACCCAAATGGGCACAGTACAGCATACTGACAGAAAAAGATATTTCTCATATTGGTTTTTATCCCCCTAGAGTTTCCTAAGTTTCTTTCCTACTTTTAAATCATGTTTTAAATTCTAATCTTCCTGCATTAAAAATCCTGCTCGGTCTAACATAGAAATATTGATCATCCATCCACTTCAATACCACCCTCCTTTGGTCCTAGTTCTGTGCCTCCTGTTCAGTTACCTGAAAAGAAGGCAGCCCAGCTGGGTCCCACGGCCCTCGCCTTAACCCTCTGCTTGGTCTCCACCATAGTTTGTTCCCTCTGAGGCAAGAGTGAGCTGAAAGGAACTGAGGACCAGGTGGGCACCACAGGTAGTTTTGGGACAGGTACACAAGTTAGAATGTATGGCAGATATATGTTAAAATACACCATGATTATAGCATAGGTGCAATTAAAAGAGGTTGATTTAATTTTATGCTATTACACCTAATATGCGTCAGAAGTGTTCACTGAGACCACTAAAATAATAGAAAGGATGTCTAACATTCAAATAGTTACAGAGGGAAAAATGAAAGAAAACTAGGTGTAGAAAAAAAAAGGAAAATAAATTTAAAAGAGATAGATAGGAATGGGGGAAAAAATAAGAACCAAGATATGTCATGTAAAGGTACAAGATCCCAGGGACCGTATATTGCATACCTAAAATGTACCGATAAAGAGAAAAAGAGAGAGATGCATAATATGAAAAATACAGACATGTAAGTCATCTCAGATGTACCAGAAATCACAGTCAACACAGTCGTATTAATTTTTCATTTAAAAATACTAAATATATAGTTAAATTAAAACAGAAGTTAGGTACATCAGGTTTTTATATGAAAAGCACACAGCACAAAATAATATAGACATTTTTCATATGAAAGAAAAGCATGAACAAGGTAAATGTCAAAAAAAAGAAAGAAACTGCCATACAAATGTCATTGAAAATGGACTGTAGGCTTAAAATGAATTTCTACTTATAAATTGGGTATTTCACACAGATTGCAGAAAAATCCACTTTATTAGGAGGATGTATCAAATCTAATAATGGGTATACTTAATACAATTTCAAAATATAAAAGTGAAAAGTGATAGGACTATGTAAATATACTGACACACTCTACGAGCAAGCAAGCAGAGAAACAAACACCCAAGTATCCAGAATTGAACACATTTACATTTCTTGCGGTTTTATGCCACACATATTTAGATGTATACATGCACAAAATATGCCAACAATGTGCATACCTATAGTCACAGCCAATAACTGAAGTAGGTGTCACTTCCTTCACAGGCTAGGTTGATGAGATATGTCCATTATTAAAGGTGATTAAATTAATCCTGACTCTTTAAAAAATTGAGATGCCATGGGTTATAATAAGTAAGTTGAAAATGAATCATTAAATACAGAAATACTTTTGTAAATTAGAAACACACATCTCTGAAGTAGATAACACAAGTGCTACCTTAGTTCAAGTATCCTTTTGTTTACAAACAGTTGGGACTCAGCCAGAAACATTTGGCAAACTTTTCTTTTTGTTTGCAAAGCCTACATCTGGTGACAAATAAGATCAAGGCCATCTTACCCACACAAACAAAAATGTGGCCATCTTTTCCCAAACCGTGGCACAAATTAAGTTCGTGGACCAAGGTACCACTCTATATTAAATAACTTTTACTCATGCTCACCAAGTAGATATAAGAAAAGGAGCTTTCAGAAAGCTCACTTATACTGTATGCTTCTGTTTATATACATGTAAAAAAAAATCCAGAAACACTAAAATACAGTACGGTATGTTGTATCATGTGGTAAAACTAAACAAAACCAAAGGGTAAAAAAAAACAAAACACTAAGTCCAAAGGAAGGTCACCAAGAAGACAGACCCGGGTGCTTCAAAGTGCTTTGTAATATTTTGATTATGTTCTATTTCTTGGGCAAAGTGGTGGCCAATATGACTTTGCCTTCAGATCAATATGAGCTTTTATGTAGGTCAAATACAATGGACCCTTAACCATTCTGTATGATTCAACCAAATCATTGCATGTTCTTTTGATAAGGTGATAATTGGCACATTAGAATATAAAGAAAAAATACTTTGTACATGAAAATCAGAATGCCAATAATTTATAGACCAGTAAGATAGCCTCAAGTACAGCGACCTATGTAAAATAGAAAATCATTTCTTATGATAGAAAATGAAACTTTTTGCCAACTTTGCTGTTTTATTTATTTTTCATAAATTTCCTGATATATTTGATGTAATCTTAGAAGAACTGCTCCATCCAATTAGAAAAAAATATTTGGTGGAAGTGTGCATAATCCTATCTCAGGGTCACTTTGATGTGACAATATCAGGTCACTGTGAGGCGACACAGACAGGTTCAGATGTTTGTAAATTTTATGTTTGTCTTCTAAGAACTTTTTTTTGTTGGTGCTGGGGATTGAACTTGGGTCCTCGCACTTGCAAAGCAGGCAGTGGAGCTAAATCCCTGACCCTGTCTTCTGAGAACTTTCATCCACCTGCTTCTTATTCATGCAACAGCAAAATCCATTAGTCTGCCTATGTATCCAAGAAAGGACAACCTAGGTTTAAAGTTTCTGAGTTATATCAAAAATAAATCATTGCTCATCATAAAAACCTTCTAATTCAGAAAAACACTATTTGGGGAAAAATCTAATACTAGCTAAATATGTCCATAAATAAATGTTTTTTAATATTTCATGTCATCTATGCATGTAGAATGACAAATGCTCAAAGGAAACCATTGAATTTTAGCATTGTTGGGGGAATTCTTAAATCTGCTTTTCTTTCCTTTGGAAACAAATAATATTTATTAATTTTAGATAAGTATCTTATGTAATTTCCATTTTCTTCCTTTCAGCCACTGATTTTTACTTGATCCTATCAAAAGCAAATAGTTTACTTGATCCTACCAAAAGCAGGGCTTTGTTTCCACTGTCTTCTGCCAACTTCTAGACATACTTCGTCCTAACCCTTACCTCTGATATCTGTTTTCACTGTCACATTTCTTTGTTATCTTTCCCTCTCCTTTTCCCCAGTATCTCAGCTGATTTTGTTGCTAAGATCAAGCAAGAATGTACTACCCTTCATTTAAAAATCCCTAAAATTCTTCCCCTATGGATTTTCATATTATTAGCAGCAGACAGACTGTCCAGGTCAGATCCATAAAGTCCAGCTGAAATATCAGCTCTAAAAATATCAGCAAAATAGTACCTGAGCCAGTTCTTGGCTTTGGCAGAGTACTTGACAGAAACAGACATACGTGTTAGAAGTCAAAAGTTTAAAAGGAGCCAAGCAGGGAACTCTTTAGCGAGAAAGCATTAATTATGAATAAGCTCAAAGAGAAGGAATTCAGCCTGGGTTCTGATCAGAATGTTTCGGAAGAGCAAGGCGGATTCACCCGTATGGTTACCAATATATGGGACCATGATGGTTCCTAAAACTCCACTCAATCCCTTCCACCAGTCATACATCTCATGATTGTCAAACCATGATTGTGGAAACTGTTCACATCTGGATACATTGTGCAAATACAGGCAGGCTTCACATAACAAACTCTAGGTCAACGGTGGACAATGGTGAATGCTTTCGACTATAGTGGACTGAAAAAGTCCTAACACCTAGTGAAGTGATAGCATCGTAATAGTGCAACACAGCGCACTGCTCACATGTTCGTAAAAGTCCTCTTATCAATACACCTACAGCTCTGCTAGTCTTATAAAAGCATGCTTAATAATAGTGAACCACTATGCTACTGCTTTACGCTTTTGCTCTGCTAGATTTTAGTATTATTTCAGAGTCTTCTTTTACTTATGCAAATAAGTTTACAGGAAAACAGTGTGCTGTGCTAACCAGGCAGCTGCATGGATCTTGTGTTTATGGTTTTTCTTGATTACATCATATTATGTGCTTGATTGAATCTCATGCTCTTCTGTTTAACATGGCGCTAGGAACCAGTGGCTACTTCATCTGTTCAACATGATGCTAGGAACCAGTGGCTATATTGTGGAGATGTGAGTATATACTTTCTATCCCAATATAGACTGTGTGTGTATAGTATGCTACAGTGTCCAGATTTCTGTAAGTACATGCTATGATGTTCATCCATTAAAATTACTAAGGATGAATTTCTCAACCTGCATGCCCACAGTTAGGCGATGCATGACTTTACTCATTTTCCATTATATAAACAATTTATTTAAGAAGAGTATAATTAATGAGACTCACCAACACATACACTTGTACATTGCTTCATCCTAGAAACACACAAATGCACATTGACACAACTTCTGATTGAAATGAAGACATATAAGTGGGGAAAATCCAGTAAATTTATAGTGCTAGTGCAACAGGAGCAAAAAGGCACACTGACTTTTGAGTAAGTCATAGTAAAGTCTGTTCATGATTCCTTTTTCCACAGCATGACATACTTCAGCAAAAATCTGGATCCTGAGTTAGTTAGTCTTGGCATAGAAATATAAATTTTGCAATCCTACCTTAAGACTTGGGTGTTCTGTATTCCTAATTGAGGGAAGAAACTTAGGCATATTTTTTTTTTACCTTAGTCCAGTTAAATGTGTTTTCTGCTACTCAACCATTAGTCTACTAAGTATTTGATTTCAGACAGGAGTTTTATTAATGTGTGCTTATTAACACCTCTGGCAACTTCATAAATAACAATTATATGCTGAAAAAAATTCAAGCTTAAACCATGAGCAATGACTAGCTGTTAGAAATGAAAAACAAGTTTCACTGTTTGAACCAACAGAAGCCTTTTAGTATACAGGAATAGCAAACCTCAAATCCAAGCAAATTTTGAAATGAGTGTTTATTTTTTACCTGAACAATATTTTCTTCTTATGTCATTCATCATTAGCTCAAACAGAAATAGCTCATTCTCTCCATTGTTTATTTACAAGCTTGAGTTTTCCATATTTGTGTCTGCAAAATTAATTCAGTTTTTTTTAGAACCATGGATTTCAGAGCCTTACAGTACATTCCTTACCTCCAAAAGTTCTTTGTAAAGATGAATTGAATGTGCTAAATTTTATTTCCAATGACCCGTTAAAAATTATGGAGCTGTTTGAGATTCATTATCATTTTATATACTTGTCTAAGTTTTCTCATTTTAATAATTGCAATGTGAGCATAATCGCCTATGAAAATTTAGAAGGAAATCATAAGTATGGCAAGAAATTTGCTTCAGGTGGGCAGCATGCCCTTCTTCTGCACACAGTGGTGTCTGGATGCCAAGTGCCCTGCAACTAGCTGGCTATGAACCAAAAGAAAGAACCATGGGCCAGGGGCAGATGGGGAGCCCAGTGCTCTCTAGGATTTCTGATACTCACTCTAGTTTTATCATCAGGAGGCTGAGCCACACCACACCCTTCTTGGCTGCTGCTGGGCTGAAACATATGAACATTGGTGGCCACAGTCCCTTGCGCTGGTGGAGATCAAGCAAAGAGCCTTCTCATTTTGGACTGACTGATGAATGAGATCACTTCTTTCCCTTCTCTGACTTCTCAGGAAAAGTTAATGAATGATCAGCCCTACCTTCTCAACTTTACTTATGTATTTTAGCTCCTCATGAAACGATCAGAGGTCTACCCTCTCTGGCAAGCTTTCCAAATTCGAATTGCTCTGCCTTTGTACTTGATGTCATTCAAGCGGGGGTAGGAGGGGAGCAGACATCTTCATGCATGCTTTCCTACAAGTCATTCAATGGTTCACTCCCAAGGCTTTACTTAAGATCACTGTATTTCCAGCAGAATTATTTGCCTTAGAGGACAAACAACCTTTGCCATGCAGTGGATAGAGCATAAACAATAAATGTATATTAACAATGCTACTAGAGGTAAAAAGGAAGTGTCTCAGGCACAGAAAGATCATGATGATGCCAGGGAGGTGATTCTTGAGACTCCCTAAGGCTTCCAGATGAGAACACCACTTCTCTTCCAATTTAGCCCGTCTTGAATTTTCTACTCTGTGTTATACCAAGGTTTTGACTTCTTCCATGTCTGACCTGAATGTTCTTGACATTTACGACTCTCTTCAGCGGTATTGTTGACTCATCAGAGCCTGAATGTCACATCCAATGCCGCAGATACTAACTAATTTCATGCATTTCCTTAGTTACTCTTTTTGTGTGTGTAAGTTTTGAAAGGGGAGGACTAGAGACATAAATATGAAATGTGATGGTATATAATGCTGTGGAAATGTGACAGAGATGAGGCATATAGGTCTAGTTGTCCATAGGAACAAAATGTTTCTCCTCAGAGGAAAATATGTGACAAAAATTCTTCGAGGATAAATTTGGACAGAGAATGGAAACTTGAACATATTTTTATCATAAAGCCTTCATATTTTTCTTTGAGAAGGAGGAAGCTAAAGAAATGGAGTGCGGTATGGAACAGAGAACCAGGAACTTAGTGTCTTTTTCTTCCAACTTCTTCACTTCTACTTGGCTTTCATGGCTTCCTCGTCAGCCCAGGAATCACGTTCAGCCATTTAAGGGGCTCTCATGAGGTGAACGTCCTCATTCCCTGCCTCCTCCCAGAGGAAGACTCTACTTCAGGAATGGGGCTGTTTGTGACCTCACAAAGCATCGCTTACCTCCGTGCATTAATGGCTTGCACAGGGGGTAACATGGCCCATCACTGCCCCATGCTGTTCTCTGTGCTCACTGAATTTCCCCACCAGCTTCATTGGGAAAAAATTCTTAGGGCTTCAAAACAGCTTCCATAATTGAGTCTCCATAATCGCATCCACCGTTGAGTATGGAGTTCTGCCCTAGGCACTTAAAGTTCATTACAATACATCTGTTTCTTCTTGGCCTATCAATCACAATTCTTTCTGAACAAAATTAGTGTTCAGAGCTTCTGCAGAGACTTGAGCCTGACAGTCATTATTTGTAGAATGTCACCTCACCCGGTGAGGTTAATGTTGGGTAAGTTGTATAGCAATAAAATACATGAACTCAGCTGTGGCGATACTGTGAAAAACCTGGGCCCAAAGCCTTTGTTAGCGAATCCTTTTCAAGGCTGGGATAACATGGATAATGTCTATGATCCTCATTTTATTCCTCTATTAAAAGGGTATTATAATCGTAAGGATATTACCATCTCTATTGGTTAATACACCATGCCCCTGAGGGTATACAATGAAATAGTATTGTTTTCTGAAAAAGTTAGACATTTTTCAAAAGTTTATTAACAAGAAGCTGTCTGTTAAAGAAGGGAGTTTGCAGAAAGCTTAACTTCAAATATATGCATAAATTGATTCTAAAGAGAGAATGAAAGAAGCACGACATACACAGTAGGAAAATCCAAAGTAAGAAGGAAAATACTAAACACAATGATACAGGAAGATAAAGACACAAAAGAGAAACTGAATATTCTAAGCCCCTTAGTATTGATTTGCATCTTGTTCCTGTTCTTCTAAAGTTCACCTGAATGATTTGTTTGCAGAGACCTGTAATCCCATGAGATGTGTTTCTCTATTTTAAAACAAAGCATTGTGTAGGTACTGGAGTGTATTCTATGTTAACAAAAGACTTCTGACGAAAAGCTACGCTTCTCTGCAAATATTTTCTCCCTATACTTCTGTGGTGGGAGGTTGAGTGGGTTAGCATTGCCCAGTACACCATGAAGACCATCGGTGTCATTAGATATGGATCCTACATAACTAGGAGTCACCATCTTTCCTGTCAGAAGTGCTCGATCAAAGTGATGGAACCTTGTGAGAAGAGATAGATCCAGCAAGAAAAAGGTGCCCCTGAATGCAGTATACTTTTTCGTTAAGCCTTATGCCATAGGACTGGAAATATATTTTGACCTGTGATCTAATAAGTTATTTCAAAGCGGAGATTGAAGTATTTATCCAAACTCAAACATTAATGGCACTTGGGATCAGAAATGAAAATGTTTCACATTTTAGAACACTCTGTGTAGAGTGAGGCAAGGAGAATTGTTCACTATAAATTAGTTGATGACAAGTACAATATTAGAAGTAGATTATTATTATTCATGAGATGTAATGAAAGAAGCATTTTTGAAGGACACATTAGTAGACATCTTTGAAAGGAATAGAGATGATGGAGTTTTTCAGACTCTAAATAATAAATGAAAAATGCAATGTGTTTGAAATTGTTGAAGAAGAATGCACATCTATAAGAAAAATAATTTGATTTTTCTTTGTAAAAGAACAAAATAGAAACAAAGTCTTTGTAGATAGGGAGGAGTGGAAAGTTTGAAGGGAGGCAGGCGAATGGAGAAAAATAAGAACCAAGATGAATTATGTAAAGGTGCACATGTCCAGTGGTGAATGTCATTATATTGTATACTTTAAATGTACCAATAAAATTAATTTTGAAAATTTTAAAAAGAAAAACATTTGAGAAAAATGAAGAATATTAGCATTTAAGATATAGAGAGAGGAAAGGCATGGAAGCAAACGATCCCAGAGCAAAAAGAAAAGCTAGGAAAGAAATAGAATAATAAGCCAAATAAAAAGAAGCTACAAGTGTCAAAAGCCAGAAAGCTCTATGGTTATTAGCAAAAATAGTTTTAAAAACCTTCAAGAAAGCTATGTTAATCTAAAAAATGGTTCTAATGGAAATGACACATACAGAAGCAATATATACAATGTTTGTAAGTAATTTAATGTAACTGCAAGAAAGAGGGTAGTCAGACAGCAGGAGGGAAGACCGGGATCATGGTACAGTTTCAGTGTAAGTACTTGCTGTTTTTAAGAAAGAGAAATATATTTCTAATGTTGGGCTGACTTTGTAACACATCATAACAGCATTCATCTTGGGAAAATGGTACATACACATACCGCATCTCAATTGAAGTGGCAAAGGGCAAAAAATTCATGGGTAAAAGCTAGATATGTAAAGGCGAACTTTGTAGAGAAAGGACAAGCATGAAAGTAAGAAGTCAGATGCAGAACACGGCTGGGAAGCTCTTAGGAAAGAAGAACTGTGTATTGGCCCATCTTCTCATCTCATGTAAGGAGAGAAGTGCTGTGAGCATGTGTGTTTAACTGAAAGGAATCTGAGTATTTCTCTTTTCTTTTGGGAAGCTGAGAGGAATTTCCAAAGATGGCTGTGCCTGTGAATCACATAGCACACGCTGCAGTTTGGAAGAGATGTTCACACTTTCCACTGGAATAGGAGGTCTCTGTAAGCAAGAGGACTCGTGGGCTGGTGATCACAGCAAGAGTGAAACTGTTCTAAGTGGCTGGTTTAATACGGACAGTGCTCCCCACTCTCCTTGCGCATGTGGAGAACTATGACTCCATATAAAATTCCACCTAGGGTGATGGTCAGTGATAAGAGTTTGTATAGGAGACACCAGAAAGAGATACAGAAAATGTCCTAACATCCTGAGGATCTATCTACAAACTCATTTTCAGATATTGAGGTTTTTCTGGACCAGACACCAGTTATGGGAGCCAATGTTGAGATGAGTCTATCAATCAGTCATCAGTTCATATCCTCAAATATGAAATAAAATAAAAACAAAGCTGTCCCATTCGAATTCTGTCCTGACTGCAGACTTGTAAGCAAAATCAGTATTGCTGTCCTAAGCCGCTAATTTTTAGGGTGTTTTGCTACACAGCCTTCCTTACTGGAACATTTGTAGAGAAGGAGGCAAAATGATTTTTTTCCTGCTGGAGAAAGTGGTTTAAACAGGGGAAGTGTTTCATTTGCCCTTTGGGACAGAAATGCTACACATTGTTTTCCTTCTTTAATCACCATTCCAAATTCCCCTTGCCCTTAGGTGTTACTCCAGTTATTCTAGGTTGTCCTCACTTCTAAACATCTCTGTCTGACCGTTTAGAAGGGGCTCCTGAGTTCCACACAGATTCCTATCCGCCCAGACTGTGCTACAGTAATTGAACCTTCGCCTGGCCAATTGTCACTGAGAAGATCACACTTCTTTCTCCTGATAGCTAACTGAAAAGCAGATGTCAAAAGTTCCCAGATGCCAAATGTATATGCATTTCTTTGTGAACCTTGCTTTGTCACAAAAAGTATCACTTCCTGTGATTAGAGTATCACTACCTGTGATTTGTGACCAGGATTTGGAATCCTGCAGAGCTCAATTTCTAATTCTGTGGTAAGAAGGATGGACTCTCCCAATAGGTCAGGGTGAGTGATTTTAAGCAGGGATGCTTCTTCTTAGACACACATATTCTTAGTAGTAAGGAGGTCCTGTTCCATGAATTTCGCATAGTGATGTAAAAGAAAATCTGCCACCAAAGTAAGAGGATGACAGTCCAAGTTCACCTTGGCCAGAAAATGAGTTCATTAGGGCTCAGTTGCAGTGTAATAGAAACTTGTGGGCTGCAACACCATCAAAGTCACCAAACTCCTACTGGTTATGTAGGGTTTTAATTAAACATCCATAGCAGGCTCAAAAGCAACAAAGGTATGTTAGTGAAAAAAGTTACAAGTACTCTGCTCCCACTCCATCCTAATCAGAAAATTAGGGAGTGGTCTCAGATGACCCTGTTGTTGTATAGTCTGGCATATGGCCTCAGCATGTGACAAGGGGACATTGGACAGCTAAATGGGGGCCAACTACACTATGCAGTTACTTGGGCTAGGGTTTGGAAGACAATTCTCACTAGGCATCCATATAAAAATATGGCTTAGAGCATGTTTCTCACAGGAGAGTGACTTCAAGCTAGTGCTTTCCTGAGTGTGTTTCTATTAGAAGGGGAAGACATTGATACATTCCAGCCAATTATGCCCATTTGCTTTTAGATTATGAACAGGTGAACTACTTCTGGTGAGTAGGTTATGAGAGATGTCTACTGGGGTTTTAATGAAAGGACTAATGTTCTTGTGATGCCTGCATCATGGGCTCACCTCTGCTACCTGGTAAAATGAACTGGACTAAAATACCTATTTTCAATATGAACATACCTGGCCATTATGTGGTAATGTGCAGAGAAAGGAGCTTGTTGTGCTCTGCTCTTGAGATTGTTAACATGGCATTAGCCAACCCAGAATCATCTTCTCCCAGGTTTCTCATCATGTGAGACAGAGAAGCTCCTAATGAAAGCATGACAATTCTGCTCAGAAACTTCGTTAGCTTGAGCCCATTGTATGTACATGGTTACAGAATTAATGGAGGTTGAATTATAAAGGTTTTTAAGAATTGACAACCTTTAATCCAGCAGTGAAAAAGCTGGGAAGAAGGGCAAGGAAAAAAAAAACCTGCAAAGCTGAGATGGAGAGGTGTGCATAACAAAGATTTAGCAGGGAAGTAGATAACCATGATTTCTCACAGTGCTGTATAAGCATCTTTACTAGATGGTTTATGGAAATGCTTACTGAGCACAGATGTTATCTTTTTGCTTCCTTCACAGCCTGATATGTAAAATAATCACATTGTATTCTTAGAAGCAATTTTAATATATTCTTTCCTGAGCAGCATATGTATCCATGTGAATAAATCATTAAAAGAATATTGTATCAATTCAAAGAATTAGTATTTTTTAAAAAAAAAACCTAAAGCTGAGATGGAGAGGTGTGCATAACAAAGATTTAGCAGGGAAGTAGATAACCATGATTTCTCACAGTGCTGTATAAGCATCTTTACTAGATGGTTTATGGAAATGCTTACTGAGCACAGATGTTATCTTTTTGCTTCCTTCACAGCCTGATATGTAAAATAATCATATTGTATTCTTAGAAGCAATTTTAATATATTCTTTCCTGAGCAGCATATGTATCCATGTGAATAAATCATTAAAAGAATATTGTATCAATTCAAAGAATTAGTATTTTTTAAATTACCGAAAATTCATTTTATTACCTATATTAAGACACAATTTCCAAGGAAATCAAGGTTTAGTAATTTTAGCTGGGACCTTTCCTAACTTTAAGATACAGTATAGATACAAGTTACTGAATTTAAGTTTAGAAAAATACCTAGTCTTTTTTTTTTTGGTGAAGCAAAAACATAAATATAGAACACAGCGATCAGAATGATAGGTTAAAACAGAATTGCAAAAATAGCTTTGTCTTTTGTCTTCATCACTTTCCTCCTTGTTATAGCAAAATACCACACACTCCCTGCTTAAAGGCAGAGATATTCATTTTGCCTCAGTTACAATCCATGGTCAATCTGCTCCAAGGCAGAAGGGGCACAGAGGAAGGGTTTTGCGGGGAAAGCTATGGTGACCAGGAAGCAGAGAGAGAGAGAGAGAGAGAGAGAGAGAGAGAGAGAGAACCAGGTTACAGGACAGGAATTATACCCCTCCAGGTCAGGCCCCAAGTGGCTGGCCTCACCCAAGTGACTGGCCTCCTAACAGAAAAGCGTCTGTCTCACTCCATGAGTCCGTCACTTTTCAAAGGCTCTGCTCTTGAACCTGTGAGGCCTTTAGGGACAGTATTGATATAAATCGTAACCATCTTACAGCGTTATTTCTCTGAGTGAGTTGCATCTACCTTCCATACAAGTCAAAGTTTCATAGGCCTCCTACATCCTCCTCCTTCTGTTTTGTATCCAGGGAATACGTGGGTGCTCACCCATTTCCACTGCCTTAGGTGTCTTCTGTAGATTCAATCTTTAGGTCCAGCCTATATGTCTCTCCTACATCAAAATGGTACAGAGCATCTCCACAGGAACAGTGGGACCGAGATGTAAAAATGTTGACAGGCAGAACAGATAGGTGTTCACCACTGAGAAGACAGAGAACAAGCACTTCTTCCACCTTTCTATTCTGTTTGGTCTTCTGTGGATAGAAAGATGGCTGCACGCATGCTTATATTAGCAGGAGGAGCTCCTTATTCCACATAATCTCTGCTAGAAACATTGTCAGAGGCACAACCGGAAGTACTGTTTAACCAGCTATCTCAGTATCCTTTAGCTCCATCACATGGACATGTAGAATTACCATTACTAAATTGGTGCATTTTCAAGCAATTTCTGGAAAATCTTTGTTATTAAAATATGTCAAAAAACATAATAACAAAAACTGATTTTTGCTGTCCTAAGAAGTTGATCTTCATTTTGCAATTTTAATTTAATGGCTAATAACACTGTGTACCATGATAGCAAATGCTCAGTTCTCTCCTTTCTGTCGCCTCCCACCTCAGCAAGCCAATGACGCTCCCTGTCTGTTTCCTCTATGTTATTCTACCTCTCGCACACCTTGCTTAGTGCTCTTAATTTCTCTCACCTCGATAGCCACAGAATTTATTAGCTGCTCTCCTCTCTTTCATTTTATTATCTTAAACTCGGTCTATTATGCTTTCTTTCCATAACACAATTTTCATAAGAATTCTACAGCGCCTCCTATTGCATCATGGTGAAGAACCCAAATGCCCAGCCTGAGATCTTTCACACTATGTGGTCCCCTTTTGGTTTTTCTTGTATTTTAATATTCCACCAAATTTGCACCAGGTGACAGGAGTATAAACTTAATGGCATTTTCTTTTGATAAACCACCCAAAGTACCTTCATTATTTCTCTATCTGTCTTCTCCTTTGTACTGTGTACACGATATCCCCACACAACTGTCAATGCAACTCACTTGCAAGCAGTGCTGTACTTTCCAACCTCAACACTAAGGAAGATTACAACTTGCTTAGAAATCTGTCATTGTGCATCTACTTCCTTAGTAATTAAGAGAACACAACCTGTGCAATCCCGGAGCATTTTTCTTGTATCATTTGAAACATCTCATTGAAACTTTTTTATTTTGTTTATTTTTATTTGTCCCTTAAGACAATAGTTTCATGTTTGGTACACGCTCTCCACTCATGTTTTATAGAATAAGATGCAAGAATTTTTAATGATGTATTATTTGGGACTTTCAGATGTTTGGTTGTTCACTATTTTATAGCAGGTCATGGTACAACTTTTATGTTCTGGAAGCCAATTAAAAGTATAAATGTATTATTGTCTCTTCATGTAAATAACTGACAGAATTTGCCCTATAAAAATCTCTTCTGAATACTCAGAATGTATGAGTTGCATACAGTAGCACATTAGTCATGTTACCATAATTTCATATTTTAATTTCCTTTAACATTTATCACATTCTTCCAAGTAAAATTTAGTAAACATTTAATATCATTTCATGTTTAATAGGTTAAAATGAAGACATGGGGAGTTTGAGTATTCTATAGAAAAAGACATTGCTCATATGTGGTAAACCAAGGCCTGAAAATCATCTGTTTTTGATCATGCCAGGCTCTCTCAGAATGATAAGCCAATTTAATAGCTTCCAATCCACACTATAGTATTTGGACATTTCCAAATACAGTTCTTTGAATTTACAGGAAGCAGAAATCATTGAGTCATTGTGAAGTAAGCTCTGTGAAGATATTAAAGCATCTTGTTGAAAGATTACCTTAGGTATTAGAGGACGGTCCAATTTAGTTCATCCAGCAGGACTAAATTCTTGAATTTTGGCTTCACAGCAAGTGATAAACCTGAGATCAGGCCATCAATGGGCTGAATAATCCCCGCAAATTTATGAAATTGAACCAGAGCTGAGTTGCTCTCTCCCTGAGTTAAGTACTAAGTAGGTGTGAGTCCATCCAAGCCACAACCTCAGGGCTCATCCTTTGCAGCACTGTCCACAGGGAAAGCAGGAAAGTGTTTTTAGTCCTTTATTTAGAAACTGATCTCTCAAGCCTTCGGGAGATGGATCTCTGGGGAGGCGTGTGTCTTCTTGCTGGGATTATGTGTCTCTTATGTTAAATGGATCTCATTTCAGGAGCCATCAGGTCCATTAATCTCCTCATCTAGGGTCATCTTACAGGCTCATACACACCATTAAAATCACGAGCACCCCTTAATGCTGACCTCCCAGGTGGTCAAGGGGAGACTCGGTCACGTGGTGCTTGAAGTCTTCCTTGCTCAGATGTTAATTTTCATCCAGTATACCCTAAAAACCAATGTGACAGAGCATAGTCCACCATTGTGTACTTATAGTTCAAATTTAAATTCTTCTTAATTTTCCTGATGACTACTGACACAAAGGAGCAGCAAGGAAAATTATATATAAAAATAGAGAGAGAACAACACTTGAATTGTATGGGTTTTGCTTGTAACTGGTTGTTCTCCTGATGATCTAGCAGTGTTCAGACATGGAATATATTTATCTATAAATTTAATTTAATTTATTACATATGATTTATTTTATGTTTATATTTGAACTATCTGGAATAATTATTCTATTCCTTTGATAGCAATAATCTAAAGGATCAAAAGGTAGATATTTTCATAGAAAGCATAAAGTATACATAGACCATCACAAAGGTAAAATAAGTATATTTTTCAAGATGTATGCTAACATAAAACTTTGAGGCACAAATAATTTTAATTGATAAATATAAATATTCAATATAAATTATTTTGGGAGTTTAATTACCTTTTAGTAGATAATTTTTTTTAAAAAAAGAATGTGTTTCCAATGCTTTCCAGTTATATTTTCAAAAATTTAGGTCAAGGATTGTTAGCAATGTAATTCTAATATTAAGTAATGTGTGTTTCACAATACAACAGGTTTTGTAGATTTGCATGTGATTTTTGTGAATGATGAGCTAACCCATGAATTCTGACGGGTCCACAGGTTAGAGCGAGAAAAGTGAGAAAATGGGCTCTTGGCTGTCCTGAAGACAGATCGTCTGCAATATTCATGCTGGCAGAAAGGATTTCACAAGAGCTTTATTTGTCTTGCGCTAACACAAACACTTACACTGTTCAACTACTATACACACCCAAGACAATGGCCATCCCTCATGTTGGCTGCAGTGGCCGTGACCCGCCCTTTAATCCTGAGGGCTGGCTCTCTTCATGGAAATGCCTCAGACTCATGGAGGCAAGTCTGGGCACTGTAGAAGTTTCCGCAGCTCCAGACTCAGCACGGACTCGTGGTGCTGGACATTTGTGCACAACCTGTGCCCACGCTTTGACAATATGCATGACTCTCCTAGAACCATCTGCCTTACACGTGAATGTGTCACACATCGCGAGGACTGGAAAGCAGGTTGTGTTTCTGTGGATTCGTAGTCTGGAGGAGATTCTGCGTGTCCAGCCACCCTCGATGGTGTCAAAGCTCTGATGCGTCCCCTTCATACAGCAGAGATGTGAAGTTGTCTTCCTGAGTGCAGAGACCTTGCCCTCCTACCCTGTGCTCAATAGCCCAAATAATCATTCACAATTAAGGGTTAACAATCAATCTAACATTATATTAGCTCCCGAGTAACTCATGTGAAAACATCACACAGGAAGGTAGGTGCAGTGCTCCTATTTCCCTGATTTGCAACCTTGAAAATGGGTTTGCAGAGGCATTAAGAGTTTTGCTTGAAGTCATCTCACCAGGAAATTTGACTCTGAAACTCGACCCCTTAACATGGAACCAGGAGTCTGCCAAAGAGACACACTCAGACAAGTACTTCCTAGTAGAAAACCTATTGTTCTGAGAAAAAAATATCAGTGCAGTTGTTTCCACACGTACAACGTACAACAAAGATCTTCAACTTTTTAATCGAATGTTTTACTTTTGCTCCTAGAAATGTTTGGGTTGAAAATGATTTACATATAATAAATATTATTAATATTTATGATCAATATGTGAATAACAATACCATGGCTAGGAAAAGCCCTCAAAACACTCGTGTCATTCTTTAAAAAAGAAAATAAGATAACCTTTGCATACTTGTTTGAGTAAAGATGGCCTATTTGAATGCAAGTGGAGAAATAGACTATTATGCTAGTGTTTAAAAATATTTTCAATTTACTTATAACAATATTTCAAGTATTTGTAAGCGTACACATATATACACTTTTTAAATTATTAAGTTTAATAATATTAATTTATTTAAAATTTTATTTTATTTAACTTTGCAGTTTTACCTAGCTGCATCTACAGCGGACATCAAAACCAATGTCTTTCTCTAACAATGGCAACAAGACAAAAATATATATGTAATTAAAAGTCTGCGGGGCCCTGTCTTTATTAGAAACAAGTAGATTGTTAGGCCAGTGAAATCATTATGGATTATTTGGCCTTTCTTCTCTAAGATTTGATGATATTTATATGAATCAAATAAACTCCTATATGTATGCTAGATGTATTTTCATATCAGAAAAAATAGATTAAATACATAGAATCTTGCTGTCAAAATAGTAAATTTCCACCATTGTTTATAGTCTTTACCTAGATGATCTTTAGGTACACTAATATTTCTCTTCTCAAGAACTTCTGTTTGCAAACATTTGGATTTCCAGATAGAAGCAACCTGCAAAATTTTGCTTCTGTTTGCAAACTCTGCATTCTTTGGCAAAAGTGACCAAGCTCCTTTTCTCCAGACTCATGGAAGGAATTAAGTCCATGAATCACAGTACCACTGTATGTATTAATATCTGAGGATTGTGCTGTAAATAAAGTGAAATCTGTGCTCTCCTAGATTTCTTTTTTACTTAGCATTTAAAATTTTTAGGACGAAAGAAAGAAAAACTACTCTCTATGCCCCAATCTGGCTCATTTCCTCTTTTTGTAAATAAAATTCTGTTACAACACATACATGCTCGGTGTCTATGTTTTATATATGACTGCTCTCCTGATACAGTGGTAGAAATCAATTGATTCCAAAGAGGATGTGTGGCTCTAAAAGCCATAAATAATTATTGCCCAGTTCTTTACCAAAAATGCTGGCTGATTACAAATAATTTCTTTTTCGTCTATTATGCACGCCACACAGCTGAGACAATTATATACCATTTTCACCAATACATAATATACGAGCAAATTCAAGTCTGTACAGAAGTGTATTCACAAGATAACACCAATTTTTTCAATAAGTATTTATTGAAGATAGGACCTGTGCCAAACAATCTATGAGGTGCAGCCCATATTTTAGATTGGAAGAGAGGAGGCAGAAAGGGAGAGAAGAAAAGAAGGACTTAAAGTGCTTTTTTATGTTTTAACGGTCAACAAAATAACAGGTGCCTCCCATTAGGAAAGTCTTCACCAGAAAGAAATGCATGGTGCTCAGGACCAGACCAGACTGGGAAATGTCTCCGCTTTTACACTTGTGTAGTGGACGTTGACAAGCAGTGGTCAAAGTCTGAAAGACAGCAGCACAAGAAAGGAGAGGCCCCCTACATTCTGTCTGCCATGGTGAATATTTTGCCTTTCACTAAAAACAACAGGCAGGTGCAGCATTGTATCTGTAAGAATGTGACCTGGACATAATCCAACATGTATTGTTTTGTTGTTTTTTGTTTTTGTTTTTTTGGTACCGGAGATCGAACTCTGGTCCTTGCACTTGCAAGGCAGGTGGCGGAACCACTAAGCTAAATCCTTGGCCCAATCCAACAAGTATTTTTAAAAATAAAACATTCCTGGGCTGGTAAGGAGGAGATTGGACGGGGATGAGATTTCTATGGCAAGGCACCATCAGGAGATGTTAAAACAAATCTGAGAAAACTCAGAAAAAGTTTTAACAGAAGCAAACCCAGGAAGTCGGTGTGGAGAAGAAAACTGAGAATTATTCCCCGAAAAACTGGGACAAAGTGTGTGAGGAGGCACAGGAGCCCTAATGTAGGCCGACATCTGAAATAAAGTCTGTTCTGTTCTAGCTTTGGGCAGTCCCGGATGCAAGAGCCAGGTTTCCCCTGCTCAAACAGAGGCAAAACAACGGAATAGCTTCACTGGTGTGAGAAACTGAAGGTGTAAATAAGGATCAAAAGATGTAATAGATAACGTGAAATAGGAAGCAAAGGAGCAAAGGGGAAGAAGGGGAAAGGAAATAAGATGAGAAAATGAAAAAATGGGAAAAACGTCTTTGTAAATAGAGACAGGTGGAGGGGTTGAAGAGAGCACAGGGGAATGGGGGTAAAAATAAAAAAGAACCAAGACAGATTATGTAAAGGTACAAACTTCCAATGGCGGATGCCATTATATTGTATACCTAAAGGTACCAATACAATTAATAAAAAGAAACACCTCAGACTGCAAAGCCCAAATCTGAAAAAGATGTTTCCTATCCACTTTCAGAGTGTGTCTCTCTGTATCTCTGTCTGACCAGTCTCCAGATAAATAGCTATGCAGTTGAAGTTCCAAGTAGTTGGCTTAGGTCTTTGCACTTGTCATCTACCTGACCTATATTTGAATATTATAAAAATAACTTTCCGAATGACTGTCCTCAAGAAATCAAATAATAACAAATGCTGACGAGGCTATGGGGAAAAAGGAGCCCTTCTACAATGCAGGTGCACATGTAAAGTATGACTACCACCGTCTCAGTCTGAAGATTCGTCAAACAACTGAAAAGGGATGGACGTGGTGGTGCATGCCTGTAATCACAGCACTCAGGGGCTGAGGCAAGCGGATCATGAGCTGGAGGCCATCCTGGGGTATGTATCCATAGTGAGTTCAAGAGTAGCCTAAACTACATAACTGGACCCTTTCTTAAATAAACTAGTAGAAATAGAAATTGCATTTGACCCAGCTATTCCCCTTCTTGATATCTTTCAAAGAGTTAAAGACACTGAATTATAGGGATCCCTGCATACCCATGTTTATAGCAGCAAACTCATAAGAGCTAAAACTTGGAAGACACCCATATGTCAACAGATGAATGAATAGGGAAAATATGGTATTTATGGGTGCTAAAATACTATTCTGCCAAAGAAGGACACATTTGAATTATTCTTAGGAAAATAGATGTACCTCCAGACAATAATGTTTACTAAGATAGATCAGGTACGTAAGATCACATGTCATACCCTCCCTCATATGAGAACATAAAGAATTTGAGAAGTAAAATAAAAGATCAATAACAGGAAGCAGGGAGACATCTTTCGCAAGTGGGAAGAGTGTCAAGAGGTGAGGGAGGACCAAAGGGCGGGAAGGGACATAAAAGGACTTAAGATGGATTCTGCATCTGGACCGACTCTCTGTGATGACTGTAGTCAGCGTGCACGGCAGACATGCACTGATAGAAAAATAAATACAAATAAAAAGGAAAAGGTTTGAAGCACAAATAAAAAAATAGCTTTCAGTGTGCACTACCGTGCATATTTAGATTGTGCTCTGGGGCTACTTTTACAGTGAATTTTATGAAAATTCACATATGATCTGATGAAAAACAGTTAAGAATAGGCTACTAGGGAGATCATAGAACTATGGCCCTAGCTCTATTTCCAATGAGTTCTGTGTATCATTCCACAATTATGATCACACTTTTCTCCCTGTCAGAAGTCTTTTTATGTATGTATCATATACACTAAATGAACTTTCAATCACAGAAATACATATTTGATTTGATTTTATTTGATTTGATTGTAAATCCCAGTGTCTTAATCTCTTACCTTTAATGAAGGACTGGGGAAAGCATGTATATTTAAATTTTGTCATATGTACAGAATCAGAATTTGTGTTCAAGACAATTTTTAAAATTGTGCATGTAAAGAAAACACTCAACTAAATACCTGATTTGTTTCCCAGTACTGAATGGGTACTGAATGCTGAACATTAGCAAGTAGGAGCCCCATCCTACCCCTGTTTTTGTTTGTTTTTGAGACAGGGTTTTTCCAGATTGCTAAAGTTGCCCACGCTGGGCTCAAATTTTCAGTTCTCCTGCCTCAGCCTCCAAGAGTGCTGAGATTTTCAGTGTGTGTCGCCATGTCCAGCTATTAATTCTTTAAAAATTAATTTCAATGAATAATTGACAATGATCCGTGATTCTCTGGCCTTGAAAGGCTAATTAAGCATTGTTAGAATTTTGAAACAAATGACATGTACACGAAACCGCAGTTCAACTGCAAATTCTTTTCAAATTTGAAAAAAAAAGCTCTAAAACATTGAGAAAATAATTGTATTCCTAGACAGTATGTCTGGACTGGACAGAATAAAATGAAAATCTGGTACACTTGCTGTCAAAGCAGTAAAGGCCCTTTGGTGGGAGCACTGAAGCAAACCCAGGAAGTCGGTGTGGAGAAGAAAACTGAGAATTATTCCCCGAAAAACTGGGACAAAGTGTGTGAGGAGGCACAGGAGCCCTAATGTAGGCCGACATCTGAAATAAAGTCTGTTCTGTTCTAGCTTTGGGCAGTCCCGGATGCAAGAGCCAGGTTTCCCCTGCTCAAACAGAGGCAAAACAACGGAATAGCTTCACTGGTGTGAGAAACTGAAGGTGTAAATAAGGATCAAAAGATATAATAGATAACGTGAAATAGGAAGCAAAGGAGCAAAGGGGAAGAAGGGGAAAGGAAATAAGATGAGAAAATGAAAAAATGGGAAAAACGTCTTTGTAAATAGAGACAGGTGGAGGGGTTGAAGAGAGCACAGGGGAATGGGGGTAAAAATAAAAAAGAACCAAGACAGATTATGTAAAGGTACAAACTTCCAATGGCGGATGCCATTATATTGTATACCTAAAGGTACCAATACAATTAATAAAAAGAAACACCTCAGACTGCAAAGCCCAAATCTGAAAAAGATGTTTCCTATCCACTTTCAGAGTGTGTCTCTCTGTATCTCTGTCTGACCAGTCTCCAGATAAATAGCTATGCAGTTGAAGTTCCAAGTAGTTGGCTTAGGTCTTTGCACTTGTCAAACTTGGAAGACCCATATGTCAACAGATGAATGAATAGGGAAAATATGGTATTTATGGGTGCTAAAATACTATTCTGCCAAAGAAGGACACATTTGAATTATTCTTAGGAAAATGGATGTTCCTCCGGACAATAATGTTTATAGGCAAACTCATAAGAGCTAAAACTTGGAAGACACCCATATGTCAACAGATGAATGAATAGGGAAAATATGGTATTTATGGGTGCTAAAATACTATTCTGCCAAAGAAGGACACATTTGAATTATTCTTAGGGGAATGGATGTTCCTCCGGACAATAATGTTTACTAAGATAGATCAGGTACATAAGATCACATGTCATACCCTCCCTCATATGAGAACATAAAGAATTTGAGAAGTAAACTAAAAGATCAATAACAGGAAGCAGGGAGACAGATCTTTCGCAAGTGGGAAGAGTGTCAAGAGGTGAGGGAGGACCAAAGGGCGGGAAGGGACATAAAAGGACTTAAGATGGATTCTGCATCTGGACCGACTCTCTGTGATGACTGTAGTCAGCGTGCACGGCAGACATGCACTGATAGAAAAATAAATACAAATAAAAAGGAAAAGGTTTGAAGCACAAATAAAAAATAGCTTTCAGTGTGCACTACTGTGCATATTTAGATTGTGCTCTGGGGCTACTTTTACAGTGAATTTTATGAAAATTCACATATGATCTGATGAAAAACAGTTAAGAATAGGCTACTAGGGAGATCATAGAACTATGGCCCTAGCTCTATTTCCAATGAGTTCTGTGTATCATTCCACAATTATGATCACACTTTTCTCCCTGTCAGAAGTCTTTTTATGTATGTATCATATACACTAAATGAACTTTCAATCACAGAAATACATATTTGATTTGATTTTATTTGATTTGATTGTAAATCCCAGTGTCTTAATCTCTTACCTTTAATGAAGGACTGGGGAAAGCATGTATATTTAAATTTTGTCATATGTACAGAATCAGAATTTGTGTTCAAGACAATTTTTAAAATTGTGCATGTAAAGAAAACACTCAACTAAATACCTGATTTGTTTCCCAGTACTGAATGGGTACTGAATGCTGAACATTAGCAAGTAGGAGCCCCATCCTACCCCTGTTTTTGTTTGTTTTTGAGACAGGGTTTTTCCAGATTGCTAAAGTTGCCCACGCTGGGCTCAAATTTTCAGTTCTCCTGCCTCAGCCTCCAAGAGTGCTGAGATTTTCAGTGTGTGTCGCCATGTCCAGCTATTAATTCTTTAAAAATTAATTTCAATGAATAATTGACAATGATCCGTGATTCTCTGGCCTTGAAAGGCTAATTAAGCATTGTTAGAATTTTGAAACAAATGACATGTACACGAAACCGCAGTTCAACTGCAAATTCTTTTCAAATTTGAAAAAAAAAGCTCTAAAACATTGAGAAAATAATTGTATTCCTAGACAGTATGTCTGGACTGGACAGAATAAAATGAAAATCTGGTACACTTGCTGTCAAAGCAGTAAAGGCCCTTTGGTGGGAGCACTGAAGCAATGAGATTAGAGCTTTATGATATTTAAAGATAATGATTCCCACAATGCCTTGGCTCTATTAAGAACGCACTGACAGGGAACACATTTCACAAGAGGAAATGAGCCCAGGTCTGTTCTATAACTGCTGCCTGAGAAAGGTCAGAAGGCAGGGGAGGTCAATGTATATGCTTTCCTGGCCCGGGCTCTCCTTAGGTAGAAGGCAGGGGCCAAAGGTGCGGGCTCCCTCTCTCAAGGTCAAGTGATCTGGCAGAGGCTTAAATAGCACTCACAGCCTTAAGGGCATGAATTACATGCAGGGACCTTATGAGTAAGGTTCTCAGGTCCTAGGACAACTAGATAGTATTCCGTTCATATATGACTGTCCAAAGGTCACAGTTCATGGATTGCAATTCCAGATGTATAAGGCAGCTAAATGAAATGCAGTAACCTGGCTTGTGAGGCAATAAATTTCATCCGAATATCTCCCTTTGTCCCTTTCTATATCTTTTATTTTATTCTATTTTAATTTAGTTTAATTTTGTATTTTTTTCTTGTCTTTTGAGACAGAGTGTTGTTATCTCTTTCAGACGGGCCCTGAACTCACTATGAGGTCCAGTCTGGCCCCAAACTCCCAGCAATCTCCACTCAGTGCCCCAGTGCTGGGATTGCAGGCCATGCCCAGCACCTCTCTCTAGATTTTAAAAGCTCTTTTATAGGGACAAGATGTTATAGCTTAGGACTAGAATATCCCCTAAAACTTTCATGGGCTCAGAAACAGCTTTGGAAGGTGCCTGGATCAGAGGGCACTGAACTCTCTAGTGATTCCCTGGCTAATGAGACCGCAAGCTGAGGGTCTTGTTAGAAGGCAGGTCAAACTGGGGTGTGAGTGACCCGGAAGTACATCTTCTTCCTTGTTTCTGCCCATGTCTTTCTACTTCCTGGTCTCCATGATGTGAGGAGCTCTCCTCAGCCAGGTCCCTCTGCCACGTGGTTTCTCCCCTGAGGCCACATGGAGTAAAAGCTGTTTGCTCTTTGTAGTCAAACAGCTTTGCGCCTATAACTTGTGGGTGTGGGCTGTTTGCTTTCATTGACTACAAAGTGACAAAGACAGTGTCTGACATTTATGTTTTCTCATGTAAGATATCCACTTATATGCCAAATAAGCATTTCAGAATCAGAGCAAAAAAATAACTGTGTACTCTTCATATCATAATCTGCAGTCAATACATTACAATTTTAGTTCTACTTTCAAATATATCCTTATTGGCAGGGGATTTAGCTCAGTGGTTCCACCGCCCGCCTCATAAACACAAGGTCCCGAGTTCTCGATCCCTAGTACCAAAAATAAATAAATAAATAAAATAAAAGCAACACTTCAGCATCATCAGTAAGAAATAAGCTGGGTGTGCTGGTGCAAGCCTGTAAACCTAGCACTTGGGAAGCTGAGCAGGAGGATCTCTGCGAGTTCAGCACCAACCTGGGCCACCTAGTAAGTTCCAGGGCATTCTGAAGTACACAGTGAGACCCTGTCTCAAAAAAGAAAAAAAATATATATCCTTATTTTTTAATACTGTTTTTTATCCTTTTGGTTAAAACATTGTCAAGGCTATCATCATTTATGACCTAGATTAATGAAAAAAATCTTTCTAATTTTTCTGTTCCTCTATCCAGCCTAATGCAGTTAACTATTTGTCCTGCATCCAGAGAATTTTTTATAGCATAAATCTGATTGATCTCTCTCATGCTCATAACCCTCCAGTGGCACCCAAACACAAGATAAATAAAATTTAAATAATCTACTGGCACTTACAAGGTTCTGTATGTGATAAAACTGACTGTAATATTTTATATGTTGCTTTTTAAATAAAAGCAATCTTATTATAAAAAACTTTCCTATTGCAACTCAAAGATACCAGTTTTCAGAAGGTCACTGAGATATTCTAATTTTTTCTTCTGATTATCAAAATGTGAAGTTGGAAGGGAAACTGGGGCCAGGAAATCAAATATGTTTATAGCATATTTAGACTCTGATTGCTGTTCATGAAATTTTCAGTCCACTTAAAATCTATATTTTTTTTTACTTTTTAAAAATATTGATTAATATTTAAAATTTAAAAAATAATAATCCTGGTTTCCAAAGATCAGGGTTGAACATCACAACGTCACAGACATCTCTGATCAATGTCTCTGGGCCTCCTCTCTGAAGCAAAAAAGGAAAAAATATATATATATATTCCGCAAAAATGTACATCCAAATCACTAAAAGAAAAACTTGTATAAATATTTTAATGCCAAATTTATTAGAAAATAATCTTAAGATTAATCCTAAGACTAATCTTGAGGTTAATATGTTACCCTGGCCTCTACAATGGCAAGAGCTGCTCAGAGTGGTGGCCACAAGTTTCAGACATGTACTGTATGGAGAACTGCTGCCTGGGTGATCTTGGTCAGTGAGTTCGCTTCAAACACATTTTCAATTTATTTTCCAAGGGCCCCAATGTAGTGGGTTTTCTGCAATGATCCTCCAGGATCCCCCCAACTAGGGAAACACCATCCGTTGAAAAACAATCATTCTAGTTTTCTTCTCTTTAAGTGTGCATACAATTTTTGGCAGA
This sequence comes from Fukomys damarensis, assembly GCF_012274545.1. Taxonomy (NCBI): domain Eukaryota; kingdom Metazoa; phylum Chordata; class Mammalia; order Rodentia; family Bathyergidae; genus Fukomys; species Fukomys damarensis. Next base: position 37,486,925 of record NW_022900918.1, read on the forward strand.
CTCGATGTATATCAGGTGGTATTACACAAATTAAGTCTTCTGTAGAATAGTCTGCAAAAATGTAGAAAAGAAAAATAAAACTCTGAGACAGAAATGTGTGATCTAAGTCTAGCAATTTATCTAAAGCTATTAAAAAAACCTATGAACACAAATTAAGTGCTTAGTATTGTATTTAGAAGTGAATATATTTTAAATGTAAAAATAGCAAGGCTATTCTTTGAGGAGAAAATATTTTAACACTCCATTAGTGATTTATATTCTATATAATATATCAGTGTAACAACATAGTTACCACACCATAACTGATGAAAATAAATTTTCTTGAGAAATAGAAAAAAATAGATTTTTTTTAAAACTCCAGCTCTTCAACTATATCCTTAAAGAAATGGATGTTTTTAGGTATTGTGTATATCTCATAAAAATAAATACACAATTCTTGATTACTTTTTCTTATAAAAGTACTATGTAACTATTATTGAAATGTATAAAATTAAAAAGTGAATAAATAAAAATCAACTATATTATAGAAGCCTTTAAAGCAGTGCAATTAGGGCTAGGGATTTAGATCAGTGGTTTCGCCACATGCCTTGCAAGCACAAGGACCCAAGTTCAATCCCTGGTACCAAAACACAAAACAAAACCAAAACAGTGCAATTAACAAAATATGCAAAGCATCATTTTTCTATAATTAATTCTCATTGCAATGTTTTTTAAAATGAAAAAAATCTACATTTTATGAACTATTTCAATTCCCCGGGTATTAAAAGTGGAAATATTATTTAAATTAATTACAAAAATAATAAGTGACAATGACATCAGATATATTTTATTCACCTCTTGTCTTTCATCAAATAGGTATCAAACATATTGCATACATTATTTCATTGGTATCAGTTTTAACATTTAATTTCAATAAGCTTCCAACTTTTATGAAACACCAACAACAATGAAATATTTTCACATGGATATATATATATAAATATATATATATATATATTACCTAAAGAAAAGAATATAGAATAAAGTGGCAAATAAAATCAAACAAAATGAAATTATGTGTAATACACAGGAGGGATTCGATGAACACTTAGAGAACAAGCTATTCAACTTTTATGAGTTCACAACTTCTCAAAAAATAAAGTGTATTAAAAAAGTTGATAAAGTTCTCCATAATGACAGCATAATCTTTAAATTTAAGAAATGAACACTGATTGTTTTATTTGTCTTATACCATCAAAATATCCCCATATGTGGGAAAAGGTTTTGCACAAGCCCTGTTCTCAAAATAGCAAAGCAAAGCTTTAGAAAGATTGATTGGCATCAAACAGCAGGTTTTTAAATTAATTTTATACTATTGGAAGATATTTTGACAAAAAGTAAAACTGAGTTACTGAAATTATACGTAAGGACATTAATGGGAATGTTTTTTAATCAGTAAGAACAAAGCACAATTTATAGAATTGAAACAAAACGTATACAAATGAGATCTAGTTCAAGTCGGTGTGTGTACTTCAGGTGTCTGCCCTCGTCCTCTTACCATAGTGTTAATCTCACCTTGCACACGTGGATTCTGGCTCTTCCTGAAAATCAAAATGAGTATAAAAGATAAATATTGTGAATCAATTCAGAATATCAAGGTAATCAGGCAGCATAAGAAAAAGATGCTCACAATAAAAGACTTCAGAACTGATTGAGAAAGTAGCGAGAACGATGTGAAGAGTGTGGTCCAAGCAAGGGGGAAGATTTTGCGGAGATAAATGGCAATGTATCTCTTCCTGTAACAAGTGGTTCATGCTTATTTCATTACTCACTGAATGTTTTGATCATGCCTCACCCCTATATACATATAAGTATAATCATCCATACACGTGTCCGCATAATTATATATGTGTGTGTTTGTGTGTATGTATTTGTGTGTGCAAAGCCATGAAGGTGGCAGTAAGACAACCAGAGAGAAATAAGACATGGATAACTTTCTTCACTGACCTTATAGTAGCCTCATGATACCCATGTCAGCATCCGCAGTGTACATTTTCACCTCTTCCTTCTATCTTTGGTGTAAGAAGTCTGCACCCTGGAAGCAAATTTTTTTAATGTCAAAGAAGTATGCAAGTCTGAATGCCCTAGCAACTTATAAGGAGTCCTCCCTCTCTTCAAAAACATACCTGGCTGTGCAGGTATTATTATGCACTGTCTTCTCTTCCACTGTCCTGGTTTTGTAAAATGTCCCACTACATCCATATTGGATAGGGCGTAGAAAAATACCTCCACATAAATATTGGTTACTTCACATACAGTGGTAAGAAGTGGTAGCACTCCAGAAAATGTCTTTCACGTTTGCCTCCACTTCATCACAGCTGATCAGAGAGTGGAGAAATGGCATTTACTTAGGCTGTGCTCTGTACAGAGAAGCAAAGGTCCTCCAGCTTCCTGATGCCGCTTTTGAGAAGTTCTGCTCCACCTTTCACATGACTCATCCTTGAGGGCAAAGCAAGTACAGACAGCTGCACACTTGTTTTACTTAAATACATATTGTTTTCCAAAGAAAGGAATGCTTGACCTTCATAAAGCATCCTATCCTCTTCATTCTGTGCTGTCCATCAAAAGGTTTACAAGACATATGGATTCGAATGATCTGTGGTAACTCAAATAGGTTGCATTGAAATCAAGATATATGCATGCACACAGAAAAGAGAATTTCTGTACACATGCAAAAGTTTTCGATTTTATGTTTATGTGTCACCTGGGGATTTTTTCTAAATGCAAATTTGTCTTCAGCACCTCTCAGATGGCGCTGAACTTACACATTTCTAACAGGTTTTCAGGTGTTTTGGAAATTATTATTGGTCTTTTATCCAAATTTTGAATAGCAAGGAGGTAGAGAACACAGAAATACATCACTGCTTTGGTGTTAGTTTTCTTAATGAGGGAAGAAAAGCCTAGCACTTGTAATTCCTATTTACACTATAAATGTATCTTCAAACACGTATGATGGTATCACTTTATTATTGTAATAACTGGAAGTTTCTCCTTTTATTTATTACATTATCTTCCTGGTTGAAACAATTCATACTAAGAGATTAGATTTGCTATTTTCTTGGCATCTGTAAAAATCCACATGGCTTCCTGTCTCCAATCTGTTATGTAGGAAGCTCAGAAGTTGCTCCTCCAACTCAGTCACAAGCTAAAAGCTGAGCAATTGAAAATCAAATGAATGCCTCTCTTCTTATATCCCACAGAGAAATGAGCTCATGGGAGAAATAACTAATATGCAGAATCACTACCTTATCAAAATATCCAGGGGCTAAAACCTTCCCAGGAATAAATCCAGGGTTGAAAAACTGGAACTGCAATTGATGAATTCCTGCAGACTCAAAAAGGGAAAAAAACTTATATGTATACGTAGATGTATATATACATAGACCTCTATCTACATAGAGATAAATAGATATCGATCGGTCTATCAATAAACAGATATCAGATAAAACCTCCAGGGGAGCCAAGCATGCCGATACAGGTATGTTTATTCTTGTGCACGTGATGTAAGTTCTCATAAATTCTATAGATAAAGTTAAAATTGTATACTTTATTCAATTTTAGGTATATTTTCCATATGCACTAAAATAAGACATTAAATTATTAGAGGCAAGACCATATACATTAAGAAACCTATGCGGAATTTGTATCCATGAAATTCTATCTGTACTTTGCCATTTGTCATTCTAAGAAGGACAGGTATTGAATGAAAATCTCAGCAGCCAGGATTGCCCCATGCTTTCTAGTCCTCAAATGCGTTTATAACTGACTTAGGTTCTGTTTTGTGAAGTGTCTTTTCTGAATGTGCTCAAAGACACTCGAATCTTCGACAAGAATGGATGCTTGCAGGAGACGAAGGGAGCGGAACTCCTGGCTCAGACAGCAGGAGAATCTCGGTATAGAGAGCGTGACTTGGAGCCTGGCAGGGAAACCCAGTCTGTGAAGCACAAGGCAGAGGGAAGCCAGATGCAGGACTCCCTTAGGGAGGAGGTCACACACCCAGCCTTCAGGGAGCAGGGTTCACACTTGGAGAAGACGGCAGGAAAATATACACAGCCTCTGTGGGAACCTTACAGTCTTCAGACCCAGAACCTGTCAGTTTACTTGAAATAGTGAAATACTTTTTCAAAATCTGTTACAACAAATTTTAGACTCTATATGAAGTTAGAATATAAGAAAGAGGCCTTGTCATAAAAACGTAGTTTTAGGTCGTGATCCACTGTGATTAAATGATAAGAGACTTAGCAATCACAGCCCAGGCAATTACTTCAAGAAACTAAAATAAACTTTTCAAGTAACAAAATTATGTTAAAAGCTTTTTATTAAATACATGAGCAAATTTCAAGAAAATCTATGTAATAAGAAATAGCTGAAAACCACCTGGAAAAAAACAAGGAAAACAAACTGATAAAAAACAACAGCCACCTTAAAACTACAACACTTAAAAGTGGAAATTAGCTATTGTTTGATCAAGAATAAGCCGGGATTATTGACTATAATTTCTGTAGGTCACCGTTTTGGGATGTGTACCTATCATGAAATAGAAAAATGAAAACATAGAAAGAAAGATTAGAATTGCCAAGAAAGCTTAACTTTATTTGAAATTGATGTAATGTTATTCCTAGAAAGATGAAAGAGACCTACACCAGATTGGGACCTTAGACCCAGTACATACACTTCTATAAATTGAAGCTGTGAAAATGAACAATTGTTGTATACAGAATTACAGAGTGTGCTCGCAAGTAGGAAGGGCAGGTTGTGAACTGAATAAGGTAGCAAAATCTCGCTAACAATAAGAACATAAGTTACAGCAAGGTCTATGCGTAGTTATATACATTTAGAAAGGTATGCACCTATTCAAACAGAATAGAATACAAATGAAAAGTAAAAAAAAAACTTTTATTCTATCATGGCCACTGTGAATTATATAGTAAGACATAAGTATAAAAAGTAACCATTAACTACTTAATAATACTACATGTACATACAGATATTGGCATGGTTTATATAATGATGCATCACAAAAAATAGTGTTAATACGTTAGCTATAATTCTAGATTTTATTATTTCAATTGTCATTTTTTGCAGTTATTCTAATTGTAATTTTTTTTCTTATGAGAAGCACAGCAATTTTCTTAAAAGTTAAACCAATTCTGGAAAAAGTTGCAGGTTGACATATATGTGTCTCCATAAAAACCTGTTGATCAAGCTGTAAATTTGTAGTGATGATTCATTGTATTTTCCCACCTATTTTCATTAAAATTTGATTGAATTTCATTATCATCTTGCTGCACTCAAAGGTTAGCAACGCACAATAATTCTAACATGACTGATGCCAGGTGTGCGCCCTGTTAGAAACTGTCGAGGGCATGGAAAAGCAGACCGCCAATACAGCAGACATTCCATCCTTCAGCTGTGAATTCAGCTGGCTTTCAGGAGAGGTTCTGTATCGTTTCTGCTTCATCATTCTTGAAATATGTAACTGACCTTAGAAAGAGAAGTTTACTAAGGGAAATATTGGCCTCTGAAACTCATAGCTCCAGTACATTACCAAGGTGTGATATCCAGAGCATTATGACATTTTCTTTGTACTTTAGACATCAGTCTACTGTATGGATGAAGAAAAAAATCAGGTAAATATCATGCAAGATTGCACTTTGCACAGTGATATTGAAGACCCTGAGTCCAATAAAAAAGAACTGTGGATACAGCTTAGCAGAAAAATAATAAGGACTTAAATTTTGAATATATTTTTCCTTATACATCCTTGGTGAACTCCCAAGAAAGAAAAAAATAGTATAAGACAATAAGTAAGCCTTTTAGAAAATGATTCTGAGTGGCAACTCATTTTATGACATACGTCACACATCGTAATTACAAAATAATCTTCATGCTAACATTACCATGAGTAGACTAGACTGCAGATAGGCTTGAAGGTCAACTCAATTGCAAGCATGCTTTCTCAGAATTGATAATGAAGAAATGGAGAAAGAAATGACCCCTAGAAAACAGAGGCTACTTTTTAAGCAAATATATTGGACTTCAGTGCCAGGTGCTAACATAACATGTTTGTTAAAAATCAAACGGTGTCCTGGGCCTTGGGGAGTTTTAACCTGTTAGAGAGATGGACGTTCAAGGGCCCTGTAATTACAATAAGATACTAACCCTGAGAAATAATAGAAGAGAAGAAATGAAGATGAAGGAGCTCATTTCCAGGACTTAGGGAGGTTATAAAGAGGACTTGAGTTAATTCGCAGGGAGCAAGAGGATGAGTTTCTTGGAGACAAGTTTCAAGGACTGAGTGCAGAATAGTCATGAGGATAGGGAATCTGGCTAGAGAAGGAGACTGGGCATGAAACATCACGTTCTAGCATTGAACTGAAGAGTTGTAAGGCAGCATTTGGAGTTCAGTGTTGTCACCATCCGTACAACCTCAAGGTTGCCACAGTCTGGAGCAGCAGCCAGATCGCATCGCACTGTGGCTGGAGTGGCCAAGGAGTGTCTTCATGGCTGAGCCCTGTGAGATGATTCCCCCCGACAGCAGTGCTCTAGTGGGCTCTTCTCAAGTAATGGGCTCCGGGAATATCTTCTCAAATACGTGGTTTACACTTCTGTACCTTTGAGCCTTCGGTGGGTGAGGTCTTCACTATTCCTGATATTGTCTCAAACCATCTTTCTTCTCATCTCAGGCCAACGTTCTTGGTTTCTTTTAAAGGATACTACTATTTTCAGCCACCAGTCATTTTTAACTTCAAGATTACATGTGCTTTGGGGGGAATTTAATTGTTGGAATAACTTTGTTCTGCTTTTGGCTTTTGTTTTTTACTATAAAAGTTAAAAAAAAAAAAAGACAGATAGCAGTACACATGCTGGTGTTTATGGTTGGAAATTTTCACCACTAGGTCAATTTATGTATAGACCTTAGTCCCAAACTCTAGTAACGTGTCAGGTAACAGAAAATATGCAGACAAATTTTGCCAAAGTCTGACACTGCTGATCTCTAGTTTAATTCCAAACAAAGTGTTCATAGAAAAATGCTTAGAATTTGGCCCATACACTCTTAACTGTTTCTTTGGCTTTGTCTGGCCAGATTTAGAAGCTATGCAGCTATCAAGATGACAATGTCAGGCATCTACCAAGGGCCTTTAGAGAAACCCTCTGTAGAGTAACTGTAACTGCTGATCACAACTATGACCCTCTTCAGCTGGAAGCAGCCAGAGCTGACTTTGCCCTTTGCCCCCTCACAGCAGTTAGGAGTACTTCTTCAGAGGGGGCAATATTAGATATAGGTAAGTTAATTAGATATCTGATAGGCAGTTAGACAGGGCCAGGACAGGAGGAGCCAACACAGAGGACAATCAAGGCACCTTCACTGAAGGCCCGAATTGTGAGAGAAGCTACTATATGTTTGTGCTTCCCCTGGGGATAAAAAGCAGTGACTGATATTCCAAATAGGTGTCAATCACCTGGGTGGGGTAGCCAAGGTCTTATCAGCCTCTCCAGGAAATCTCCCTGACCCCCACCCTTATTGAAAATCCTTGCACGCTTGCTATGCGACTTGCTTCCCGTTAGAGTCCCATTTAATCAATATCACCTGGGTGACTGTACTTGTAATCCATTTGGTTGGCCATGGTTTTGCCCCAGCTCATGCCCACCTTGTAATTTTCCATTGTGTCTTCCAGTTTTGTCCCACTTTATAGCTGCCTCACCACATGGCTCTGCTGTACAAAACATCTTGGAGAGGTGGGGTGAGTGGGCAACTCGCTTTCGGTCTCCCTGCTGTCTTAGATAGAAGCTTCCTTTCTCTCAGTAAATTTTTCGTACTCTTAAAAAAAGATGCAACCTTATGAACCTGCCCTTCACTGTCTGTATTCTTCTCAAAAGCCTGTTCTTCTGCACTCTGACTAGAAACATCGGTCAGGCTATGCATACAGCATTCTGGAAAAAACTCCAAAGTTTTCAAACCCTTCCCACAAAGCAATTTCAAAGACATCTGAGACACATGGTTGGATGTAGACACAGAGACAGCCTCATTGTCATTACCGAGCTTGTATTGTTTAGGCTTCTGTAGAGGAGCAGAGTCAACAGAGCATACACAAACATGTGGTAGACAAAGACATAAATGTACAGATAAAATTATGCAAGAGCATATTAGCTGCACCTACAGGGTCAGAGGTAGGAGAGTCCACAGCAGCTGTCTGCAAGCCACAGAGCCAGAGGCTGTAGTAGCTGCTTAGTCCAAGAAGAGAGAAGCCTCAGAACGAGAGCACTCAGCGATGCAGTGCAGTCTGAGAACAAAACCTGGTCTTTCCCTGAGAGTGGGTAGTGTGAGTCTGTGTTGAAAGGCTGAGGAAATTGGAATCTGGGGTTGACAAGTGATTACACTAGAAAAGACAAACCTGCTCAGTCAGAAGAGAGGTTTGAAACAAAGGCTGACTTCCTCTCTCTTCTCTTTCATTAAGTCTGGTCTGTTAGCCTAAAGGATGATGCCACCCTCACCAGTGGATGTCTGCTGTCTCAATTTTGGGGGGAGCACATTCCAATAATCTCTCCACAATCACACAAAAATACCTAGAAATAGTCTGCTAGGAACCTCTTAATCCAGGCAGACTGACCCTCACCATTAACTAACCATCAACTTACTGAACTTCTTCCTATACAAGCTTCTTCATCTCTTTCCCCTCTAAGACAACATCACTTTTAGGGTTTCAATAATAACTGGCAGGAAGGAACCTCATAATGAATTTTCCTTACCTTTTCTCCTTTGCCTCCTTCTTGTGGTACCTGGAATTGAATTCAGGTTCTTTTCTTTGAGATATAACTCTAGCCCATTTTTATTTTTCACTTTTTCATTTTGAGGCAGAAAAAGTTAAATTGCTAATTTCAAGGCTGGTCTTAAACATATGATGTCCCTCTATCAGCCTCCCAGAGTCCTTGGATTTCAGGTGTGTGGTATTATACCTACTTCACTTGCCTCTTTATATAAATCAAGAGCATGAATACACTGTTTTTATTTGTACATCTGTAATAGATATTGAATAAACAGCTTTAAATTCCAATTATTTAACAGCCTGCAAACTAGTTTTAAACCAAGAGCTCAGTTTTCAAACAATTACAAGAAATCCTTCTCCTTTCTCTATCAAAAGGTGCCTTTCTTCTTTCAAAAGCTGAGTCCCTCTGTTGAAAGAATTCAGTGCAGAAGGGGAACTTTGCAGTTAGGGGAGATACAATGGAGTCAACTTTCCTTATTGAAATTAATTATATATTCACATTCTATCTCTTTCTGTGATATATTTACTCTTGGAAATTCCTTGCCTAATCATATTGACACTTTCAATATGACAAATCAGGAATTCCTTAGTGGAAAAAGCAAGTGATTTATCTGAAAAGACAGAATCCACTCAGAAAATAGTTTCTTGAAAGTTAATGAAGAAAAAAATTCAGTTGGAAAATGTTGGCTTTTAATTTAGGGCTGCATCAGTTAGCCTCTGACCAGGAAAGACAAATTACTTTCAGCATTTATAAATAAGAGATTTAAGACTGGAAGCTAGCATTTCCCCAGTCATGGAAATGTCTTCATGGTACCGGTGGAAAAAGAGTGGCAGAATGAGAGAATTCACTGGTAAAAGATTGGAAAGCACCTCATGTAGGGAGTGGACCAAGGTGTGTTTGCAGGAGAACCTGGGGGCACCCAGGTATGTCTCCTGCTCCAAGGGACCACGGGGGAAGCTAGTGCGGCTGTATTGCAAGGCTGTTAACTGTAAAGCTAATGGTGCCCTTCATGTGGCAGTGGATCTGCCTGTCAGCAGTCCAAAGGAGAGGTGTGCATGGAGAAATCTGAGGAAGGAAAATCTAGACTTTGCCACCACCTCTCTATTGGACCTTAAGTATCCACAGGGGATAATGATGAATTTGCTTCTACCGTCTCACCATTGGGCATTCTTTCCTGAAGAGTCTGTACCAAAATCACTGTACCTATATGGACTTTACATTAGCTTCTGTATTCCAAATGTACTTCATTGTTCCCCATGTGTCAGCAGCCGTCACATTTCCTCGTGAGACTTGTGGTCAATCCTTCCAACCTGCATAATAGTCCTTCTCCCTGCCGGTCAGTCTGGAATTCAACTGGCCCAAAACAACCAACTGATAGAGAAGCATTCAGTTGAAGGGGAATCATTGCTATGCCCCTCACACTGAAGATACAATCCTTCAAAGCTATGGTCTCTAGAGCACAGAACTAATTTTCATGAGAAGGAACACTTTTGATCTAATAAATGAACGCAAATAAAATGAAGAGAAGCTGTTGTTTTGACTCTTGATTAGCTGAACATTAAATCTTGACTGTTAATGAAATATGGAGGGTATTACCTTAAGTCCGCAGTGTTTTCAAAGAACTGAAATTATTACTGTTAAGGTTTTGATCTAAATGTTCTCCTAAAATTCTCAGGTGTTGAGAACATTATTGGATTACTGGATGCATGATCCATCAGTGAATTTGTCCACTAATGAGCCCAGAAACTAAAATTGCTGTTAAGGGGTGGATTCACTCAATGGGGCTCTGAACTCTCCATCTGAGTCACGGGAATTGTGACCTGGAAAGGTGATCTTTTTGTCTTTGGCTCACACCTCTCTCTCAACTGCTTCATCCTGCTATTTGTTGAGCACCATTTCCTCCATGTTCCTGTCCCTGCCCAAGGGCAAACCCAAGCATGGCCTGAAACTGTAACACAAAATATATTCATCTTCCTTTAAATTGCAGTGTCAGACATTGTGTCTCAGTGAGTAAGAAAATGGCTAAGACATATTTTTGTATCAAGAGTAGGGGTGTTGCTGTGACTGTACTTTTTCATGTGGTTTTGAAACTTTTGAAACTACCTTTCTGGAGAAGTTGGGAAGGTTTGGGAATCTGGGCTAAAGATTCCCTAGAATGCTGATAAACTGAGCTTGATTGGAGATTCTAGTGAGTGACCCCCAAAACAGAATTCTTATAGAAATGCAGACAGTAAATGTCAGGCTCAGGAAATCTGAGTTGGGAACAAGGACAGACATTGGCAGTTGGCTTAGGGCCCATGGTGTGTTACGCTGAGGCACAAAATTGGTCTACCTCTTGCCCATAGGCTTTGTAGGACACTGAGTTTAAAGATTCAGATGAATTAATCTGGAAAAAAATGTCAAACAGCCCAATGGTAAGCTATGGCCTACGTGTTACAGCTTTGATCCAGATTTACTGGGAAATTCAGCAACAAATATTAGAGTCAAATATTAGTGAAAAGGTTGCAGTTTCAACAGTAAGGAAACAGCTATGAGATTGGTGCTATGGAGGCCATGGTTGCTCAAAATATTAACTTTAAATAAAACTAAATATTTTGCATTAATTCAATAGGAAAGGTAACTTGAGGGCATTTCTTGGTGCTCTCCTTTGGTTCCATCCTGTCCTTGCCTCAAAGCCAGCTAATCATAGATTAAAACTGTAAGCCAAAATTTTACCATGAAAAAGTGACTCTGAAAACTACCAGGTTATCTGAGACTATTCTCCCATTCCATCAGGCCAGCTGCTTCAAAGTGATATGAAACATTAAAGGTCAGAGCAATTTCGTCTGCCAAATCCATCGCTAACTTTCCTTTATAGTGAACAACTTATCTAGTCTGAATCAATGCTGTGCTTATTAACAGGGCAATGAATAAAACGGCTTTATGCTTGAGAATGGTGATTCTGGCTGGTGCATTATTCACCTGGAAGGAAAACCTCTATCTTGGGTATCTGTTCTAGTGAATGAGTAGGAATCCTTGACCCTTCTGTGACGGAGATGGGTCATTGCAATCAGCCCAACCTGTTCTTTCAACGTGCCTGCCTTTTCCCTAGGGGAAAGGATACCATATCATATTCTAATTCCCAGAATTATTGGTCACAAAATTTCACTTGTATTTCTTATCAGTCTATAACTACATCCACATCATCTGCCCCTGCTCATAGGTACATGCGGATCTCTCTTTCAACCATTTCCTCCTGCAGACACTCTTTCAGAGCTTCCCATGGGTAGGGCTCTCGTGCATAAATAGTTTTCCTGCACATAGGGCCTGTATATCATGTAGAACCAACTGTACACTGGGCCATGATCCATCCTCCACACACATTTCCTCACTGAGACCATACAACTAACATAGTCTTCTTACAAAGAGAATATGTGTGCTTTCTGGTCCTAATAATAACATATGTTTCATGCAGAAATAGGACCTGATGATTGAATATTACCATGCACACCCAGTTATATGACCTGAGTGATGATTGTGTCAGAAAATTTTACTCTGCAATTATGCCATTCAAATAAAACTATAGGAGTTGGTTTTACTCAGTGGTAAAGTATATGGTTGACATGTATGAAATCCTGAGTTCAATCTTCAATATTAAAAAGCACATAAGAGAAAAAAGGAAAAGAAAAAGTATTTAGACATATTTACCAGAGCCTTCTGGATCAATATTTCCTTCACTCCTAAGTATGGTGTTCACCATTGGCTCATTAACTTATTTCCTTTAAGGAAGATCTCAAATTTTCAGTTGAAGTTAGGGTCTGCTAGTGATAGATTTTCTCATGACAAAAATGTTATAGTCTTCATTACATTGCTTATAATAACCTTCTTTCACGGTCACCGTCTAAACCAAGTGGAAGAATGGCTTCAATTTTCTTTCTAAGATGCAGGTCAAGTTATTAACCTGACCACTGTATCCAGAGGGTGAAAGTCAGTCCACATCTGTCTTATAGTTGTCTATTCACTCAGAATTGGAAAGAGAATATCAAAAACAAGATTCTCATGCAGTAGGTGACTGCCCTTCAGAAAGTTTTGTCATAAACTTTCAGTTAAGAATTTCTATTTTCTTATGTAGTATAACTTTATGAATTCATAGACAATCCATTACAAGTGAATGATGAAATTTCAATGTGTATTTTTGAGATTCGGTAAGGATCCTTCAGTATGGATAGTGATAGAATTGAAAGATTGAAAAGCAGATGCACAAACATGAATACAACACCTTTTCCTTATATTAAATTAGCCAAAGGGTAAAGTATTTGCTTAGTTTTGATTATGCATTTGACGAAAGTGGTCTAGGATTTCCTACACTATTAATTAAAAATTTAAAAAATTTCAGTAAAGACCACCAATTTGAAAAAAAATCATTTATATTTTGCTAAGTTTCCTTTATATAAATATAGTAAAATTAATAAACATTTTATATACATTACATAGTTAGACAAACATGAAAGTATAAGTAGTATAATATAATTGTGTATTTATATATACGCTAACACCAATATTTTAATTTGAGAATTTTCTACTTGAGAAAAAAGCTATTGGCCTTTTTAGTTTTCAAAATATATTTTGAAAACAAAATACTTAACATATCAGTTTGATAAACATTCTTGAAATACAAATGTCATTCAGTTTTGGCAGATAATATTTTAGTCCTTTTTTCTGCATCAGAGGCAGCTAAATATTATTTATGCATTTTGCTAAAAGGATAAAAAAATTGACAATCCAAAATTGGGTTTCAATCCTTAAGGGCTTACAAACTCTATTTTCATCAAACTGAAAACTGCTTTATTAAATTTACCATTATTAGCTCTTTTCTAAATGAAGAAAATGACAAATTTTGATGTAGTGAAATTATACATAATTAGGAAAAACTAAAAAAAGAGAAACCATTGAGTAATTTGTAAGATGCATATTAACCTGCAAAGTGTCTATATAAATAATAATAGTCACATAAAACTTCAAACTATATCCATGTAAGATTTTATGAAATGTTTCAATCAAAGAATGCATCTGATTTATGACGAATTATTTTTCTCAAGAGTTTGGTAACAAGTAAAATTAGGTCTGTTTCATTCTCCTTCCTGTTTTCTCTCTTGTTAATTTAAACAACATAGTTATGACTCACTATCTGAAAATCATAGACATAAATATTTTCTAAAATTTTGTAAAAACCTTCTTGAAAGAATGAAGTTCATATATGCCTACCTCCTGAGAATATTTAGAAGTGTCTATTTAAAAACAACACAGAGAGCTTAGAATAACTGAGAATTTAGCCTGAGCATTTGGAGATTCACATTCCTTTTAGCTTTTGCTCATTATTTCACCAACTTACTCTGAACCTAAGAATGATAGATAAAATTCAAGACACAGATAAACTTGAATGTTAGATAAACTGCAAATAATGTTTGAACATAAATATATCATTGTGCAAGATTTAGGACTTATACTGAAACAATCTTTGTTTCTTTCTGAAACTCAGATTTTACTAAGCGTCTTGTACTTTGGCTGTCTCTGGGTGCCCTCCTTAAACCATTTTTTATTTCAGTCTATCCGATTTGAAGAGAAAAAATATTATAACTTGTCTACTTCAGCAGGCTTTAAATTATGCATGCCTGGATTCTCTAAGTAGACAATTAAAATTTACTGGGTTCTTCTCCGGGAAATTCTTCAGAAAGGATCACGGAAACATTAACATAACAAGAATGTTCATCACACAGATATCCAAAATTATGCAGCTTTAGCAGAATGGTCCTTATCAGACAGTACTGATGCTTTCATCTATGGCAATGATTTCATATGGAGACATCCATATTGCTAATGTCTTTACATTTAACTCAGTTTCCAAAGAAGTGTACAACTTTAGAGAGAGCAGCAACACTAAATGTTCTTAGGGAGACTGAATATCACCTTCTGTGCAACTCATCTAGCTTCGCAGACTCAATTAGGAGCTGTTGCAGTTTTACTGATGTTGAGGAATTCAATGAGTTTTCACTTGAAGCGAAGTGGGAGGGGCTGTTCTTTACCTCGTATGACAATTTTAATTTCTATTAAATATTAGGTTACCAATCTGGCAACACAATAAGTCATGTTCACTTCATCCATCCTACCCAAAGTAATTTTCATTTCTCAGCCATTATGTTTTCTCCTAGGATCATTGTAAAAAATGATCACATTTTACTTCTACTGACTTTGATGATTTTCTTTTGAATTTATTACTTAAAATGCTGCCTAAAGATAGAAAAGATACCTTTTACAGTATAATTATCTGAGATGTCATATTTAAATAGTCTTAAAATAGATATCTATGATGACAATCTTCTAGTTCTTTCTTTTCAGGTTCTCATAAAACATGCTATACAAAATTTTCTTTTTATAGTTAATTATGCTTCTATGACAAAAGCCACAAGAACAGATTAAAAACAAGAATTCCTTATGATTTTCCTGCATTATTCACAGTTTTTTCTCTGTTAATTTTGTTTTTAGTGAATATACTTGTACTGAAATGTCTTTTACTGGATTCTTATTTTCCAAATATTTTCTGAATAAGGCTTAAAGACTGAGAAACTGTTTTTTGTCATGATTATTCCATAGTCACATGATCTTTAACAACTACCATCACGTATATGACACATGATCTCACAGTTTCTCATCATCAATTTTATATGATAGAGACTGAATGCACACAGTGGAGGAAACTCTGTTTATTATGAGTGTGTATGTCAGCAGTGAATATGAAACTGGATTTTTAATCTGACAATACTGGCTTTATTATTTACCTAAAATACATTTATCAATGTATCATTATTTATTTACTAGCCTTTCTGTGATTCAGTTTTCTCATCATTAAAACAAGACAGGAGATAATTCAAGTATTTAGCATGAATTTATTTAAAATAAGGAGCAGATTAACAGATGATCAATATATGAAGGAATAATGTCAGTTGAACATTAAATTAGTTTAGTGGACACCTCTCTCAGTTTTCAGATATGCACCAGAATGAAACAAATGGAAACCAGTTTAAAAATGAAAATTCAGCAAACATTTATATAACTATTACTGAATAATCTGGAATAAGTCAGCTTTTTAAAAATACTTTTCTCTGTGTGAGTTGATGCTTAGAAACTTAAGGAATATTCTACAGGTAAGTGACTCACTTGGACTGAGTCAAGAGGACTTGTACAATCTCAGTCACTCATTCCTCTTTCTTTATTCAGAAAAAAAAAAAATCTACCACTGCTGGAACTTAAAAGATCTTAAGACACATTTATTCTTTCAATGATGTGACTGGGAAACTTGTATTCTTCCAAATCTCAAATGTTTGAATCTATGATTTCAATGATCTTCCTATTTTAGAAGAAGTGATGGTAAAATAAATTATTCTAAATTTCCAGATATTATTTACTGTATAATAAAGCAATACATACACAATTTCAAGTATATAAAACTGAAATTTATCTTTTATTTGACAAGTATCTCCTATTTCTAATAGTGCAATATTTTCCTATGTGATTATGCCTTAATTTGATAGATAGCAGATGTTGTCAACATCTACTGAGACTCTACTGTTACAAGACACTGATCATCAGCTTGCTCTGAATTAATTCTTTGGACCCTCTAACTCCATGTTCAGATTACTTGCCACTCTACCTTTTAATATCAAGAAGCCCTCATACTTATTTGAAAGTTGTTTCATTTTCATTAATATATATTTTACATGACCTTATATTCATCAACTTTAAAGACATGGTTTATACTAGCATGCTTCCTATGTGTGTGACTATGAACATTCATACTTGAATATGAATAAACCTCTATGTATTATTAAGTAGTTGCCAATTTTTTAAACCACTAATTAATTTTATTGGTACAATTTATATATTCATAATGATCACAAAAATTGTATGGACTTCATAATTGTATATAATGTATCTTGGTTCTTACTTTTCTCTTTCTTCTCTGCTCCCTTCTACCCCTCATCCTCTTCTTATTTACAAGAGGTTTGTTTCCATTTTATCTTTATTTTCTCATCTTTTCTTCTCCCTTTCTTCCTTTCCCTCTCTCCTCTCCCTTGCCCCCTTTCTCATTTGAACATGTTCTTCCTAATTCACAATACCTATTTTACATTTTGGGTCTTATTTACACTTCTAGTTTCTCACATCAAAGAAATAATGTGATATTTACACATGTATGTCTGATTTATTTCACTTAAGAGTATGGTCTCTAGGTCTCTAGTTGCAGTCATTTAGCTATAGGTGGCTCAAGCTTATCCTATTTGTCATTTGGCTGAGTACTCCTTTGTTAAAAAGAAATATTCTTTATCTATTCATTAATTGATGGGCATTTGAATTGTTTCCAAGATTTAGCTATTACAAACTGACTCTATAAACATGTGTGTGCATATTTTCACTCTAGTATATAATGCTTTTAATTTTTTCATGAAAATACCAAGAAGGGGAATATCTAGGTGAGATGGAGCCTTTAGTCCTGGTTTTTTCAGGAATTTCCACACTGATTTTCATAATGGTTTTAAGTAGTTGCAAATTGACCCTCTCCTCATACTAGGTCAATCACATTTCAGTTTCTGCAGATTTTCATATATAGATGCATTCATATGTAAAGTGAGCTTTTGTGTCAGAATTGTTTCAGGGAACATAATATTTTCAAAATACATATGTGCTGTGACTTGTAAATTTTTAAATAATTTTACAGTGAAAAATATTCTATTATATGGGTAGACCTCACTTCATTTACCCATTCATTATTTATTTGGTTTGCTTCTTTGCCTGCTGACACCTGGTGCTAGCCTGCTCAATGCATTTTCCATTTCCATTATTGTACTTTCTAACTCCAAAATTCCTATCTTGTTTTTTAAAAACAATGTCTAATTTGCTAAGAGGAATACATTTCAATGATTGTAGTATTCATACACAATAATAAAGTGGGTAAGGGAGAGAAACATGAGAGTGAATGTGGAGAAGTAAAAAAAAAAAAGGTGGAGGAGGGAATTTAAATGGAAAGTGAGAGAAGATATAGGGAGATTGAGTCCCACAAATGAACTAACAGAAACAGGAATTTAGAAAAGCCTATAAAACAACTCTTGGTGTAGGAGAATATACCAAGACACTACAGATGTAAAAACAATACTTAGTACTCATAAGCTCTTCCAAGTGCACATACACACCTACCTCCCTCAAGCTGAAACACACACTCACACACACACACACACGCATGCACCATAAAAAGAACAATAAACTCAGCCCATTATTTCTCAATGAGATTATTCTAGACTCTAAAGTAGTACACAGTGATCTTCTGCCCTAATTCTAATAACAGGCCCTTTAGAGTTTCCACAAAGCTGAGCTGCAGTACTCTCCGGCTGTCAAATTGGATAGATTGGCTAGTGGCTGAATTAATTCAAAAAAATTGACCTAAACTCCCCCATACCTGGAAGTGAAGGGGCTAGAGGATCCAGACCATCTGTGAAATTTGTGTCTTGTATCATCTGTAGCTAGTTCATCAGCTGGGCCAAATATCTGTAAAAGTCCTGTCCACACTGCTGGAGCTATATGTGGCCAGTAAGGGTGAAACTTACCCTGGCCACCTCCAGCAGAAGTAGAGGGGCTATGGGCATGCAGGGACACTGTGCTAGGGGACACTGATACATAGCCTTCCTCACTTGAGTGAACAAGTTTCCTCAAAGTCAAAACTCTTCAACCTCTATCCCATTTGCCAACACTCCTTGATGGCTGCTTTTCTCAGACTGCTGTTGCTTACACTCTCTATCTATGTCAGGGTGCTGCTCCAAGCCCAGAAGTTAGTCTCCTCTGTGCATGATGGTAAAGTCTGCCTTGCAGCCTCATAGTTTTGGTTTTATCATATCACAGTGGCCATGTTCTGGGTCTCTGACTTTTAGAGATAAGAGCCATTTCTGTTGTTTTCCTTTTGCATTTATGTCCTGGGGTTATAGAAAAGGTAGAGATTTTCTGTATTTAGGCAGAGGCAGTTACTCAAGGTGGCTTCTGGCCCTGATTTTATCTGTTTACTGTTTGTTTTATTGAGGCCAGTGAGGGAGGTGGTTCCATTATAATTCTCATCCCTACTCAGCTGGCTGTGGTCACATCACCTATCTAAGAGGTCCACTTCTCTGTTCCCAAGCAAAGCCAGTGCTCTCAGGAGAATGCAGTCAGTGTCTTCCTTTTACAGTTACTTGTCAGGGGAAGATTTCTCTCATATAAGGCAGAACTCATTCAGCACTGAAATGTGACGTTTCACTTAATTTACTAATTGTTCTAAATACCACTAGTCTGGGTTTTGGCTCCTTACTAATGTTCCTACAGTGCAGTCCTGTTAATCTCAGTGTATCAGTCTACTCACAGAGCCCTGTACCTAATGCTTTTGGATGAATATCCCAAATAATTTTGCATACAGACTGCTTCTGGTCTGTCATTTTTTTTCTTCATTATTCTTGCTTAATCCTCTCTGCACACAAGGAACTAGCTGCAAATAAGGAACTTCACATAGTCAGTTCCCTCAGGCTGTCCTTCCTCTTTTTCTCTCTCTCCCTCTGTTTTAAATTCCTCGACCTTCTTTCAGGCATTTTTCTTCCTTTTTCAGTTTTGGATATAAAGATTTGATCTAAAAAATAAAGGCTAACTTGGTAAAATGTGAATTTTACATAGATGTTGAAGCTTTAAATTAATCATGCCACTTCAAGTGAAAGAAAACTTGGAGCACATTATGTATGAAAACTACTTTGTCATGTGTATTAGGAATCTCTCCTTGCCAGTAGCTGAGTCTATTCAATCTTTTACAAGTGAAAAGGGAGAGGTAATTGGAAAGATTTACAAGGACTTTGAACAGCTGAAGAGAGGTAAAGTTCAGTTTGCAAGAAAATCAGAACCAGTAATTGAAGCATCTAGGTGACAGTTTCTCCCTAGATTATTTCCCTTGTAGCGCTATCATTTCAGACTTTACCAAGCTTCTTGTTGTTCTAGTGCTAAATTTATATCACAAGGGGTAACTAGAAAATACGAATATTTAAAATTTAAAATAGTACAGCAAAAGACGCATAGCCATAACCCCACTAACACCCAACACATCTTCTCACTGTTCTTGGCACATTCTGAAGCAGTTCTGGAAGCTCTTTCATGACAATCTTTACAAGATATGGCGAAAAATACAGTGTTTATTATTTCTGACTTCCATCCAATGGAAAGGCAGACTCAAAAAAGTACCATAGTGTGTCTTTATCCCCCTCATTCACCCAATCTGACACCATGCAACTTCTGGCTCTTCCCCAAAGTCAAAATGACCATGAAGGTCAACATTTAAATAAACTCAGGGCATTAATACAACTATAAAAATGCAAGGAAAGGCACTCACAAAAGTGGCATTACAGAACTGCCTCAGAAAGTGCCAACAATGATGCAATAGTTTTCTCAAAGCAAGGGAGAACATTACTGGGAAAATATCTTTTAATGTAATATACCTTTCTTAAATTCACCGTTTTTTTGATCATGACTCATATTTCCAATATGGCACTTCAGGAAATCCTCCCTGGAATCTGTAACCCAATCACAAATTACATTGGAAAAAATACACTGACCATTCAGTATAATTTAAGATTAAGACCATTCTATTTTGGCCTTTGAATGTATTTTTCCCACCTTCCATTTGATTTTTCTTTGCTTCTTGAAATATTAATTTACCTACTATGGGCCAGAAGATTTTAAGTGATGAAAAATATCAGTGACAAAATACCAGAAGCCTCAGATCTCAAGACTTCTGTATGGTATAAGTGTGGATTTCACTCCAGAATTGTATGTATCCAGGAAACACAGTTTTGCCACCTAATTTCCAAGTGGCCTCAGTACAAAAATATGAATGAGTAGAAATTTTCAGAATACAGATTGTGAGTGGATAGACAACCTAAAAGATAAATTGTATTCCCTATTGATAAGATCAAAGTCCAGGATACTGTAGGTCATGTAAACTGTGTCTTGTTTTGTTAGTTGTTTCATTCATGGAAAGTTCGGACATTTTCATATTATGCCAGGCTCACCAAGTAAATCTATGTATAATTTTATTTTAAATAAATATTTGACTCACTCTCTTTTTAAATAACCACATTTCCAGTCAAGGTAGAAGTCTAAGTCAGGAGCACTACACGGATGTTTATAGCAGAAAAGTTTTGCTTTATTGAGAATTAGGGTAATCAAAGGTCCTGAGAAGCACACGTGGCTAGCCACTTCGGAACACTGACAAAAGCTGTGATTGAGAACAAATTATTTCAGTTCACATTAATTTCCATTAAGCTTGACATAAAAACCGTTCATTTCTTTTTCAGGTAAACCCAACTTCATGCCGTGGCAAACTACTTTCTTCCCAGAGATGCTATCATTTCTGTGTCACACACAAAAGGAAGTAAAATTAATTTTTAAATTTCAGTACTTAATTTAATAGTTAATGCCTTCTTGTTGAGATTAGAAACTAGATAATAGGGTAAATGACTGCCATTAAAAGTATTAATTTTTATCATGACTATGAATGCTCAATTTTATTTTACTTCCATTGAAAGTTTTTCCTTCTGCTCTGATTTAAGTAGATTTTTAGATTCTGACTTTTCATAAGTTCTAGTCTTTTTGGATACAAGCTCAATAAAATCAACCTGTTCTGACTTAATATGCTAAGCAAATTTTCTAAGCAAATTTGCATCTAAACCATGCCTAGATATTAAAAACAACATCCCCGCTAGCATTTTAAAAAAGGTTAATGATATATCCATTAATGTCATCAAACCTAATTCAAATAGTTCTATGTATTCAATTCCTTTTCTAGGAAAGACCCTAGATGTTCAGGTGGCTACTAAGATAACTTGACATTTTTCTTTTTATTTTCCAGTCCTTCAGAATAGGCTCCAATCAGGAGATTGATTAGGTAATGCTTCATGACATGGAAATGTCAATGGATTAAAAACATTGATTGCAAAGAATATGATTATTTCATATACTCCTACAAAGAAAAAATGCAGGCCATTTGAGTGTAAAATTCACTGATTTTGACATGCATTTCACATTCAGAAATGCTCAAAATGATAGAGACACTCAATGGTGGCCTTATCACTTGAACATCCATCGAAAACACTCGCTCTTCAATCTACGCAATCATGTACTCATTTCTCAGGGCTTTTGAAAAATATAAACTGAGGCTGCTTGTGAGGAATAAAAGGACAAAATTTTGGGAATTGTTTTCCTAATGGTATATATTTTAGCTAGACTGAAATAAGATCACATGATTCCAAGGAGATGGGGAATATTGTAGTTTTTCTCTTGCTGAGTATTACACAAGATTCTTTATCACAAGATACTGATGTCAGGCAGACTGTGACAGTGTGAAGTATGTTGATGTTGATTTGGGATCAAGGAATGAGCTTGGATTTAACTAGACAGTCCTTATCTAAACTGATCATCTATTGATTTAGCTGGAACTGTGGAGATACATTTTGTTTTCCTAAATGAAGTGAGAAAATTTTTGGGCAAAATATAATGCTAGGCCTTCTTGATATTCATTTTTCCCCTAAGGAAACACACACACACACACATGCATACACACACATACACGCCAACACATGCGTTTGGGTTTCTAGATTTAAAATTCCAAGTTAAAGGACTGCATCTATCAGCTTTGACAAAGATGAGCATGTTGAAGAGGCGAGGGAGAGGCTTCCTTTCTGTAACACACGTGTCTAGAATGCTGTGCAGTTTTCACCAGACCAGCCACCCTGTCCTTACTCTAGGTACCAAGTGGCAGGAAGGGAGGGAAACATTTTAGGAGGAACAGAAGAAAGAAAAATGGGTGCTGCACCTCTGCTTTAGCAGCTGGCCCTGGACTTCACCTCATTCTCCACTCTTGTCTAGGAGAAAGGTGGCCTGCAGGTGCATCACATCTGTGAGCATTCCCTTCACAACCAGTGGAAAGTCCCGGTTAGGAAACATACTGAGCTTTCTGAAAAGTATCTCTCCATATCTAGTCTTTTCTTTGAACTGGAATAAAAAAGTATTTCAGAATAAAATCTAAGCAAGGTACCCTCCTACTTCTGGAAGTACAATCACATAATAGACCTTCCCTTCAGGAGTAGAGGTTAACATTCTTGATTTTAAAATTCTGGAATAGTTGGAGCAACTAAATAATATTTGTGTATTTGGATGACAACCAATTTTAAGGGATTGTGCAGTTCATCAGTAAACCCTATGATAATTGGGGTCTAAGGTGGTTGTCCTCCAGAGTCAAGACTGAACACGAGTACTGTTGGACCCCATTGATTTATCAGTGTAAAGACAGTTGCTGTCATAAAATTAGGGAATAGTCTTAGTCCTTGGCTTGTGACCAAGTTCTGAATATTTGAAGTACAAGGCCTAAAAGAGCAACAAATAACTGTTTAATTTAATGTATGAGGACTTTGCCATAGAACGTAAGCTTTTATTTATTTATTTATTTTTGCGTTACTGGGGATGAAACTCAGGACCTTGTGCTTGGAAGGCAGGTGCAGTGCCACTGAACTAAATCCTGCATTCTGCTTTTATTGTATTATACCACATATTTTAGTATTGCATTGTGCAAATATATGTCTATTTAAAGTGGGGCTTTAATTCCATTTAGCCTAAGTTAAATCTCTGTGCCTTCTCAGTTGGTTAAGGTCTTTACTCACGCTTGTACCTAGGTAAGGAGCCTTCTGAAAGCAGAAGCTCAGTGTGGAGAGTCCTTTGACTCCACCCGAACGTCCTTTGTAAAGTCCCATTACTAGTCAGTAAACCTTACACAAGGAATTCTATCAAGAAAGACTTGTCAGCTATACTCTTTATATAAATTACTCTCTTTATATAATTTCCTCAGGATTTGATGTTCTGACATAGAACATTTCTGGATTCCAGTCTTTCTGCTTCTTTCTGTGCTTTGAATACAACTTATAAATTCCACACAAATAATAATTTAAAGAAAACAGCAAGTATTTTGGAAGAGACATGGAATAATTATTATGTTGTATATTTGCATTAATTACATATTCAGAATATATTAAGAAATATTACAAATAGCTATGCCTTTGTAATTTTTGAAAACTATAGCTTGTATAATTTTTATTATAAATGGGAGCCTATCACCAGCTTTATGTTTTGTATGAAATATTTTATTTTTCTTCTTTTAACAATTTATTAAGTCTTTATTCTCAAATATATGAAAGGTGAGAAAATGGTACAATAGGTGTTTGTAAAGCCACTACTCAGATTGTATATTTGCTAACTTTGACTTCTCCCTCTCTGTCTTCTGTCATTTTACCCTTTACAGTATTATGTTACTCGTGACAACAAAACTTTGTGTGTGTGAAAGAAACGATGCATTTTGTTTCCAATGCCTTTTGTTTGTTTTCAAATCTTTCTTGACTCATTGGATATTTAACGTCCTCCGTGCACCCTTGAGTAATGATAGAGTCAGGTGGTAGTGTTCTAACTATAGAGCAGGCAGGAAGTCAGGTCTGTCACTTCCGGTTTTGACAAGGCCTTCATAGAAGCCCACAAGAAAGAACTCACAGAGGCCGTGAAGGTGGAAGGGTATCCCACTCTGCAAGTGTTCAACCACAATGAAACAGGACTAGTCCGGAAGAAGGCGCTGAACAGAACCCATATCATGCCAGAATACAGGAGGAGATGGTACTGCTGAGACACAAGGCTGTGACTCCTTTGCTGTGTGTGAATGCGAGCACCAATCTGAAGGTGAAGCCATTAATAGTGTACCATTCATAGACCCCTTGTGCATTTAAAAGACAGATTGTGAACAAGTCCAGATTGATTGTCATGTGCCATGTGGAAGGTCAACCCAAAGCTTGGGCCATAAGGCTGTTGTTCATGGAAAGAGTGCATGAGGTGTTCACACCCATCATTCAGAAGTATCTTTCTGACACCCAGCTACCTGACTTCACAAAGATCAAGCTCCACCTCCACAACAGGAGGCCTCTTCTGCAGCCCAAGGGCCAGCAAGTGATCTACAACTTTAAGAAGCTGTTGGTCTTCATCAGGTGCTTTCACGTCATTGATGGGACTTGGAAAGAATTCAGGAAGAAATATCTTAGTGTTCCTCACTGCATCAGCCTCACTGACAAAGGCTTGAAAGGTGTCATGTGTGGGACCTGGAACAGCCCGGAGGAGGCTATGGCCAGAATGTGTCACTGAACTTGACTTGAAGGGTCTGATGCAGGCAGTGGAGGAGACTGTGTCCATGGGCAAGAGTACGGGTCTGGACACCAAAGGTGGAGACACAGAACACAGGAGGAGCTGACAATGGAACAACTTGCTGAATTCTAGAGTGGGCAGCAAATGGCGCTTGTTGAGGAGCATCCCACTGAGGAAGAGGAAAGGAGGAGGTTAGCAGTGATGTGATAAAATCTGTTATGGAAAAATGGAACAAGTTCCAGGATTTCTTTGAGAAGCACCACCCCAACATAACTAATGATAAGGGTATTGAATCTGATGAAGGACGATGTGGTCTCTCATTTCTGGAGGGTTATGCAGTGCTGGAGAAAAAAAATGACTAGACAGATTTATCATCAAAATTGACCCTGCTGCTAAGAAACAAATAAGAGAGGAAACCCTTGAAGGAGATCTCCCCAAAGGCCATATGGAGGGCATCTGTCCCTCCAAACAACCTCCACCCTGTCCGGTTTTCTGTCCTCCGTGTCAGAAGTCACCTTAAGCAGAGTTAGTGTTGTCTCTCTTCATACCATATTGCACTGTACTGTACTTTGTTTTATATATTTCTGGTTTAAAATACATATGGTTCAGAATGGGTTAACCTTATTTACATTTAACCTTGGAGGGGAATTTGATTTGGTTCACAACTAATTTGGTTTGTGACTAATTCCACAATTCTGGAAAAAACAGTCACTTCTTGTGTTCATACTAGAACGAGGGCTGTGGTTGTTTGTCTCCTGATACAGAGTTCATAAACAAAAACAACAAAAGAATTGCCAAATGCTTTTGTTTGCAAACCGAATTGTTAACAAACTAAATGTTCATAAACTGAGGCACCATTTACTTAAATCCAAACCAAAATAAACAGCAAAATAAGACAAAACATAAAATATAACAATAAAAACAGAAACCTACTCCAAGAAAGCCTCCTTAGCTGAACTGGTTTTGACACAGACTTTAATCTGTTGAGCTGTTTTTAAGAGTAAGATTGAACTTAAAAGTGAGTAATACACCCCGAGATTGGCAACATGTATGCCTCTCCCAATGTTACTTCATACTTAAAGATTTTTAGAATGATTATTTTTCAGTGGTCACTGTCTGTATTTCATCCCAAAGCATACACCATACGGTATGCCCATTGGTTTGTATAGTTCCTGAGATTTACTAAACTGTCAATATTTTTCTGTTTCTAATAAATTATTTTCCTAGACATTGTTGCAATGTGATTTATAAAAAATAAATCCATATGCACTATCTAATTTAGGAGTTCTTTCAAACACCGTATCACCCACATAAACACAGACACTGGTGTTTATATCCATGTATCTGTATTTCTATCTATACCCTTCAAAATTTCTGTATTTGGAATACATAAATAAATACCTTGTTGCTTGTTACTGGGTTTTATGTCTTGGAGTACAAAGAAAATCATTAATGTGGATCACATTACCTTTACCATGAAATAAGCCTGATATGAGTTTCAGAAGAGTGTGTTTAGAATTATTCTAGACTCAGCAGTAATGTCTGGAGAAGAAATCCAGGTAATAGTAGACTTTGCAAATACTGTAGTTAAACACTTAACTCACTATAGTGGCTTGCAGATTTAAAATTGTAATACTTTCTCTTCTTAGTTCTAGCGTGATGTTTTCACAGACCTATGTGATTATAAAGTGTCTTTGTTTGTGTTCACATATTAACCTTACACATATTTTTTCTAAACATTTAAGCTCTGATTCACCTACATAAAATGAATCTCCTTATTACATAATTCTCAAATGAGTGTCACTGCCAGAATTGGAACAGAAAATGGTTAAATGATTAATTCTTTGTTTTTAACTTTATTTAAACATCTGTAAGTATCTAGGTCACATTTACCAAAAATGTGTCCAATAAATAATTGGTTATCACTACTGACTATAACTCTTTAAAATTTATTACACTTATGGTTATACTTGGAGCTTTAGGGCTGATAACTTTGGAAACTTTTGATTACATGGTATGTAATATATATTATTTTTTTAATTGTGCCAAGAAATATTGAAATTATTTAGATTACTGCTTGGCTTACAATATTACACACAATTTAAAAGAGTTTGCTAGTTTTTCCCAGGAGATAACTGATCATGTTTTATGAGTTCCCCTAAGTAACTGCACAAGCAACAGGGAGATTTATTTACATGAAATCAAACTGCAAATAGGTACAGAGTAATGCGTGAAGAAATGTTTGTGTCTTTGGTTCTTAATCGCAGAGCCTCTGAAGAACAAGTGGACTTGAAAATAGTGATAAAACATTAATGAAAAGGCACAGTGAAGCACTTAAAGAAGAGGAAATGATCACTTTATTTCTCATCAGAGATATTAATCTAGAGCCCCTCAGTATGCACAAGCAGGAATTTGGTCTAAATATAGATGTCGGTCCCAAGACATGAAGGAATCTTAGAGTTGAGAGTCAAGGGGCCATTGATGAGGTCTGTCCACATCTGACCCCAGCTTGCTGGCCGGGTGGCCCAGTGCTTGTTGTCCTGGCCTTGATTTGTAATTTCTGGCTCCCAGTGGACCCAGCGGGAGCCAGGAAGAGCATGTGGCTAGCTAGAGATTGGCAGGATAAAGAGAGGAGCGGGGGCAGAAAGAGGGGTGAGCAGAGCCAGCACGCTGGGGCGAGGTGAGTGATTTTCCCAGTACCATAATCAGAGGGCGAAATCTGTCATACCAAAGTGGTTTAGAGTGTGCGAAGCTAATGACATGGTGCACCAAAGAATCTCTCAGCTTGGATAATTATATTTTCTCAGGGAAAAAAAATCAATGGAAAGTAGATACAAGCAACTGGTTTCATTATTAAAAGTCCATCTTTGGGCCCAATACAATCATTCTCTTTTAAGTAGCAGAAGAGTGCCATTTCCTGCAAAACCGACTTGCAGATGGGTTAAAAAAAAAATCCATCAGCCTGAAAAATTTCACGTGCCCTTCCCACATTTGTCACTGTCACACTGGTGGCATTTCTTAGGCTTTTCCCACACTCATCAATGCCATAATGGCACAGAAATGAACTAGAGGGGCCTGGAGATATTGACTGTCAGTTCAGCAACTCGTATTTTATTTTTTCATGATTCTGATTATATGAGCAAGTCCAATCATTGCCTCAGAATAAAATCTGTCTTTCAGAGAAAATTTTATTTATTTATTTTATTGGTACGCATTCACTTTGTCGAATCTCAGCATTCCTCCTGGGAAGGCGGCACGTGTACACAATACATCTTAAGTTATTATTTTTCAAAGAAAGAAATTTTAACTTTATACAAGATATAAAAAGATAGTTTTTCAGTTTGTTTATGACTCAATTAAAGACTGAAACGTAATGAGGAGGTGGGAGTATGTTTTTGGGAATATTTTTTTTCCCCGCAGCCAATGTTCTGTGTGATCTTAGCTAAATCATTTAATCCCAAGTCCTTAGGTGTTAAAGACATAAAATGTTTAACACAGAAACTCTTGCAGTTATATTTGGTTGTAAAGTTTCAAGATAAAATGACCAAACCCAATTCAGCAAGTGCACAGATGCACATGAAGAATAATTATCCTTTTATGGTATCTTCCAGTTTCTCCTCTTTCGAAAATTAACCTATTATGGCTTCTCACTAATAAGACAGTTAACAAAAGGTTGTGTTTGCATCAATTAAAATCACATTCTAAATAAGGATTTAAATGTTATACTAGATTAGTTCTAGCTGCAGTTGACTTAAGAAAGTTTTAAAAGCCTTCCGTCACAGTGCTGGAAAGTTATAGAAGTGGAATCACAAGTGATTCAGTTCTCTTATGTCAGTAATTTGCTAAATTCAGGTGGGTTTCCCAGTTTTTATTAGCTTCTAAGTCTCTTCTGGCTTTTGAATTAATTAAATTAATTCTCGTGACCCTTAAGAGAGACTTTCAGTTCAGTGCCAAAGGAGAGAACTCTCAAATGCTTCTAAGCCTTGAAACAGAATGTAAATACTCTAAAAGCACTTACCTTCTTTGGCTATTTCTGCTTTATTTATAGATAAATTTTCTGTGATTTTTCTAAATCTTAATAATTTATCATTTCTAACATTTATTGGCCTGTTTGTAATCTGATCCAGTTTATTGTCAGGGTCAAGACTTTTGGTTTTGATTGGCACCATGTGTCCAATGGCCATAGAAGATTGTTTACACATATATCTGTAGCCTTTGACAGTCTCAGAAAGGCCCTTTGAAAGTCCAAGCAGCTATTTATTTCCCAATCTTAACAGCTAATTATGATGACTCCATCAGTGCAAACTAAGTAAACATATTAATGAAGAAAATAAGCAAATCTAAGTAGAAATTTTAATTAATGGTTTTAAAAGGGAAAATTAAGGAAGGAAACATGTCTCTATGAGAGGTGCACAGCATAAAAATGGAGATTATAATAGTCCTCAAGACAGCATGCAGGTCACTTCCAGAATAATCTTGCTCTTTCACCTCATGACCTCATGCCTGGCCACTAACCTTTCTTTGCTTTACCCACTTCATAACGGTAGTGCATGTTTTTGTCAGGTAGCAAAAGGTACTTTTTGTTCTCCATGCCTCTAGCTTAAGAGATGTACCTAATGAGAACATTTGGAAGTAATATAGGCCACAAGAAATTGGATTCTGAGTCTGCTTTGGCAATTGGTGAGACTTTGAAGACAATCACTATGATGATTTGGATGGGTTTCCCAAATTTCAGGTGTTGGAGCTCGACTGGTATTTGGTGAGGAGAGTTGAGGACTAATGAGAGAGAGGGGATTGAGTCACAGGAGCCAAGACCTCAGAATGGATTTTGTTGTAATTTGGGGAGTGCTCGTTTATTTTCAGAAGAGGTTGTTATAAAACGTGGTCTGCTCCTTTTGATTTACTTTTGCACATGCATGCTTGGCATTTCCCCATCCCTCATGTCACGGTGCCCCAGGAATGTTTCAAATGCAGTGGCCACACCCTTGGACCTCTCAGCCTTCAGAACTGTGAGCTAAATAAAACTATTTGCAAGTTATTCAAAACATAGAATTCTATTACAGCTATAAGAGAGCAGGGTAAGTCAATCACAGTGGTGGATAATATTTGATCTACAATAAAAATAACAGGTTTTATTAGTGAACGATAATGTGAGCACCATTCCTATAAAAACAGTGGAGATGGAGGAACAGTGAGGCATTGTGTGATTCAGTAATTACCCACAGCCGAATGTTCGTCAATCAATGGGAGTGAAGCTCACAGGCAGCCAACCAAGGTGACACCTGTCCATAGTAGGAGAAACCATTTGTAACTGGTGAAAGAAACCCAAGTGGAGGAACAGAGCTCAACGTGTAGCCTCTGGGCCAGATGTCAGACAAA
Organism: Fukomys damarensis; assembly: GCF_012274545.1. NCBI lineage: Eukaryota > Metazoa > Chordata > Mammalia > Rodentia > Bathyergidae > Fukomys > Fukomys damarensis. Next base: position 37,517,375 of record NW_022900918.1, read on the forward strand.
GTCTGCTCACTCACTCAGTGCTCCCGAAGTGATAATAGTGAGCCACCCCTGTGCATGGTGAGTCACCTGCTGAGGCTTTTTACAGCACCCTGTGGCCATTTATAAATGCACCAGCACTGTGCTAGAAGAAACAAACTAATGAGATTTTTATTAGATGTTGACTTAAAGCTGGTGGTATCTCTCAAAGACGTCAACCCTCATTAATAAAGCACATAGTTGCCCCTGGGGTCAGGTCACAGAGGTAAGGTAAGAGCCTGAGTACATTCTAGGATTATTTTCTTAGTCTAAACTACGAGGGGGATAAATAGGCTTAACTGTGGACAGTGAGCCCTTGACCACTGGGTAGTGGCTATGTAGTGGGAATGAGAGATTTCCTAACCCTTCCTTAAAATTTGAAATCAAAATTGATACTGCATTTAGAAATTACCAGCAAAAACTTACAAGGGAGAAAGGTAAAGATTCTTACTGCATCTCCACTTAGCTCTTCTATTTGGCCAGTGCACAAGCAGGTAGGTCTTATAGGGTGAGTTTGGGTTTTTGTAAACTTAATCAAGCTCTGATCAGTGACAATTGTTACCTCAATGTGGGGTCTTGACCCTGCCCTCCAGAATTTGTTATTGACCTGACACATCTATTTCACCAAAATCCACATAAATAATCAAAAGCAATTGTCTCTCATCTAACAGGGCAGGAATACCCCTTTAGTGTCTCGCTGCAGGGCTGTTTCAACATTTTTGCAGTCTGGCATAATATAATGGATAAAATTTGTTTTGTGGATTTTACCAAATGTTGTAACATTTTATTGATGGTGAAGGCTTAGAAGACCTAGTGAGACAAAGTATGATACAACTGGATTGGCTGAGTTGATCACAAGTATGCCTGGAAACATCACTGTGAATTTGTGATATAGGAGGTGTGACTGGAGAAGAGGATACATGTTTAAATTTTTAAAAACTGTTACAGTAAAACATGCAAAGGAAGAAATCTCACTCAAAATATTCCCCTTTAACATGAACGCACCCATTTCATTGTTCTTGCCACTTCCTGAAGCAGTTCTGGACGTGCTGTATCACATATTTAGTGGCGTGGCTGTGGCGAGGATGATGTCCTGAGTTGATTCAAAATACTTGCCTTTCATGGTCATGGTGACTTCAGGTGAGGGTCAGAAGTTGTGCAGAGTCAGGTCCGGTGGGTAAGGTGGATGAAGGCAAAGTATATTTTAATAAGTCCAGCTTCCTTTCCTTGGCATGGCATTCACCAGCTGTGTTGGTCATGATTTAATCACACCTCGTAAAGACACTCAAAAAGAGGACTGCGAAAACTGCTCCAGAAAGTGGCAACAGGGATAGAAAAGTATTTGCAAAGCAAGAAGTGATTTTTTTTTGGTACCGGGGATTGAACTCGGGTCCTTGCGCTTGCAAGGCAGGCCACCGTAGAAGAGATATTTTGAAGGGTATAAATGACACTGTTTTTTAGTGTTATATTTTTATTTAATTATTTGCCATATATTTTGACCACCCCTTTTATATATCTAAGGAAATTACTCTGAAATGACCGAATTGTTAATGAACGCCCCTGGTGTTCAAATCTTGATTGCCTAATAACAACTTCCACTAAATGAAGACAGAAGCAGCCGCAAGAAGAAATGTTTGATTCCGGGTCTGATCTTGCAATTTGTTATGTGAAAATGCAAGCTCCACTTACTTGATCATGGAAGGAAATAACACTCTGATCTATTAAAAATATTTAACATGAACAATAATGAATAGTTTGTAAACTCAAAAATTTCAAATATAAAAAAGGAAAACAATACAAGAAAATTTTTGTGAAAATATGACATAATAAAGAAGAAATTATGCAATTATAAAAGCTTGATTTATACTTATAATTTCAAGCAAAGGTTCAGTGGTTGACAGAATAGTCACATAGTCTTAAAGTATTTCACCAAAACTTGAGTAGCAAATTCAAAGTGAAATAGCTTCCAGTACTGTGGAAACATCTGGTGATTACCACCACCTTTATAGAACACATTGGATCCAGAATGGAAACACACCATATGCCCCCTTGTTTGCAATTGAAGCTCCCTATTACCTATGCTACATAATTTCTAAAATGTTACAGTTTAAACTAGAGGAAGTATATGAAAATTCAATTGCCAAATACCCTGGAAGAAAGCTGCAATTAGATTATCAAAACTTCATGACCTTGTAAATCAGAACTGAAGGAGATATCTGAGGTTATTTAAAAGAAGCTATCAAATAGTTTCCCTGGTGTGAATATTCTGCAACAATGCATAAGATTCTAATAAGATTACTGACATTTAGAAATTTGAAGAAAGGAGCTAAAGGTGTAGGGAAGGTGTGATGCATAGGGGAAGAACAAAAAGGGAAAAGAAAAAAATGTGAGAGAATGAAAAGATGAAAATAAAGTGTTTGTAGATGGGGAGGGGAGGAGGGGGTGAAGGGAGGGCAGAGGTAAGGGGGAAAAAATGAGAATCAAGACTTGCCATGTACAGGTACATTATCCCAACAATGAATGTAACTGTACTGTATCCCTAAAATGTACCAATAAGCTCAATAAAATTTAAAAAAAAAGAAGCTATCAAGAAATCAACCAATAACAAATGTTGGCAGGGTTGTGGGGAGAGTAGAACTCTTCTCCGTTGTTGGTGGGAGTGCAGACTGGTGCAACCACTATGGAAATCAATATGGAGATACCTCAAGGAGCTGGGACTAGAGGTTCCATTTGACCCAGCCATCCCTCTGCTGTATATCTTTCCAAAAGAATTAAAAGAATCATATCACAATGATATATGTGCACCTATGTTTATAGCTGCACAGTTTGTAATAGCTAAAACTTGGAAACAGCCCATCTGCACATCAGTTGGAAACTGAATAAAGAATATGTGGTTTTTCTATAAATTGGAATACTACTCAGCCATAAAGAATGAGAAAGTAGATTCATTCATAGGAAAATGGATACATATTGAGGATATACTCCTAAGTGAAATAAATAAATCACACTTGTGCAAATACTGAATAATTGCTCTGGTGTGAAAAACAAAATAATAATAAACGTAATACTATAATAGTACATAAGATCCTAATGATATACTTGACAATGTGAAATAGGAAGAAAAGGGATAAAGGTGTGGGGAAAGTGGGAAGGGTAGGGGAAAGGTAATAAGGGAAAAATATATGAGAAAATGAAAAAGTGGAAATAAAAAATTTGTAAATGGGGAGAGGAGGAGGGGGTGAAGGGAGGGCAGGGACAAGGGGAAGAAATAACAACCAAGACCTGTCATGTAGAGGTACAAGATCCCAATGATGAATGTAACTGTACTGTATACCTAAAATGTACCAATAAACTCAATGAGAGGAAAAAAATAAATTAAACTAATGTTTGATAATGTATACAAAATTGATTGTATCCTGAATAAAGAATAAACCAACAAAAATATATAAATGCCTTTGGGAATAGAAAACACTAGAAATATTCTCCATGTATGAGATTATGTTTATTACTACAATGATGTTAAGTCTCTGGGGCCTGATAGGTATGGTTAGTGTAATCATGAGACTAGTGAATGTATCATTTATACACCCTACTTTTAATGTTTCAGAAGAAAAGCAAAAGTAAGGACAGTCTGAGTAATAGAACTGGACAAGGTCCTATGAATTTTTGAATTAATTGAAACTTGAAAGGGGCTTAATTTTTTAACATGTTGGGAAAGATTACTGTTTTGTATTGTGATACAACTTGCTCATTTAACAATGTAAGTTTATTGTATATGAAAATCATTTCATTGTTCACTTACATCCCTTTCTGTATACGCATTGTCAAATATTGTGATGCAAATTTGTAATAATGTAAAATATTTCTTATTTTAAAGAATTTGTACTACATTTCAAATACTGCTCCACTCAGTAATTTACTATTCTTCATTAACTTAACAAACCCGTTTATTTTGGTCTTTTTGGCATCGTGGCTCTATTTTGTGATTTAAAAAGATCTGACCTTGGGCCAGGATTTAGCTCACTGGTTCCGCTGCCTGCTGCCTCACAAGCCCAAGGACCCGAGTTTGATCCTGAGGAAAAAATAAAAAAGAAAATGAACTGACCTCTAGTCTATCAGTGACTTTTCACTAGAATTTACGATTTTGATGAAACTGCAGCCTTTGGAACACTTACTTCTTCAAAAATACCTAGAATCTACAATCAGGCAGTTATTTGAACATGGAAACACATACAGCTAAATCTTTGGTAGTATCGATGAAAAAGAGTTAGTGTTAATTCAGATCAGTGTTCTGCAAAGATTTTGGCACCAGGGACCGGTTCTCTGGTCACCTCCCTGTGGAGCACGGGGGGCGGGTTTCTGGGTTGGATTTCCGTTAGGAGCGCACGACCTCCGCCCTCTGCAGGCTCAATTCCCAGGAGGGTTTGCTTTCCCACGAGAATCTCATGCTGTCTGTGTTCTGATAGAAGACGCATCTCAGTGGTGAAGAGAGACTGGAGGAGCGATTGGAAATACTCACGGGGCTTTGCTCACTGGCCTGTGCTTGCCTCCTACTGTGTAGTCTGCTTCCTAAAAGGCCACCGACTTCTTTCTGCAGGCCCTAGGCCAGAGTTTTGGGGATTCTTGAACTAGATTATCAATTTGTCAATTTCATGCTATCTGTAAATGATACAATATCACTTGAATAATGCTGAAATAAGAATAGTGAAGTACAAGGTAACTATTTAGATCTTGAGTACATTATTGTAAAAATAATGAACTGGTACATTTCTTATTATTATTTATTTTTTTGTTTTTCCTTATTGTGTTTATTGGTACATTTTAGGTATACAGTACAGTTGCATTCATTATTGGGGTCTTGTACCTTTATGTGACAGGTCTTGGTTCTCATTTTTTCCCTTGTCCCTGCCCTCCCTTCACCCTCTCCTCCCCTCCTCATTTACAAATACTTTAGAATCATATCACAGTGGTATATGCACACCTAAGTTTATAGTGGCACAGTCTGTAATAGCTAAAACTTGGAAACAGCCCATCTGCCCATTAGTTGGAAACTGGATAAAGAAGATGTGTTTTTTTCTATAAAATGGAATACTACTCAGCCATTAAGAATGAGAAATTAGATTCATTCATAGGAAAATGCATGCATATTGAGGATATACTCCTAAGACAAATAAGTCACACATGTGTAAATACTGAATAGTTTCTCTGGTGTGAAAAACTACAATAGTACATAAGATCTTATTATTATTTCTTATATGAACAGTGTTTAGTTGTTTATTGTCAACACTGATGATGAGAATTTGAAACATTAATTTAGTACTACTCAATTTAGGCATTTCTTTTCCTTCAGAATTTTTATGCCTTTTGAGTCCATGTTCCTTTCATTTGTAGCCTACTGACCATTTTCTACCCATCCAATGAAATTTTACATTTTTATGTTCAGAAGATGCAAAACTCATTGATGTCTTCTAAGTACAACTCAGTTGGACTCTATTGTGTCTTTAATGTAGTTTATAGTTACTCAATGGATTTACGTCCAAGTAAATTGTACTTGTTCAAAATTTTAAAATATTATTTTAATTTTATTTAAACTTTTCTTATTTATATCAAGGGATTTATCTTCAAATGTTTCTTTCCTCCAAAAAATTGTATACAATGTTATAGAAAAATTATGAACATTATAAAAATCTTGAAGAATTTTAGAAATTTAAACAAAAGATTTAAAGTGTCCTCAAAATTAAGACAAAGTTACTGTTGAATTTCAGTTCTAGATCCTGTGAGAGTCCTCCTCTTTTCAGAAGCATATCATCTGTGAGAACCACAAGGAAACTCAGGCCAGTTCTCCGTGTCTGGCCAGGAGAGTGATACACTCACACACATACAGCTAAAGCTTTGACCATGTTCACAAACTGAGAAAAGTTAATTACGATATGAACTGGGGTCAGTCACTAAAATCTGAAGTTGTGTATGACATAATTTATCTTGGTCCTATTACATTACCCTTCTTTGGATAAAGGGACATATTAATATTAAAGTATTATTACTACAAGTGAATAATGCACCAGTGATTACTAAGAATCCTAGAAAATGTGACCACCAATCTAACTCAAATAAAAATGAGGACAGGAAATATCAGTATTAAACTAAACCCATTTATTACTCCATTTCAATGTTTAAAAGAAAGTTATTATTATTTTTTTGTAAATAAACATGGGGAGTTCCTTATCTGGAAGATAACAGAAATGATTTGGAAACTTTACTTTCTTTCTTTCTTTCTTTTTCCTCACAAAACTGCCTGTTAGGGTTAAATGTGTACATGGAAATAAGTCTAGTCTGTACTTTTTCTTGCCACTTGATTTCTCTATCTTGTTAAACACTCATGAAACTATTTAGCATTGGATCCTTCTGTGCACACTTTTTTTCCACTTACCAAGTTTGGGTTTGGTGGAAGTCAGCCCAATTTCACAGACTGTTGCATATTGATCAGCATGCAGATGTGTCAGTGGGATTTTGTTATGTTCTCAAATTCTTTCACTTGCTGTACAAACATTTGGCAAATTAAGTATCTGAATTTCTCTTTAAGTGTGACAAGGGCTTTAGTTAGCTTCGTTCAATGTGGAATTAAATACAATGGCTGGAGCATATTTAGGGTGATGTACAAGGGGTATCAAAATACAAAGTGAGCTTAAACAAACACTACATTAAAATACACATTGTCATGAGGGCCCCTGAAGACACACCCTCACTTGAGCACTTTTATGCTTCTTGCCACTTTCTGAAACAGTTCTTTAAATTCTCTCTCCTGAGTGTCTTTATGAGCTGGGATAAAAAAATACTGTGACTGCTGGTACTCAGTGCCACCCAGAAAAAGGCAGACTTGTAAAATCATACAGTGTCTGCTCAAATATCTTATTCACCGAAACTGGTGCCTTGGACTTCTGGTTGTTCCTTGAAGTCAAAATGAGCATGAAGGGTAATGGCTTTGAATGAGGTCCAGGCAGTCATGAAACTACAGCTGGACTCAATGGAAAGGCACTTCCAGGACTGCTTCAGAAAGTAGCAGAAGTGATGGGATGGGTGCTTGCAAACCAAGGGGCGGTATTTTGAGGTGGAAAAATGACAATGTCTTTGCTGTAGTTTATTTAAAAAATGTAAGCATTTGTCATATTTTCAATCATATCCCTTGCATCCATTTCACTATTTATGCATAAAGAAATATGCACTGAATATTCCTGTCCGGGTCACTGGTGTCACAATAGGAATTTTATGCTACTTCCCAGGTTTACTACAGGGGAAATGTAAAAAGAAAATCTAAAATATGAAGCTCTGTTCAGGTGGTAGTTATGCTTTGCATTTGTGAACTATTAATGAAAATAAGTAATAATTTAGTGCTTGTTTAGGAGGACTTTTTACAGTCTCTTTTAAGCTTCTATTAAAATCAACTACAATCCAAATTATAAACAATGATACATCCACTGTAATTTGTTAAACATATTTTACTTGTTGAAAAATTCATTCTTTACCTTTTTATTTATAGGTGACACTATTACATACCAAATAATAATTTCCTAATGTATACATTTTGGTTATCTCAAATTCCCTATTTCTCAAAATGTTTTTTCTATTCAATTATGAGGTCTTTTAAAATTTTATGTAGCGCTCCCACTACTAGAATTTGTTCAAGGCCCTATTTCTCCCCTTCCTTCCTTCCTTGTCTTTCTCCCTGTTTCCTTTCTTATCTTTATTGTGTTTCCATCTGTCTATGCTTCGTGAACTGTTACTTCACATTTTACTTTATACTCTATTTCTACGCTCTTATCTGTATGTATCTGTGATCCATAGCACATTCATTTTGGGGAACTGGTCCATATTCATATTGCACTCTGAACATTATTACTTCTCTTCCCCCACTCCCCACCATCTCTTCCCTGCCCCAGTCTTCCTGCCTCTTTCCTATTATTTCTTCATTCACTTGCTGTTTAAATTATTTGAATTTGGGATTTCTCATCTCAAAGAATTCAAACAATATTTATCCTTCAGTGTCTCATTTATTTCGCTGAACATTTTGGTGTCAACTTTTTAAATGTATGAACGATTAAACAAATACCTGTTAGGGAAAGTCCAATTATTGTTCATAGTAATAGTTTTTTCTGTTAATTCTTCTGTGTGAAATTTTATAAAATCTTGCCATGTTGACATAAAATAAAGATGAAATATGTTTGCATTTTTATTGCATATTTGCAGGGAAAAATTAACATTATATAGTCTTCCTATTTAGAATATGTTTTACCTCTGTATTTAATAAATAATATGGCCAGGGCTTTAGCTCAGTGGTTCTGCTGCCTGCCTTGCAAGCATAAGGTCCTGAGTTCAATCCCTGTTACCAAATAAATAAATAATATGTATGTCTTTCAGTAATTTCTGCAGTACTGCTTATTTGAGAACTTACAGTTTAAAAAGCATTTTATGACTTGCCATGTAAAAGTGTTGCTGCAAATGAAATATATTCTTCTATTTTGTTTAAAACAGCTATTGCCATATTTAGGATATCTATTAACATTTTATTTTTCTTCATGTATATGGCTATTTTATTACACCACTCAATTCTGTGGCTTATTTCCTTCATTTGGTCTTAGCCAAAAGACCAAGAAGTGATTGTGACTCATTCCCTTAGACAGAATCAATTGGAAACATCATAATCATACTGTCTTCTAATCCCATTATAGATACTTTGGAAATTTGAGGGCGATTTTCTGTCATCATTTTACTAGTCTTATTCATGGTTGGTTGGTTACTTAGTGTTTTGCATCTGAACCCCAGGAAGTGTGTTTCCTAATCAAAGTGATGGGAATATTTTTATGGAAGTCTGTCCATCACCTCTCTGCCTGCAAGGCGAACATTAGTGCACTCATCAGGATGAACCCTATGCTTGATCCCTGTTATGTGTTATGGAATATCCATTTTCTGTCATTGAAATCATCCTTCGAAATTGATGTATATTACAATTCCTAATTTTACCATCACTACAAGACAATTATTTACTGACCATAATGCCATTCTAATAAGAAATGATTATAGCATTCTGCTTTAGTCTCAGCTCTGGTGGCATTTTCCCAGAAGAAGGTCCTGCCATAGATCAGTTATGCAAGTCCTCTGTGGAAGTTGGATTCATGAAAAAACAAAAAAGCAACAACTGCAAAGACGTGAGGAAAACCGAATTTGGCAGAAAAGCAAAAATTCTAACCTGGGGCCAATTTCAGGCGGTGCTCCAGAGCGCCAAGTGTGAGGCGGAGCTTATTCAGCCCAGAAGCAGGGAAAACAGTTGCTGTACTATGACTGGCAGAGCAAACTGTAGACCGTGATAGGTCCCTGAGAGACGGTCGTGGAGGCATAAACTTCGTCGACGCTTCTCAGGATAAGGCAGCTTTCAGCAGCCAAGTGCAATGCTCCGTAGGAGGAGGCAGCTGTAAGTTATTAGCTTCTAGGCCTCACCACAACTGGGTGACGCGCTTACCTGCTCCGCAAAGGGGATCTGGTTTGCATGCCAACGCGTCTATGAAACCATCTCTTTCCTATTCACAGCCGCTTGTTTTTCACATTACATGCACTGCGTGTGGTCACAGTGTCTCCGGGGCTCAGGTTACTTGCTATTTTGAAGAAGCTTTCCTAAAGGATTTGGTACTATAACCTATCTCACCCTCTGACCCAATGCATCCTTAACACATAACTGAAACTTACCACCCTCTTCCTTTCCCACCCACTTCACAGTCTGTACATTCTCCGATCCAAGCTTCAAGCCAGGGCAATCGGACTCCTCTTTCGATCATTGCTGTTCTATTTGCCCAGTTAGAGTGAAAGTGGGACGTGAGGATGCTGGGAGAAGGCCCACATGCTACCGACTATCTTCCTCTCTGTCACTATTGAGCAGCTGCAGCTCTAGCTCCTTGTAAATACCAGGAAGGAGTCTCCAATCTCAATGGGATTTCCTTTGTCTGACTGGTCTGGCACACAGCACCTAAGATGAAGGATACTTCGCTTTGGCCCAGCAGGAATAGGGTGGGGCACTCTTCAGGTCTTTGAAGGAGATGTCCTCCCACGGTACAGATCCTCCAAATTGACAGAGCCTGAACAAGCTGGGACAAACAGACAGCTTCTCTGAGCCACACATCCTACTGGGTGACAGGAAGTAGAGGCTCTCCTACTGTGCCCTTTTTTGAGTTACACTACAAGTATGTGACCTTGAATTTGCCTCTTAAGTCAAATTCAACCATGCACATGAGTGTTTTATTCCAAACAATGCAAAACTGTTAGTAGCTACAATTTCATTTCTTCGTCTCAATGTACATTTTAGACTTTTCAGTAATGCTGAATGGTTGATTTTAATATATGTATGCCTATCTCATTAGTAATGCTTCCTTTTTTATTTACATTAGTAGCAAGAATGAAATTGTTTTTAATTTGAGGAGCTTGGCATAGCACAAAATTTAGTACAATTGTGTTTTACCAATCGTTGCAAGGAAGATGTGAGCACTATTCTTAGGGTGTATATTGTTTACAGATATTATTTTAATATCAATTATATCAATCAAATGCTCTTATTTATTTTTTATTTACATAATTTTAAAAAAATGAACAGAGTGTAAAAGAGCCTAACAAAGGTGTCTTTCAACCTTTGCTTTTATGTGTAATTTTATTTAACATACATTTATGTTCAATATTTAGTCTTTACTGTCTTTTACTATTTACAATTTTATTTTACTATTTACTGTCTTTTAGGCAGTTTCCTTCTGTTTCATTTATAGCCCTTACTCTTGAATTCATGTTTTCTGGGATGAACACAGCCAATTTTATTTTCCTATTTGTTGTGTTTGCCATGTATATACCTAATTCTTCATTTTTTAAAATTTATTTTTCATTTGGTTAATCTACTGTATATTTTATATACTTGCTTGCAAAATAAAGCTTTATTAGAGAAATTTCTGTTAAACACAAGCACAATGATTTGTCTTCAGCAGCCTTGTTCAATGCATCTAACACTTAGCTATTTCAGGTTTCAAAAGTCTGATTGGTCATGCAAGATAAACATTTCAATTCCATGCAGGTATTGAGGTAGCCACAACAATGCAACTAAAAAGACTCATGAAAGAAGAGTTCTAGAACTGCTTCAGACATTGACATAAAAGAAGGGATAAGTGTATTTAAAGTGAGAAGGAGTCTTTTGAGGGTGATTATTGGCAATGTACCTTTTACTCTCAATAAATGTTTTAAACTAGATACCCATTTTTAAAAATTCTACCTTGTTTGTAGATAAAAATAGACAATTCCAATGGTCAGGATGCAGGTCAGTTTCATGAAGTCATACAATTTCCAGCCAGAGCAGTAATAAGACATTTTTAATATACAGGAAGCACAGCCTCCTTCACAAAATTCATTATTTCTTGTCAAAAATAATTGATGTATCGTGTAAATTATATACGAATTGTATCTACTTCATCTTATTTTTAAAGTGTGTTTTGTTTCCTTTCCGCCTTTCTTATCTAGTTTTTTGCTATATGTATCATATTTATTTCTGTTTTCTCTATCCAAAAGGATCCATCCTGTTTTTGTTATGTTTTTTAAAAAAACTGACACTAGATTTTTCAAAATTTTGCCTTAGCTCACATGTCAAAGGGGAATCAAATCTAAGTCATCTATAATAACATTTGACTTCTTTCTAAAGTAAGATAAGGGATTGCTTATGCTTGTCCTTCTCATTCTCTCACTCCCTGACTGTAAGAGTATAAAGATCATCCCCCAGGAGTGCTAGGGACGAGGGCTCTGTAATAGAAAGTACACTGTTCTCAAAGAAGCATGGTTACAAAGGAACCGATCAGAGCGGAAGGTGGCTGTTTCTTCTATTATCCCTGAAAATAAGTCAAGCCAAAAGGAAATTCAAAACAACATAACTCAAGTTGATACGAAGGCTCCAGGCAGCCATTATAACTGATCCACAGCCTGGAGAGTCGGGTGTCAAGACTCTGGATCTCATTGTAGTGATCTGTTTACAAGGATGTTTCCACAGCCCAGAAAGTGGGGAATAATAAAGATCACTGGGTGCAATGTTTGCAGTGCAAAGGAGCAGAGAACATCACGTAATAATGTCACAGAAACCATGCAAAAAATTAGTAAAGCCAGTATGCTCGCTTAGCAGAATAGATGGATTTCATATCACTGGAGTTGCACAGTGGAAATAGTTTCACTCTGCTGAGCTTCCAATAGGTGCTGAGGGGCCATGGACTTTTACTCCCTGGAAAGTGTTTAGGACGTGGCTTTTCCTGAGTTACCATATTCGTTCAGGAAATCATTCTTCAGTGCAGAGTGGAGCATGACAGAGATGTTAAATTCTCTAGGGAAAATTGAAAATTTCATGGAAATATTTGTGAAAGAAAAGCTTCATCCCATGTGGTAGATGACTGAATTAAGAAAGTAGGTACAATTTATTTTTACACTTTCATAAGTTTTGCTCTCTGCCATTGTTAGATTTGGGGCCTGTTTTCAAATATTTGAGTTTCACATATATTTGTTGTCAATTTCTCAGTTTGGGAAAATTTTTGGATGAATAGAAAAATAGTAAAGACATTGCAGAGGGTCTTCAAAAATGTTAGTTTCTACTTCTTCAAATATTAGTATGGTTTATTTGTTGCAATTAATGAACCAACCACAATATATTATTATTAAGTAGAGATCATAGTTTACTCAAATTTTCTTAGATTCCAGCAATGTCTCTTTAAATTCAAGGAGCTAATTCCAGATATATTTAATTATGATATTTTCTTAGGGACTTCTGGGGTATTAATTTCTTAAACTTCATTTTTGTTGACTATGAGAGTTTTGAGGAGTGACTGGCAGACATTTTGGTAGAATGCCATTTAATCTGCATGTGCAAAGTTTTTCTAATTGGCTAGATTGAGATTGGGTGTTTTGGGAAGCAAGATCACAGAGCTGAAATCTCACATCACACATATTTTCTATCAAGAGTATTGCTCACTGCTAAGTCATTGTTGAAGTTATTTGTCTAAAGCAGTTTTGCTGGGATTTTCCTCTGTAAAGCTACTTCTGTACCCTCATTGCATCTTATCATCTTGGAAGGCAGTCATTTTTTGCAGACCCAACTTAAAAAATGAAGAGCATAAATTTTTTTTCTATACAAAACATTTGGGAAATTCCCCATAAATTTACTTATTCTTACTACTTTATTTGATTATTCAACCACTTATTTGCAGTAGGATGTACTCAATACTAGTTATTCCATGTTTGGATTAAAATATAGTAGTATCTTATCTACTTTTTGGCCTTCGGATGAAATTTCATTAGGTTTCTGTGTCCCCTTGTTCATTTCCTTCAAGATGCGTCTTGTCGATTTTTTTTTTTTTCTTCCTTAACTAGTGATCCTCCAATGTAAGCCAGGGTCATCTAATGTTTGCTTCCCCTAAGTATCTGCAATCTTTGCCAGCCCCTTCATTTTGTTTATCTATAAATTATCAGTGCAGCAGTGAGACAACAGACCCCCATCATCTACCATTCCGTTATTTAATTGTTGAATTGTGATGTAAGCTTAGAGTCTGTACTTTTGATTAATTTAGAAGTTCACTGAAAGTAAATTCAGATAACTTTTTGCACAAGGAAATTCGTGAGACTGTCAGGTTCAATTCTGACAAAGAAACGACTTAGAAATCATCCATTTTGGTTTCCATATGGGGAAAGTTGGTTGTTCTGAAAGTCAATGACTTTCTTGAACTCATGTGAGGGTTGAAGTCACAGTGAAAAATCCCTCACTGATATCTGTACCTGTGGCCAGGCAAAGAGATCAGGCTGAGAGCTGTTTACCTGGAGGACTGGCTTCACCCTAGTCCAGATCACTGATCATTTAGAGGAACGACACGAGGCTGTGTGTCTTCTTATGGTAGGTGAAGGTGGTAGGTGCTTATGAGCTTTGCCATCCACAGGCCTACCAGAGTCTCGGGATAAGGCTCCTGCACAGATCTTAGTAAAGCTCTGGGAAGAAGAACAGAATGTCAGTTATGGACAAACCTTTTGCAGAGGCCTTCTCTGCAGAAGAAAGACTTGCCTATGGGCTGAGGATCCAGCTGGAGAAAAGATGGGCCAATTTTGTAGCAGGAAGAGGAGTAGGATTTGAAGGAAGAACTACAAGACATAATGGAAATCAAAGCTATATTTTATGGCTCTAGAAGATATAAATAAATTAATAGTCCTGAATAGAGAACCCAGAGAAGAACTCATAGGTTATATAAAAATTTAATATATGATGATGTTGCTATTTCAGTTCTCTAGAGGAAAAGATGGGACATATTTTAACAAAGAAGGAGAACTTCAGATAGATTTAATAGTGTAAAGTCTAAAATATAAAATCACAGAAAAAACTATATGGAAATCTAAGAGAGAATAAAACTATGAAATGAAGAGATGATCATAACCAAGTCTTCACTTCAGATGCTATAAAATAAAGAATGGCATGCCTGACCCAATGAAAACAAAACTTTTCATGGGAAACACCCCATAGACAAAGTCAAAGACACTGAATAGATTTGTAAAAAATAAATCTCATGACGGGTTTAACCAGAAGGCAAAATTTCATGATGAGCAGGGCTTCACAAAGGAAAGATATCACTCAATAATAAAACTGAAAGAAAGAGAGAGACCAGGAGAAATAATTGACAGCGAAGATCATCCAAATGTTTCACCAAGTGTACAAGTAACATTTTCTTTTATGTATATATAAATGGGCAGTAGACTAACAATTTTATACCTTCACATTCAAAACTTGTTTGAAGTGACATTGAAGAAAATGAAGCAGACAGAGACAAGGATCTGATGATGAAAGACTCTAAACAGCTGTAAAGGCCTCTGGAGCTACGACCCTGTTTTAGTCACAAGAGCTTACAAGAGCTTGCAGGCTGGGGCAAAGCTCCTTGACATGTCTGGGTGTTCTGAATCAGACTGAGTGCACGACACAGGAATTTACAAGGTCAGCCTACAATGGTCACCCACAGAGTCAAATGTACAAGAGAGGAAATAGTCTGTCTTTGTGCTAGAGGTCCAAAGCCTCCAGCTGAATGCCTGGATCCCAGGCAATGTCCTGTTGGAGTCCACATCAGGAGGCTGAGGTTTCCATGATGGAAAACTGGGGGCTGTGCCTACAGGTTGAGGAGTCGGCACTAGAAGATAAAGAGTCCAACCTGGCAGACCAATGGTCCAATGGTCCATGCTGGAAATTGAAGAATCTGCTCTGAGAGCTGGGAGAGGTGCTGAAGGACCCCCGAGAACCAGAGCTCTGAGGAGGAGGACAGAAGCAGCTCCTCTGTGAAAATGAAACTCCAGGAAGCTCTTCTAAAGAAAACCAGCTTGAAATCCTCCCTTCCCATTCTCCTTTTATTCAGACAACTGTCCTCTTACGAGTGTGTCTTCTGTGCCCAGAACCATGCTGCCTCCATTCAGCTGGGTGTTCCCACTCAGGTTGACAATGAATCCATTCACCACCACAGATGGAGAAAGTGAAATGTTTCAGGCTGAGTAGGGAGTGTAAAACTTAAATGTATGAATCCATCAGAAGTCTACTGGTGAGTATCTCAATGATAACTTACATTAATCTTTTGATGCCACTAACCAAGACAGTAAATAGAAGAGAGAAAAGCTGTCTGAGGACATCACGGTAGTACGAATTCTTGTTCATGAAAAGAGTGCCAATGGTAGCTAGGAAGAAGAGAGTATTTCTAGATAGCGTAGAATAAAACGTAAAGCTCATGGTTATCAGAATGCAGAGGTCAGGGCTATAAATGGAAGAGGATAATCAATCAAATAGAGGGTAGGGCAAGTTCACAGGTGGATTTTTATCTACCGTGGGCCACAGTGAGAAAGAACTGTTGACTACTGGCCATTGGGGCCCAGTACTAGCAGGGTCTGATACTTTGGAAATCCTGTTCCTAAGGTTGAAGTTGGAGAACTATTTTTTCTGCACTCATGATTTGGTGTTCTTGGAAATGAAAAGAGCAGTACTGTTGTTCTTTCTGTTCGAGACACATCATGCCAGAGTCTACTGAGCAAAAGAGCTGAAAACCGAAATTGTGCTATGAATTAGAATATAATTCACTGTGCATGAGTGCCCATTTGAATTAGCATATTTCTTTGGCTCCAAAGCTAGCTATGTATGTATCCTCATTTTTGTTGGTTGCTTTGCATATATCTAATGTATAATATTTAAATCAAACTTATTGACTGATTGTTCCTAAGAGCAAACTACTATTTGGGGTCAGGAGAGAACTAAAAGAAATTTTCTCAGTAACAATTCTTGTAGAGTGAAGTACGGCTTAGAAAATTATTTTGTTGTAGTGTCTACCCTGAAGCTATGGTTAAAAGTGGCCTTTGTTTTCCTCAACAATGTGTACTCAGTCTCCAAACACAGCTGAATGGAGGAACCCAGTTCTCATATACTGTGGCTTCTGGCCCTGTACGAGCATGATTTTGCAAGACTCCCTTCCTCACTTTTAACTGTCTCCTTGAATGAAATAGATGATCACTCAGCCCAAATAACACAGTTTTATTGCGCTTGATTTTGGGTTGTGTCTTATCTTTCCATCCCCTACAATTATAATCTTTGTCTGTTTTTGTACAAGTTGTGGTACAATTTGATATTAACATCCTATAATGCACATCATTTTATCATATATTAAGATATTTGTGTGAATAATTACTTGTCTGGACATTTATTGAGTGTAGTACATGTCATGAAAGAATCCAAACTCTTCCGAAATAAATACATGTTCAGTGGGAAACTCGTTACGGGAAAGTGTAATTGCAGTGCAACAAGATAGTAAAGCATGAGTTGAGACAGGGTCAAGTGTGAATAAAGGTCAAAATACAGTTTGATTTAGATGTTGACTTTTAGTAACTTAGAAGCTAAGTTTATGCTGAGTTTGAAAGAACTGATGGAAGGGTAAGTACAGCTCTGCATGGATCACAGAGGGAGCACTGTGTTACCTGTGTCCTTCCCCAGAACCAAATGTTTTTGGATACACAATAATAAATATACGTGGCTTAAAACTAAATCAGTGACTTAGGAAGGAAAGAAAAGTAAAAAAAAAAACACTAACTCTACTGTATATCTCCAAATTACACCTCCTTTTTATGTACATCTATTTACTAGTGACTACTAAGATTTGAGATTTAATAATTACATCCAGGAACCATTGTACAACACCAAGTATAAGCTATAGTTTTATTTGACCTATATTTATGCAGGCAAATAATTCAGTCAAACTACCATTTTACTGTGTAACATCATATGCCTTGGGGTATTTAGAAATAAAATAAGGTTTCTGCCTTCCAAAGGCTTATAATCCAGTGTAGGAGGCAGGATGCTCCAAAAAGAAGTCAACCCTTCAGAGGTGGGAAAACTTGCCATGCAGCGCTGGGGGAACATCAAATACACTATGGCCACAATTCAGAAAGATCACTGAGACGTATTCCAAGGAAGAGAAAACTGCCTTCTACTAAGGTAGATTTGAATAGGAGCTTAGCATAAGGTTTGGCTCTCTAAAGAACTAAAAATTTCTATTTTGTTACATTAAGAAAAGGAAAAATCAGTGTTCACAAGTGGCAAAAAGGACCAGTGCATTGAATGTAACCTTTGAAATAACTGTTCCACTGAGGAGAGAGCATCTTCAGGGTCTCCAGTACAGAATACTCCAAATTTTATCAGAAATAACATCCAGGGCATGTCGTCTTCCAAGGTGATTATTTTGAATAGCCAAGTTAATTGCACGGAGAAGCTCAATTGTACGATTACATAATGCCCTTATTTTGATGAAATTATCACTTTAGATAGTTTATGATGCTGAATAAACGTATTTATTTCTGACAGACTAGGCAGCATCTCATGCCCTCTGTGTTATTTTGATTAAAATCTAGAGCCCTCTTTATTCAGCCCGCTGCATAGGTTCACATGAACAAACAATAAGTGATAATTCAGTGACACAGTGGATGAATTATTGAAATAAAATAATTCAGGCTTTCAGCCTCACTTTATGAACCAGCACAGCAGAGGGCTCTCCAAACATATTTTAATATAGAGGGATCGATGTGATTGGGTGGCATTACAATTAGATAAATCGTACAAGCTTTTACAGTGAGAAAAGGGCAATCTCTCATAGAAGGACAATTACCTAAGAAAAACTTCATAACAATGCTTCCATTATAATCTGTTGCAAATTTCTTCTGAACAAATGTCGATAGATTTAAAATGGCTGGATTTATTCCCATATGTCGGATGTGAGTTATTGTACCATCTAACAGTCATGTTCACCTCTCCCAAACCATTTTCAGCACCTATATTTTGAACAGTCATTTTGATGTAAATCTATTTTTCTGCTGGGTAATGTTTGGAATAACAAGAAAAATCATATTTTTACGAGAAGGCTGTAGCAGAATAACTTCCATCTCATCCATAAACTTTCATTACTTCATTTATATATGTTTTTATATAGTCAGTGCAAAGGTCTCCTGCTTTTGGTATATTGAGGTGTGCACTTAAAAGCAATGGGAAAACACTATGACCAATATGTGCTCCACGTAATTCTAAATGCAGGTGGGATTGAGGGAGCAGTCAGGGGTCTCGCCTTTAAAAGCACAATAATAACTTGGGTTAGAGCAGATGTCCATGAAGGACCCCACTGGCAATTACTTGACCTTCTGTAATTGTACGGCTCTTCCTCCTTCCAGCAGGAATGCTGGGTCTGAAAGAGAGGCTCAGTGTTTTCATCCTTTTAAGTGTTGACATATGTATCCAGATTTCTATTTTTAACTACATAATCCATTTTGTCGTTCAAAAAATAACATGGCTCTGAGCAATTTTTGCTTGTTTGCATTCAACGTTTCTCATACTGAGGGTCAGGAGCTCTAGTTGAGGGGGTCACTGAGGCCCCCGCAGTGGTTCAAAGAGACTGTTGATAAAGAAGGGAGCATTGATAATGAGCACTGCCGGCTCGTGGCTAGGACCCATGTGTCCATCCTTCCCACCCCGGTTCCTCCATAGCAGGCACCATTTCCAGTGATGCCCTTATCACCCCAGGATGACTCTTTGTCCCCCAAACTCTAACAATGAACCCCATTGCGATACATGTGCACAGGCTTTCTCCCTGGGACGCGACTTTAGCACAAGAAGCAAATCTTTGCTTCATGGAATAATATTAATAATTGCTATTTACTTATCACCTCCTTTTTCTTTTGCCTTAAGAAGTGTTGGAATTATAGTTTCTGAATGGGCGATTGTTAAACCAAAAAGAAATCTCTTTAATTATAACTGTAGAAATTCCTCAGCTTTACTGTTACCTTATGGTATTTAGGTTTCAAAAGTGATAGCATGCTCACTCAATAAATTTCTTACAATCAAATTTTATTCCTCATAGAAAAGTATCATTCTTAAAATGAAATATATATATATATATATATATATATATATGTATATTTCTTTATACAGAATTGGTTTTGGTAATCGGTTTTCTACCACTTCTGTTTCTCAGTAATGTTACAGTAAATACCTTAAAACAAATTGTTTTCTACCTGAAAAATTTTGAGTCTATTCAAAAAATGAATAACAGAAGAATATTTTAAAATTAAAACCAAATTAAAATTGAGAAAAATGCTAGGATTAATAGACTCAATGATGTGATACAAGACAGATATTTTTAACGCCAAGTAACAGAATAGAAATCATTTCACAATTATCACCAAATGTTGCTAATATAGCTCAAAAAGACCATAAAATCAGAGTAGGATTACTAAGTGGACAAGGTACGTTCAAATGTAAATTCAGTGACATGCTAAATAAACTTTAGAATAACAGAAAGAAACATATAAATTATTGTATTTCTAGATTATATTCAGAGCATAGGAAATGCATTAAGCACTTAGAATCATAGGAAAAGGAGTAGCACCAGAAATTATCTTCTCTTCAACCAGAGTAGCATTAAGAGGAATTATTAACACTAACCCTTTTAATGTAAAGGTCCAATGCAATGACAAATTCTATTTGATTCATTCACAACAGCTTCATTTAAGCTATGTTTTAGTATGTAATAAATTTCCTTTAAACACAGTATTTAGATGTCTATTTATGAAGTTTATTTGATGGTAGATGTAGCTGGTGTCTACATCTTGGATATACCTAAAATATTTTGCTATAATTCTTATCCAACTGTCTGTGAGGGCTTAATCTTTTATATTTAATATCTACTTTTGTTTACATATTAATATAATTAGATAACTTCTATTGTTGCTGGATATCCAATTTTTCTTTGTACTTTCTAAAATTTATATATTTATCATGCATAATTTAGTTTATCATCTCTTCTTTTTTTTTCCAGCCTAACACAGCAGTGTGTGCTGTCATAGATGAATCCTGTGACCCTCTGGATGATGTTCCTCCAAGGAATTCAGTGTGGGGACAGCTGTGCCATAAGGAAGATGCTCTGAGGTCACTCTCAGTGTGGCTGGTCTATATATACAAGGATCAAGCAAAAACTCAGATGTGTTTAAGTAAAAAAAAAAATCATTGCATTAAAGGTACAATGACATTAATCTCCTCAAAAGACATTACTCTCCATACTCTGAATATACATAACCTGTCATTCTTGCCACCTTCTGGAGTAGTTTTGGAGTCCTCTTTTGAGAATATCTTTAGGTGGTGTGATGAAAAATACAGTGAATAGTTCTGTCAAGTGTCACTCAATGAAAAGGCAGCATTGCAGAAACATCACGGGACTTCTCATCTACCTAGGTCATTGGATCTGTTGCTGTGCAACTTCTGGCTCTTTCCAAAGTCAAATTAACATGGCATAGAAATATTTTAAAACCGTTCAGGACATTGAGGCAGAAATTACTGCTCCACCTAAAGACACTCGCAGAACAGGATGTCCAAAAAACGTTTCAGCGAGAGCTAAGAACTATGGGACTCTTGCCTCAGTGCCCTGTTCGGTCATCTGCAGTAGAAGTGCTTGTCTGTCTTGCTCTACATCTTCACACTTGCAGAAAAGCTCAAGTCCTCCTTGGCTGATCCATCTGCGTTTGTGCTACTGTCCCTATAGCTGCTGCGACCCCAGCCCAGAAGGAACCCCAGGAAGAGTGGGGGAGTCCGATGAAGATGTGGGGTTTGGTCCCTTCAGCGGGTCACCAGAGAGCAAAATGCTCAGCCTGCCTGCCTGACAAAGCTTCCTGCTGAAAAAACAAAGAGAAAAAAGGCAGAATTCTCCTCAAAGAGATAATGAAAAAAATGTGTTTCCATGTGAGGTAGGGTCCATTTCTTCCCCTAAATAGTGGGCCAGGGTTTTATCTGTCCCTTATGGAGTCCTTTGGCCCCTTATCTTACACCAAGCTGTAGCACATCAGCGGGTATTCAGACTGTGTTCTTTGTGATCCATCTCTGTGCTTTTATCAGTGCTTTGGTATCTTCACTACTTTGTCTTTATCAGGTATTTAATTCTGAACTGATTTCAGAAGTCAGGAAAAAATACAAAAAGAGTAAAAGCAGCTCATGCACACACAAACACATTTACACACACACACACACACACACCTCAATTTCTCTTAATATTAACATTTCACACCATCATGCTAAAATTATCAGGAATAAGAAGTAAACTATTGTAATATTATTACTTATTCAAGCTTCTTTTATTTTGTCTATATTTTAAGAAGGGTAGGCTCTGGCTTGGCATTCTCTCTCAAAATTATATATAGCAACCAAATTATTTATTGATACTTTCTACATTATTAGATTCTTACAATTTCATCCCAGTTGAATTAAATGGAGTTTAAATAATTCCAGATAAATGTGGGAGGAATGCTACATTTTTTAATCAGAATGACTTGTTTCATAAATTGAAACAAATCTTCTGTTCCTTGTCACTTTATTCTTAAAGTAGATTTAACATTGCTTGCTCTCTCTCTCTCTCTCTCTCTCTCTCTCTTCGGTACTGGAGATTGAACTCAGGACCTTGTGCTTGAGAGGTAGGTGGCGGAACCTCTGAGCTAAATCCCCAGCCCTATTTAACATTTCTTTACAAATATTGTATTATTTGTTTTTAGATACATACGTATCCATAATCTGCTTCTTTTTTATTATATTTTCATTATTATCATAATTATACAGTTTAAAATAATAACTATTTTACTAGGTTGCTCAATATAAGCAAACAACAAAATCTAGCCTCCCTCCTGCCTCACTTGTAAAGATTTTGCCCAATTTTTACTTTTCATGTCTACGTTTTTTAATAATGGAGTTATATTCCTCTTTTACACTTTAACATAGGCATAATTTGTATTGTAAAGTGTTGATTTTGTTCTTTTTGTCTCCTAACTCCATCCTATATTGCTTTAGAAAATGAGCATAAGTGTGATCAGATTACTAATTAGTATTTACATTATTGTTTGCTATTTGTATTTAGTGATACAATTAATTAAGAATAGCCTTGCTGAGGTACATATAATACATACATCATAATTCATACATGTGTATATGCATGTTTTTTATGGAGTAAATATTTTTCATTTAGTCTCCTCTTCATATTTTAATAATCACACTCACCTCTCACAACAGTTATTCACACTTGTACTAGCTCCATCATCTCCTTGCAGAAATATGTCCTGGAGCCTTGTGACTTATTTCCAGCTGGATCAATTGCTCTCTTCACTGTGTACATCTCTCCTACTGGAATGTCACTTCACAGAACTTGTGGGAATCCACCAGGTGCCTCCTGATTTCACAATCTTCTACTTTCTTGAAACACTCCCTCCTAAGGATGAAACTAGTCTTACAGTGGATTTAGAAGAGCATGAGAGTATAGATGAAATATTTTGATTTTTTTTCCTCAGGTCTATAAATACATTCATTCTACCAACACACTTGATCATTTGACTAAAAGTTATTTCCTTCCGAACTTCCCAGCATGGTTTTATTGTCTTCTAGCTTCTAGCTGCTGTTGGAAATCTGAAGCCATTTATTTGTCTAAGTCTTTTACATTGTTATAGTTTGTTTCTACATGTCCCAGCAAAGCCTCGTGTAATCCTAGGTGAGGTTTTTTCAGAGGCCACTGAATCTAGAGTGTGTGATGCTGGGATTAAGGGTGTGTGATTACTAAACCAGTAGAGTGATTGGCTTGGCACTGCCCTAATCCCAGTAACCTGGATACACTATAAGGGACAGAAGGAGGTTTGTCTTCTCCCTTGTTTTTTTGCTGTTTTCTGTCACCATGAACTGTTGCCCCTCTGCCATATGCCTTTGAGCCAGCCAGTTATGGACTGAAATTGCCGCAAACTCTGAGCTAAATAAACCTTTCCTCCTTTAACTCGGAGTGTCGGGTATTTCGTTTCAGCAATGAGAGAAAAGTAACTAAGACATGCATGAAATACATTTTTTCTGAGGAACCTCTCTGTGAGAAGATGCCAGTGGAACAGGGGCCTTGATGATGCAGGCATATGCAGGGCTCAGCTCATTTTCCATGTTACTGGAGAGGGGATGCTTTAGTTCCCTGTGGCACCTGTGAATCACTACTATAATCACTAGCTAAAAATAACATTAATTTATTTTCCCTGCTAGCTGGCAAGCAGAAATATGAAATGTTACTTGCCTGGTTAAAGCAAGGAGTTGGACAGGGCTGGCTCCTTCCGGAGGCTGTGTGTGGATGTTTCTCCCTTGACCCATGCCTGGTGTTTGCCAGCTTTCTTTGCTCTGTGGCCACATCACCCCATTCCCACTTCTGCATTCACATTACCTGTCCTCTCTGGAATCACCTCTATCTGCTACCTTTGTGATACTAACACTAATAATAAACCTAATCAATATTGGATCATCCTGGGTCCACCTGGATAATGCAAGATCATCTCCTTATTTAAAAATCCACAATTTAATCAAGGCTCCTTTACCATGCAAGTTGTTTTATTCATGGCAGGATGACATTATTGAGAGAGGGAGGGAAGTTGTTAATCCTGCAAGTGTTCAATCAGAAAGGGAGTAAAAGCTACGACATTTTTAGATGCATTAAACTAGATGAAAAGTTACCAGGTAGGTCAGGGTTGAAGACTAGAGAAAAAGGTTTGAGTGGACCATGGGCCTTGTGCTGATGAGATTATTACAAAGCAAGAGGAAATAATTCTCTTCTTTGAAAAATGTGTGCACTAGCTAGTTTAGCTTGCACATATGGCTTTTAACATTCATTATAATGAGAAATGAAGGATTTAAGATTCCGAGGAATAAATATAGCTACTTTTAACTACAGTAACAATACAAACTAACATATATTGTTGATTTATTCTGAAAAGGCTCCTTGGTCTGGATTTTACATGAAAACCTTCACCCATTCTGGAAACCCTTCTTGCCTTTCCTATTCTCCTGATAATGACAGCTATGACTTGCCCAAGGTCACACTAAAGATTTAAGGTCAGAGTTAGGGTTCAGACTCCATGTCTTGGAATAATCAACACCAGTAATAGGGCAGAACAAAGGGCAGTGCCTTCTCCCTGTACTTCCTGCCATTTGCTTACGGGCAGCTGAAATATTGAGATAAGAAGCAAAGGGTTGTTTCTTCAGAAGCTTATGACAAAATCCAATGCAATGGTTACAGAATAAATAAATAAATTGTTTTTTAAAATGTATCATATATTGAAATGTATCATTTCTACATTTAGCGATACCGTTGTTCTCCCTGATCATATTTAATTGATAAAGGTCAAATGTTACCGTACAGTGTAACTCAATCCTGAAATATTGAAAATTTCAGCATAACATAGATGATAGTTTCCTAATTAGTAAAATTCCATATTTCAATTCCAAAGGCTAGAATGACTTCTGTGCTTTGCAATCCTGAAAGGCTATGCCAAATTATGGTTTGGCTGTGAAATGCAGTTTTGTTTTATTTCCCTAGGTGCAAGTAGGGAAGGATACAAAGCAATCCTCTTTACTGTATGATTACATGCTTCCCAATAGGAAAGACATTAGGATTTAATTATTCTTCAACTATTCAGAGCAAGTTAATTAATTTATGGAATTTAAAATGTTAGAAATTCTGGAACAATACAAAGAGCTGTAGCTTTGGTCCAGCTGAGAAAGCGGATGGGGTCTCTGTTTGCCGAAGTTTAATTTTCTGTTTTACATCAAATTGATCTGGAGGGGGAGGTGGAGTTTTTGCAGTGCTATTCAGACGCATTCATCTGCTTCTGGTTTGAGGCCACTGTACTCTTTGCATTTCCAATTTTCCCTGGTATGTAGTTCTCTGGCTCGTGGCTGGATCAGATCACTGCTTGCTAGCATAGCCTCCTTCATAGGAATACACCAAAGTGATTCATCCTTTCCTTTCCTATGTATCCAATAATACAGTGTATTTCCCCTCCTCCCCTTCCCCTATGTTGGTGTTACCCCAGCTTATGACTTTATTTTTCAATGAACATCACTCTCTGTTTTCTGGGGAGAGCTTAGCTTTCCTTGTGGAATCAACTATCATTTTACACTGACATGGTTGTTAATTCGCACTGCCTTCCTGAGACACGGGGCAAATGATCTGATTTCCTCTCAAGAGAGATCATCACAGTTCCTTTACCTTAAGATAAAAATGGTCATAACATGTACACAAAATAATCCTTTCTTCGCCGTAACTTCAAACCTATACATTTTATATGCCCCTTTCTCAGTAAATACCATTTCTAACTACCTACATCTTAAGAGATTAGCCTAGCTACACCCTCTTCTCAGAGATTCCCACGATGGATTATCCTTTAGAATCACTTAGGGAGCTTTTAAATAATGCTATAGCTAAATCCTATATCACAGATTCTGGTTCAGTCCGTCTAGGTAAAACTAGGATATGCATGTTTGGTAAAGCTGCAGAGATAACTCCATGACAGTTCTCATTAAGAACCACTCACTGTTCTAATTGTACAATCTTTAACAAGTTATTAACTTTCCAGATCATCCGGTCTCAATGTTAGCTGAACACTAATTGTCTGGGAGAAGCAGAAATTAGCTCATATCTAAATCTGACCTGCCTACCCCTCAAAGCTACCAACCACTTTCACAGACACCATCTCAGTCATTCGACTTTGAGAGTCCTGTGCCAGTCTTCACTTGATGTGTATATTGCTCTGAATTGTACCTCCTCACTTTGGTCAAAATGATATCCTGAAAACAAACTTTTGAGTATAATCCTATTTCAACACAACCATGAGGCTTCTGTAAGCTTTCTGACAATATGTTTGCCGTAAATCAATTTTATCCATAAGAAGAGTGAGCAAGGGTGCTGGTAGAGAGAACATTGGAGCACAAGTACAAGTGGTTCAACGTCCCACATTTCCCTCTTGTAGATAGTACTATGCATTAAACCAAATATTCTCACGTTGAAAATCTGGGTCCTATAGGGAAGATATTTTCAATCAGATCAGTGTCTGGTCTCAATAACATAAAAGAATAACAACAAAAGCAGCAACCATCCATTGAATGTTTCTGTACAATTTAGGTAAGCGATACAAAGGACAATAAGTACGAAGTATTAACACATTGCTTATACCCCCCGGACATTTTCCATTCAGCATCATTCATAACAGTCAATTTGTTTAAGTGTTTCAACTAGACAGACTTTGCAATGACTTCTTAGGGCTGCTGCCTTGAAACTGCTCAAAAACAATGTAGTCAATAAGATTAAGTGTTTCATACTCCAAATGAATTTAAAAACCAGCAAAGGAGTTGAACATCTGTGTTTCCAGATGATGAGGGCTTAGAACACGTCTCGAGGAGCTATTCTCTCTGTGTTGTGTAATATTTTGAATTTCAAATGACTTCAGATACACTCCAAAGATGACTACTCTCCTATAGTTTCCAAAACTGATGTTAATGGCGCTGAATGCAGAGATTGATAACACTATGAAGAAACAAGAAATTTTAGACTTGTTTTGTGTTCTATAAAATTATGATGATGAAGTATAACATCTAACTCCATTTCTTTGTACTTCTGATGCATTACATTTTATGAGTCTCACCATAGAATACTTTTCAACCATTTGGAACCAATACTCAAAGAACAAATCAGGAGGTGTAGCTCTGAGCAGCTTCAGATACCATCACTTTCCTTGGGGTGCTCTTGGGAGCTGTGAGCACTCAGAATCTTTGCTAAGCTTCTGAAATTCACACCAGCTCCATATCCACTTCCTTCTCAGGAACCACTTCTTCCCTTGCACTAATTAAAGATGTCAGTTGCCCTAAGTTGACCCCCGTCTTCTGACCCCAAATGATTTATCCATCAGTGTATAACAAAAACTATGTCTTCAGGACACTTTACATGGATTTACAAAAAAGTATTTACTTTCCAAACAGTCAAAATCTCAGTGTGAGTATCTTGGGAGTTGTCATTTGTGAGGTTTTATCACCAAGTGGAGGAAGTCAGTCTACTCTAGGAAAAGATAATAGAGCTAACAGGAGAGATGCCCAAAAAGAGAGCTGGTGACTTGTCCGTTGCTATCTTTTGTTTAGCTTGATGTATGCATGGATACTTCTCTTCCTGGATTTTAGTAGTTCAGCTCTCCTTGAATTTAATGAGCTAATTTTCTCAACTAATCTATCTTACTTTGACCTATATCTGTCTGAAATAAGCCTGCTTAGTTGCCTGGAATGTTCTAAATGTTTAGTCTCCATGACCTAAATAAAAATTATTTGTGGAGTAGATAAAGCCCTTCGCTTCTATTTAGAAGTAAGAAATGAAGCATTTTCTGATTTAAAACAACAACCACAACACATTGTTTTGTGTTGTTATTTAAATCATGGAGAAGCCAGGCAGAGCCTAATCAAACACGATGTCAGGTATAACCAGTGGTCACGCCAGCAGAGACTGACCTAACATCCGGCTAACATTGATTGATCATGCAAAGTTTACATAGAAGAAAAAAAGCTGGTGTTTTCCTAGAAAAACAAAAAGGTGGGATTGTACCACTGTCACATGCTGTAGAATTTATGAAGCACACCTGACAGAAACTATTAATGTGTTTCCAAACATAGGTGGTGATGGATAAGAAAACTCAAAATATTTGATTGACTTCCCATAAGTAGGTTTTTGTTCCGCGGTTACTTACTTCTGTATCAGAATTACAAAGTACACGAAGTGTGGTCCCCTTTCCACGTGCCCTGAGATGAACCTCTTCAACCTTCCTTTGCTGTGCCACCCACCAGAATGCCAGTCTCTTCTCACTGGCTGCACTCTTGCACTGATCTTTAACGCTGTACTCCCTCCACTCCCAGGCCTTGGCCCCCTTCGTAAACAGCCAGGAGCCCAAATCATTCCTCTTCTCTCTAGACCAGAATTCTCACAACCAAAGATTGACATTTTATTAAACACACGAACAGACCCCCTCTGCCAAACAATCCGAGCTCCATAAGTTCAGAAACGCCTGCTTGTGTAGCCTGTCTACCTTCAGTGCTTTTCCTCTTCTTGTCAAATTCAAATAATGTGAAATAGGATCTTTAAAAATATGGTGAAATGCAGCTACCTTAAAAAGTTTCCATTCTTACTTGTTCAAATGAGTAGCTAGGATGTAGTATGTGAGAATAGAATGTAGCAAGAATGAGGGATAGGCACGACAAAGGTAAGGATTTACTTCTAAATTTACAGTTGCACAGAATCAAACTGAGGTCAGCACTCCATGTAGCACTTTGGAACAGGTAGTGTGCACGTCTCCATGAGATTGTTAATGCAGCCGTACATCACCAGTGTGATAAACATTGTGCACAGTAACACTGGATGGAGGAGGTTAAAATATTCTTATACTTCCTGGGGAGAGCAGATTTGGGGGAGGATATTTACTGGGTACTATTTTTGAAGACACTTTTGTGAACATTTTCAGGTACACAGAGACATTTGTGCAGAACCTAACAGCCATCCCGTGTGCTTGCTGCCTGTATATGTGGACAGCTTCCCGCAGTATCAAAATAACCAGGTACAGCGTTCTAGGGAGGCATAAGATGCAGACAGATTGGATAAATATCAAGGAATGAAAGTGATGGTTCATAAAATCAGGGTATGTTTCATTATGGAAGAACTCGCTGGAGAGCTTCCAAAGTGGCTGCACCGCTTCCCACTACCAAGAGCAGTGCCTGAGAATTCACGTCCTCAGTAGTGTCTGTAGTTTGTCAGTGGTTTAGATTTTCACCATGTTACCAGGTTAGTGGTGGTAACTGGTGCTATTCTGAAGTAAAATGATGCCACATTTATTCGGCAACCATTTTCTGAATGTCTACCTTTCGTCAGGCAATGTGGACTTGAGTTTCACGGATAATTTCTTTTCTATGAATAAAGCCTGAAGCCCAGAACAAGGACGCTGTGGACATAGGGTGACTAATGGTGACTTTTTTCCTAAATCATTATCTTACTTTCAAATTCTGTTATCCCGTTTTTCTCCAACCATACATAGTTGCTAATCAGCATGCTTTCATTAACTTATTTTTATTGCTACATGTTTGGGCGACATAATAATTGTATTCCTCCCTGGGAAGATGGTACATGTGCAGCACACATGCCGATTCCTTTCTTCATTCCTTTTCCTCTCCCCTCCTTCTCCCTTCTTCTCCTGATTCTTGATATTTGAGAAAGATCTAACTCCCTACTCGTTATTATGTTTTATTTTGTTACTTGTTTATACTCTGGGTTTCTCCCATAGGAGAAACCACGTGGCATTGCCATTGTTTTCATCTCGAGATGTCTAAAAGCAGCCCGTTACTTGGGAGTGGCAATTTGTGAGCAACTGAGGAGAAGGAAAAGGAAGCCAGGCAAATGAAGGCAAGGCTGGACAGTGCGGGCTGACTGTGAGCTGGCGCCTCATGAGTGTGACCCCAGGACCCCTGTGGGTGCCCTTCCATTGCACGCATATCCGATTGGAAGATGAGCGTGAAGAAATAGTGCCTGGAAATAGACCATGGGATCGAAGAAAGGAGTGTTTTCTTCTGAAGGATTTTGTCTCTTCCCTCACATTGTGTGAAGTTTGTCCCAAAGAGATTCATCTGATTTAGATGAATCATTCCTTTTGGTGGCTACTTGGGTGCTGAGAACCTACATTCCTCAGTGTCGTGCTCTACCCAAGTCGGGATGAACCAGGGAGAGCTAGAGATCCTGAGGTTGAGTCCATGGATGGTTTCTCTGTGAATGGCCTGAGAAAAGACCAGGATCTCTCAAGAGAGTGACTTGCTGTTCTGATAATGGTAATGAATCTTGAACAAGGTACCAAGGAAGTGGATGGTGTGTAGAATCAGGGAGAAAACCATATAAATGTGTAAATAATATAATAAGGAGAGGAATCCTGTACAGTCCAGTAGCATCTGTGTAATACGGAAGTGCTTAGGAAAAGTGAATCACAAAAACATTTCCCCCAGTTGACAAATTATACTTCAGCAGAAGACTGAAGGAAACACAAAGTAAGCCATGTAGCAGAGGGGAAATGAGACAGGGAATTAGCAGGGATGGGCCTGGCGAACAGATTTAAGAGGAATCAAGAGTAAAAGTGATAGATAAGTCACAAAAGGCCTTACTCACCGCCTCGATGAAGGAGCTTAGACAACTCTACACTACAGGCAGGGTCCCTTGCAAAGAATTAATTACCAGGTGGCAAGATTGGGTTATACTTTAAACTTTGTAGTCTGCTTGCATTCTTTAAACAGGAAGACAAAAAGTACAAATAAAAAGCCCTAACATTTTGTCCCGATGACCAGAGGAATTCATTCTCCATTGCCACCCCCAGACGTGCTTGTGGGTAATCCCAAGCCACCTGTGTCTTGGCCTAACCTTGGAACCAGGTGTCAATGAACTAGTTGCTCCCCAGGCACCAGTTCCCCAACGGAGGGCCCCGAGGCAGCATCTGGAGACAGTTTTAGCTTTGAGAAGTGTGAATGGCAGCTGACACCCAGTGAGCGGGGGTGAGGAGGGGCTCACTGTCTTCTACCTCCCTGGTCTACCCCCTTGCAGATGGTCAAGTTCCAAAGCCAGAGACGCTGAGGTGCAGTCCAGACACCTCTGTGGGAGCGAAGTCCATCCTTTCTGTCTGAAGTGCTGTTGCTTCTTTTCTATGTGTGCAGTTTAGCTCCTGCCTTGTGCTTTCCCTAAACTTTTGAGAGAATCAGCATTCATCGTGTCTGGGATGTTTCCCTGGATAAAATTGCATCACCTCCTTTCTTTTCCACTCCCCTTTCCAATCCCTTTTACCAGTGTTTGTTTGTTTGTTTGTTTTGCTTTGTTTTGTTTGCAGAACACTTCTGATTGGTTTTTCCATCATGTATTCGTGGAAATCCCATCCCATTTGAATCTGTTGGTCCTATAAATTATACCCTAACTCACAGAAAATCATATAATAAAACTCATATTATTTTATTTAATAAATAAAATTATTTTTATAATTTTTTAATTTATTTTACTTATACTTTTTGAAATTATCATTTATGTCTTCTGATCTATAACAGTATATAGTCATGAATATGACTAAATTTTAAATGTTCTCTACTCATTCTTAGAAAACCAATGAAGCCCCTGTATCTGTCCTTTCAATATTATGGCTTCTATGTTTAAATAATCTAATTGATGTTAAAGCTAGCCTTCTTCATTCTACAGGAACTTTTGAACTATGCGATAGAATGGAAAGAATACAGTTAATGAACATAGCGTAGGACCCTGGAGAAAAGCGGTATCGATGAAAAAACTGTAGAGACCTGCACAAAGCCAAACAATCAGTTAATATTGAACAAACTCGAATTTCTTGTTTTTGGTAAATATATCACAGACAAGTAAGAGGATAACAGCGGGGGAACTGTGGAAAGAGTATCTGGCAATTCTCAGTAGTATCTTTTCGCCAATTTTGTAAATCTTGTCTGATAATCTTGTTGCACGTTTAAATTGTGAGCCATGAATGCCACAGTTCTCATGTAAAATGTCACTGTGGCTCTCTCCACGTGATCTCCAGAGGGGAAAGATTCAGATTCATTTCACTGAGAATGTGTGATGGGAAAAGGAACAGCCATAGAAGAGGGTTACCAAGAGTTTAGGACAGTTTTCAAATGAAATAACTATCAACTATTCTTCCGAGTTTGCCTAGGTAAATGTAGCAGGGGCCATGATAGTTGACTATTTTTGATGTGAATTTAAGTGGAGAGCCGGGGACTGTGAGGATTTGCTTATTTTCGTTTCTGGAAGACATTATGTATACCTTTATGCAATAAGCAAAGTTGGAAGTAAAACCCAGAGATAGTTTAGAATTTACGTTGAATTTCAGGAGCATAAATATTTTAGTGTACGTGTGTTCCAAATATCGCATTTGTTGTTTATCTGAAATTTAAATTTAAGCGGGCATCCTTCATTTTATTGAGCAAATGTGTACAGCAGGGACCCCCTGGGCCTATGGTGCACTGCCTCTCTCATTAGGACCATAACTAAAAGCAGTTTGTATTCTACTGGGGGAACAGCTACGTACTTGGCAACTTGAAAGCATGCTACACTGCGAGCGATTCTAAAATAGAATTTAAAATACTTCACCATCTTTCAGAGAGAACATTTAATTAGAACTGAGGGAATTAGAGAGGACTAATGGAAGGGATGCTATTCGTGCTGGGTCCTGCCAGGAGTGAACAAGCTCTGCAAATTGAAAGATGGGTATTTCAGGACAATCAGCAACGCACAAAAATCACACAAGTTCACTCAGCAAATGTTCCGTGATTGATATTAGAGATCCAATTCCATATTCTTGGAACCAGGGAAAGTGCTTTTAGACTCACAAAAATGAACAAAGAAAATGTCGTTTTCCTACAGCATAAATTGAAGCACAGACAGGGGGCATTAATAATAAAAATCAAACAGTACATACCTTGCCGTGCTTGCAAAATGTAAACAGCATTAAGGAAGATTCACCATGATGAGACATAGGTTAGACATAAAATAATCCCTGCAAAGGTAATATTTGAGCAGACCTCTGGCAGGAAAAGAAGAAAAGAATCAAGCTGGGCGTTGCTTGAGGAGGAGAACGGCAGGCAGAGAGAAAATCAAGTGAAGGAGCTTTGGGTGCAAGTGTGTTTGCGCGGTGGCAACACAGAGGCCTGTAGTGGAGGCACGCGACGACTGAACTGGGCCTAAAGCAGAGCTGGGGCCTGCTCGTGGATAGGAAGAGAAAGAGGGAGGACACTGCGGAGACGATTTTAAATCGCAGGAACATAGAGTAGCACGAGATCCTGGAAAACGAGGGAGGGCGTGAGCAAAGACCACCCGCGGTGGTAGGGAGGCTCACGGATGCCACCTGCGTTTTGAAGGGTTGGACGAGGAAGCCAGGATTTGCTCACACAGGTCGCCCGGAGTCTAAAGGACCACCTAGGGGAAGCATATCATGTAATAAAAGTCACCTCATCGTCGATGGAACGCAGGGGGGAAAATGACGCAGTCATCTCGTTCCCACACTGACCCAAGGGTCTGCTCCAGCTCCTTACGGCCTCCCTTCATCCCTGTGCTACCGTCACTCACCCCACTTCCTCCCACCACTGTGAAACAACCCTTATCTGTTTTATGTTTAATCATTTCTGGAGGGCAACTTTATGATTCTTCATTTCTTCTCTATGTTAACTGACAAAATCCTGTGTATTTATGAGTACAGTGTGGTGATTTGATATGCATTATATGCAGTGATTATTATCATCCAAGTAATGTGGCTATTACCTTACACATTTATCGTGTACTGGTAGATGCACTTGAAATCTGTTCTTTCAGAAATATTAAAATATAAATTACATTATTACTTGCCATGATTACCATGCTGCGCAAATAATCTCAGAACTCTCATTCCTTTTCCCTGAAACTTAGTATCCTTTGGGCAGCACCTTCCCGTTCCTCGACCCTTACCTCACCCTCTGGTAGCCAGTGTTCTACTCCCTAAGTTGTGATGCCACCTGTCTTACAATCCATATATAATGAGATCAGGTCAAAACTGTATTCCTATGTCTCCCTTTTTTTTTTCAGTTAGCCTATCTCTCGGATTTATCTGTGTTGTTGTAAATGACAAAACTTCCCTTATTTTAAAAAAAGACTGTATAGTATCTCATTGTGTATGGATACTATATTATGTTTCTTCATCCGTCGGTGGAAAATTCGGTTATGCCACATGCTGGAGATCACAAATAATCTTAAATAAATATGAGCGTGCAGCTATCTCTTTGACATTCTCATTTCAGTTGGCAAAGTAGGACCCAGAATGAGAGAGCTGGATCCTATGGTAGTTCATCTTTGGATTTTCTAAGGAACCTCCATTTTCTTTTCTACCATGTTTTCTTGCTTTTGTACAAAGCGTGTCCAAGAATCCCCTTCTGCCCATATCCTTGTGAGCACTGTTATTTTCCAGTACGTTTTTGTAGTCATATACTGTTGACCAATATTCATGTCTTATCCAGCATAGTTTCTTAAATTTTCAGGGCTTACATCTTCCTACTTATTAAGCATGTTAGCATGCTTACCTCTTTCTGCTGTTCACCAAATTCAAATGTCTAACATGTTAAGCTTTGATTGGATTTACTTCCAGACCATTGCGTATGTATATGCTTTCTCCCTTTTCATCATCCTATTTAACTAAGTGTTTTTCTAGGCTAAGACCACATTCCCCGGCATCTGTCAGGATGGTTGACCATTCACCTGAATGCCAGCCAACCCTGCAGCTGAGGATTGTGCCTGACATCTGCCCTTGATTTCCAGCCCTGCTTCATCGGCTGTCTGGAAATGACAGTGTTGGACAAAGTAGGGAAACTTGATAACCTAGAAGATTTCGTGATAAAGAAGACAACTACCTAATAGTAGAATTTATGCTATGTACCAGAAGAAGACATTATTTTTATCAGAAAAATCAATTTTAAAAATCATCCTCTGCTTCGAAAGGTGAGATGCTCTTTGTGTCTTCCAAGGCTGTTTGCTATGAATATGTCCTGGAAAAGATCATCTAAAGAAAGATAATCATATTTCTCTTCTCTGTAACATGTGCAAAAATACAAGACTGACAGAAAAAATTGGCTCCCCAAAGAATTTTTGCATTTTATCCTTATTTTCGTACTTTAAAATGTACATCTAGTTTCACAACAAATTGAGAATCTACAATATATTTATCTTAATCTGGAAATCCTGCATTTTTACATAAAGGTTCTTGTCACCAAGGCCAGTGACCTGCCAGGACCTATTTCAAGAATCTTTTATAGTTCTCCTATTCAATCTTTGCAAAACACATCATGGTAAGTAGCTGTAAATACTCTATCTTTGATGCCCTATGTTAAGATTGCATTTTGAAATTGTTTTCCCCATGGGACTAATGGTATCCAGTTAGCATGTACAGAGAACCAGGTGCTGGCTTTCCTCTGACTATGACAGTGGGCTCTCTGGTTTCAAAATGTCGCTCTGCTTCCAAAGTAAGATCAAAAGATGAAAGATTCTTGAAACACTAAAATCATCTGTGATTATTTTTCAGTTGTTGGAACTGAAACAACTGAAACTGAGTAGTGCTCAGTTTGTGACCCTCCTGCATCAGCCTCCCAGAGTGCTGAGATTATGGGCTTGTGGCACATGATTGAAAGTGAAATGCTTAAAAGATTTGAACATATAAAGTAGATATTTTCTACCCATGGAGAGAAAGAAAAACGATGGTACCTGAAAAAAATAGCTCTTATAGTGATGAGTGAAAAATGTAGCAAAAACAAGACCATGTTTTTGTAAAAAATAAACCAAAGAAAATATATACATGCTTATGTATTGCATGTGACATTTCTTCCTCGTAAAATTCTTCCATAAGAATCATCTCATTTAAAATAATTATAAAATCCATTAGTTACATTATTTTGATAGTTGGTAACAGTAAAAATAAGTATTGTGAATGATCTCACACAAAGTGTAAGAAACACTTAACAGTCATCAAGTGCAGAATTACTCAAAAAAGTACCAAGTTAAAAATATCGTTGTTCTCTTCAGAACATTACATGTGATTTTTTTAGCCTTATCTATTTATTTATTTTTATTTTTTGCTTTGTTTATCAGAAGAAAAAAAATGGCTGACATGCTGAAAGAACTTTGTTTCTTTCAGAAATAGTTTCCAACCATTCCGAGGACAGATGATATTAGCCACCGCGGTGGGTAAGTTACAGACAATGGATTGCTACATTTGAAGTAAATGCAAGAATTTAGCTAAAGGCAAAATACAACATGTTTCTAACAACGGTTTTAGTTCCACTAGGGCCACTGTTCAGAGACTTCCTGGTATTACAGGAGCTGTTTTCAATCAACAGCAAATATTAAGCACTTCCAAAATGGCTATACTTAATAGGAATGAGTTTAGCCTGAAGATAGAATATAATTTATTTAATGTTATTACACTTGTCACAATTAAATAAATACCTAGACCAAATAAGTGATTTGCAATGACTTCCTTTTTCTTCTATTTAAGGTACATAGCACCTCACACCCTTAATAAAATCCTCAGAGCAGCCATTCAATTTGCTTAATAACATTTTATTGGGGAAGGTATTCATAATGATTAGTAATATAAATAGATAACCTAAACAAATAAATTAATCTGCCAGGAGAAAAGCATTGTGTTTCAAAAATCCAGCATAAGCTTACATTTGCACAAATGGATGTTCATGGACCTTTGTCACATAACACAAAGTCATACATAGGATATTTTTAGTTTGAACAAACTTTTTATTTTCACAAAATATTTCATTCTCTTCTAGACAGAACCTCCTTTTGTAAATAAAGAAAATACAGCCATACTTCATTTTCAATTAACTGCAATGTTGCTGACTAATTTGTGTATTGTAGTCTTTGAAAACCAAAACTTGTTCGGCAAGATGACTCCGAGGGAAGTAGTAAATTTGCCATTTTAATATTTAAAGTTTGTGGTATTTAAAATTGGTTCATGTAAACATAACCAAATTTGAACACAGAATCAAGCGGAAGTATACACATTTTAAATAGCTTAATGCAAAATATGTGCATTAATCAAAACCACTATTGCTGGGAAAATCTAATTCTATGGAGCTTTTGTTTTCCAGCAGGAGGAAAGCTAAGTCACTTCACCAGGGGGGCTGTTCAGTAATGAATGGCCGAGCCAAATTTCACTGTCACACAGGACATCATTTTAATGGTTCCAAGCTATGTTCTTCTGCTTGGTCTATCTTGGTGACTGCCTCTAAACTAACTAATCTGGTAAGAAATGTAATTAGTCTACGAAAAGCAATGCTATGTGTTTCACTTAATTCATATTTTTCTTTCAGTATCACCAATGCATACCAAATGAACTGTTCTGTGTTAGTGGTGTAACTCTGCATCTTGCTGTCACAAATCTTGTACATATATTTAACAGATCAGTACTTAAATATCTAGCATTTTCTGGATGCAGCACCATTAAATGGCTATGTGTCAGGTAAAATGAAAGAGCAAGGGACATCAAAACTCTTCATGGAATTTTAAAAGCAGTCAAGTATCAAAGAGAAAAAGTGAGCGCTATAAATTCAGGACACAGAGCCAAGCTATGAGCAAGGAGGTAGCCTGAGCCAACATCAAAGAAATCGTAGCTTTTAGGAATATGACAGGGATATCTGCAATCACCCTGAGTCGTCTTAAAGTATTTGTCCACAATTTTTGTAAAGGGATGTTTTTCAGTTTAACAGCGTATTTGTTTTTGAAGCCCATACATATGATCAGTATTTGTAGAGATGTGTTCTTTTTATGTCTTGGTTTGAGAATTAGTGAAGAATAGGTAAGATGTATTTAGGATACAGGCATGTCTTAATGTGGACTGAAATTTTGACTTTAATCCTTTCAATTTTATGTCACTTTTAGAGATGTTTGTGTAAAAGCATCATTTTCCTTGCTCATGAGCTGCTCACAGTGTACTTTCTTCATCTGAAGATGAATCAGAGTCATATGATTACATTAGGACAGTCAGTATTTGACAAAGAATTTCAACTTAGTTTTTCATATTCTCTATTAAAATCTGAGATAGATACTGCAAGAATTGCTAATCATGTAAATTAACCATCATTCTACGCATTTATTAAACAAATCAAGCGGCATAGAGCCTCATTTACAGAGAAACTGGGAGGCTCCGGTCCACAGGAGAGTTGTCTTCACAAAGGGCTGGTCCACTGGAAGCCGTCTGTTAAGCAACAGGATGAAATTATTCCTCTGTATTTCTGAAAATGTGAGACATTCATTGTCCTATGCTGTGTTAAATTGGTTATCTCAGAGGCTTATGGATTTATCATTTCCTCAGAATTATATGTAAAAGTCCTACTTTCACTTATTCATTGTATGAGTAAAAATATGAAGAGACACACATGTATGTTCCCAGGTAGCACAGTTTCTGAGAAGAATTGTACTAAAACCAAAGCTCTTTAGATCTAACATAACATATTTTAGTTTAAGGAAACATAAAAATGTAGGACTCGACTACATTTCAATGATTTTAAGCAATGTAAACTTACTGATTTTAGAAACTTAAGAAGAAAAGAATACATTGTGTTTATTCATTTAATCCTTTGAGTTTCTGTTTGCATTCCAGGCAATGTGTCTTCCTCTTAGGTCCCCACAGGGTAATAGCAAGGAGTTGCTACATGGGCCCTCATAGTTACACAGAATCCTCCAGTCCTGGGTTATTTAATAGACTCTGACTCTTATTTTTGTACACGTGAAGTCAACACATTGAAAAAATGATTGAGTATTTCATAGTCCATGCCAGGTGTACAATGAATGTGTAAAGGCCATGATATGTGGAGAATCTTTCCAGCAATGGTCTTTAGCCATTGGCCCCTTTAGTTTTAAGACACTTCACACACAGAAGACATTGTGTCAAATGGGGAAAGTTAAAGGGAAAGCAAGCATTAAAAAAAAATCAGTCCAGTTCTGTGTGTGCAGACATTTGTATGTGTTTAATGTGTAAATGAAAACATATGTCTAGTGAATAATTTCAGTTTGGAATATTCAATTTTCAGCAAGCACATATATGTTGGATGTTCATTACATGAATATTCAATACTACTCTATATTTGAATAATATATATATATATACACATATATATATATGTATGTGTGTATATATATATATATTTATATATATATATAGTATAGTCCTGTTCTTTCCTTTTTTAAAACTAAGTAGTCTCAAATTTTATTTAAAAAGTAAATATATGTGAAATGTGTGTTTTACCGAACAAAAATCTATGTTTAGAAATGCATACTACATGGCTCAGCTCTTCTTTGGCTATTCTTTTCTTTGGGGTTAGGGGTTTTGATATATAGATTCTGGGAGACACATTTTCCATTCTGTCGGTGCAGTGCAAAATGATCATCACATCCTTGTGTTTTCTTGGAGCTTGCAAAGTTAGAGGCCCAGCCTCTCAGTGCCTAAGCATTGTGGTGATCTCAGATGCTGGCCTGTAGGTAACCTTGGCTTTGGAGGCATTTCCAGGCTCTGTTTCATAGGCAACTGGAGACCACAGAGATTGCTGCGTTAATGTAATTGATATTCAAGGGAACAGGTATATTTATGGCTTTTAGGAGGCTGTTACTTGCTCTTAAGCTGGGAGAATTCAGCATGAAAGAGCAGAGCGATGTCACAGGGCAGTCCAGGCGGCCCAGATCTAAGCAAGATCGAAAACATCCCAGAGTCCCGAAGGCCATGCATGTGTGTTTTTTTGTATCATGCATTCTATGTTTCAAAATCCTCTGCAAACATCCCATGCAAGCTGCATACACTGATCTGCTTTTCCTTGCTGATTTTATCTCCTCTTAGAAGTAAGGTCAGACACTCAAGGAGATAATTTTTTTTTTTCATATGAGGCTGTATCATATTGAAAGGACTAAGGCTATCAAGTCTCATTGAAATGACTCAGACTATCAAATTGCATCAGAACAAATCAGCAGTTTTAAAGGCTGCAGTGTAAAGGTGAAATATGGAAAAGATCAGACCATGCTACTTTGGCTCTTATTTTTCCACTTCATCCTTCTCTGTTGCTGGCATGGTGCCCTGCTTAAGATTAAGGTTAAATAAATATATTTTGAATGATTAGGGAGATAGGCAATAAAGTCATGTAAAATGATGGAACGAATGAAAAAGTGAGTGGACCTTTCCTTCTGTGTGAACCCAACCCTGGAAATAAATATTTAGTTGCATAAGAAGGTTTTAAAAAATGAAAATTAGCCGGGGATTTAGCTCAGGAGTTTGGTGGCCTGCCTTGAAAGTGAAAAGACCCGAGTTCAATCCCTGGCACCAAAAAAAAAAAAAAAAAAAAAAAAAAAAAATTAGAAATACCCCGAAGGAGGGAAATTATTGAAGCTGGATGGCTTCGTGCATAAGAGGCATGGAGTCATTTGGCCTTTTATTAATTGCATGCAGATCTCATTGACAATCAAACTGCAACTTCATAAACAATGCTGTTAAACTGTTAGTGCTGAAATTCATTCTCGTAAACACTCCTGACAATGATCACAAAGCAATAGTAGTTTATTTATCAGACAGTTTTATTATATAGAGCACTTATTACTTTTAAGCATATAAAAGTGATGTTTGAAAGGGCTTTTAGAAATTGGACATTTTTCCCTGCAGCAGAATTAATTGAATACAGTATGGGAAGACATTAGGAAAAAATTAAAATGTGTTCCATTTGAAATTGGCAAAAACACCCGCAATCTCAATCGACTTACGAAAGACTAGAAATGTAAGGTGATTATATCATAAAATTTTTATGTGAGCCATTAGAATATTGCAGCTTTGAGAAACAAATAATAGCACTTCAAGAAAGAAAGGGTAATTATTCGTGTTCTCTGTTTAGGCAGAGATTTCTGTGTTCTTTTTTGACAGTGGATGCAGGGGCAGAGGAAAGAATGAATCTAGAAAGTCCCACATCCTTTGCCTTCGCTTGAATGTTCTCGGCCTCAGTCTCCTCTTTGTGGAAAATCTCTCAGTACCTTGAGTGTACGAATAGAACAGTAGTTGTATTATTCATTCTGAAAAAGTGATAACTTACAGTCAACCTATAGTGTACGGAATGTCTTTATTTTAAAGAGTATATATGAAAATTTTGATTAGAAAAACTACAATATTCTAGAGAAAATAGCAAATGGTATATTTCACTTTGAAATTATAGAAAATAAATCATGATTATTTAATTTTGAAACTAAAAATCAAAATAAGGTAGATAGCTTTTAAGAGTTAAAACATTGTACAATTGGATAAATTTTTCCTAATGTCTACAAGCAACAAAAAATATATGACCTTAAATACTATTCAGGGTGGATTGATGTTGGATATGTGAAGAGTTTTAACAGCAGGTTCTTAAGTTTTATATAAACCTTACATTAAGTTTTTAGAATATTTATAGAAATCAGAATTTCACATTTTCAAAAACAATGTAGCAATAGTAGTAGTTATATCTATCTATACAGGGGCTCTTTTAAATCCCTTATTTCTATTTTCTGAATGACAAAATTGATTTGAATCGTCCCTCTTCTGAGTTAATATCTCACTTCATAAACTGCAAATTTAAGGGTTCTGAGGCTTCTTCTTCCTGTCCCCAGGGAAATTGCAGAAAATTAAATATGGCTAAAGGAACTCAAATAAACTTCAGGTACACATGCAGAATCAGACAAATCCTAGAAAAGCAGGACTCGGAGGAAATTAATAGTCAGAAGCAGACAACATTGCTTCGAATTATAAAGTCTTCAGAGAACAAATAATGTCCTTCAGATGAAGTCTCTGGGTAACTTGCTTTGCTTTTTCAAAGACTATTTAGATGAACAGGAAACAGGAGAGTTCTGACCTGAAATAATTTCTTACCTGTGGTTTAATTCTAGATTGGACTCTAACACTCATATTCTCATCATTATAAATTAGTAAATGTTTGGAATGAACACATTTTTAATGAGTCTTTTTCTAAATTCTGAGTTTTAAGAACAGCTGAAACCAATAAAAAAAAACTTGATGTAGGGCACTTAAGAGAGCAGTGTGGGAGAGGGGAAAAGGAACAATATCACCCATGGAGAGGAAACAACTCGGCCATTGTTTCTCTGGCAGCATATGAGTTAAGAAATTAAGTGGATTCTTGACTTATGAACCCAGTTGTTTCCCCAAAGTTGGTTGGAGGTCAATACAGCTGAGATCTGAATGTTTACCTGGGTACACGCTATAGATAACAAGCAGATGAATCTTCCATTAACCTAATTAACCCAAGTTGGGTCCACTTTTTAGTACCTTTTGACTGTAAGCATTTTTACGTATTGAATTTAGAAGAAAAAGAGAGGGAATGAAGAAAGAGGATTTAAAAAGAGGGAAGGAGACATAGAAGATAAAAACTAACGTTGAAAAATAATTCACTGACTGAGTTCCATGGGTGTGTCACAGAATTTATTTCCAGCCGAAACTGCATTTGGAAAACTCATGCTGAAATAACTTCAGTGTTTCTTGGTGTCTTCCTTTCTTCCTGTCTTACACAGGAACCATGGGCTCTCAAAGAAACTCAATTCATCACATTATGATTTCTTATCACTTGAATTTTGAAGCAGGACTATAATTCCTATCACTGTTTTTCAGCTAACAAGATTCACTAGTGCTGCATACTGACCCAGTGTCTCCCAGGGACCTGCTGGGATAACTGCATGGGGGGTGAGTTTGGCTTCCTCTTGAGTTAAGGGCAAGCTGATGGTCTGGGTTTGAATAACTACAACAACAATACAATAAAACCCCATTCAGCCAATCATTTGAGAATTCAGAGCTGAGACCATAGTACTTTATGAAATAAGCCAGGCATATAAGCTCAAATATTGCATGATTTCTCTTAAATGGCACACCCAAAATATAACTAAAGATTTTTAAAAGGTAGATAATAGGAAACAGAGAGATGAATTGTTTGCGTACGGGAAGGGGAACAAAATGTGTTGGGGGAGGGTACTGGATGGAGATTTAAGAAAAAAATTATGATGTGTTCTGTACACGTACCACTCCCCACGAGGAATGTGATCATTTCATACTGCATGCGGATAATATAAACAAATATGCAAATAGTCACTACCATTTCTGAAATTTAAACTATCTTTCAGGTATAATTAATAGGCTGTCCAAGTTGTATTTGCCTTTCCATTATTATGTAAAAGTGTGCGTGTGTGTGTGTGTGTGTGTGTGTGGTCTGAGGATTGAATTCGGAACTTCTTCACTGAACTGCATTCCCATGATCTTTTTAATTTTTTTTTCAAGTTTAGAGATAGATTTTCAGTTCCTAATTTGCTTAGCCTGCTCTCCAAATTGTAATTCTTCTGCCCCAGCTTCCCAGATTATTATGCGGTTAGAGGTGTGTGCCACCATGCCTGGCTAATATAGAGATACATATTAGAAGTTATAGCTAACCAAAAAAGTAAAATCACCCAGGAATACATATTACATACTTACTCTACCCTTTATCAGTTGATAAAATGAAAAGAAATATTTTCCTGTTGGGTTATTGGATCTGATATCTTATTTATCAAATCTCACTATAAATTGATGGTAGACCTTGAATTGCAGGAATCTTTCCCTAATTTGAAACAAAAGGCAAAATGAAATGCAAAAAAATAAATCATGGCAAAAGCAACAGCAACAATAATTCCATAAGAAAAACCACAAAACTTTGACTACAGGAGGTCCAGGTTTCGTTTGACAAACATCATGAGATAGACTTACAATGAAATAAAATGTATCAATAATGGTAATATTCAAGTTTAAATTATCAGTGGTACCATGATAATCTTGTTTTTACCATCTTTAAAGCATTCAAAAGCCTACTTAAAAGTTTAGGAAATCAAAAGTTGTTAAGTGTGACAAAGATGTTTTATGTGGTAGGCATACATCTTAGAGTTCTTTAGAAAACAAAGTGCATATGAAAAATATGTATGCCTGCCAAGGATACTTGCTGGTCTCAATGGTTACCAGATCATTCCTTTGTTATTATTTCTTATTAAAATTTATCTTTTAAAAATATTTAAAGAATAAGTTTATCTGTAAGAGTCTACTCAGCTGTATGCTTAACAAGCAAAGCAGCACATGTACACACATTCGCAAAATGTGGTTTTTACAAGGGAAACAAAAGCTTTGTTGAAGTTGATCCTTTTATCCCTACTTCTGAATGAGAAAAGTCCTACAAATTGATGAAACAAGTCAAGGGAAATGTGCATAATGTGGATTGTGCAGTGTTTGTAAGAATAATACTATCCAAATTGGAAATACAAATGGAGTTCAAATGATGGAGAGTTAGAGCCCTTTAAATTAGATAGGATAAGGGTTAATCATGGGGAGAAAACATATATGAACTCCATCTGCCTCTCTAATGGAGGAAGCATGTGCTTGTGATCAAAGCTCTACAGCTGGGATCAATTCCAGCAGTTGCTGCGATTCACAGACTTAGGCACATAGGAAAGACGGGATAAAAGGATTCTGAAATGTGTTGTTCCCTCTGATCACTAATCTGCTCGTTTAGTCACGAAGATTTTGGTATTTCACTACTGGTTTTTCACATACCTTCTTTAAACTTCTTGCAGACATAGGGGGAGATGGATACAAAAGGAGCATTTTATTTGTTATACTGTCAGAGTGGAATGTTGCCAAGTTTAACTATTTAGCTCTCTTAGATTCTGCTTTGAACATCAACTTACATTTAAACACAGATTGACTGAGTCGTAGCAGATACATCAAATGTGCATGAATTATCATAAGTGACACTTCTTGAATTTTGCTGATGTTCTTTTCAAATAACCTGG
Organism: Fukomys damarensis; assembly: GCF_012274545.1. Classification (NCBI taxonomy): domain Eukaryota; kingdom Metazoa; phylum Chordata; class Mammalia; order Rodentia; family Bathyergidae; genus Fukomys; species Fukomys damarensis. The sequence continues at coordinate 37,562,251 of NW_022900918.1, forward strand.
AGATGCCTCTATTTGTATTATTTTCTTCACCTTTTGTTTCTTTCAAAAGTACATCACCTCTATAAATTAGAAAAAAAATTCACTGATATAGTAAGATATATACCTGACATGAAGAAATGGTGTTTTCATTTTCAAAATTTGAATATTTAATGTCATACAAGTTATCTATAATACAGAAAAGGTATAATACAATAGTTGAGAATTAATTGTGTGACAAATTAGAAATTATAACTGGAAGAGTAAATGTTGGGATCACAAAGGGTAAGCCTTGTGAATTTTTGGTTAAAAAATAGAAAATCAATTGCCCCATAGAGTCGTGAGTGATGCACATGTGGCTAGGAATTAAATGGGCAGCAAGATGAAATCAGGCAGAAGAGATTAAAATATGTTCCATTACCACAAATAGATTTGTTTATCTCTTCATTACATTTCTTCTCAAAAAGGTTGTATTCCAAAGCGCCTCTTTTACATTAGTATCTAAACTGACAGAAAAAAAAAGCATCAAAGTTGTAAGAGGCGGAGGGTCAGAGTGCAGTTTCATTTGATTGCATTTGGTGTCCACCCAGGGTACTGGTGGAGCACACTTCTGGTGTGTTTGGGTGGGTTATGAAATGACCTAGGATACTCCATCTCAGGAATCCTCAACATTTTTAGTGTTGTGGACTAGTTTCCTGGAAGACAATTTTTCCATAGAGCCCTGGAAGAGGTAGATGATTCAAGTGCATGGTATTTATTATGTACTTTATTTCTACTGTATTACATTGTAATATATATAAAAAACAATTATGCAAATCATCCTAGTGTAGGATTAGTAAGACCGCTGAGGTTGCTTTCTTGCAGTTCCAAGTCCCATCCAGGGCTAGTGAGAAACAGACACCCAAAATATATTGCTTTGACTGTAGGAGGACCAACATCATGAGGTAGACTTACAACAAAGTAAAATGTGTCAGAAATAGTAACATGCAGGTTTAAATTCTCCGTGGTATCATAACAGGCTTGTTTATACCATCTTTAAAGCATTTAAAAGCTACTTAAAAGTTTAGAAAATCAAATGTTTTTAAGTGTTGTAAGTGAGGTCCAAGTCTGGCGGGGACAAGTGCACCGCGCGTATGTCTCCTAGCACACTAGTAGAGGCCTAGTTCGTGCGTTGAGCCTTGTCTATGTCCAGCTATGGACTCGCCCATCCCCCCTAGTTGGATGTCTCCGTCACCTCGTCCAAGGACACTCCCCCAATACCCAATCCTGTTAAGCCAAATATATTACTCCCGCTTTGCCACTCCATCTTTCAAAACTTTATAAATTGCTGGCTAAACTTATTAAAAGTAAAAGCATTCCAAAAACATCCCTGGAGTCTGCTTGATAATACCATGCCTTACCCTCCCAGTGCGAGTTCCTTAACCTTTGTTCCACGAGCTGGTTCATGGACAACAACAACAAAGTGTGACACCCAAAATGACACCGACACGTATTGATTAAGTCCAATCTACTCCATAATCTTTCTTTGGTTACTGTAACTGTAGAAAACCCTTCTTCACAAAGAATAGTTATTGAAAATGGAAGCAGAGGGGGTGCAAAAGATCCCAACGATGAATGAAACTGTACTGTATACCTAAAATGTGCCAATAAACTCAATGAGAAAAAAAATGGAAATTCCAAACTATGACCGTTTAAATATTATTTTATATATATTTCTGTCAGTTTGCTCTGAGATAAACACTATAGTTTCTTTCATTTGCATTAAATTGTACAAACATTTAAAACTTATTCTTTAGGTAGAGACTTATGTACCTGAATACTAAAAAATATTTTAACCTATTTGATTTTTTCTATATCTAGAACAATTGATGCTCAATAAATATTGTTAAAAAATTTGTTTTTGAATAAACTTCATATGTTCCTTATTGTAAAGTTATTCTTTACTATTTGTATAAGTTTCTCTTATTCCTTTCCACTTTTCTTTCCTTTATTCTTTTATTGATTCAGTGGTATTTTGCTAAGTTAATTTTTTAAACAAATAAATTTCATTGTTATCTTTAATTAGATCTTTAATTTCTCAACTTTATAGGACTCATTTTCTGTGTCATTTAAGTGGAAAAGAGTCATAGCAACTTATCATTTGTACCTTATCTTTGGTCCCATTTCCATTTCTGGTTCCTTCTTGACAAGAACATCCGTTCCTATGTATTCAATCTATATCATTTGGGTAATATACATTTTTACAAAATGTACAATATTTTACATGTATAAATAAATAATATTATTCCTTATTTTAAGAAAAAGAAAATGGAAGCAGGATTTCCAGTGCTTTTGTGGCAGTCTGAGGATAACCTGCCTTGACTTTAAGACTTTGGAATGTGCGGAGATTTCAAGTCATCTCAAACAAATGTTTAAGGCTGCTACCATTTGTGATCTTGAACTATTGATCTTCTAACACAGAGTTGATTCATCTGACTTATTAAAAAGTGGGCCGTGGATTTATTCTTTCCCATTTTAGGAGTATTTTGTGGCTGAAAAGTAATGTTAAAATGCTTTGGAAAGTTGAGATTGATGATCATGCACAAACTCGGCAAAAGAAGGCCCTGGCTCAGACTCTTAAAATCACTGGTAATGTTTGAAATATGTCAAAAAATCCCTTTGTTCACTCATCATTGCCCTTAATTTCAGTTTAGCTTTGAGTGCATCCACTTTATCTGCTGACTTGAACACAGCTATCATGTTCTCCTGAAGTGACAGAAGAGAGACTGAAATGTGCTGCTGGTGTTGACTGCTTTAAAAAAAAAAGAAAGAATGGCTGCTATCAAGAAATCACACAATAACAAATGTTGGCGGGGTGGGGAGAAAGGAATCCTTCTCCATTGTTGGTGGGAGTGCAGACTAGTGCAACCACTATGGAAATCAATATGGAGATACCTCAAAGAGCTTGGACTGGAGGTTCCATTTGACCCAGCCATCCCTCTGCTGGGTATCTTTCCAAGAGAACTAAAAGAATCATATCACAGAGAAGTATGCGCACCCATGTTTATAGTGGCACAGTTTGTAATAGCTAAATCTTGGAAACAGCCTATTTGCCCATCCGTTGGAAACTGGATAAAGAAGTTGTGGTTTTTCTATAAAATGGAATATTACTCAGCTATAAAGAACGAGAAAATAGATTCATTCCTAGGAAAATGGATACATATTGAAGATATACTCCTAAGTGAAAGAAATAAGTCACACATGTGTAAATAACGAATAGTTTCCCTGGTGTAAATAATCTGCAACAATGCATAAGATTCTAATAAGATTACTGACATTTAGAAATGGGAAGAAAGGAGCTAAAGGTGTAGGGAAGGTGGGCTGGGTAGGGGAAGAGTAAAAAGGGAAAAGAAAAAAATGTGAGAGAATGAAAAGATGAAAATAAAGTGTTTGTAGATAGGGAGGGGAGGAGGGTGTGAAGGGAGGGCAGAGGTAAGGGGAAAAAATGAGAATCAAGATGTGTCATGTAGAGGTACAAGATCCCAACAATGAATGTAACTGTACTGTATCCCTAAAATGTACCAATACACTCAATTAAAGCTGAAAAAAATGGTGTACTACTCAGCCATAAAGTATGAGAAAGTAGACATATTTATAGTTAAGTGGATGCACATTGAGGCCATCTCTTAAGTGAAATTAATAAGTCACACGTGTAAATATTGAATAGTTTCTCTGGAAAACTGAAAGTATAAATAAGGTTCAAAAAGTATAATTGATAGTGTGACATAGGAAGAAAATGGCTAAAGGGGAAGTGGAAAGGGAAATGGAAAAGAAAATATGTGGAAAAAATGGAAACAAAGTCTAGGGAAGGTTGGAGGGGGTGAAGGGAGAGCAGGGGTATAGGGGAAAAATGAGAACCAAGACCTGTTATGTAAAGGTACAAGATCCCAGTGATAAATGTATCTGTATTGTTTGCTTTAAATAAATAAACTTAATGGGGAACATGTATAATTGATAGTGTGTAATAGGAAGAAAAGACCTAAAAGAGTAGAGGAAGGGGAGGGGTAGAGGAAAGGCAAAAAGTTAAAAGAAAAAAATATGTGAAAAAGGAAAAGCATGGAAACAATGTCTTTGTAAACAGGGAAGGGTGGAGGGGGTGAAGGGAGGGCTGGAAATGGGGGAAAATAAGAACCAAGTAAGTTATGCAAAGGTACAAGATCCCAATGATGAATGTAACCGTACTGTATATATAAATGTATCAATAAACTTCATAAAGATAAAAAAAAAATCTCTGGCGTCGTTCTTGTAACTCAAAAACTCTGGTCAATGATCTACCTTTAGAACTCGTCTCTTTCATGTGTACAAGAAGACTTAGGCTCTGTGCACACCCTCCTCACACAGCTGCATGAACAGATGTGAGTTAAGGGCATGCACTTTAGTGTGGTCGATCATGATCATTTTAACTGCATCGTGCAGAGTGCTGTTAAGTTTGGGTGACATTTTTTTGGATAGCTTTCACTTCCCTATGGATGGCACAGTAAGTAGACTCACATTTCACTACTCTTGGAACTGAGTAGTGAAACCAGAAAGCTGTGCAGTCACGGAAGTCTCTGTACATCTACATACACTAACATAAAATGACAAAATCAATTTTCTAATGCATGATCACTGAAAAATTTGAATAGTTCTGCCAACACAGTGTGGGTTAGCAACAAAAGTGGACATAATTTGTCCTCATGAACATTCTCCTGAAAAATGTGTCACACACAGACCACTGATGCCTTGCTGCCAATGTCACTAGACTGCTTAATCTTGATTGTGAACTACAGTGACATTATTTCTTGCTAATATCTGTACCTCCACATCTTTATCAACTCATCTTGTTATTATGATAGATGAAGGAGGAGTATGAGCCACTTTTCGTGCAGTCTCTCCTAAATGTCCATGATGAATGTCATGAACAGGTGATGCCAGTTCTTCACCAGCTTCTTAGCTTTAGCAGGGAGAGTAGGCACTCAGAACAATGTTCTCCATGTAGACTCATTTGATGGAGAGTGGTGGCTTTCCACATTTGCTTCTTTTCATGCTTATTTTTTTTTTTCTTCTGTAAAGTTCGAAAGGCTTATTTATATTGTAGGTTACTTGGTCTCCATGGGGGAAAGCAATTTTGAAGTTTTCACAGATCCATGAGATAACTGCTGAACAAGTATTATACCAATTGGGCTTGGAGAAAACATACCACTTGTAATAAACCTATAATTTTAGTAAGACTTTTGATATTTTCTAAGTGCAGCACTCTTTCTGTCTCCAGTTGTAGAGTCTACTGCTGTTTCATAATTGTGTATACTCCCTTCCAAAGAAGCTTTACAGTGACATTTTTTATTTTTCCTGGTGTATTGAGGGTTAGCTTTCGACCTTAGCAAAGTGAGTGTGACACAGTGCACAGTGCAGGAGAAAGGAATGTGCAGACTATAGTAAGTGCCAGATTCTGACTTAAATTCTGCCATCAGATGCAGTCATACACTTGAAGTACAACAACTCCTTTGCCACTATAAATCCAGCTTCCAGATGGAGCTTCACTGTCACTTGCTTCTTACAGACAGTGTTTGGATCTGAGTCTGCAAGCAATTGTTGTATTATGGTCTCTGCGCAGTCAAAGCTCTCTGCTAATGTTAACTGCATTTGAAGCCACTCCCCAGCACTAGCATCACTGCCTCAGCTCCATCTCAGATCAATGGGAAGTAGATTGTCATAAGAAGTGTGCAGCGTAGAACCCCCACCCACAGTGGGGTTGACATTTCTATGCTAATCCAATTCTCCAGCTGATCTGACAGGAGAAAAGCTCAGGAGGCAATGAGAACAATCAGTAGGGACTGTAAATACAGATGAAACAGGCCCACTTGCCCTTCTCTCACCTTCTGCTGTGTGGCCGTATTCTTTTAAAAAATTGCACAGAGGTACAAGTACACGATCCAGGGCATGGGGACCCCTGGTCCTTTGCCCCTTCCTTTCTGGTGCTGCTCACCTGCTCTGCTTTCTGGTGCCATGAAACAAGAAACTTGGCTCTCACAGAATCTTCTGCTGTGATGTTTCTGCTTCAGAACATTTGGCAATGGACACAGTTCCCTTAATATGCTAACAAATTAAATATCTTTGCCTTTAAGTCATGGGCAGCAAGTAATGCATCCTAGAAATGGGCAAACTCACTATGGAAAGTGAAAAAGTAGAAAATTGTGGCTTTGAACAAGGAAATGGAGCGCTGTAGAGAAGATAAAGATACCTTAGAGGATATTAAGTCTTAGTGTTAAATGGTCTGTAAAAAGCTGCTGAAAATGGAAGCATTAGGGCAAAATTGTGTAGTCTATTCTTTAATAAACTACATTAAATGGAATGGATGAAGTTCCATTTATTACCATGCATTAAGGGATGTAACCAAAGTGTAAGATAACCATACGGAGAGCTTTACTCTCTGACAATATCAGTGTAAGGCATGGGCTTTAGAGTTCTTCTTGGCTTTGTACATTCAGAGTTTGTATGATGTCAAAGTATAAAATAAGAACTGGACAGATGAAGGAATTAGAGAAATACAGCGATATTGAAAGGAACGTAGTGCATGCTTTTAAAAATTGTTTTAGAATAATAAAAATACTGAAACATATTTCTTGTAACAAGCCTAAAGTAACATTTGGGAATCAGTCTAGGTGTTTATATACCCCCAAAATAATCAATATTTTAAAATTGGTTTTTAAAATTGGTTATTACTTTTACATTTCTTATTGGAGAGGAAACAAATTTAAATGTGTTTATCTTGACTAATAAAATACCCAATGAGAGAGTGTTTCCATGATCACAACTGGTCTCAATTGAAACAGGATGTGACATAAAATCTGTGATAGTGCCCAAAACCCCTCAGTAATCAAATAATATATTAATATGTATTTAAACATACAAAATTAAACCTACCTGTTCCAGATTAACAGGATTTTAAGAATTTAAATAAACATGGGCTAGCAGTTTTTATTTCTTCTTACCTCACTTCCCGAAGCATTACCTTCTGAGCTGTACCTGAGGCATTCTGCTGATCCTCACTCATTTTTTTGGTTTTGTTCTTGTTTTTCAGTGGAGAAAATTGCATCTTATGAATGATTTTCAAAGACAAAATTAGAAATGTTAAAATTTTATTCTTAAAGGCACAGAAAATATCAAGTTGTCAACCAAAACACCCAAAATGAAATATGGCTGTATGATGCCATATTGTTAGGATGCCCCCAGCCATATAGCTTATGTATGAATGATATGTATGGAAAATAAAATGCTGCTATTTTTACAACCCTCATGTTCTATAGAGTGTACTTTTTGGATATATAAAAATACTCTTAAAAGACAGAGTTGGTTTCAACTGGAGCACATAGGAATCACTCTTGGTGGAAGTTGAAAAGTAATCATAGGTAAAGTCATTAAAAAATTAAAACTAGAGCTATCAACTAATTATTCTAGGATGATTGCACCTATACCAAAGGTCAAATATTACACCAGACAGAATGTAGGTACTTTCTCTTTGTTATTTTTAAGGCATTAAGTGCAGATTTCTCCTATTTAAACAGAGATCAGCAAAACTGCTTCCAGCTTCAACTAATAAAATCTCATTAAGTAACACAGCAGCCCCAAGGAAAATAAAACAATTTTGTGAGAGATAAGATAGATCTCACCAAAGCATTCTCACTTCAGTCTACTCATCCTACACAGTGTGCTCTTTGGGCTTTTCATGGAGTAATTTTAAATCTCTGCTTTGGAATGACCAAAGTATCACCTAGGTATTTGCTCCAACAGTGTAGTCCCTGGCCAGCAGAATCACTGTCATCTGGCAGCTCGACGACAGTGTGGACTCAAGCCCACCCTAAATCTACTACATTAACATATGACTATTACCACTTACCTTGGTAGATATATTACAGAAGAGGACTTCTGTTTTTCAAAAATACAAATACATGCATTTTTATCACGACAGCCTAGGTGCACTAATTTCTTTTTCCTTTTTTTTCTTTTATCCCATTTCCTCCAGGCCTCTTCCCATACAGAGGAGGACTTCTGCACTGGCATTGGATTAAGCCAACTGCATGCAGGCAATATTGTACTGAGCCCCCCTAGATGTGGCCTGAGAAGTCCACAGGTGTGTGAGAGGCAGGGCTGTGAAGGGTTGCTGGTGTGAGCTCACTTTTGAAGCACATGCAGGCAATTGTACTGAGCCCCCTAGATGTGGCCTGAGAAGTCCACAGGTGTGTGAGAGGCAGGGCTGTGAAGGGTTGCTGGTGTGAGCTCACTTTTGAAGCAGTGTGTGCATTATTTCTTAAGCAATGAACTCTTTTTTTTTTTTCAGTACTTGGGATGGAACTCAGGACCTTGAGAGCTTGCAGGGTAGGCACAGTGACACGGAGCTAAGTCCCTGGCCCTCAATGGACTCAAACTTTACCAATAAGCATTGTTCCAACAATAACTTATATAAACATGAAATTTTCATCATCAATAGCTGATTATCACATTTTGTTAGATTTATTAAATTTAGTCATTCTTACTTTTTGACTAATTAAAATGTGGATATGATCCATTCTTAATTTTTTTTAGTATTCCTGATGGCAGACAATATGGGAACAGTAGTAAATTGTAAGAAAAGTACCCAGTTTCATAGCAAATACAACATAAAAACATAATAGTATTTTTTTCCAATTGCTTTCCCTTCAAACTTGATTAAGATTAGACATATTAACTTAGCAATGGGACTCTATTGTTGTTGTTGAGTGTTATTAATCTAATATTCTAACAATGCAAATATTTGCCAATCCACATGAGTTCATTTTAATTGAAAAAGACCATAATGAGACAGAAGTTCTATTCAACTGAAAGGGATGCAGAAAAACAAAATTAGTAGGGAATTGTAATGATAATGTTACTGAAAATATCACTCATTGGGAAATGCATTTCCTTTCAATTGTTGTTAGTAAGCCTGGAATAATAGTGAAATTTCTTCATTGAAAATAACTCGGTTTATGTTTCATGTTAATCACTGAATTATAGAAGGTTTTACATTATAACAAACCATGACTGGTTTTTCCAAGTTATTTTAATTGATCAATGCAAGCATATACAATGCCATTTGCCACTTTTTCATGGATTACTTGAGAGGCAAAGATAGCAACAATTAAGTTATTGACTAGATGATTAAAAACCTAAACTATCTAGTGGTGTTAGCTGACAAAATGAATCTGAAGTGAAAGGAAAAATTCCACTACAAGAGGAAGAGAGTTAATTCAACAATTCAAAAGCAATTATTGATTTCCTTTTGATGCCAAGAAATGCAATAAGTACTTCATCTAAAGAGATCTAGTTGCTCCATTTTTAAGAAATTCACTGTCTCTTATTTGCTCTAACATAATGTTTTATGCAGCTCTAACATGTTCTTTACCACCATTATTTTTCAAAGAAATTTTTATTTTTGTTAATTTATCAAGAATGTGTAATCAGGAGCCCTTAATTGGTGCCACAGTGATGGAGTACTGAGGGAAAACACTTAACCAATGAGGAGGAGCAAAATCTTTATGTTGCTTTTAAAAGGCCAGTGGTAGTGAGATTTAACTGGGTGTTTTTCATTTGTCTAGCTTAGAATTTTCCATGTTGTTATGCACTGAACTGTTTTGACTGGAGGTTTTGCAAAATCAGTGTTTTTTTATTGGAATATATAATGCATCCTCTCCACTAATATATGCAAACATTTGGTTTAGTTTTGTTTCATTTTTCTAAACAAAATATCATTTGTTTCATCTTGCAAAACACTTAGAAGTGTATATATATAGATAGATAGATAGATAGATAGATAGATAATCATATATATCTATAGATAGATATATATGATTTCGTTTATGCCAAACTAAAATATATTGAGAGGATTGAGAATTGTTCAAAATAACATTCAATGTTAACTTTTACCAAGGTATTATTTCTGGTTCTTGTTTTCCTATAGAAAGGAATATAGAAATTTCACATTTTCCCAAAACCCTTATTGTTCCTAGGTAGAAGATGAAGTCTTACTTTCTTGCTGTGGCTGTTATGATGTTGAAAAATATTTGCCACATGGTTTTCTGGATATATACTTGGAAAGGGGTAATTTGCTAATGGACAGAGGTGGAGTAAGCAAACAGCCATTTTTTTAGGAAGTGGCATTTTCATAATATTTAATTAGAAATCAACTAAATTAGAAGTTGGCAAGGTAAAACTGAATTAGGTATTAAGGTACTGCGGGAGAAACCCACAAATAATACTGCTGTTAGCTGCGTTTAAATACCTAATAACTTTTCCAACTCATTCTGCAAGCCAAACAAACACTTCACTTAACTTAGTTTGGATATCCTGAAAATACATATATTCCAGGAGCTGGCCTTCATATATGAAAGTAAAGTTTATTCTACTTTGAAGCAATCATATCCACTTTGTTTAGGGAGTTCATTTTTATATTTATGCCAATTGCTTAGAATTTTTCCTTAAGTTTCCCTTACTTTAATGATGGGGATGTTTCAAGGAAACTATGTATAACCCTAATTATATTGCAGCTGCAAAATGTGGTGTCTTTGAAAGTAAAAGTTATGTTCAACCCCTGGAAAGAGCTCACAGTCCAGGGCAGGGACTGTATTGCCTCTTCTCTGCCTAGTTGGGATCTAAAGTTTACCCAGAAATTAGTCATTCACTCAGCTGGGGAATGAAGTGAAACAAAAAGAATGAGTTGACAACCCATTCTGTAGGACTGCGACATGGAGTAATGATTAAAAAACTTTTTGACAATGCTATACTGTTTTAGGAAAGAATTTTATACAGCCTCACTGGCTTCTCGTTTGTAATATTCCACCTCTCTAAGACCAAGCAGGTTACCAGGTCACAGTTCTGTGACATCCGAATAAATTTTGTAACCAACTGGGGAATAGTTCACTCTTGGTTGATCCCATGGTGGACAGTCCCCATTTATGGTTAAAAATGGAGAATCATAAATTATTTTGATTTAATAGTTATGGTTCTAAAGTGCACGATTTATTATGGAGGTTTTTTTGGCCCATAGAATAACTTCTCTTGATTCTACTTAAATCTCTTCCCAGTGGAAAAGAAATTTAGTATGAGTTGGAGGTAGACAACAACCCTGGATAGAGACTTCTGTCTTCTAGGATGTTAGCATTATGCCAGACTTTGCTAACCTGGGTGGTCATTTTTAATGTGGACATTTTTTGAAAGAAGTAGACTGAAACCACTAAACATATTTGCTCCATGAGCTAAACCACAATAAAACAGAGGTCTCCTGTGCATAGCTTTCCTCACTCTTCGAATATAGTTCATTCTTACTTTATGCCCATAAGAAACAAATATCCTTTAGAAAGTTTCCCTTTGAAGTTTCAATGCAGTTGTGCAAGTGTGAGAATGCCTGTTCATCTGAAATGCAATTATGGGGCCAGCATCTGATTAAATGATGAAGCGGACACTTTTCCAGGACAGCTGAGTCCCCTGTGGGAGTTGAAGCATGCCAGGTCCCCAGGCCCCAGCTGGACAATCAGTCATCACCTGTGTATTGTAAATGTGAATGCATGAGCCTGGAGAAAATCTCAAGTGTTGTAGATGAGCTATATTCACCTTCTATAAAAATGTAATGCTACTCTCACTATCTACTTCAAAACAAAGACTTAATTTGTGTAGCTTTCTTCCCGTTGTAACTGGTCAACATCCTTCAGAGAGGAGACCTAATCCTTTCTTCCTTTTCATTTCATTTTTCCTCCTTCCTAGAACATAGTCTGTGATTGTGTGTGTAAGAAACTTCAGATTGGTAGGCCAGGGGTCCTACAAGTCACGTGCAAGTGGTGACTGAAAGATACAGTAAATGTTAAAAAAAATGGTAAAAGCCACATTGCCAAGAATGATTGGATAAATATGTTCAAAATGAGGGGAAGTATTTTCAGTATTGCGAGGGAGATTAATGGTAAAGTTTTTACTCTAATAAATTTAACAAATTTAAACATTCACCATATTTTATGAGTGCCCCGTGTTGATTAAATGCTGAGGGCAATTTCTGTCCAATAAAAACATTGTAGTCACCCCAATCCACCTTATTCCCTGGATCTGGCACCGTAAGACTTCTGGCTCTTCTCCAACATCAAAATGACCTAGGAAAGCAAACATGTCAAAATCTGTCTAGGATGAGGACAGAACTACAGAAGCTCATGAAAGAGAACTTTCCAGAACTGCTTCAGAAAGTGACACTAGCGATGAGACCAGTGTGCTCAAAGTGAGGCAAAGTATTTGGAGGAGGATTATTGGCCGTCTGGCTTCGACTGTAATGAACTTTTGAAAATGTAGACATTCCCTGTACTTGTGGAACACACATACCACAGAGCAGGAATGAGTGAAGAGCGTTCAGCAGAGACCATGGTCGGAAGGGAGCAGAACGTGTGGGGACCCTGCTGGGAGACTGCGCCCCTGTGGTTTGGGTACACATGACAGTCTTCACGGCAAGAGGACTTCTCAGCCCCTTGTGCCCTGTCATGTTCGGTTTGAAGGAGCATCTGGCTTTCTTATATTTAGAAACTTTTGTATATCAGCATTTCTATGATTTACCCGCAGAACTTTGAGAAATAAATAGAATTCCAAGCACTTGAAAATTTATTATTTCAGTTTATTTAGGCAGGCCTTTCACCACGTTTTAGCTCCATTTGTATGGTTAGTTTCCTAAATGTATGATACTTATCATTTCTTAGATCAGGCGTTACATTTTAGTTTGATATATTCACTCAAAGTATGTGCTATGTTGGCTGAGAAAGGTACAGAAGATGAAAGAGTAAAGGTAAATATCACGTGACCTTGCTCTGCCGTACCAAGGGCCGGCTATCCCAGCTGCCTCCCTGTCTTAAATAGGAAGAATCTGGCGCAATTCCCAGACTGGGCACAGAGAGGCAGGGACTCTGAACCTGCTGTGGTGGGCAGGAACACGGAGAAATCCTGCTGAAAGGTCAGGGGAACATGACCCAACCACAGGCTGTGATGGTTCATCTCAAGAAATTTCAAAACCTAGAGGAGGCAAATCTAATTTGATAAATGTACAATAAAAATTAGATGCACCACCTTTTAAAAATTAAAATATGTGTTTCTATTTTATTTAAATAATTAAAGCTAAAACACGTGCTCACAGTCAGGTTTTAAGTAGCGTTTTTCTCAGTGATACATATCCAATGCCATCTTTACAAGTCCAGTGTACATATGCATATAAGTGCATACATAATCTTAAAAATAAACAAAATTGTAACATTTTACTTTAAAATAAATGGTGAAGGGGGAAAGTCAATAAACTGGCACGATCAGTTGTAAGGTAATTGCATCTTCTGCAAAGCAGTAAATGAAATAATAACATTGTCAAATTTGTTTATTTTGTTAAAACAAACAGTGTAATTTTCTTCTCTGGTTTGCATGGAGTATGGAAGACTGGTCAATTTGCATCCAACCCTGCTATCAATAACTGTGCTGTAGCTGATGATTGTGCATGGGGAATAAAGCAAAGGACCAAATCAATTTTTGGTCAATAGAAGGTGACTCTTTTGTAGGGGGCCAGGCTTCCCTTTCAGACAGTCAGAGCAGACTTTAATTATCAACGATGATGGTGAACTGACAGAAACGCTGCCTGTGTCTCACAGTCATGGCTCCTGGTTGTTGTGCCACTGCAGCTTGACCTTGTCTGGAGATTTCAAAGTGGAATGATTTTAAGTCACTTGAACATATATTTGTAATTGTCTTAGAGCTTCTGCGGTTCACATGAGCATGGAGAGCAATTATTCTACAATCATGTGATCTTTTCCAAAACTACTTTTCTCTCTTCAGGGTCTATCCATAGGCATCGAAGCAGTCATGAGTATCAACCGATAGCTGTTCTCGGGTCCATGCCCGCCCCCTGGCCCATTCTCACACACAACTGGTTACAATCGCAGCTTATCGATCCAGAGAGACACACGCTGGAGAAGAGCAGTGGCAGTCTTATTAGATCCACTTATTGAAAACGGTGCTACTTCTGTCTAAATTAAGTGTGTAATTGGCAAGCCTTATTTATAGTCTCATAGGGATTAACTTATTGATCTAATTAAGATGAAGCCCCACAGTGATTTGCCAGTCACCCTGAGAGAGTGGCAGCTGCATGTTACCCTATTTTTTTAAACAAAAGTGACGTCAGTCAGTAAATATAAAGCACAGCATTCTTGACATATGCTCTGTCACTGAAAGCAGGTTTTGTAAGACCGGCGAAAAATCTTGATAGAGGGATCTGTTGAAACTTAAATTGTCCTTTATCTCTAAAATGGAAAAGTCACTGCAAAATTTTATGTTTTGATGTTAAATGACATTGTGTTGGCAATGAACTCAATGTACAGTAGCAGACAAACCTGTTTATAATCACATAAATATTAACCATAACTTTAACTTGAAAGGTATTTTGTCTATGTACTTAATGCTCCTTTCTCTGCATTATTTTTTTTTATGCCAATCAAAGTTATCAGAAAGAATGGTTCACAAATGTCTCATTTCCTGTCTACAAATCAATTTGGTAAATGGCCAGCAGGATTCAACCTCCTGAAACAATTAGAAAAGTGTGTGAAGATATCTATAACGAAATCCCTGGACACAATAAGGACTTGAGCATCCTGGCCTGGTTATTAGGCTGCCCTGTTCATACTTGTGTAGCTGGGTTCCCTGACCTAAACCCATTCAGATTGTCTCACTGATCTGTGCTTTAGCGAGGAAGAACAATCTGGACACCAAGTCAATGTTTTGAAGGAGGTTATGGGATAAGGAATTGATTGACCTTTCATTTTCTAGACTGATCAAAGTTGAGCCATGATTCAAAGTCCCAAAGCCAGAAAGTGTAGAGGAGAAGCCAAAAGTCTGTGTCAGGACCGCTATACTAATGAAATCGGTTGAGACTGAAGAAAGTTGTATGCACTTAAACAGAATGTAAAGAAAACACTCAGTTCGTAAGACTTTTAATGAGGGCTCCTAGCATTTGAAAATATAAAACCCGATATAAGCATATCTTTATATTACTTTTCAAAATATATTTTGCCATTCTTAGTTCCAAGAGATTTGAAATTTCGTAGCAGTTAATTTGATTAAATATGAAAACTGCCACATAACAATATCCTTGTAGTATTTTTCTCCTCATGAAACAGTTTCATTTTCATTTACATGCAAAATAACCCTTTTTCCCAGTCCTGTACTGAAATTTTCTAATGAATGAATGATGTACCCTTTGGAAAGCCTAAAACATAATGTTTAAAATATCCTTACCATGATGATTGTGGTCCAAGAGTGGTCGAAGAACCTTCACTCTGTCTAGGAGCACACACATGCATGTATGTACATAACATGTCAAAATACACGCTGCCACCCTTTGCCTTCATTTCTCACATCTATTGTAAGCTATATCTTTAGTAAGAACTCTTTGCTTGTTATTTATTACTTATTTATTTCTGTTTTTCATTTTTATCAAATAATCCCTCTTTGGGTATCAACAATACGTAATCCCCATCTCGTGATGAAATGGGTATTAGAGGAAATGAGGGTCTGAAACATTCTGCGCTTCTACAGAAAGAGACGGTGAGCATTTGTCAGCCGAGCAGTGAGTAGCACCTGGCGTGGGAAAGAGCAAAACAGAGACTGCAGACACACAAGGCAGTGTGGTGCGATGTCTGGTGCCTGGGAAGGGTAACAACTCCAGAGGGCCCATCTAGACCTCTACCGGCCCTATTAGGGAATTTAATTATACTCAGAAAGCAATGCATGAGAGGAGAGGTACTTTAATCAGGGCAGTGACATATGCAGATTTATTTCTCAGGACAGTAAATTTGTCAGCAATATGTGCTTTGGACAAACACCCAGGGGGCCTGGTGGTCCACTAGGTAGGAGGATGTAAAAATAGCTCACACAAGAATGAGGAAACCACAGTGTTTCTTTAGCTTTAGAAAAGGGTGGTGATAAATTGGAGAGATCAGACTCAGGATATTTGTGTTGGTAATAAACATGTTTTGGTAATAAATTTAAACTGGGAAAGGAGGAAGCCTTGGTGGGTGAAGAGGACATAAACTGCCAAAGAAAGTAGGTGATGAATACCTGCTAAGCTGGAGGAGCAAAGCCGATACTGCGTACAGATTAAACGTGAGTCTTAACCCAGTAGCCAAACGTTGATCCTTGGGTCCTGCCTCGGAGAAGAGAAGCAGAGAGTGGAAGGCAAGCAACCCTTAGCACGCAGAAGAGCGAAGCAAGGAGGGCCTTGGACCTGTTCCTAAGTGAGTGAGAAGAACTGAACACTTTGGTGAGCACATTAGGAGAGCAAAAGGGAGAAGAAGACATCAAGGAGAAAACTGTTATAAACAGGAGAACAAGGTCCAAGGGAGAAGGGGATTCTACAAGAACAATTAAGTATCAACATTAGCTGTGGTTCTGTAACGAGTGACTTCAAGAACACCAGTTTTAGTAGGTCAGTTGCTCTCTCAGAGTGGTTCTATAAAACACAGCACACTGGGAAAAATTTCCAGATATTGTTAATCGCTATAACCTGGATGGGGGAGAGGAGAGCTCTTTTCACATTCAGAGAAAAGTCTGGATGTGTTAAAATATTAAGAGGAGTAACACAATCCTCACCACAAAGATCTATCCAGCCACAAATATTAAGAGTGTGGAGGATAGCAAGCTGTGCGAGAGAAGTAGGGTCCAGATTAATTCCTAACACCTTGGACAGAAAATTCGTGTTTACAGGAAAGGCAGCAATAATACACTACTCTGTCAAGACAGAAAAACAACTCAATAGCTGGAAAGGATTTTACAAAAGGCAACAGAGTGCAGGAAAAATTGAAGGATGTCTCAGAATGTTTAAAAAGTAACTTGTGTGAAGAATGAAGCCATATTACCAAAAATGTTCTTTGTTAAGCTAAATTTTAGAGAAGTAGAACAAGAATGTGCCCTTTAAAAATGAGACCAGAGGTAATCTATGCAAATCGGCTGTAGAACAAAAGCAAAAGAAACACATAGGCACACATAAAACCATTAATATTGAAAACATCAGAGAAATTATGGCAAAAGGGAAAGATAACTTTCATAAGGAAACAATAAAATGCTGGTAGATGTTTAACCTCTCACAGGTCAGAAATAAAGAACTAAGAAACAGAGTTATAAATATATATTAGGCATAATAATTCAATCCAAGTAAGAAAGTCTGGATTCTTGCAACCCATCTGTGAGCCAGGATGGACGGCCCATCTAACAGAAGTAGACTGCTCAGCTCTCTGTTCACCTGTGCAGTGGGGATGCCTGGACCCAAGAAGTTAGCTAATTTCTCACCAACACAACCATGACCAAACAGTCATTTACTTTCTCCTGGTTTCTCTTTGAAATTGCAAAAGAAAATGCAAAGTTTTTATTCAACTCTTGCTTTTTCTACTCTCCAGTCTTGACAATCCTAGAAACCAGTTTCCCTGCTGTTTCTTTTCCAAGTTCCACAGCCATTGTATTCAAATCCCCTGCACTCCTAACTATTCAGGCACAAAATTCTCTTCTGCTTTGTTAAAACTGGTATCACTTTGGTGTTGATCTCATTTTTTAAAAAGAATTTACTGTGTTTTAATTAAAGCTGGCTTGAAACTGTGCTCAGGAGGATTTTTTTTTTGTCTCTTCTACACAGTGTATTTTTATCTTATATTGTGCTGCAAAACCTTTCTGAGGGCCAAGCTATCAAATGTCCTTCAGTGTGATCCACTCATTTTTTATTTCTACAAATCTCTACTTCTTCTTATTTCTTTCCTCAACCCTGAATACATGTGGCCAAAGAATGCACACAGTTAAGCCCAGATCTTCCCAAAGTCTAATCTTGAGAATCAGCTGGAGATATTGTTGAAATCATAGATAGAGACTCTGCAAAGGTGAGGCTGGCGGGCAATGTTTACATTTTTGTACCATTAAAGTACCACTTTTGGAGTAGCAAGGCCTTAATGCTTTAGAGGTCTGCCAATTCTGTTTTGAGTTGTTAGCCAAGTAAATCACCAACAAGAAAAAATGCCCAGGAATTATTGGGAACAGGTAGCTTAAAGACTACTCAATGTCTATTAATTTATTTCTTTTTATTTATTTGCGATTTGGTGAAGACGTTTAACACTCCATTTTCCGGGATAACAGCATGCCTATAATTTCCATCCCAACAAGAATTCAATGACAGGCTAGAAAGACACAAATACTGGGTTCTCTGGGCCTTATTTCCTCTCAAATTCAGGGCCAGGCTGCATTCAGGTAGACCAGTGGCATTTTCTACCTCTTTTTCAAACTGGGGATTTTTAATCATTTGAGCATCAGATGCTCCTCAGCCCAAAGCAGCCATCATTCCCTGGACGGACCAATCTGTTCTTCAGAAGCAGGGACTGTAGTTAGTTCCAGACCTTTGTCTTATTGTTCCCGGGCAGAAATGGTGAGCAGAAATAAAATCTCAGTTGCCAGGAAATAACGTTGTGAACTGGAGCCAGAACCGGTGGCCAATTTGAAAACATAACATTCGTTGGCAAAACACTTCACTTCCAACCATGCTCGTCCAGGGAGCAAAATACAGAGAAGCAGGGCAGGAGCACTATTTCTGTAGAAGCTATAAGCATGTGGACAGCACTCGCCCTAAAGAAATCCTGAAAAACGCAGAGGTCACGATTGGAGTAGAAAATGCAGAAGGCTGAAATATCATTCAGACATTTGGAAATATTCAAGTGAATAGTATTGCCTAATTCTATTTCATTCCTTTCTTACCAAGTAATTTCTCATCTACTAATCATATCTCAATTTGTTTCATCTTTCTTTCATTTCTTTTAGTCTGAATTGGCCTTTTAAAAGTAATGCAATCATTTAGTGTCAGCTCTTTCTATATGAACTTAGTACGTCTAAGTCTATTCCCAAGAGCCGCTGATAATTAATAAAGAAAAAATTTATTCATCCCTTCAAAACCAACATATATTGTGTCTCCTTTATGTTAGGTAATTTTTTAACTAGTGATGAAGGGACAGTAAGAATAAAAAGCATTTTGTCTTCATGAGCTTTCAGTGTAGCTGATAGGAAGGAACCTATTTTCTGTCAGATAGTATTAAGTTCTAATAAGAAAAAAAAAGCAAACATTAACCGGGTAAGAGTCATGCCAAGGTCAAACAGCCCAGGAGGAGATGAGAGAGGAAACCACATGGCCCAAAATTGAAAGACTGTTCTGCAGAGAGGGAAGAGCAAGCGCAGAGAGCTGAAGGAGCTGCTGGTTCAGGGACAGGAAGAGAGGTCAAGCAGGGAGGACTCAGGAACCAGCCCTGTCCTCACCCAGGGCAGGAACTCAGGCACAAACAGGAAGTTGTCCAAAAGGTGAACCTGAAGGCCCTCTGTAGGTAAGCCAAACCCACGTGAATCAGAGCATGAGTGTAAAATTTGTGATCTTAACGGAATGACAGAGGGTCGGAAATTGAACTGCATAACAGAATACATTACAGAAGACTTCTTCCTCAAATCTCTTTGCAGGGGAGCCTTCATTATTACCCTACAGGAGGAGGAAACAGAAGTTGGCCATGGCACAGCGCACTGTGATGGCAATAACCAGCGTGATGCCTCTTCTAGCTCTGGCTCTGCTAATTCCTAGCACCGATCAGACAGTCGAAACATGACAGAGACCATGGTCCTCTTTCAGGTCCACAACTCTAGATCTGAATATAACAGAAATGTTTTGGAAACACATGCCTTTTCCCCCTGCTTCCTTTTTTTTTTTTTTTTTTAAACATATTTTAGGCTGAGAGACTGAAGAGGGAGGGGGCAGGTCCAAAGTATGGAAAAAACCAAGTGTGGGCACAGACCATCGGTCACAAGGGAGAAAGAAGAGAGGCCAGGAACTTCAGACTGAGTCCACTTGAGATCCCAGTTTTCCCCAGCGAGCAGACGTCTGCCACGGGGGGTCCATCCCGGTGACCGCAACCGGGATGCGAGGTTGGAGCATCTGTGTGAACCTTAGGGACCCATGAGAGGGCACCCTGTGCTCCAGCCCTGAAACTCTTGGCCCCTCGAGGTGCACGGGACCCCTTCGAAATCCTATACAATACAAGTCCCCAGGATGCGATGCTGTCCGAGACCCCTGAAGTTTGTTGGCATGCAGAGAAGGATATTCCCGGATCAGCCTCCTCAATCTCAAATGGAAGCCTCACAAAGTTCAAGATGCGCCCATGTGAGGCTGTGAAACACCACCCGTCCTCCCTTCCCCAAACCCTGCCACCTGAGAGTTTGCTATGAAAAGGGTAAATTTGAGATTTCTGCTCACATTTTCCGGCCTGCAGCTCTTCTCATTGTGTCGCCTGACTTCACTAATAAATCAATACTCTTAGAAGTGAGGAAGCTGTGGAACATTGTATTTGCCTGAATCATACCTCTCCTTTAATCGGTCATATTTGTTTACTTCTCTGATAAGGGTGAGCCAAAATAACAAGGACCACAATGAGAAGTGGCATTCACGAAAGACCAGAAGTGTGTCAAGCACTGCCGCAGAGATGGCCATAGGCTGCCCGCTGCGCCTCACGTCTTCCCCAACAGCCTCTATGCCGGCATCGCTGTGGTCTGCTGCGGAAACCTGGCAAGTGCAGAGCTGGAGCGCGTCCGTCTTCCTAGTGAGCTGAGCTCCTTGTGGGGTCTCTTCACCTGACTTGCTCCGGCTTTCATCCTTCCTATGCTGACTCAAAGCTCACCCTGCCGGGTGCTCCCTTCTAGTCTGAATGAAACCTCTTCCGGTTACTTCGTGCCATGTTCCTCTATGCCAAGTTTTCCTACCATCCCTCTGTGGAAGGGGCTGAATTATTATCCAACAGTTTGTATCATGGGAGGATCAGAGGCAGTGATCGCCCCTAGAATGTAGGCCTCCAGAGAGCAGCAGCGGGTCTCTCTCCCACCATCAGGGGTTGTGATTCAAATAAAGGAGCAAAAGCTGCTTCTCACCAGCTGCTGGCCAGTGGCTAGCGTCAGGGGACAGTTCAGCAGCATGGGCGAGGCTGTGGAGACAGGAAAATCCCCTCACACGTGTCCAAGGGAAACCAGAATGTGAAGCTGCTAGGAAAAATACCCAAGCACTTACTGGGGACCCTGAAACGCTACCAGAAACCTCTGTAGTAAGTACCAATCTCCTGCCCAGTGTATGATGCAGGCTTAAGAAAAAACCTGAAAGGCATAACCAAAAGAGCCAGAAAGTAGGGCTGGGATGAGCAATGCTGGTACAACTGATAAAGGCGCTGGCCAGCCCCAGGCACTGATTTTTATTGATAATCAATTGGGGTACAGAGGAGCTATGTGCAAGGTCAGGACTATGTGGGAAAATGGGCAGTCACATGGTTTCTATGGAAACTAATGTAAGCAAGACTCATAAAGGACAAGACAAAGCATTATCAAATTAGGAAAATAATAGACAAAATATTTGCTTGTAATTAGAATATTGTCCTCCTAGTTAGAAGGTTTTAATTGTAAAACCTTAGGTATTTAGGTAGGAGTTACTCTGACCTTGGCACATGAACTTCAACTGGACTCCCTTCTATAAATAAGCCAACTGGGGGGTTACTTTTTCATGTCTGTGCTGCTTACAGACTGCTTTGGGTGTAATCAATAATGCAGTCTCCCACAGCAGTCCTGTAAAAATAGAGGGTGACCAGATGGCCCTGAAATTTCACAGGGAACACATGCTCTAGGACATGGGAAACTGAATTTTGGTTTGCCTGGGTTCCAGTAAGTGAAGAGGAATTGTCTTGGGCCACATATAAAATGTATAAAACTATACTTGTAGGTATATAAGTAACACATAACATAATGCCAGAATACAAAAATTAATAAAGAATCAACCAGTCTTTTTTCAAGTGCAAATGACACCATACATATAGTTTTAACAACACCATAAGCAAAGAAAGCCATGTGCTACATTCTTTGTACTTCCTACACTACAGATGTTAAAAACTCTAGTACTTTATTATTTAACTAAATATCACAAACTTAAGTTTAATAAGTAAGAAACCTTCAACAGGTATGTTTAATAACAATACACGAGTCTCTGCAAGCATGCACACATGTAGGTAGCTCAAGTCCCACCAAGACCGGAAATAGTTTAGACTGTGTGCCTGTGGACTCACGAGCACAGCTGGCTCTGCACTGCCCTGCATCCTTCCTGCACAACCCTTTGTACCCGCCTATGGAGTCTGTGCTGAATGCCACGAAGCCAGGCCATGAAAAGCCTAGCTAAAAGTCACTCATAGTCATCCTAAAAGTTTATCATCTTCCAGGGCTACAGTACCTTCTGTGGAAAGGCGACGTGCAGCCTGAGGTCTATGGGTTGGACACACCTGCCTTGCAGAAATAGCAACCTACGTCTGTCCTGAAACTTCTGCATGAACATTAACAATGACCAGAGTGGAAATAGTCCTAACGTCCATAGATGGATGGCTAAATAATTAAAAGTGGTGTCTGTACAGCATTGTGTAGTTTGGCAATAAACAATAGAGGCACTGATATACACCACAATGTGCATAAATCTCAAATTATCATACTAACTGAAAAGCCAGTTCACAAAATGCCACACAGTGTGCCATTTTATTTATTTGGAATAGTCAGACCAGGCACATCCACAGAAAGAGGAAGAAAGATATTGTTTGCCAAGACTGGGGTGGGGAAGGATTATAGGAAATGAGGAGTTACTGCTAATGAAAATTGAGGGTTCTTTTTAGGGGGAAAGGATGGCAGAAATTGTCTAAAATTATGGTATTGTTTGCACAGCTCTGAATACACTAAAAACATCCAATTGTACACAAAATGGGTGACTTCTATGGTGCATGAGCTGTTTTCTGATGCAGACGCAAAACAAAGGAGCTTACAGGGGATCCATGGACTTTATTTTTCTTTTCTTTGCTGGAAAGTACAATCATTTTCCAATTTTCTTGCTCATTTTGAGCTCCTCAGTATTTGTCTCATTCAAGGTGAAGCATCAGTAAAATGCAATATTATTCGTTGGGAAGTTTCCACCTAAACATGATTAAATACCTCCTAACTTACTGTCACATTGGTCAGTTAGAAACGATTTTTTTTTTTTTTTTAGCTAAAGCAAGATATAAATGCATCACTTTTGCATGGAGACTGTATTAATTTTCATGTTATCTTTAAATCACATTTTTCATGATTTCATGAAAGCATAGAAGAATCTCTAGATTCTATTCTACATTTCAGAGTAAACTTGCCTGAAAGGAAATTTTTCTATGTCCTGCTATAAAATATAGCTCAGATGAAGTATGCTGTCTACAGCTCTAGACATCTTGTGCATCACTTTTGCATGGAGACTGTATTAATTTTCATGTTATCTTTAAATCACATTTTTCATGATTTCATGAAAGCATAGAAGAATCTCTAGATTCTATTCTACATTTCAGGATAAACTTGCCTGAAAGGAAATTTTTCTATGTCCTGCTATAAAATATAGCTCAGATGAAGTATGCTGTCTACAGCTCTAGACATCTTGAACTGCTTCAAAACACTTGAAGTTAATGTACCAAATGCTCCTTTTGGAATTACTCTGCCCTTGATTTTTTATAACCTTGTGTATTTTAACAGAAATTTAACTCACATGTTCATGATGCCTCTCCAGTTGAAATCATCAAAAAGTCAGTCTTTCAGGGTGATTTGATAACCATGAAAGCTATTGAGTCTTTTTGATAATTTTTAGAACTGTTTAAAAAAAAAGAAGCCAGGAAGTTTTGCCTTTCCAAGATTAAACTGTAATTCCTAGGGTTTTTACTGTAGGTGTATTCTAAGCATTTCCAGAGAAGTCCTCTTATTTGCAAATGAGGTGATGGAGAAACAAATTTAAAAAGTTGAGGCTTTGATAAGACACCAAGAACGTGTGACTCTGATCACTGTTTACAGCTCTTGTGAGCCTTTAAATCTGTTTATGGTAATGAAAAGTTCCGAAAATAGGGATTTTCATGAATGTGAAAGCTGTTACTTGTCCCGGTTTATGTTTCCATGTTTGAATGCACTACTACTTACTCAGTATTATTCAGCACTTTATTGCATTTTATTTGACAAGGGGTCTGTAATCCTTTCAAACATATTTTTTACACTAGGTCTAAATTAATTTTTTTTCATGAGGTGTAAAAAAATGACCACGCATTTTTATATAGCACCGATTCCATAGAAGTGCTTTATCTAGTATACTTACTCATAGCAGGGAAGATCACTGCTAATATTATATAAGAAAGCATATTAAAGATAAGTAATTGTGGCTTGAAATAATGGTTCGTTTCAGGTTTTCTTTTGAATTGGTAAATTGATTTAGCTCCTGATTCAAACATAGACATTTAAAATGCTTCAAAGGACTGAAGCTTCAAATCTTTCCTTTCTTCATTTTTCCAAAATGAAATATTTAGTGCTGTCTCTACTTACTGTGGTCCATATAGATTAGTTAGCATCATTTCATCTCCATGCATCCATTTGCAGATTAATTAGTCTTTGTGAGAAGGTTACTTGATCTGACAAGTAACTCCACGGTCTTACACATGTTTTCAGTAGATCACATGTACAGCTCTCTGTGATATAAAGATATTTTTATAAAGGCTTCTGTAAGTCTTGCCGAATATCATTGAAGACTTTATAGAGCTTCTGAATGAATGTTTACCTTAAGATATCATAAATTCCTGGTGAAGAAAAGCAAATGGACTTTTGTCTTCGGATAATTGAAGTCCAGATTATATGTTTAAATTTGGATAGTGATTAAGTTAAACTGAAGTGAAATCAATCTCATTTTTATGTAGTGTCTGTCTTCTTTGAAGTGCTATTAGTGATGCACTCATTAATGGAAAGAACTTTTACTACTTGAAAATTATCAGTAAATACAACAGGCACCCAGTTAACCTTTGACCTCATCTCTGTAAGACTAGGAAACATCACAATTGCTTCTTAAATGTATACGAAAACATTAGACCTTCAATGACAATCAAATTACCCTCAAGCCTAAACTATTAAAAATATTTTTAATATGACAAAATCTATGATCTTAGAAGTGCCCAGAAATTTGAAGCTAGCCTTTTAAATTGCCATAGATCTCCTCATATTTGCCTTATTTGTTAAATAATAAGGCAAGCTCATTACCTTTAAACTGTATAGTCTTTGAGATATATTTGGAAAATTCAATGAAGTTTACGTTCTCAGTGTCAAGTTACTCAAACGTAGATTTGTTTATCATTTTATCACACAGGGACACAATAGATGCTTGTCTCTATTACCCAGTTTCCTGTGTTGTTTTTGTAACATAAAGACCATGAGCGTTTACTCACCATAATCCAGTGAGTTGAGTTTGAAAGTCTAGATCATTGCTTGCTTCCCCTTTCTAAATAGTTTACGGTGTGAATTCTAAATTGAGTTGCTTAGGTTTTGGCCTCATGGGAATCTCCCTCTCAAAGTGTCATTTATTTAAGCATAATTGCTAGTGATGTTCTAGTCATTCTCCTAAGTACTCAGCAGTGTCCGAGTCCAGGTGAGCTTAAAATATTGCAAAGGACAACTGCTAGTACAGTTTATTTGTCTGGATTTGGAAAAAGGTACATGGATATCACCTCTAAAACTGTATTTTGGAAATGTTGCATGAATCTCAATAGGAAGAGATTTTACATTGAGTTATCAGGTTGCATTTTTAAGTTGAAAGGAACTTTTAAGTTTTCATCCCAAAGAGGAATGGTGGACATCATCTGCCAAATTTCTCTTTTTCTTGTTTTCTGCAACCCGATGGGTGTACATACAGACAAAGGCAAGACTAAAACCTGAATTTACATTACCTTCAGGCAGTTTCCCGAGACATTATTATTTCACTATATTCTAACTGTGGTTGATAATCTTCCTGTAAGTCATGTAAATCATAACACACAACAGGGACAATGGTGAAGCCCCTGCCTATTTTGGAAGGCCATGGTAATTTTCTAATTATAAAGCTCTTAATTATAAAACATTTAAATTATAAAGCTTGCATTTTATTAATTTACTCCACTTCTGATATGTGACCAGCAAATGATGTTTGCTTGCTGTATACCAACAAATATTTATAAATGAAAAGTGCATATTTTTATCTCAAGTACATACATAGTCCCACATAGAAGCCCTTCAGTGTGGTTATTGTAGAGCTGCATAAACGTTTATGAAGTCTTAAAACTTTTGTTATATCGTTTTTCTTAGACCTGGCAATAAATCAAAAGATATTTTTGCATCATTTTGTAGAATTGGAATATTGTGAGAGTATTAAAAACAAGAACGATGTGGCTCTTTCCTAACAACCACTTATGTACGATGGGGAAGCTTAGCTAATAAGAACCCTTCAACTGCTTTCTGAAAACGAGGTTCTCCATGCAGATCTCTTGGCCTGTGGCTGCTACACCTACACAAACGGGAGCACATTTTCTGCGGGTTATTTTCCAGTGGGCAAGGTCTCTGCAGTGGGGTGATTTGTGGAGTTCAGGAGCGTGTATGCTGTGAGATCCCTCTTGGGCATTTATTTTGTGCTCTATTGTTTTAATTATGAAGACAAATTTTCATTGCAAATGCTGTATGGCATTTGTATATTTAAAATATCCTGAGATAGTCACATGGCCTTGAATTGCAGCACGATTCAGAGGAGATTAAGCTGAAGTGAATTCCAAGCATCCCTCAGGGTTGCAGGAACGAGTCCGAGCCACAGAGTGGCACTGAAACTCGAAGTGACACCTCAGCCTAACTGGCTATTACATGACGGGTAAACAAGTTTAATTGTGTTATTCACCTCATTGACTTTAATGAATCAGTAATAGATGTAATAGGCACCTCAGGACCAGATGGTACAGGGTAGAGAGTCCCCATGAAATACCATTTTTTCATCTCAAGTGTCTGGTAAATATGTTAAGTTCCTATGTGATTGCGATTGTTAAAATTTCTCAGCAGCTGGTCAGTCACTCTACACGGCAGGGACCAGCGGGGGCTGCTGATTGCTTAAGGTCTCAGTTTTATACTTGTGGAGATAGAGAGGGTGGAAAAGAGATCTTTGTTCTGAAGTGCAACACAATACCATAATTGAATTCTAGAAAATTCATATATTCATTAAAATGCTCAGAGGGAATTCTTTTGAAAGGGGTCATGTGATCTAGGATGCTATAATTTGTACACGCAGAATAATAGATGTGATTTGTACGGTAACAATACCGTAGATAGAAGATGGGTCCTTGCAACTAATAACAGTGGATTTGCCTTTAAGTCTTCATTTTCACATTCTACATTTGGAACAATAATCATAATTGTTTCTCTCTTCACACACGTAACAACATTTTTTAAAAAAGAAAAATAAATAATTCATCTTGATGTAATATCTAAAAACTGATTTTCTAGCTAATGTTCAACTGTTGCTTTAGCAAGCAAGGTCATATTTTCTCTTACTCTTTTACTCTTTATGTTCTGAATAAACGGCTACCTTGTCAATATATGATCATGTCAAAACATAGTTCTCATTTTTCATAAAAGCTTTATAACACAAAATATGATAATTCATATTTAAGAATGCACGCCTCATTGAGTTATTGTTCCAATGGGAACATGCTATTCAGCTTATCTTTATCACGGAAGCTTAGGCCTTTTTAAACATGTGTTTAATACTCAAAGTGTCAGTTACACTTCTGTCTAGGATATCTCTCAGTGTATCTGCCATACTTCACATGAGGATTTTATATGGAAGAATGGGACACTTCCATATCACTCGCCATCTGTGGTGGGGAGAGGGACTTTTATTTTCTTAGCGTAGATTGAAGCTGTTCATCCTAACAAGGAAAGACTGTCCTCCCTTATAATCTTAAATTTGTTAATTCATCATGAAGGGCTGAGCCTAACTTCTGGAAATGATAGTTTAGTCATTTACAGGATTTTTTCATGCTGAAAGAAACATGTAAAAAATTGAGAAATATCTCTTTGCATCTCTGTCTTGGTTCCCCCCCATCCATCTCCCTCTCCCTCTCCCTGTCCCCCTCCTACAGAAAGGTCTTGGAAACCTTCCCAGATACACTACCACTGGATATAGGGTTTGAAACTCTTAGGGAACACCTAATCAGTGCTGGGATACTAAAGGACAAGTGAAGTTTTGGATGGTCTTTCATGTTGTGAGACAAATATATACGACATTGTGCTAGAAATCCCAGACAGGGCTATAGGGCAGGAAAAGTAAATGAAAAATATAATAAATAATAGAAAAATATTTTTAAATGTTTTCAGGTGATAGTGAGTTAAGACTATTCACAAAATCTACACATTTTTGGAGAATAAGTAAATGTGGTAATATTGATAATCATACTACAAAAAGACGGGAATATAATTTTTTAAAAAATTACATAAAATAATATTACCAATTTTAAATACCCAGCAAAGATCAAATCTAATTGAAAATGTTCTATAAGCTTTATACAAGTGTTCATAAAATATATTTGAGATAAAGGATTCAAGCCAGATGTGTAATATATAGATAATTCATACTAAGGCTATTTTCCCTAATTACATGTGGTTTTACATACTGAAGAACTATGCACAAGGAATACTTTGGTGGAAATTGACAAGAGGATTCTAACATTTCTATAAAAGTACAAAGGTCATAAATAACCAACACGATTCTGGAAAAGATTAGTACGGGAGGAGTTATACTCCACCTTCAAAATTTAGGATGGAAACAGAAATAGCCAAGCTAGTATGATAATAGGTAAATGTAGACAAACACAGCATTAAATGAGAACTAGCCAAGGCACATCCCCGTATGTGTAAGATTACTCAGTGTACAGTAATCTTGCCATTGTGATGAGGTGGCATGGGAATGCTTTTTTCAAAAGTTAGCGGGTGGCAGTGACTTAACCAGATTGTTGGCTAGTGGGAACACTTTCTCCTTCATACAACCAAATTGTTTTCAGCAATAAATATAAACCAAAATTGTTGAAATAGAGAAGGGCATTGGAAATTTTAAATTGAGTTTGGCATTTTTCATCATCTTAGTATAAATAAATGAATTTAGAGATAGGGAAATCATGTAATTACATGAATGGAGTATTTTTTAAAAAGGCAAAACCTTGAACTAACATGTGGGTGTGTAACAGTGCCACTGTTTCTGTTTCCAAATCTTCCTTTTGCACATTGATTGATGACTTTGCCAAAGCTGACCACGGCGCAGTCATATTCATTAGTAATTATATGTCAATTATCAATCTCTCTTTGCTCATAAGTGATTGAGGCATAGTAAGAGTCAAGTTATATGCTTATTAAAGTAAAACATATACAATATTGTGAATTAAAGTACATAAATATTGGGATCCAAATCTTTTGTGGACATATGTTTTCATTTCAGCTGAGTAAGTACCTAGCAGTTGGATTGTTTGTTTACATGACAATTATGTTTAACTTACTAAGAAAGTGAAATTATTTTCCAAAATGGCTTTCTTGCTTGGCACCACCAGTACCATCATTTGAGAATGTTCTAGGCTTTCTATACACTAACCAGCACTCTTATTGTAAGACTCACTGTGGTTTTGATTACATTTTCCCAGTGATTAATAGTCTGTATCTATCTATAATGTAAGTACATCATACGCTGTTTAGTAAAGGGTTTTCTTAAATGATTTAATAATTTTAAAAATTACATTAATTACTATATTGAATGAAATGAATTTGCATATACTCTAGATACAAATCCATTGTCAGGTTTATGGTTTGCAAATATTGTCCTATTTTTGAACTTTATTTTAGTTTCTTAAGGAATTGTGAAGAGTAAAATTTTTACTTTGATAAGAACAGTTTATTTTTATTTAGTAAATTTTTTGAGAAACACTTTAACCATTTTTAATTTTGCAAAGATTATTTTACATGATGCAATATATATGTAAATTTTACAGAAACTCTTAAATTGTAAGATAAGCAAAGACAAGTAAAATCCCATTTCAAAATACATTTCTGAAATCAGTCCTGAACTTTGTTTATTCAAAATTGATTCTCACACATTTTAAATATTTTATAATCAGAACATCTCTGTGAAATATCTTTACCATGTTTTTGTAAGTTTCCAATGTATTTATTGAGAATTTCCAAATTTGTTTTATAACTTTTAAAGTAAATAACTAAATGATGTTGAAAGTCTACATAATTTGATATATTGCTGATATAAATAGAGAATTAAAGGTTTTATCTCAATGTCATGCTATCTTTTATTATTTAACAATATGTATTACAACAGAAGTTGGAGGCAGATTGAATGCTAAGCAGGATGAGAAAGAATAAAAGATGGGTAACACCACAAAATACAGATGACATAAAGAAAAATACTCAATAGTCTAGAAAAAAGGACATGAAATAACAGGTACTTAGTGAATATAAAATAATTAATTTCATTACAAACCAGGAAAGACAAATTAAAAACACAAGTAGTCTCAATGTCCAATCTGAGATTTTCTTTTGTTCTGATGAACATTATTGGAAGACTTAAAGGTAATGGCACTATGGCAACCTTATGTCCTCAATTTTGAGAATGCCTGTGTTTTGCAGTGAAAATGGAATTAAATAGTTATAAAAGTACCAGGTCTTAACTTTCAAACAATTAAAAATCATTTTTGTGCATTGCATGTAAAGATAAATTTTAAAAAGAGACAATGTCTTGGTCACTTTTCTCATTTCTGTGGCAAAACTCCTGACATCCACCATTAAAGAGCAATGGTTTATTCTGGCTCACAGTTTGTAGAGGTTTAAGTTCCTAGTTGGCTGGCTGTAAGCCTGGGTGGCAGGGCAGAGGGGTGCCACAGAAGAGAAACAGCTCATGGCAGGCAGAAACAAAGGCAGCAAGCAGCTAAGTATTGAAGCAGCAGCAGTCTGTCTCTCCCTTTTTATATTCCTTCCAGGCTATGCAACCTTTGGGAGGTTCCACCACCTTTAATCCTGATCCAAACTCACTCTAGATCCAGCCACATCTGTAAAGCCCCACCTATGAATGCATGAGTCTTTGGGGAACATCTAGATTCAAGGCGTAACAGACACACAATGTTAAGTTTGTTGTAATTGGAAAACACATCTCTGAAACTATGATAGAAATTGATATAAAATTCAAAAGGAAATGAGTCATCAGATGCTAATATTGAATGTATGCATAACACATGATCAAAAAGTATTTTGATATTTTTCAGGATGGATGCTTACACAAATCAATGAAATATAAATTTGCTCCTGACAGGATTATTTGTAATATCCCAAATAGGAGTAGAAAAAGACCCAAATCCACGAAGATTAAAATGGATAAATAGCTGGGGGTGATTAATAAGGTGAGATTATAAGCAGCAATGTGACACATGACATATTTGTTACATGACAAGACACGGGAAGTATCTCAAATATAATATTATTCAAAGGTCAGAGATGAAAGTGGATAGCTATTGATTTTCCCTCTCATAAAACTGAAAACCTGACAAAGCCCACATGCAGTGACACAGCCTATGTGCCGGTGACCCCAGGTGTAGAAAACAGTTATGGGTGGGATTACGGATGGGACTTTGAAGGTGTTGCTAATGGATTTCTTCACGAGATGATAAATCTGCAATTATATTCAATTTTTTTAAAAAAATCATGTAGTTATACACTTATGTTTTATATTTTTACATATTCTGTTTTATCCAATTAAAAATAATATTTGGAAATTTAAAAAATGAAACACACAGTCAATAAGAATCAGACTGCAGCGCTATATAATTGTAACCAATTGCATGAATTTCAGTGTATTTTTCTTTCAACACACAAGGCACTTACTGCAAGCTTTTAAATGTTTAGTTAAAGGGCTTATTATTTTCTTCTTCATGATATTAGTCTCTGGATTACTGTGGTTTAGATTCAAAGTGAAGACATTCACAGAGGCTGATTAGGTCACCCTTTCTATGTGTGTATTATTTCTCTCTCTCTCTCTCTCTCTCTCTCTCTCTCTCTCTCTCTCTCTCTTTGAAATTCTCTCCTTTTCCTTCAAAGATTCAGCATAGCTAGATTTCAAGACATTTCAGAATGGGCACAGACTAAGCCCTGTCCTGCTGTCTCCTTGGATGCTCTCTTCTTTCTAGATAAAACCTAAAAAAGCTAGATGATTGGTTTGGAGTACAAAGAAACTCTGACTATTTTTGTATCTCTCTTACATTTTCTTACGTCCTATGTGGCTCTCTTCCTTTTCTGCTTTCCTCGCTTCTGTGAAAAAACCTACAGTTGGGATAGAATTTTAGAAATATTTTAATCACTATAGCTAAAGTCAACTTTGTCTGAAACATCTTGGTGGAAGTACTCCGGGGAGTTTTGGATGTGAAACTAAAGACTTGTATGTTCCTATTTTATATACATTATACACACTCTACCATTGAGAGAAGTCAGGGGAGAAAAAAATCATTGCAAAGGCTAGAATACAGAAATCCCTGTGCATACACCACAACTCCATGGCAGTATTTCAGCATGGCAAAATGCTTTTGATTTGAAATTATTTTTTCATATTAAAATATCCGAGGTCACTTTGATTTGACAACCTAAACACAGATTTTTCCTAACTCCAAATGTGAACAAGTACCTAAAAATTTTGACAGTGTTTGTTGCCCATACATTAGTGGACTACTTTTAACCCATATTTCCCCATACGGTCAACAGTGAATTTAACAAACTGTTAAATTTGGTTTAGTCCAGTTCATTTTGTGACCAGAACAGCAGAAAGGTTTAAGCTTGGGAACCTAAGTAGCATTATATCTATGTATCCCAAAGTCTAACATTAAATTCTGAAGGTTTATAAGGGATATAATGATAGAGCTCCTTTTATTTATTAATTCATTATTTTTTCATTGTACAATGAAGTTGTCTCTGTTTGAAAATCAGAATTTTTCAAATGAGCCTTGAATTGACTTTCCAAGACAAGGGCAATACATATTCAGGTAAGTTTTTCAATGTCCCCTTCTAGACAACACACCTGGTGTAAGATTCAGCAAAGCGCACAGACTTGCCGATACGACAGAGTGTGTGGTGTGGGCTGACTTTGTGTCCTAGAAGTGATGCTTATTCCACTTTGCACTGCATTCGCTAGGAGTACTTTCTGTAGGTGTGAGAATTCACAAAGATGTGCATGAGAAATACACGCAGCATCCTGTAGCCGTGTTTGGCATATCTGTAAAATAGAAGATGTGAATGTTCACAAGATGATCTGGAATACTCTTCTTCAGCGTTAAGAGGAAATCAGAATGGTAAAGTAGAGCAAAAGTACACTTAAATAATAAGAAACTCTTTTATACAAAAAAAATTGCATCAACTATCAATGGTAGTACCATATACATGAGGAGAAGTAGATAATATCATTTTTTACTGACAGAAATTTCATCTGGGGGAAGACAGGAAAAAAAAAATTTAAAATCTCCTTAGCAAAATTCTGTTATAATGCACCACTGACAGAAAATCATCCTTTCTACATATCCCATATCACAGGCCCAGAAATAGGAATGTGTAGGAAAGAAAAGAGATGATAAAACAATTGTGATTTTGGCCTTGTCTTGGTGGAGTTTTAAACTACATTTAGTGAAAATAAAGAAATAGAAGAGCAAATGAACCTAAGATCCTAAGTAATAAAAAACAAAAAAGTACAAGTTCATAATTTCCTGCCATGTTAAAACTCATAAATGTTTTATACATAAGGCCTTATTCAAGGCAGGGAACC
Organism: Fukomys damarensis; assembly: GCF_012274545.1. Lineage (NCBI taxonomy): Eukaryota > Metazoa > Chordata > Mammalia > Rodentia > Bathyergidae > Fukomys > Fukomys damarensis. The sequence continues at coordinate 37,596,032 of NW_022900918.1, forward strand.
CTATTAACTAGGCACATAGAGCAGTAATAGGTTTTTCACACTTTAAAAAAATTGAGAATACAATGTTTACTGCAGATTCTTATAAAAATTAACATTGTACTAATATTATGCCACTGACATTATAGGATAATCTACCATGTTCCATAAAGAACTACAAAAGCAAAAACGTGCACAGTTTCACTATTAACCTTTGTACAAATTGCTCCAGGGTTGGTTTGAAAAATTGTTAGTTTTAATCTATCTGCACCCTGTGTAATGCAGCTTGGTGCTTTCAATAGATGCAAGACAAACCAAGAAAAAGGAAAGCCTAGAAAGCAGGACTTCTTCTAGATATCAAATCAGTGTGGCAAAAATCAAGAACAATTTATTTCTATATATTATATAATATGCATTTGGATATGATTTTTCTTATGGTTCACACACTAAATCACAATTTTGTTCTTTGACTCACTATATCATAATACTATTGTCTAAAACAGCATAACAGAGGAGTTACTTTGCCTGGTAAATCACTAACAGTAATGTTACAATATGAAATATGATGGAGGACTGAGCAGTTTTTGCTTTGACTTTGACATTATTTAAATAACCATACTAGTGGGGTTTAGCTAAGAAAAGTGAGAATTTTCTGGTTGGAAGGAAATTAACTTAGGTGCTAGTTCCATGAAAGTGCACCCATTATATGCAAGTTGATTACACAATACCTTTAAAATCTAAGCACTGCATTATTTGTAAGTGATAATGTAATAAAAGTTATTCTTAATACTACAAAGAATTTTATATATGCAGTGTCATCAACAATAATGTACAAGAGTTTTCAAAAACTCAACTGTCATTACAACTATTCATGCATATAAATGCGTGTTAAGCAATTTTCAGCATAATTACAATATTAACTCCAAAAAATCATGATGCAAGTATGTCTCAGAGGGAGAGGTATATAAAATTAGCACACGGGGAAGTGGAGACACGATGTGGTTGATAAGGTGGTATATTTAAGTTGGAATTTGTGGTACGAAATGCTCAGCGTGTCTAAAACATAAACTGGAGGTTGCAAATGGACCAGGGTCTGTGTTTCCATTTTATCTGATGTAATATCCACACCCTTTGGGGAAGATTGATTTGTTGGGGCCAGTTTAAGAGATCTAGTGATATGACTCCTCCTCACATAGTACACTTACTCTAAGACCCTCGGTGTGGAGAACAATGGTTCGGGTCTCTCCTTACCTCAACAGGGAGGGCCTTCTGGCCTAGAGGAACTCTAAGGACCTTTCTAAGGTGGAGGATGTGCAGCTCATCCGATTCTAGACAGTTCCTAATGCTGCTGTTATTTTAACCAGTGTGCTTGCCGTCACCCGGCATGCATCATAAGAAGGGACATGCCAACCCTGGTACCACTGAACTGGTTTGGTTCCTGTCACAGTGACTCAAAACGTACGCTAACAAATTGTGGCCATTTGGGGCATGCCTCTATGCAACTCACACCCATGTACGCTATTTACAGTGAAGGTACTCAGGTTCAAATCTTTCTCTCCTCGCATGGTTTATTCACGTGTTAGCACAATTTTGTTTCCCAACAAAGTCTCTCCTGGACAAACAGATTGTTGGTTCATTATACAAAGTACTCCCAAATCTTCATTAGAAAGAATTACAACTTATACCTTTAGAGTCTTTGAAATGTTTATCTTTTCTTTAACGGGAAAACATGCAAAATGTTTGCATCTAGCTTTTTGAAAGTGGCATCCATAAGGATTAACTGGGGTCTCTCCATGACACAATTGCACACAGGAATGTCTATTTCCATAGAACTGTACCTACTTATTGCTCAAATTCCTTTACACCACTACATTCATCCCAGCCTCTGAAAACCACAATCCTGCTGTAAATACTACGAGAGCACTTTTTGCACAATCCACATATGTGTTAATGATGCAGTATTTCTCTTTTGTGCCTGCCTTATTTCCAGTAGGATAATGATATTTAGTCCCATGCATATTGTTGCAAATGGTAAGGTTTTATCATTTTCAGGGCTGAATTGTATGATACCCATGCCACTGTTCATGTGCTGGTGGACCATTTGTTGCTTATGAAAACTTAACTGCTTGAGGCTGAATGATTGAAAGTTCAAGCCCAGCCTGGGGAACTTAGTGAAGTAGAGACCTTGTCTCAAAATGTTAAGTAAGTCAGCCAGCCCGTCAGTCAATCAATAGGCAGAGGATGTAACTCAGTGCAAAGACCCCAAATTTCATGCCCTGTGGTGCACTATTAAAAAAAAAGAAAGAAAAGGAAAACCCACTTGCTGCTGCTCTTCATACACACAATCACGGCTCCCCTCCAAGAGGCTTGTCCTTGTCAGGTCTGTGAGCTATAAAGCTGGGGTATGTTGAATAGGAAAATTTTAAGATAAGTTCTTTGGGGTTATTCAGGTAGCTTCATAATAGTATCGAGCAATCTTCTGGTATTAACACATGCGAAAGACAATGGTAGCTTTTCAAAGAATTTTTAACTCCCACGACGTATTTCAAAGGTAGATCTGTCTTTTAAAATTAGAAGTAATTTTATACAAAACTTGCTACTTGATTTTGAGAGCTACAACAAAACTGCATTCTTGGCCAATGAAATCGAATACATGTGAATGAAGTCAGGGGCCTTCGAGTGAGCTTTAGAACTCCACAGAAAAGGCACGATTTTAAAACTGCATAAAACATCAGTGGCAGGCCTGGAGGCGAGTGAGGTCTGCCCTGGACGCCCTCAAAGTCCCCACTTCCTGCAGCACGGGACGCTGACACCAGCAAAACTTCAAAGCTGCCTGGAGAGCAATTTGGGTTTGGAATGATTCTGCTCTTTCCACATGAATCCTCATTTCAAAACCAAAACTTTCACACAGGAAACCAAACATTTATATTCTACATTTTTTTCCTTTTACTGCAATTTGGGGGAGCATTACCTCAGTTTGTGTCAGTTTATATAGTACATTAAATGCTGTAAATTACCGTAAAGTGGAACAACGTATCACTCAGCGACACTGACATCATAAATCATTACTATTTCCGGCTGCACACAGATGTTCTTATTTTTAGACCCATGTCAGGGTTCATTTTGTTCCTCCAGATTGTGCAGCCAAACTTTCTGTTTTCCTGTTATCAAAGTGAACTATTATATTCACGCTGTCATTTATACGCTGAGCACAATGTATTACCAGGCCATCAAAGTAAATCCTGCTGTGGGATCTGAGCTTCTATAGTTGGCTTAGGAAGGGGTTAAAGCAGCCTACAAAATCGATGGCCTTCAAGTGACGATTACAGTCAACACTGTTAGGTCAAGGTGACATTTAAGCTTCTGTTAAATGATCATTATTTATGATTTAGGCAATGATATTTTGCCCAAGTCCTCACAGTCCATGTCCACAAAATCTGGTTTGGTGACTCCTTGCTTTGGGGAATTTTTCATCCTCATGGATCACAAAAGGAAACACCAGAGAATCATGTGTTTATGGGGCGTTTGCTCCATAAAATGATCAGGTTCTTTTTCTCACCACTTTCCCACCCACTCCTCTTGTAAAATCAGAACTTCACTTATGAGACCCAACCGGTAGAGCAACAACTGGCAGATCTGTAACTCGAGGGAGATTTTGTGCCTACAGCCAAAGGGCTGGACAGCCAAAAATGGTGTGTTTACAAGATACAAAAGGGGTTTATTTTAGTGATTCACTTGAAAAGGAAGAGAGATCAACGGACACCATTCAGTTTAGCCAGAAATAGGCATTGGAAACATGTGGTGTCATATCAAAACGGATCTCACTTGTCACATAGAGTTTCTGCTCTAAAAATAATCTATAGGTGGATACCCCGGCCCAGGCTTCCTTTGAGATACTTGCAGTTATTATTTATTAATCAGGTTTTGAACATCGATGGGCATGAGATAAAATATAGCCTGTTTAAGAGAGAGGATTTTAAATCATGTGACTCAGGAATTAATCTCAGGAAATGAGGGCTTTTATTTCTGTGAGTATTTTGAGGTGAGTGTTCTATTTAAAAGCTATTTAGAAATGATTTAAATAATTATAAAGTTTTCAATAATATTTACTTTATCTTATATAGGTAAAAACTAGGAAAAGGTACATCTTTAAAGTGATTAAAAATATAAGGTCATAAACTCCAATCTTAAATGCAAGTATCAGTTTCAGAGTGCTTGATAAAAGCATTGTGAAAAATCTTTCCCTTTTCAGCCCCATCTTTTCTGTCTGTGCGGCACCCTACTACTTCTGTTTTCTTCCTTAACATTTAGTTTCCCTTTTTTCTCACTCCCTGAGTTCTCTTTTTTATTTTGCTCTACAAAAGGGTATACTTTTCAGGTACCAGAGTTAAAGGTGAATGCAGTGTCTATAATCTTCACACCAAAATAAGAGAAGAACTGCTACTACCATGATAATTGTTGAAGTTTCCAAAATTGGTAACTAGTACCAAATCCTTAGAAATATGGTGGGTGTTAAAGGAAAGGACAGGTTTTCATCAAATGTTTGGGATCAGAAAACTGGGCTGTAATCTCGAGCAACTCAGAAATCTAAGAAAAAACCTTTGAAATGAATGTGCTAATCATTATTACTATTATTATTCATGATAGTTGGTCCTATAAATTATTGTATTTCAGAGAATAAGCTCCAAACATAACACAAACTATAGAAACATGCAATGATATCTTAGAAATAATGTGATGCAATTATTCAGTGAAATTTACATTTTATATGAAAATCTAATATCTTGAGATTTGTATCAGCAGAAATGAGACAGAAGAATTCATCAGGCACCAGTTCCAAGGTAAATGCGTTTGTTTCCTTTGCCCAGTGAAAATTATTGAGAGATTTGAAAAATATGTATTCACATTTCTTGAAATAAAATACATTTGCAAATTAAAACTTCTAGAGTAATTAACTTTTTCGATTTATCATGCTGTCACAAATACCTGACAGCCAGTCACGTTATCAGTCCCTCTAATAACTGGTGAAATTTCTCAAAGTAGCTAAATCATTAGCTGAAAGTAATTGGTAATTCTGAGATTTTATTTGCTACTTAATATAGTGTTTAAGGTGGTTTTATTTCAATCATTTTCTTTACATGGAAGAAATATTCAAGCTCTTTTATGTTCTATGAAGATTTTCAGGTTAAATGTGGTTCTCCTATAAGTGATTCATAATTTGATCAAATGGAGAATAAAACAATATAGCAGATAATATTGTTTTCCTCCTCTTAGAGGGAACAGATCCTTCTTTCCCCACAGGGAATGCTGGATTATTGGGCCTGTATTTTCTCTAGATTTTGTTGTCTTAGTTGCATGAAATGGAGCATCACATGAGGAAACTGCAAGAATTCATCCTGGGTCTACTAAAGGTAAAATTAAGTAAAAATACAATTTGGCATAAACCATGGTGTCCAAGCTGTTGTCCTATAAATACCATCTGTGTCATAAATATTAAACAATAATAAAGCAATACTATTGTTAATATTCACCATAGTGCCCCTCACCAGGAATGTTCTTCAGTGTATAGTTTTCTAAAAATTGGAATCATGACCCCAAAGAAGTTCCTGTAGCAAAACAGTATTATGGAATACATAATAAAGCATATATTTATCAGACAACTACCTATATGGCCTTTAAACCTCAAGAAATATAATTTAACTAAGATTACACCATTAACAAATAAAGAGCATTAAAAAAAAAGGAGGAAATTCTGTGGTCCCACATGCGTCACCAAGAGCTTGTTTGGCGATGAGGTCCCCAAGCAGGTGTGGGTTGAGCCACCCCCTGAAGGACAGACCTGATTCTCCCCAGGGGGATGGGTGGGTAACAGAGTTCAAGAAGGGAAAACATATGGAGGAAGAAGAGGATCTGACTGAGCTGTCAGAAGTTAGGGACAAAGGACTATGGGAAATGATGGAGTCCCATGAGGATCTTAGCTACATATTTCACAGATTAACCAGCACCTTGAACAATAATTATCATGGTATAAATGCAATTTTTCGCCTGAAAAATTTATGCCTTTTATATAACATTTAGTAAAAGGACCATCGCCACGATCCACTGCAACTGACAGAAAACTGGAAGACTTTCATAAGTAACAGTACTAGAAACGGGAAGGTAGATTGTGGTGATTCTGAAACTCCTTAGTGCTCCATGAATTCATGGACCATGAAGTTAACTAAATAACCAATTTCAAAAATTATTTCTGTAATGAGAAAGTAATCTTTAATTTTAGCTTCTGTGGTCAAGAATTTCTTAGAATTTTGGTGAATTGAAAATAACAATAATGAATTCACTAACACCATGGCTGTGTTCAAACCTAGTTGGGTTCTCTTTATTTTCTTATGTAGTTGATAGTAATAGTGAGTCAATCATGATTAGTTTAAATTATAGTGATTATTTGAAATCAATGAGTTTATTCTGCATTGTGAATGTGAAATGTTAGTGCTCATGAAATCAACATAAATTAATAGGAACGATATAATTATATTGTTTATTTTTATTTTAATTTACTTTCAATGAATCACTCTTCTTAGTCTCTCTGGAACTAAATCTGTGCATACAAATAATCTACCTTAGTCTATCACTATGTATTGTGGGGCATTTTCCACTACAAGACAACATTTTCTTTTTGCATGTAACCAAAAATGTCTCCAATTCTCATCAGACTGCGTGGACAAATTTGACTATATTAACATTAGTATATGGTTTTCTTTATCCCAGAGCCCTGAATCTGCATACCTGGATTTCTTTCCCTCCCTGACTATTCCTCGTCATTTGTGAGAGTGCACAGCTCCTTAGGACTAACTGGTGCCCTGTTTCTCCCTTCAGTGTGGATGATGAAAATGAGAAATGGTGTTGTATTCCAGTCTTGCTGTGACACAGCTGGATCACAGTCAGTGAAAGCCATGGGACACATCCTCCTCAGCGATATACTTCCTGTAACATGAGGTTCTCCAGTATCATCGTGTCAATAAATACAGAGCCTATTCAGTTCCATTTCTTCCCCAAAACAATTCTAAATGATAATAATATATAGTAATACACAGTTCTTGTGAGTTTAACATGAATGTGCAAGTGCATTCATCTTAAACGCATGAAAATGCATATCATATACTTAGCTTTTCTTTACTCTTAGATGTGCAATATTATATTCTGTTTTACTAACCTTTCTTCTCCTTGAAAGCCAGTACTTTCTCCAGCAAAGAAATTTAAAACAGGGAACCAGTGGAGGTTACCAGGCTTTAGAGCTCAAAGCTTAATTAAAATTCATTATGAAATCAGACATTTTATTGATTAAATCCAAATATACAGAGGTAGCTAACAGATTTTTGCAGTGAACTAGCAACTTCCAAATTTTTAAAAAAAATGGCTGTTATGGGCATGGTGGCGCACGCCTGTAATCCCAGCACTTGGGAGGCTGAAGCAGGAGGATGGCTGTGAGTTCGAGACCAGCCTGGGCTACACAGTGAGTTCCAGGTCAGTCTCAACTACATAGTGAAACACTGTCTTAAAAAAAAAAATTGTTTGACTGTGTCAAGTTGCAAATGTCCTTCATATTTTGTTCCAGTGATCTGTACCTTGCAGTTATTCCTTGTGCTCTGAGATATCCTCAGAGACAGGCAGGGCTATGGTGCGTTTGTTTTGAAGTCACAACATGAGAATCCGTGTTCAGATTTGAGAAACGCCTGGTCCCTTTGACAATATTCCCCTGGAATAATGGAGTAGTCGGTCTGCATTTTATTGCATTCATTAATGCTTGATTAATGATCATTGATTATACTTACGGAACTGTTTCTCTTCTTTTCCAATTGGGTGCAGGTTCTTTTATAATCTGCACAACTCCGTGTGAGCCAAAGGCAGGTAGCAATGAAGCATCCCGGAGAAGGAAAGACATTCCCTCAGCCATTCACACTCACCACGATCACTTGAATGACTACCATCGCCTGCCATCTTGTCCTGGACAACAGCAAACAGAAGGAGGAGGCATGGAAGGAGTGAACAGGGCCATAGCATGATTGAAAGCACCCGCAGACTTGCTTACGCGTTGAGAATGTCGTGTCGTCCTCCTAAATCATCCACACGATCCTAACGATGCAGTGGGTTTTTGGAGAAGGTACAACTTGTACTACCAATTTACTGATGAGCCACCCAAGTTTTTGTGTTTTTAAGTAGCTTTCACAAAGGCTATTTATTGCAAGGAGACTGTGATTTGAATTGAGGTTTGTCTGACTTTAGAAAGTTCTATCTGAACATACAAATAAAGGACTAAAAGAATCATCCTCTACTAGCCACATAAAGTCGTGAGTTCAAGCATCCTTTTTTTTTTTTTTCTTTTTATTGAGTTTACTGGTACATTCTAGGTATACAGTACAGTTACATTCATTACTGGGCTCTTGTACCTTTACATGACAGGTCTTGGTTCTCATTTTTCCCCTTGTCCCTGCCCTCCCTTCACCCCCTACCCCCCTCCCCATTTACAAACACTTTATTTGCTTGGTATCTTTCCAAAAGAATTAAAAGAATCATATCGCAGTGACATATGTGCACCCATGTTTATAGCAGCACAGTTTGTCATAGCTAAAACTTGGAAGCAGCCCAAGTGCCCATCAGTTGGAAACTTGATAAAAAAGATGTGGTTTTTCTATAAAATGGAATACTACTCAGCCATAAAGAATGAGAAATTAGAGTCACTCATTGGAAAATGCATACATTTTGAGGATATACTCCTAAGTGAGATAAATAAGTCACGCGTGTGAATACTGAATAGTTTCTCTGGTGTGAAAAACTGTAATAGTACACAAGATCCTAAAGAGATAAATATGAGAAAACCAAGCATCCTTTTAAAAATTTAAGATTTTGCAACAGTGTTTGGTAAATATTTCTCTCTAACAGGTCAGAAGGTGAATAGTTTAAACATTAGGGGCCTTATGGCCTTCAAAACAACTAGTCAACTCTGTTGAAAGTATTCAGCTGTGTCTTATAGTAGACAAGCATGTGCATGAAATCAGTAAATGGACAACATGACTGTGTTTTAGCAAAGCTTTATTTAAAAAAAAAACCAAATCAATCCCAAGATCAATTTTAAAAACTCTACCTGGGTAAGGAGGAAATTAACTTTCATATAGAATATGGACTGTTGGGTATCAAATGTGGATACCAGTTCCTGTGGGAGCCTAAAGCAAGTACCTATATACCAAATATCCCCACCATTTCTGCTAATTCTAGAACAGGTTAAAAATTTCCCAATTCCTTAAGATATGTGTTTCAGATCCATTGCTTCCAAAATTTTTGAGCACAATGATTTTATATCCTTTTGTAACTCGAGATTGAGATTTTAAAAAATAACGATGAGATTTTGTCTTTTTAGCTAAAAATTGTTATTCAGATTGGAAATATTGCTCTTTCATTCTAACCCAAACACTGAAAAATTACAAGTGTGTGTCATGCATACATTCAATATACAATATTTTATATCAATAGGTTTGGTGAAGTTTGAACTGCTTTAGAACCACATAACATTTACTGTGGTTCAGCATCTAACTGCATGTTGACTCAGTTCATATTACTTGTACTAATACAAGGGAGCTTTTGGGATGGTAACCTTAGTGCACAGATAAAATAATACCCAGCTTGTGTGAGGAATTCACCTTTGAGGTCCATCCATTATAAATAACACAGGTGGTGTTTCAGTACCTGGCTCTCAACCAGAGGACAGAGACGGCAGATTGAGCTGAGCCACAGGGAGGCACTCAGGGTGGGCAGAAAGCTAAAGACTGCAAAAAAGTCACAGGAACAAAAACATCATAGTCACAGAAGTCAGAGGAAAAGCACTGAGTGCATTTATTACCGTACTGGCTTTCTCCATGGTTCCAATATCCCTTCAACTGTCTCTCCTTCCTGTTGAGAAAATTGACAGGAGGAATTAGTGGAAGTAAGCTCTGGTGCATACAGTGATTATTCAGCATGCCTTGGCAATGGATCCCACCTTCTGTTTCTGGAATCGTAGTCAGAACATATGTGGAAGACCAGAAAGGAGACAGATAATCAGAAGTATGATGCATCTGGGGTTGAGGAAATGCTTGCTCAGTACACACATGCTGCTGAATTATGGAATGTCCTTTGGAAGCAACTCAGACTTCCTTTAACGTAACAGTGACCTGTAACAGAGACACAGGCACACCAGGTGATATATAACTGTGCTTCTTGAAAACAACTGCAATAATGTACTTTCCGTCTTATTAGAAACCATCAAAGTAAAAGAAACTCCCTTATCCTTTGAGATACACATCTATGCCAAGATTTATCTGCTCCCCTTGTACAGTTGTACCTAGAGAACACATGAAACTGTATTGAGAAATAAAAATATTGGACTTATCTCTGCAAATAAATGAAGCCCAGCTTAGGGTTAAAGACATAACTTATATAATATTGCTCTCCAAATTGAATATTTTATGATCGATCAGCAAACAGTGCTCTCTGGGTACAAAATAGAGTGCTAGATGCTTTGGAGATATATTAAGGAACCTGAAGACAACCTGCAGCAAGTTTGTAAAACCACTGGCTGGAAAGTCTAAAATTTCAAGCAGGGAATCAAATGCATAGTGTGGATGATGTCCTGCTGTGAGGGTTAAGTATTAACCCAAGCAACTCTAGAGAAAACTCTGACAACTTACAATATTTCTGGCTCATGAGCAATTTTTAAAATTCATAGCGCTTAGCACTTTAGCAATTTAGTTTCTTTTACAAATCAGAAAAATGACAATTCAGAGGTTAATGTTCCTTGGAGACTTAGTGGTATTACCCAGTGATTTCCAGAGGAGTAATATTTCGTTTTCCTCTCTATTTGAAAAATAATTCATTTTCATGTTCTTTGCTAACACTGTCTATAAAATAATGCATGATATTGTATATACAAAATAAATTTTGCTTCTTAAGTATTTTAAATGTATTCTGTCATCTAAGAATTCCTCACTACAGAATTTAAAAATAAAACACCAATACAACTTAATGCTTCCATTTTACATAGTGAACTAATGGCAAAGAAAATGCTACATCTGAAAGTTTCTAATTTCTTTTCTTTTTTTTTCTTTTTTGGTACCAGGGATTGAACTTGAGTCCTTGTGCTTGCAAGGCAGGCCACCGAACCACTGAGCTAAATCCCTGGCCCTGAAAGTTCCTAATTTCTATTGCTGAACCCTTTCTGCAAAATATAAGAGGCAGATATTTTAGATAGTGAAAGGTGTTTGAATATATCAATTAATAATAGTTTCTAAGTTGTTCAAAAATAGAATATTCAGAAAGTGCTAATTCCCACGTATAGATGAAATCGTAACATTGCATCACAGCTATATGTCTGTTTACAATTAACGTGTGATGGCAGAAAGGACTACCATTTTGCAACACTTCAATTAATACCTATGACCTGAAAATAAATGATAATTCTGCTTTACCCTAAGCCATTAAGTCTTTATGAACCTATCACTATCAAGTTTCTGCTCATTACTTTATAGATTTACAACCAACCAGTGTGACCATTTAACCACTTTCAGCTACTTTCCAGTGTCATTTTTCAAAATGAATCACTGTAATGACAGACAGAAATGGATGGATACATTAATAATGCAAATAGTGTACTCTTTCTTTTTTTCAGCCTCCCTTAATTAAAAGGAACTGTAATTAGAAGGTTATCATATATGTACCCTACTACAGATTATGTAGATAACAATGAGAACAGACTAATTGAACTCATATAAAAATTGTGATGGTATTGAAAGAAATAACAAGCTGTCTTATTTTAGATGCATTTGTATTTTTAATGGTAATAGCTTCATGGATGCTTAAGTTTGACAGAGTTTTCGATCTCTCCAAGAAAACTTCTCCTTTAGGCAGTGGTTTACATATGACTAACTGCTTTATATATGCAATAAAGTTATACTACTTAACTTTAATCCATATCTCAGTGCAACTCTAGTTTACTATGTAGATAATTTACATACATATATATAATTTATATAACACATATGAAACATTCGAATATAGATATATAATATATAATTGTTACAGAAGGAATCAGTAAGTGACACACAGAGAGGCAGCAGAATGGATGTAAAATAACAGCAGTTTACTCCATTGATGGGGATTGATCACACTTAATGACAGTGCCCTGCCTGACGGAGTACTGAGCTACAACTTCTTCTTTTATAAGGTTTTTCAACCTTGATCTCATTCATTTCATTTTAATAGTTCACATTGATGATATTCAAAACATGGTGGGAGGCAGTTGAATTTCAACCTGTGTGTGTGTAGCACTTCTCTGGTAGGGGAGGTTACCTTAAAAGTTCATTTAGTTACCTAGTCTATCCCAGGAGAAGGGGGCGTGTCTGGTCAGCAAAGTAAACAACTGTTCTTTTCATTCACAAAACTTCTCCATGAGACTAGATGCCTCCAGTGGTGCTGGTTGATTCTGAACTAAACAAAGCAAACTGAACAAAGCACACCAAATGACAGAAGTTATTTCACATTGTGACATTTCATAGGTTTTTTTTCTATTAAAGTTTTCTCTATTGTAATCAACATAGATGTTGGTCAAGGTGTTGATCAAGACTTTAGAACATGTTTGCATGTTTGCAATAGACACATAGTGAACACATCCATTTGAACATAGGCACATGGACATACTGTAGCCAAGAGTAGACTAAAATTGAATTCCAGATTCAGATTTGTCCCTAAAATTTGGGACAAGTAGCTGAACACCTAGGCTTGAATGTGATGTTTGTAATAAATATGATTTGATGCTTAATATTTTATATACATACAGGGGTTCTTGCGACAAGAGAGTATCATTTAAAAGTGAACCAGAAAGTTCAATGGAAAAGGAATAGAGCCTTCTAACATCAAGAATGTTATAGTCATTTAAAAACTTTAAAAAATCAAGAGATTTAATTGACCCTTGTTTCATAAGAGTTACTGATAAAATACAGTATTCACATACCGTAAGAGGACAGCCTGAAATTGGTGAATCGATGTGGGTCGTTGTGAATATTTTCTCCAAAAATACTAATGAGATGCATCAATAGCAGCAACAGCTTTTCCAGGTTCTGCAGTCATCTGAACAAAATTATAGACATACAGCACATTCCATTAAAAAAAAAACAAAAACAAAAACACAAAAAAAAAACTAAGAAAAGAATAATATTCAGAAAACAGCACAGGTTCTCTTGCTGTTGTGGTACCTGGCACCATTTTTCTTTATTAGCATCTTAATCATCATCTGGAAAGAGAACATTCTAGAGTAATATCATTAACTGTAGCTCTGATAAAGCACGGTCACTACTACATACCATAAAGCAGGTACAAGATATTTTACATTCACAGAGGAATGTAAACTTTAATGGGGCTCTCAACTTTGGAAAAAGTTATCCCAATTTACTGTGTTGAGTTGGCATTGTACAGAAATGGACAGCCATATTGGTCTAGAAATGTTAATTTTTTTATTTTTATTTTTTATTTTTTCCATTTGTACAGGGGTAACACACTGTATTAAATATATAAGGTCATATCTACATGGGTTGGATTACAGAAACTAATAAAGTAGTCTCTAAATAATGAAAAAAAGGATAAGATAAGACTGCAAGAGCAAGAAGAAACTTAAATATGTTAAGGGACCATTTTCATTTTCAGAATTAAGGATTATTTTAATCTTACATCATTGCCTTTTCTCTTTTACTTTCCTTTTAGTTTTGTTTTAGGATTCCCTATTTTTAATATTCATACAGAGATTTCTTTAACTGAAATACTGAAAAGTTTCTCTGGTGTGAAAAACTATAATAGTACACAGGATCCTAATGAGATAATTAATAATGTGAAATAGGAAATAAAGGGCTAAAGGTGTAGGGAAAGTGGGAAGGGTGGGGGAAAGGTAATAAGGGAGAGGAAAAAAATATGAGAAACTGAAAAAATGGAAATAAAGTGTTTGTAAATGGGGAGGGGAGGAGGGGTGAAGGGAGGGCAGGGACAAGGGGAAAAAATGAAAATCAAAACCTATCATGTAAAGGTATAGGATCCCAATAATGAATGTAACTGTATTGTATACCTAGATTGTAACAATAAACTCAATAAAAAGAAAAATAAATACTAATGAGAATCATAGCATAGCTCAGCGTCAACTATTACAGGACAAGTTGGTGGGGACAAGGACATAAAACACCCATTATATGTTTATGTTCATTGTATTTATATTGTTAGTATTTTTGACATTTAAGCTCAATCATCAGGCTGAGAGCTGCCTAGGGGACTAGTAAAGCACCCTCTCTGGGTATGACTAGCTGGATCATGGAAATGTGGCCTTGAGATCTATGTCTGGCCCCTGGCCCCTTCCTCTCTGACTCTGCCCCTCTGCTCTGCTTCCCTACAAAGATGAACTAAACATCTTTGCTCTCCCAGGATGTCACTGCCTTGGAGTCAGCCTACCGTGTTCTGAACCCTCTGAAACCTTAGCCAAATCAAGCCTCTCCTCCATTCCATTGTGGGTATCATGCTTCATATTTGGGTAACAGGATCACTAATATCATTTATAGAAACATATATTATATGTAATTTGATTTATTATTGTGGTAGATTTTATTGTTATTATAAATTTATTTATTACTTAAACAAAACAGAAGTAAAAGAGGTCTAGATGTATATTTTAGAAGTATATCGCGTTACTTCCAATTAGTAGAATAATACGTTGAATGCATAAGAACTAAGACGATATGCACTGTATCAATATTTCTAGCACATTCAGTAGGCAGCTTTGGGGTTTGGACAAGGGAATGTCAAGTATGAAACAGAAATGAGGCCAGGAGAGGGTGGATTAGCTCTTTGCCAGGTGTTTTCCAATAGAAGCCAAGAAGGATTGTCATTATAAAGAACAATGAGAGGAACCCCTTGTAAAAGGCACTGGATCTCACTTGGAAGCAATGCCATCAGAAAACGTGAATTACAGATGAAGGAAAGGGACACGACACATTTTCCAATAAAACGTTTGCAATCTTTATTACACACAGAGACGGCCTATCTATGCAGATGACTCAAGAGCCAGAATCAAGGATACAATGTGAAAGGAGAAAAAGAGTGGCATGGTAGATGTCTCTTACCTTGATGTAAACATGTTTCTAGGGTGAATAGGAAAAGCCAGTTATGAGGAGACTTGTGGGAAGAAATGGGGAGAAACAGAGCCTGATTTCTCAGTGAAGAGAGACAGTAGACATAAGGGAAACAGGAACTTCAGGAGGATATTCAGAACATAAACCAGCTAGAGGGAAAGAAAGGAAAGGGGACAAAATATGTCCCAAAGGCCCTGTCAGGGGACATAGCACATCACCTGAGGTTGTGCAGGACACGCAGATATGAACCATAATAACAACCTTGTCAAGCATCTTCAGGCAAATGAAAGGGAATTAATGGAAGAAAAGCCAGGGCAATGGGAGGAAAACCACTGGATTCTACTATCATCTGCCTGGGAGCTGAGGAGAAAGCACACGAGTGTACTCACGAATGGCCCAACAGTTCCACAGACAGCAAAAGAAACATCCAGAAGGCAGAGGAGTGGGAAGGCACTGGGGACGGAAAGGAGAAGCACAGTGACAGTCTGGGTGAGCAGGTGCCTTTTGTTTTGCTGTAGGTGTCCTGGGCCACAGTCTCTGCCGTGTTGAGTGAGCAGATGGGACTTTAAGATGGCCGGGTCTTCCTGTCCTCTAGCCTTCTGGGATTTGCCCTTCCATTCTGGCATCACAGAAAACAAGACAAGAGAAGGTCAAAGACACTGCTTCTGAGTCTGTGAAAGATTACAGCCAAGCAGATTGAAGATGTTTTAGTTAAAAAACACACACACACCACACACACACACACAGATTCAGGTACAAAAGAGAGAAAGGTGTCTAATCCAAGGGTTTGGGAATCTTCCTAGTGAAATGTAAGTAAAGGTATCCATAGAAGGGCTGAGTTTGTGACCAAGTATTAGCAATTAAAAGATTAGAATATTGCATGGGAAATATACGGGAAGGAAAAGCACCTATCTTTCAGAAACATTCATGTGTATCTGATCTACTAACAAAGTAAAGATGATATCAAGTGATCTAACATTAATCTGTTAGAATGTACCATAGAAGAATGCATATTGAGATTCATATCGCATATGAAAACATTGATTTGCGTATAGAGGAATAGGAACTTTAAAAAGTGAAAAACATAGTACTTTATATCATGATGTCATGATGAAACTAATTTCACACAATCCTGGATGTTTGGGAATCATATGCAGGATGTTAAAACTTTTGTTAGAACAGAAAGAAATTTAAATATTTAAATATAATCAAAGGAAGAGCAGGCGTGCTTTCATTTTAAGATAACAGTAGTTATATAACCAGGTAAAATACTACATTAAATATATGAAGAAAAACAGCCAAATAGTTTTCCTCCTTTTTGCATTCAGTGATATACTTGGAACGATTCAAAGTGAAGAACAAGGGACCGCAATTGGAATGAAAAGTAGAGGAGGGGAGGAAGCAAAGAAAAAACATTATGGTGACAGAGCCAGCGTTAGAATACAGGGACAGATTCACAAGAACAGTTCCCTGTCCGGGTAAATCTTACAGGTCCCGGCTCCAAACAGGGTGGTGGTGGGTTCGAGACTGAGGTGGTGCTGAAAGGGAAGGCGTGGGTAATACAGCAGAAGCCTCTACAGCGTGAAAGGCAATGACCCTATTGGCATGTCAGCCTCGCTCAGGATGCGGAAGGAGAGCAAGGGTGGGAAGGGGTTCCCCTTGATTGTAATAATGTCTAACAAAGCACTTGAGGATGGCCTCGGCCAGGCCAGACTCACTTCATACTGACACGTGGAATAAAGCCCAGGGTGCCGGAGTTTATGCTGGAAAGAGAAATACCTTTAGGAGTCTTAAACATGGTTCCGTAAGGGGAACCAGAGAGGGAAGCTCAGTTGCTCCAGACAGAGCTTTCTAAGGGGCTCCTCCATTATTTTGACAGTGGGATCAGGAAACTGTTTTGCAACATAAAACTAATACTGAATGGAAAATACAAGAGGTAGTCACTGAAACTCTGACTGTGTCTCTC
Source organism: Fukomys damarensis (assembly GCF_012274545.1). Taxonomy (NCBI): domain Eukaryota; kingdom Metazoa; phylum Chordata; class Mammalia; order Rodentia; family Bathyergidae; genus Fukomys; species Fukomys damarensis. Next base: position 37,613,165 of record NW_022900918.1, read on the forward strand.
TGCACTGAAAATTGTGCATTGTGTCTTTCTCCCGGTGCAGTATCCTCCTGGGAGGTCTCCAGACTTCCCTTACTGTGCTTCCTCCTACTCCCTGCTATTTTTACCTGAGAGCACAGAAATAGTTTAAACCCATGATAGCCAGAGGCAAATTGTGCTTCTCTCCAAACTGCTCTACACTTCAGATTTAACTATTTTATTAGGAATCACCGTCCTTCCACTCATGTGAAAATCTCTCTTTTATTTAAGCTCCGTAGTTCAGCTTCCTTTTCCCTCAAACCTAGATAGCCAGGTGACATTTGTGTTCTCTTTTGAAAACATCCTTGACCTTGAAGTCTCATTGCCTACTTTTTTGAACACAACACCTTCTTTTCTGAAACAGTAGTCCCTGTCTCTTAGCCGCTACTTCTATATCTGTTTATCACATTAAATTTCAAACATCCACATCACAGATTTAAATATTGGAATTACTAGTATTTCTCTAGCATTTTTTCTATTACTCTAATGTGAAAAGAGAGTGAAACAAATTAAATGCCAACAATAAATCTATTACCATGCTTTTAATAAACCTAAATTCTTCATGTCAATATCCATGGACAAGTTGGCTCCATTTACCACCCAAACTCATTCCAAGTAGCTCCGTGATATAAACTCTGGCCTAAGTGGTCCACGCATGACTTCAAAAGTAACAGAATATATTCTGCTCTGTTGTTCTCTAGGGCTCATCCCTTGTGCAAGAATACATTTCCTGCCTCTGTCAATTTAAGATGTCCTCTTTTCCCCAAACCCCAAGGCCTTCACATTTGTGAAGGTTCCTAACATTATTTTAATCATTTTAGTGAGCTATATATTTCTTTCAAAACTAATACCAGTGGCTTACTACAAAGATATATAGATATAGATATATGTGATAAATATAAGTAAGAAATAGAAAAAAATACTGCAGGTGAAATAATAGAGATATAATTTTTCAGGCAAAAAGTGAAATGTCATGTGTTTTGAAGACAATGATGTCAGTGTGCGGTTGTTAAAAAAGATGAAGAGCAATCTCATGCTATAACCACAGCATCTCCAGTTTCTTACACATGGAGTTTCCAAAGTTTCTTTGTTTCCAGTATGCAGAGAACTATAAAGTAGTTACAATTCAGATGACATTGAAGCAAATGTAGAAGGCAGTCTACCAGAATGTATTGCAAAAATTCGTGAATGACATTTAAAATAATCTACCTGACTTAGTTACTTCTCCTCATTGAGACAGTACTGGACACCTACAGTTTCAAGGAGGAGAGGTTTATTTTGGCGCACAGCTTGTAGAGTCCATAGTCTTCTAGCTGCATGGCATTTCTGGCAGAAAGAGAGGGAGAGGGAGGGTGATGGAGGAAGGAAGAGGGGCAGGGAAACACGCAGACCTAATCCATACAGCATTCTTATTGCAAGAGATACAGATTCCTAGAGAGGATTCTCTGGAAAGCAGCCTAAGTAAGGGCGTCACCTGCATACGTTTTGTTGGCCATCAGTTGTAGGCGCTCCATCAGAAAGGGAGAAGGCAAGCAGGAATAGCACTTGCCCGGACTGCAGGATCCACGGAATGCCCTGGGGCTCGGCTGCCCAGTTACAGTAATCAGATGCAGACATGGTGCTGGCATTCCCACGGGTGCCAGGCATTGCCTAGGGGGAACAGCCCTCGGGAGGGTGCGAGCTGTGCCAGGGACGTTCTCCGCAGCTCGGGACTCTTCACCAACCCATATTCCAAGCACAGAAAAGTAGCATCCATCAACTCAGAACTGGGCTTGTGGGAAGTAGAATTTCATAGGGAAATTTTTGAATAATGAATTTTAAAGAAAATCTGCCAATTTGATATGTGTATTAATACCCTTTAGGCTCCCAGATACACCTGTTTGCGTGTCTATACCCATGCTAATTACGTATGACGATTAAAATTAGAAATACAAATACAAGACAGTGATTAACCATCATCACAATATTACTATTGCTATTATTGATGTTGGTTATTGTTTACTTTTTAGAAACAAGCTTGATAAGTGGTTGCAGACCCGCTGTTTGGGGAAAGAAGGAATTATTCCCCATCGAGGAACAAAAATATCTATCTAAATTTGAATAAAATCAGATTAATCTTATCACAGATGCTTTATGATACAAATAAGCCAAGAAAAGAAAATCATTATTTAGGGTGTGCGTTTTTTTTTTTTTTTTAACTAATTCATCTGGGGGAAAAAATGCATAGGAAGCTAATGTTGAAAATGCTAAATATTAGTCTCTGAGCTCTTTTTCTTATCAAATAAAATGCATCCATTTCTACATTCATGTCCTCCCATGCAATTTATTTCCTCTTGTCTCTTACTGCTTCCTCTGGAAAATAAAAATGTGTGCATAGCCACAGGAGATAATTGAAGGATCTCAGGATTAATGTGCACACTGAAGACTACCTAGACATGTTGTGAATCGTCCTTCCTGGGAGCTTTTAAAAATAGATACCCATCTGTTTAGAGCTGTTTAATAAAATTCTGCCAGGCTAAAGAACAGATTCCCCAACTTTTGGGTTTTCTGAACTCTTAAATACTTGAGTCTTTCGCAATCTATGGAATTAAAGAAAAGAGGAAAAGGAATCCTTTCCCTGGCTCTAATTGGTATTAAATTTATTAGTACGCAAAGTAGTGCTAGCTTGCTGTAAAACACTTAAAAATAGATGTTTCTAGCCAAAACAAAATTCCTATTTGATTACTTGAGTCTAAAATCAAGAACTTTCTGCTTTAAATTATGCAAGAGGTTTCCTTGATTTTTTTTTCTTCCTGAACTGGGAATTTGGGATTTTAATCAGACTGATCTGTAGGGCCAAGGCTGGCACATGTGCTCCCAGAAAGCAACAAATCACTGGAAATGGGACGGACGTGGATGACAATATGGTTTCAACAGCACTTCCAACATTAATTTCAGGGTGGTTTTTGCCTTTGATATTCTGTGTCAAACAAATCTGCGTTTCCTCCTGAAATCACTACTCATCACCCATTCTTCTTGTCCCTGTGCTCTGCTCAGTTTCCAGGCATAGCACTGATGTAAGTGTCACAGTCACTGGAAAGGCCCCAGTCCACACTTGTGTGCAGTTGTTACTATGTGGACACTTTTTAATTAAACAAATGTACTCCACATAATCTTGCCAATGTGTACGTTTTTGTGGATATGCGTGCCCTTGAGGCTACGTGTGAGATTCTACTTAACATTAGATAAAACAGGTTCTTTTTTTGCTCACCAAAAAATGCGTTTCACTTTCAAAAGAAGCACACACACACACAAATTATAAAACATAATCCATGAGGAAAAAATTGTAATCCATGAGGTTTGATCAAAGGACCTTTGTGAATTTTTAATGCAAAAAAAAGTAAATCAACCCTTTTCAGCTTCACCTGCTGGCTGGTGTGACTCTGGGAGCAGCTTGAGGAAGCTCACTGCATCCTGCATGCTTCTCACAGGAAGATATTCACACTGGCCAACCTGCAAATGCATAGATAAAATATACAAGCTGCATTTTCTGCTGCACACTTTGGAAAAACCGATCCCCATGCTGTCTTATCTGCTGTCTTTTATTAGAAAATATGTCTATCTAATCCCCTTTTTATGTGCACATTTGAAGGGCTTATTGATTCTCATTTGAGATAAATTACAATATAATCACACAGCAGATTGGACTCCATCTAGACTCAAGCAAATGAGGAGCACATGAAGAGCCCGAACACATGGATTTCTGTGCTCTACCCTTCTGAACACTCGCACGTGTTCAGGAAAGCCCACTGGATAAAATTTATGTATTGCTAATGATTTTTATTGGCCCCTTGGCCCAAGGTAGTGGCAAGCTGCCCAGGAATCTGAAGGAATCCTGTTTTCGGTTAGGAGTCACAATGTAAAGAGTAATAAAATTCAGAAATGCATAGTGAAAGCAAAGACACATTTGTCCAGGTACAATGAGTCCAGCCAACCTTACAATTTGAATTTCTTTTGCCCATGTTTGTTTTTTGAGATTAGGGTATTTTGTTTCATCATGGTATCCTACTTGGGGGAATTATTTTCACAAAGTCGTGGAAAGTGATGCATTATGCATTTGTGTGTGTGTGTGTGTGTGTGTGTGTGTGTTTATATTGCACGCCTGCACAATGTCATGAAATGGCTAGTGTGAGCCACGGCTTTCTTTTTCCTGCTGAATAAATGATCTCTGATATTCCTGATGGAATTTCAAGCATACTACTCTGCCTATATTAAATGCATGCTCAGGATATGCCAAAAGTTGTCTGCTCTCTTTACAAAGGGAAGAACAAACTTCCAGCTGAATTGCATTTATTTAGTCACAAGACAAAGAAAAGAAACAGACTGTGTAGTTGAAACCAGCATGTGAGCATTATAATTGTCAGTCTCATTTGTACTTCATATTACAAATTGGTAATTTGTACTTCATATAACAAATTGAAAATATAATTTCATTTTGATTACCTCAGTTTTGCAAAAATACGTGTAGAATATACAATGAATAGAGACCCTTACCAGCCATATAAGTCCAAGAAGCAAGGTCCTGGTTCTGGGAGAGGTGGTGCTCTGGAGAGGTAGGAGGCACTTGATTACTATCCAGCTGGGAATCATGATTCCTTCAACTTAGAGTAAATATAAGGTACTCAAATATGAAGGCATGCACATGTCACATTAAAGTAGATGTTAATATGAGGGTTTGGCTGGCCACCGTGGTAGGTTCCTCATCAACATCCAGAGAACTAGAGTAATCATAAAACCAGCACCAACATGTCTTCATCCCTTGTTGCTAGAAATTTCTTTCAATAGACTGCTACACAGAGGCAAAATTGTCACGGTGACTGCAAGTTTGGGGCCAGCTAGATGCCGGCCTCAATACAGAAAGTCTTTAGGCTGGTAAAGGCAGAGATGCTTGTTCCTGTTTCTGGACTTCTGAACTCACTGTCCATCTGTCACTTAGAGAAACCCCTGTTAATGACTTATAGGAGGTGGGACCCCATTTCACATATGTGCTCGTCCTGTTTATTACTTGCAACTGAATGTATCAAATCCTTGTGCTTGGAAGAAAATCAGTAATCAAATAGTGACAACAATAAATGTATGCAGTGGAAAAAAAAAGAGAGACATAAAGCCTTAGTTGGCAAGGTCTGCATAACGTCCTTATTATGAGAGTGCTATATGTGCCAAGTGGCACAGAGAAGAGGAGAGGAGATTCCGGTACCAAGGGAGAGCCAGACAGCTCATGGCCCAGAATCCCCTGCCTAAGCAGGGAGGAAAAAACTTCACAGGAAATAAAAGCTGATATGAGAAGAATGAAGCATGCAAAATAAGGATGATAAGGCAGCAAACATGATAGTCATAAATTCCCCGAATACAGTCGAATCTGCAGAAATTTTAATAAGCACAGCCATTCTCCAAAGTTCTGTGAGTCAGCAGAGAGGCTGCTGGCAGGCTCCGGTGGGGGTCCGCTGTGGGCCGTGGATGTGCGGATGGGGAGGCTCTGCCAGGCCACAGAAGCCCACGCAAGGGCAAGCTGAGAACCGTGCTGTGGAAAGAAACACCCAGAAATTGTCTACGCGCTTGAAAGACACATAGGAAAAGCTCTCACGGAGATTACGAAAATCCTGAAAGCGTAGACAAAGGACTGTAAGGCACAGCGAAAAATACAACAGATGCAGGGTAGGGCTCTTGGTGTATGAAACAGCTGGAGAAAGAAGAGAGGGAGGAGGGGAGGGAGGAAGTGCTCTCCAAGAGGAATCATGCTCATTTTTGCCTTCATAAGAAAACTGTTCCCCTCAAAGAACAAGTAATCCACATACAATACCTGAAATCAAGTTTCCACAAATGGAGCAAAAGAGTTTGACAAGTTTACGAAGTTCATAGTCAGGTAGCAAGTATTCTGTCCCCAACGTGCCATTGTGCCAGGATACAAAACACGTGAGTCATGGAGGAGGGCTGCTTTCCATCAGTCCACAAGGACGCTCGTCCTCCCCGCCCTTCACCGCTCCGTGTGTGAACACTGTGCATCCTCTGAACTAACATCAGTACTCTGAAGACACGTACTGGTACAATCTACAGATGTGCTTGTCAATATAAGATTTATTTCAGTTTAATTGCCCAGAGAGAGGGCTAAATCTAAGTACCAGTAACAACAACAGATAATGAATGGTCCCAGAGTCTGGAGCCAGAAATCCAGCATTAAAGTATTACCTAGGTCGGTTCCTTCTAGAGACTGTGGAGAGAACGGCTCCCTGGTGCTTCTTACAGGAGCTGCTAATCTTTGGCTCTACTTAGTTTTGCCATCCCCGCCAACTCCTCGTGACGTTGTCTCCATCTGCAAGCTTATGCTCAGATGTCTCTTTCTTTCATTCTTTCTTTTTTTGGGGGGTATTGGGAATCGAACTCAGGACCTTGTGCTTGTGAGACAGGCAGCGAAACCACTGAGCAGATGTATGGAAAGGGGTCATCCTGGAGTAAAAGTCCAGTTTGTGACCTCTCCTTAACACGTGCTGTCTACGAAGGTTGTATTTCCAAGTAAGCCCGAGCTCTGAGAAACTGTGTGTGAGGACCCCAACATACACATTTTGGAGACATAATTTGGGATGCATAAAATAGCCACCATCAGTTATTTGCAGAAGTATAGCCCATGTAAAATTGATACTCTTATTTGCTACATCTGGCTACCCTCGTGTATAGACATCGCTATTGGTTTCTTGCAGGACGTGGCGATCTTTGATGAACACAGAAGTATCTGTGAAGAAGAATCACAGATGATTCTATAACCCTTCTCAAACTCCTCTTGGACCAGAACCCCTGAGACAAGGCCATAGTCTACTTTACATGTCCACAGCACCAAGCAAGGCACTCAGCCTGTGGCAAGTATTCATTTCAGTAACCTGAGATACTAAATAAAAGTGAATAATTTATTACTAATGAGTATTATGAGGGAAATATTCAATGTTAATGTTAAATTTTCCCAATTTTTGTTTCAAGATTGCAATGTCCATATTACATTAGTAGACCATGTGATCAGAATCAATACCCCAACTACAGATGTGATTATGATATAAATTTATTCCAGTCTAAATCTAATATTTCACAATTGATTCATGTGAGTAGTTATGCGGTATTTATAGTGGTACAAAACTTTCAAAATAATATATCTATTGGATACATTTTGTTCAGTACTATGCTGATGGTTGTAAAGAATCATAAAATTTTAAGTACACATGGAAAATATTTCATCTCCCAACATAGGTCAACTATTTTACAGTAAGTCAACAGTTGTCAAAAATACTTTAAAACTATATACAATTCATAGGAGGTGACCTCTTCCTTCTCTTTGTAATATAAAATTCAGCCCAGTGAGATCGGGCTTTACAAGGTTTAATTAACAATAAAGTGCTGGCCACTGCCCAGTACCATCCAATGAAAAGGCAGGCTCATAAAATGTTGCGCTCTGTCCTCCTTCACCTTACTCACCAGATCCAGCACTGAGGGACTGCTGGCTCCTCCCCAAAGTGAAAATGACCATCAGAGGGAAACGTCTGGAATTGATTCAGGACATGGAGGCAGCCACGACAGCTCAACTAGACACAGTCAGGAAAGAGGACTCCAGAGCTGCTGCAGAGAGTTCCAGACATGATAAGTGTGTTCCAAGGGAAGGGGATAATTTGAAGATGAGTGGTGATGTTTCTTTTACTATAATAAGTTTTTTAAATTTACATATTCACTATTTATTTCAACTGCATTTCTTATGGACATAAAAACACAAACCGACACACATGAAAATTATTTGAAAATTAAAGAGTATGAACTTGCTATTACATTCCAAAACTCTTACTGTAAGTTCTTTGACTAAAGTGCTTGTAGATCACGTTAAAAGTGGAAGGTGGTATAGTCACCCTTCCAAAGCTCTCATCACTTCCCTGTGTGAAAAGCTCTCTTGACTATTTTTGCAACCTGGATTATCTTGTTTCACTCTCGCTTTTCCTTCCAAATTTTCAAGTATTGTGTGTGTGTGTGTGTGTGTGTGTGTGTGTGTGCTTGTGTTACACGATGATCACACTCAATGAGGGGAGTGCGTACATGTGCATAACGCAGCTGAATTCCTTCTTTATTCATTCCTTTCCATATGCAACTCCCCCAACTCTTGGTCCCTTTCCCTTTTATAGAAGTTCAATGTCCCTATTTCTATTAACTATTTTCTACTTTGCTTTTTAATTTATTTATATGTTGGGTTTCTCCTATAGAAGTAACTGTGCAATATTTATTTTATTTGTTTTTCCATACCCGGGATCAAACTCGGGTCCTTGTGCTGCAGGTGGCAGCACCACTGAGCTAAATCCTCTGCCTGTGATATTTAATTCTGTGTGTCTGACTTCTTTCACTTGAGCTTCTGGTTTCAATGTTTATCTATTTTCCAACAAATAAATGTATCTCCTTTATGGCAGAGTAATACTCAATTGTATATAAATATCACATTTCTATCCTTTACTTTGTTCTTTACTTCACTTACATTTTGGTTTTCTCAGGTGAGAGAAAACATTTGCTCTTTAAGCTGGTGTGTCTCATGCACTTCAGTTATTATGCTTTCAAGGTATATCCATTTTCCTAGGAGTGGTTAAAATTCACCCTTCTTTATCACTAGTCATTCTCTGGGCATACTGCAACTTCCGGATGAAAATTAGGAAGTTTTTTTTTTTTCTTTTTCAACAGTGCTATCAGGCATTAGGTATTAATTAAAATATCTAACAGAATATAAGTAAGTCAATTCAAAGAAGTTATATAGGGTGGGGGATTTAGCTGAGTGGTTCAGTGGCCCGCCTTGCAAGCGCAAGGACCCGAGTTCGATCGTCGGTACCAAAAAAAAAAAAAAAAAAAAAAAAAAAAAAAAGTGATAACACATAGACCCTGATACTGTGTGACCCTGGTAGGTGGAGGAAGGGGCAGACGCTGGCCTGGCTGGACTCCCTACCGTAGAAAGCTTTGGTGGAGAGGCAGGGTGTGGGACCCCAGGCTGGGAATGTTACCCCTCAGTGGGGCAGGAGGACCAGCGGAGCATGTCCTCCACTGGGCTGAAGAGGAAGGACTGAGGGACACAGGGAGGGGGCCGTTAGGGTGGACAGAGACGCACGGGAGGGCCCAAGGGGGCGTCCTAGCCCCGCCCGGGAACAGGCAACTCGTTCATCCATAAGGACCAGAAACGGGAAAAGACTTGCCCTGGGATGAAAAGAAGGGTTTCAGAGACAAGCAAGCTGAGGGCTTGTTTTATTTCTGCGTTTATTTTCTCCTAAAGGAATTACAGTCTTCACTGTGGTAAAAGGAAAAAGAAAGAAAACTTTTCAATATCTATATATTATATATGCATATAATACAGAAGCAGTATATATGCAAACGGATACATTTTGTCAGGCTGTTGTATACTTTTCTGCATTACAAAAATAAAACTTTCGGAAGGCTTTGCATAGCAAATATTTTTAAGTACCATTTTCGGTTGGCACCAGCCTGCCTCATCAGCCTGCACCATCCTCTTCATCAGCGGTGCAACCCAAGCAGCTCTCCTTGACTCCCTCCAAATATTCTGCAGTAAATAGTGCTGTATATTGTGGGACAAAATAACCCTCCGCGACTCATGGAAGATCGATGGCAGCCAAGAAAAATACACACGGTAATTGCTACCTTTTGATATTGTGGTGCACGGTTATTCCCTTTCTGTAGGGTCCCCGCTTCAAAGAGGAGACCAATCACCGAGAGTCATTAGCAAAACATGAAAGGGCTCAGGTCATCGCCAAGATGATGGAGAAGTAGCTATTAAAAGGACAAAGGCAAGGCATGACCGTGGGCTCCCTCTTTGAAAGATGCTGTGCAGGAAGTGCTGTTACACGGGTGGGGCTTCTCATGCAGGAAGGAGGCAAAAGCTGAATCGAGACTTCACAGCATTGCATACAGTTTCTCTTGCTTTGAGTAAGTGGATTTTATCATAATGCACCTTATATGGTTGCAACCCTGGAAAGATTTTAATGCAGCTGTGGAAAAGATACAGTCTCACAGATCTTCTCATTTTTGCTCTTACATGCTATGAAAGTTGCTATCATGTTTCTCCATATCTTTTATTAAGCATTTATGTCTAATTTTAAACCCTTTTTATAGTTCACATACCATTCTCCAATAAAGTGTATTAATAGTATTTTATATATGAGAACAATGAGGAACAGTCTTACAGCTACTGAGAATTTAATTCAGCAGAAGCAGAAAGAGCAGAGCAGTCCTATTTTCCAGGCGAGGCAGTTGAGCGCAGTGGCAGCAGAAGAGTCATTACAGTTCACAAGAGGATCGTGGAGCGTGTGTGTCACACACCGTGTTTTGTCTCTTTATGGACGAGTCACTCCTGTAGGTCAAAAGTTTGCTTATATACAGCAATGGCCACCGAATCCACCGTGGTGGCCAGCTTAAAATTCACCTCTTCATGAGAGTCACAGGCCACATATTTAGTACCAGACCTTCAGCAAGTTCGCACCATTGGACAGACAAAGTTATTAAGGTGGTATTGATGCCATCATCAGTGGCCTGTGGTTAGGTATTGGCCGTAGAGACCAGATCTGTCTGTAACTATTCCCAAGAGAATATTCCACAGGAGATTTAGCTCTACCTTTGGTAGGTAGATAATAAAGATATAATTGCATTTCTCACAAGAGGCAGGACTTGCCCTGGTTGACTCTGCCAAGATTGCCATAGTCTGGATGTAAACTGAGAATCTGGCATAACCCTTTGGGTTAATATTCACCTTATAAAATAAAACTTATGTATTTACTTAATTACGCCCTATGATGCCCTTTAAATTCATGACCAGAGTTCAACTAAATTCAACTAAATTTCTTTGTGATGAGTGTGCCTCTCAAGCATAATGAAATGATATAATGATTTTTCAATCATAGATGAATCAAAAATCAATTAAATGAACATTGACCTCCTGCCACCAATAGTTGAGAAAGAAGCAGCCATAAAGCATTTCTAAACTTAATCAATATTTTTCTTCAACTATTATTCAGAAAAGAAAGCATCATGGCAATGTTTAATCGATACTCTGAAATGTACTTTTACATGGAGAAGAGTGACGATTTTTCTTGTTACTTTTGTGAAATTGACCTGTGAGGTTAAAATATAAAGCAAAATATAAGGCAAGAATATTACAACATCTGCTTCCTTGGAATTTTGAATAATAGCACAATTTTAATAACTTCCTAGGTGTATGATCATATCCAGATAATGCTTAAACCTCATGAGTATCTTTATGAAGTGTTATCAAAAATACAGTAAATGCTGCGGGCACCCAACTGAAAGGCGGGATCCTAAAAACATGCTGGTATGTCCTTGCCCAATCTACTCACCTGATCTAGTACTGTGTGACTTCTGGCTCTTCCTTAAAGGGAGACTGACCACGAAAGGCAAATGTTTGTAATCAATTCAGAACAGCTAGGCAGCTAGAACAGCATAGCTACAGCAGTCCCGAAAGAGAACTTCCAGAACGGCTTCAGAAAGTGGCGAGTAGGATGGGATAAGTATATTTGAATTGAGAGGATGTTGTTGATGGCAATGTTTCTTTTATCATATTCATTTTTTATTTAAACATTCACTGCACAGTTGACCTTTAACATATGAACTTGATCAGTTTCCGAGGGCTGGTTTTCACTAAGTCAATACAGCTGAGATCTGGATGTTTACCTGGGAAAACCTGATAGATAAAAAGAGGCAGATGAAACTTCCATTAACCTAATTAACCCAAGCTGTTCCTGTGTCAGGCTGGTCATAACTTGAGGGTCCACTGTACTCCCCAGTCACTCTGTATAACTGGGGTGGGGGTAGCAGGTCATGAGCTGCTGAGCCAGCATGTGGGTAGCGCTGGATCCTTCCAGACACTGAAAACTAAGGTCAGACAGCTGGTATAAACAAAAGAAAACACTGCTTTTTTCCTCCCCGACTGTCTTCTTTCTCCCATTTTTGTGCCTGTTTTCCTTTGCTGCCGTTACAGCTCTTTACCTTCCCCTAAGAAACAGAGGATGAATTCTCTGGATATCATTGCTTAACATAAATGAGAGGTGGAAGCATTCATTTGTCAACAATCATAAAAGTGAGGTCAGAGAGAGAGAGGGCGAGAGGGAGAAAGATCATGAAAGGATCGGAAAATGAAGAATTCAGGATTCTGGAGAGAGTGGGCACCTGGAGACCTAAAATCGGCCCGTCATCAGCCCATGACTTCAACTTTAGTATTTGTGCTGCCAGAGAGAACACAACTTCAAAAAAAAAAAAAAATCTTAAGAAAGTCAATGTTGCATTTGTTGTATTTAAGACAAGAGTCCGGCCCTCATCTCCAGTTGTGCTGGTGTGAGTTAAATGGGAAGAGTAGGGGCCGGAGAAGGTTAGGGTAATGAGACCCAAGAGGTAAATGCAGAACCAAAAGGGAAGAAGCAAATAAAACACAAAGACACTGTAGTGGACTCGGTGAGGCTGACTTCCACGAGATTATTAGCACGTCGGTTTCCTCCGCTGTGTCTTCAATCAGGTGAACTTTTCACGACCTCAGTTATAAGATGATAGATTTTATGGCACAGAAATATGTACCACTTACTGAAATTATACTTAGTTATTAATTTTGGGAGTGTTCCTTGTAAAGAAACAGCCACGGTGCTTTCCTTGTATCTCATAGGATTTTTCTACTTGTATAAAATAATATAAAATTTTCAGGTACGTGACATACATTATTCACACATATACAACTTATATATCCATTTGCATGTATATATATGCATGTATATCTGTATATATATATATATATATATATGCACCTATCTGCAATATTTATGTATATTTATAATTTTTCCTTTCCTGGATTTTGTTGGTTATATGATAGAACATTTGAGGTATTCTTATTTTCCTCACATTTTTAAATCAATAGTGCAGTATGTAGGTTTTTATGTCGGAATAATATGTGGCTAGTTATCTTAATAATGTAGAAATTTCATGGTGTATTTCTTACTATACTACTCTACAGAAGTTTTAATTTCTGTCTCATCCTGTCTCTATTTTAAGGTCTCTCCCGCTCACATGTTTCTGTTTTAACTCTAAGTAGATACTCGTCTAAACAGTGTGTGTACGCTAATTGTGCACCTTACTGCCTTACGAAGTACAGAGATTGCAGTGCCCTGGAGTTGTGCAGGGCCCAGAGAGGCTGAGACACTTGCCTGAGGTCAAATCATTAAAAATAGAATCTATGTTTGTTTCCAAAGCCTAGACTTCCTACAAGCTTGCACTTTCAAATACACTGGCACATTTAGGTCTCGTGCAGAATTCTGCATTTTCAGAGGGTTTGTGTAAACTCTCAAAGCTACTCAGCTCTTTATAAAATACATTCCCATGTTGCAAATCATCAGGAAACACATTCTGCTTTGACTAAAGCCCTGCATCTTCACTTTGATAGAGCGCACAGCATTCACAGTCGGTGGGTGATGCGTGCTTGCGTGTATCCACGTGTTCCAAAGAAAACTAGCTCCATCTTCAAGCCCCAGGACTGAAGAAGGCTGTGAGTGAGGGAGAGCACTGAGGTGGACACAGTATCCCAACGGCATCATTACATCAGGATCGCACAGACAGTCTGATCTGTACATGCATGTGTTACTGTACAACATCACATCTGCTGTATGCACACATCTATTACATGATGTTCAAGTATATCTGTACAATCTTTTATATAGGAATGCACTGTACAATTTTCCCTTTAACACTCAAAGACACACTGGAAAGAACTTAAACAAGTTTACATTTTGTGGCATCCTACATGGTTGATGGAAAGAGTCAGGGGAGATATTCCGTGTTTTAAAGAATACTTGAATAGGACTGATATCTTTCAAAAGTGATTTGCCACAGAAGAAGGAAGAAGCTGTGTCTGAAATCAGCATATATTTACAGTACGACATAAGTGCATAAGTACATTCATTGGAGCTTTCTTCCTCCTTCAGAGGTTCTGAGCCCCCGCGTCCTTGGTGGGCTCAAAGGACTGAAGGTCAGAGTGGATACATCTCTGGTTTAGGCGAAGGCCAGAAAATTGGGGCCCTCAGACAAAATCTGGTCTCCACCTCATTTTGTATATAAAGTTTCACAGCCAAACATATTGCCCGTACCTGCTCCTGAGTAGTATCAAGAAAGAGCATGTGACACACAGTTATCAATATTTACTTTCTTGACTTTCCAAAGAACATTTGCCAAGCCAGGGTTGGGCTACATCAACTGCAGAAATATTGTCTGTGTCCCTGATAAAGCTAATGCTGCCCTGTGCAGGAAAACAGAGTAAGGTGCTGAGTGCTATTCAAAGGATGGGTTCTGTTGCTCAGTGCTGATTGCCAAAGTAGGCCTGTTACATCTTAGCACTCCATCATGTATAGCATTTTAGTAGCAGGACACATTAGAGCAGACACCTAAAGATGGCAAGTGGATATATTTTATTTCCTTAAACTTTTACAAATTATGAGAAGATGATATAGATTTTTCAATTATTGTATATATGTGTATACATAAGTATGCATACATAGCAGCTAAAGTTTTCTAGGGATGTTTTTACTCTCTGTCTGGTCTATAATGCTATCAAAATACAGGACTGCCTGGATTCTTGGTTATGTGCATAAAATCCAGCTATTTTGGTCCATGTGTTGGGATCATTATGTACCTAAAGAGTCAAATATCTGTATTCTAAAACTCTTAATGTCCAGATTTCATACCTGGTAAGATAAAAAATTTTAAAGTTTTGCTCTCTATGCCAATAGAAATAAATATGCAGCACAATCAGTATGCGTCATAGAACAAAAAAGTGTCAGGACTTTTATTTGAATGAAGATTTGCTCCTACCTTTATTTTCTAACACAGAATTTAGGAACAGAAATAACCATATATTGCTAAGAAGCATGAATGGAAAATGCAATACAGCTTCCTCTGGTCTGTCCTTGCTCATCAGGAATCCCGCTCCTGAAGCTCTGCTGTGCATAGTAGTAAATCAACATCATTTTTAAAATATACATATAGCTTTGGGCAGAAGAGACCCTGCTAATATTCTTGAATTTGGGGGCCAGCCTAATGGGCTTTTAGGTTCCAAATTCTATCATGAGCCGTGATGGCAAAGAGTTTTTCATGGAAAGAGTTCTCAAAATTGTGACTATTATTAACCAAAATTCAATTACATGCAATACTGACTCTTTTTCTAACATAATGAGGACATACTTTTGGCATAGTAAATGCATTCAAATGTACCCTATGTTTCTTTTCTTACAAGTGGGGAAAAAATAACCTTGGGCTACTTTTACCCATGCTCCATTCCTACTGCACATTTTCAGACAGAATAAAAATGCTGGAAACTGGTCAAGCTCAGAATCAGTGCAGTTGCCAGGGAGCCTTCAGGAAAAAGGATCATTTCTATCTCAAAGGGATCACAATTGAATCTAAATAATGTCTTCATTCTCACAGGTCAGACAAGGAAGGCAATTTATGAGGAATAATTTATTCAGGGCAGGAAGATGTATCAAGTGTCAATTTTTGGCTGAGGACATTGGCAGGAAATGAGGTGACATCATGTGCTGCTTCCTGTTGACACAGGAAGTCTTCTGATACTGTAACTTTCATTTCTGAGCCTTCTGTTCACTTATGTACAGCAAATCTCAGTTCCCCAATCATGGTAAATACTTTCTGGTCCCCCCCTGTTTGTACACACCAGTCACCTGACTGGAAATGGCTTCTTAAAACTCACTTGTGGCCATGTCTTCTGGTATAGGCGTGACTGTCATGCAGTATGGACAATGGGAGTCCAGTAGAATGTCGGCAAGAAAGAGGGGCTTGCTGTGAACAGGATTGATGATGACTCTTACGTTCAGTGTGTTCAAGGAGACTCTTGTGTTTTTTTAAGGGGACCAGACTGGAAGGGCAAGACGCGGAATAGCCAGGCAGACTCCGAGAGGTTTCTAGAACATTTCTGCTTTATTCAGCAAATACAAAGGTTTATATAAGGTAAGGCAGGGGTGGAGCCAGGGTGGAGTCGGGATGTGCGGCACATCCTTATTGGCCACATGTTACTTTTTGTATTGTATACTTTAGGGACTGGGGCAAATGGAGTCAGAACTTTAGAGGTTTTTCAGGGGACAGTTTATCTATCTACGGTCAGATTTCTACACACTCGAGGGGGTGGATTATTCCAGCCCTAATAGGCCTCGGAGTTTTCTCAGGAGAGATGGGTGCAGCGCTCCTCACTGAGCCAGACATTAGTGTGATCCTCACTCTTGATCACTTCTCACTAGCTCATTGGTGAGTTTTTCCACTTCGATGATAGGCAATTTAATTCTAGAATTTCAGGCAGAAATCTGGAGTTAGCTTTGGCTCCTCTTTCTTCCTCTTGAGTGCGGATCCACTCTCCATCTATGAATAAATCCTTTGCATTTCACTTTCAAAATACATCCAGAGTTTAGCCAGTTGTTGAAACTCAGTCATTTTCATCTTGCCTGCGGAAGGTCTGTTAATAGGGCTCCCTGCTGGAAGCTTTGCACCATCACAATCTTTGTTCTTCCTTAGTTTGCCTTTAAGAAGTGGAGGCCATGTCCTCACCTTCCCAGAGCTCTCTAACTTCCTCTCAACCTACTCACAAAAAAAAAAAAACCCAACAACAACAGCAACAAAGTGTTGTTTTAGTTTGTATTTTTTAATTGAAAGCAAGATTATATGAAATTATGCACAGCAGGATTTGTGCAATAGTTACTGTGTTGAGCTGAGAGCATTTTAGATCAAGACTCAGCATCTTCAAGACTACAATATATTGTCACTATATTTTGCTGACAAGTTGAACAATAGGTCTCTTACACTATTCTTTCTGTCTAACTAAAAGTTTTCATCAATGCCACCTCAAGTCCTGGTAAACACAACTCTATTCCCTCTTCTAGAAGATCTAAACAATAGCCTTCTTAATGGGATTGGAGAAACCCATGAGCCCTTCTCACGGTGTTGGAGTTACTTTGTTTCCAACAACTCTCCTCCTCCTTCTCCATCTCCACCTCATGCACAGGAACAAAACTCCCCTACATAGTGGTAGGGATGCTACATCCACGGGCTAGAAAAGCAGGCTGGAACTCTTGGATATGAGCCAAAGCTCCAGGACACAACCTGTATTCGTGGATGTGATAGGACACAGGGATGCACAGAGTAGACCTTTAAAATATTTGCTTGAAAGAACAAATAAAGAAGAAGCCAGCACACACAAAAGAGACTACAAAGAAAGTAATAGGGCAAAAGTTTTGTATGGGGAAGAAATTTTAGATTTCTCAGAAACATTACAGAATATTTTCATGATAATCTATTATAAACCATGTCAAATATACAGAAAAGTCAAAAGAATAGCAAAATTACCCTTCCTGCTATTTATCTATACTACATACTTATCTACCCCTTTAGCTACTTGCCTATATAACATTTGAAAGTACATCATAAAATTTACAATGATTCCATACTAAGTATTTAGCATGCATCTCCAAAGAACATTTGCCCCCACAAAATCACAATGTTGTTTTCTCACATGAAAATATTCAGTAATTAATAGCCATACTATAACCTACTACCACACTTCCTCTTTGGACTGAGAAAACTGTGATAGTGTTCTAATGGAAATACTGACAGTACCCGTGGTGTTAAAATGTGTTTATGAAAATGTATATATAAAGTGATCAGTGACTTCTGCTCTTTGCATTAGAGACCATGCACCTCACAGAAATGCCAGGCTTTCATAGAAGTAGACACAGCTCGCTTCTGCTCCCTTAACTCCAAGGTATAGAGAAGTCAGAAAGAACTATCCTCATAGGGTCCCCTCCAGTACCACAAACTCTGCTCCAAACACCACTGTGCACACTGATCTTGGGTCATCCTGGGTCTTCTCTGTTCATTGGCATCATAGATTCTATCCTCTGCTGTCTCTGAACTCCTAATACAGCTGTGGTGAAGTTTTTTAGCTGTGGTGATGTGTTTTAGTCCAAAGAGGACAGGGTTTCCTACCTCCCTTCTTCATCTATTTTTATTACATTAAAGTAAGGAAGATAATCACTGTGAAACCCAGGAGTATTTTTAAATATGGAATTACTAGCAACAATTGCAAACTCTTGGAATCCCAGAAGTGTGTGTGTGTGTGTGTGTGTGTGTGTGTGCGTGCAGTGTGTGTAAATGTGGTAGTTATGACTGTAGACCTGGCTACTGTTCTAGCCTTTAACACCCTAGCTAATTATACACAGCCCACAGATGAGGGTAACTGCTATCAGAGAAACAATCA
Organism: Fukomys damarensis; assembly: GCF_012274545.1. NCBI lineage: Eukaryota > Metazoa > Chordata > Mammalia > Rodentia > Bathyergidae > Fukomys > Fukomys damarensis. The sequence goes on from NW_022900918.1 coordinate 37,631,538, forward strand.
TGCAGGCAGTGGTAACAGACATATGGGAGAATTTTTGGACAAAAGAAATTCCAAAATTTCTTGGCAAGATGTGTGAGAAGTACAGTATCGTCCAGGATTATCGCAACCCTTCAGACACTGGAAATTTCTACTTCCCTTCCTTTAAAGGTGCAGTTTGGGAAGAGCAAGTTCTTCAAGCGTTCATCACAATGGGAGAAGCAGAGTAGATAATTCCGCAGCAATTTCGGAAACTAAAGTCACGGTTTGAAAGGGCTTTCCTGCTGTCTGAGCTGCCTCTGGTGTGATGAGATTTCATACTGAATTTCTATCTGCCATGAAGCATTCGGCAATGTTTTGTTTTTATTTGCAAACTCTTGCTTCGAGTGATAAACATGACCACGGCCATCTTTCCCACACGAACACAAGCATGGCCATCTTTACTCATACTGAATTTCTATCTGCCATGAAGCATTCGGCAATGTTTTGTTTTTATTTGCAAACTCTGCTTCGAGTGATAAACATGACCACGGCCATCTTTCCCACACGAACACAAGCATGGCCATCTTTTCCAGAATCGAAGAACAAATTAAGAACATGATGTGAAGCACCACTGAATGCACAATTTATCAATTTAAATCCAAGTACTTCTTACAGTTTTAATATGTGGCTAAGTTTGAACATATTGGTTTATTTTGGTAGCATCATTTAATAATCCTTAGGTTAAATTTTCTGGTCTTGAAGTTAATGGCACAATATTAACACGCTCAAGCTATAGTGAGATAATTCAAAATTCCTTTAAAGCAACAAAACTGACATTTTGAATAAACTAAAGAGGTACAACATGAATTTTATCCTGAATTTTAAAAATATGTGCCTTTGTAAATCCAGAAGGGGAAAAAATGTTTGTTTCTGTATTCTGGAAATTGGAACTTGTGACAAAAAAGTAAGAGTATCATGTATGTACCTCACCATAACTGCGACAACATACTTGAGATAAATGACATAAGGAAAGAGAGTTGGGCTCACTGTTTCAGAGGTTTAAGTCCATGATCGCTTTTTCTGTTGTTTCTGTACACAAAGGGAAGCAAACCAACATGGTGGAAAGGTATGGTGGATGAAAGCTCCACATCACATGACAGATGAACAGATAGAAGGGGGAGAGAGAGAGAGAGAGAGAGAGAGAGAGAGAGAGAGAGAGAGAGAGGGGAGAGGGAGAGAGAGAGAGACTCCAGAGTCTCACTGAGGGCACATGCACAGTAACCTCCTTCCTCCAATTTGGCCTAAACCCCTAATGTTTATGCCATGTGCTGAAGCACCATCAGCTGAAAACAAAGTCATTGGTAGATAGCATTTGATGGGCAGATGAGAGCCAAACAGTACAATGTATATAATACAAGTTTTCTCAGAAATTTTAAGGGTAAGCTATGTAGTCTTACAAGATGCCAAATTGTGAATTGTATTAGAATTTATAAGTTTATTCATCCAATAAATATTTACTATACACACACATATATATGTGAAATCTCTCCTCCAAGAACTATCCAATGGATTTTTATGACAAAAATTTGGCTACAGTATGATTTCTACGATCCTTTGAGGAGCAAGTTTAAACACTGTACTGATCAAAATCAGATATTCAATGCTTTATGGGAAACTGAATTATACTCTGGAACACACTGTCTAGAATTTTCAAAGAGAAGGAAAATGACAGCTGAAACATTAGAACGGGCCTGCAAACTCCTTTACGTGCCCCTCGGGCCCAGGCAATGCAGTGCTCCCTCGAGCATGGTATATGAAGCCTCTCCTGACACGGTGGTTGATACCCAGACAGTGCAGACTTGTGCTAAATAAAAACACAGACTATCCAAAACAACAATGACTCTCTCAACAAATTTTATCGAGTATTTGGGCTCTGTCAAGGTCTTCCATAACCTGATAAACCTCCAGATATAATATACAAAACTGTTGTACACCCTCAAAAGCATGGAATATCCCACTAAAATAAATTCCGCAGAAGCCACATTGTCCCAGGTGCCTGGAACTCCCTTTCAGTGGGATGCCTCATGGCAAACATCTGTCAGTGGGATTCTTGTGGACCTGAACTTCTCATGATCCTCCCTGCAGGTCCAAGAAGCCTTGCCTGGGGAGCTCCTTCTACTCCTCAGGCACGAACCACAGACTGTATGGTCAGCACCAACAGACCTAGAGAAACCATACAAAACAAGAATCCAAGAAAGCAGTAGAAAATGAAACCATTAATGAAATCATAGCTTCCCAGAATACGCTTGGACCTATATGCTAAACATAAGCAGGGTGACTGCTAAAATTAAAAGAAATGTAATAAAGCTGTAAGTATTCTACAATACTGAGAAATCATATGTATCAAATAATAACCATACTGTGGAAACTGAATAAAAAGGATGGGAAAAATCAGGGTAGGACATACAGGTCAGGGGTGAAGCGCTTCCTTCATATATTTAAGAGGCCCTGGTCTGGCTTCCACCACAAGCACACACACGAACACACACACACATGCACAGGTAAAAGAAAAAGAAACCTTAACAGCTCAAGAAAGAAATAAAGTACTACCCACAGATAATTTAAATGACTGAAGGTTTCTTATCTGACCCCATATCTGACTCCAAATAGGACTGGTAAAACATTTTTCAAATGCTGGAGGAAAAATTTTACTCAGGAATGGCATGACAGGCCCAGCCTCGGTCCCAAGCCTCCTAGATGAAAAGTAAAAAGAATTTATTGTTAGCAAGGATACTTATAATACATGGTTAAAAAAAA
>NW_022900918.1:37634354-37794284 GCF_012274545.1 Fukomys damarensis
AGGTGAAAAAAATGGAAAGAATAGAAATAGTAGTTCATGAAGTAGACAAATATTTTTTAAAACTTTTATGAATCATGCTTTGTGTTGAAATGAATATTTAATGTCACCTGACAACAAACACAATGATATTAAAAATTAGAGAAAATGGAAATGTCTAAGTGGAGTCAAAGTTTTAAAACTGCACTCAAATTCAAGGAGGAACCCTTAAATAAAATGAGGTCTTAAAAGTAAAATCAGGGAGTATTAATCAGGGGACTTAAGAAACTCAAGCGTCTAAAAGTAGGCACCCTCAAGTTATAGCCAGAGAGCTTTACTTCAAATGCTTTATACTTAATTCTAGGATTATTGCTCAGCTACTACACACTGTTTAACAACATAAATCAAAGAACATTCTGGGACTAACCTAATCTATATTTTTCAAATAACTAATGTAATTGGAGGACCACTGGGTAAATTTGAGCTTGAACTGGTTATTAGGTGAGGTTAGGGAAATATTGTTTATTCACTGACTATGCTGTCGATCTGCTGGTTAGGAGAAACAATGGCATCCTTGAAGGTTAAGTAAACTGTTACCTAGAAATTACATTGCTGTGAATGAATCTAATTTCTCATTCTTTAGGAAAATGGATACATATCCAGGATATACTCCTAAGTGAATTAAATAACTTACATGTGTAAATAGTTTCTCTGGTGTAAAATACTATAATAGTACATAAGAGCCTAATGATATAATTGACAATGTGAAATAGGAAGGAAAGGGTTAAAGGTGTAGGGAAAGTGGGAAGGGTAGGGGAAAGGTAATAATGGAAAAGAAAAAATATGAGAAAATGAAAAAATGGAAATAAAGTGTTTGTAAATGGGGAGGGGAGGAGGGGTTGGAGGGAGGGCACGGACAAGGGGAAAAAATGAGAACCAAGACCTGTCATGTAAAGGTACAAGATCCCAATAATGAATGTAACTGTACCGTATACCTAAAATGTACCAATAAACACAATGAGAGAAAATAAATAAATAAATAAACAAATAAAACACATTATGAATAAAAAAAGAAATAACGTCGCAAGAAAATTTCATTTTCACATAGTGTTCTTTACTCACATCTACAGAGACAATGCAAATACAATAAAAATGTTACTAAGCACTGGATTTAGACAGTGAACACAAAGATAGTCAGAGTGCCATGCAAATTCTTCTGCACATCCAAAATGTATTCTTAAAGGAATTAGACTGAAGCTAGAGAGAAAAAAAGACAGCAATTCTTTCACAGATGGAAAACAAAGTGATTCATAACATCCTTTTATTTGATCTGAAAAATAAAGCAAGTCTATGTAGAAATATCTATTTCTAATTAATTACATCCCTTTGAAATTTCAATTTTGTTTTTGGTTTATATAATATATAACACTTCCATGTTACTGCTTGATGTGAACACTTTAAAGAAATGTATTTGCATAAACTATCAATGATGCAAAAATCACTGGAAATTATTTGATTTTGTTATTTCAAAAATTTACAATTTATAATCCCTTTATAATTTAGTTCTTTTCTAAAGAAGCTGATTTCTGTGATCCTTTCTGTCTTCTTTCTTTTAAAACTTTCAACTATAAATAGTCTCTAATTTTATTATAGGGAAAATAGGACCTATCCACTTCAACACAATGTTTTCTAACTTACAAATTGAAAATGTAAATAAAATAAGAGTGATAAATGTTTCAAAACTTAATGGTACACACTGTTTCACCCTCAAACAAAGTAGGAATGCAATTTATCCAGATTTTGTTTCGTATGGGGATTAATATGACTTTAATATGGTTGGAGAAAGTGAAAGTTGTGAGACAAATAATAATATTGAATTTAGAAGGAAACGGGGCTCTGGAATTGTTGATTTTGTTTTCAAGAATTCAAAGAGATGACACTTTCCTTGAAGAAATTTTGTGAAATGCATTGGTGGCTTAACTTATTCATTAATTGGCCTATTCTGAAGCAAGTTAATTTGTGTAAAAAGTTATAGGGTAATTGACCTTAAAAGTGATTTGATTTCCAACTGTGACACCCCTTTTGGAAGGTGCAACCCTTTCTGGGCAAAGTGCACATTGCAACAAGATTTTTCAGATTCACAGGATCAATAGTGAATTAGGGGGAAACAAAAGAGTGGTAGCTTAGCCACCGGAACCTGGAGTCTTCCTTGGAGAAGAGCTGGTCTCAATAGCAGCTGAAGATCGCTTTTGCAAGCCCAGGCAAGGCCTGGGTCTCCTATTGATTGAACTCCAACCACTTCACTTCCCTCTAAACCCTGCAAAATAATCACAAACAGAGCACCACACGATTGGAGAAACGCAAAAAAAAAAAAAAAAAAAAAAAAAAAAAAAAAAAAAAAAAAAAAAAAAAAAAAAAAAAAGAAAAGAAAGAAAAGAAAGAAAAGAAAACTTGAGCTAAACCCCTATAATCCAACCTTAATCCTCAGGGCTCAAATTGGGTTGAAAAATGCATGAGAGCGTATCCTGAACGCAAACGGTCAGTCAAAAATCTTTTTTTTTTCTTTTTTTTTTTTTTTTTTTTTTTTTTTTTTTAGCTGAAACCCCTGAACTGGAGTGCCTGATAGACTACAGTATGGTAAATTCCCTCGAGCTGGTGTCACAAGCACAGTTTGCACTTTCCCTGTAAACTTTCCTTAAAATTAATTTCAAAAACCAATGCAATTAGGACATGGTCACTCTGGGAACATATTCAGAAGGATTTCAAGGGTTTCCTAATTTTATTGCAAGCGTCCAAACAAAGAGACACTTTGGGATGTCTGTAAATCTTGGCTGCTCGACCAGAGAATAGTTAGTGGATCTCAGTTTTATTAAGACTGAGATACCCCATTCAGATTTTCATTCCGTGCATCTGGAAGAATATGAAAATAAAGCTTAAAGCTAGAAAAGTGGGTTTGGCTAGTTTTATAGTCTTACTTCATATGACGTAACTGATACACTTGAAAAGTGAATAAAACATGCAAAGGAGGGTATAACGTCTAATAGCGCCCTTTACCTGAAGGTCTTCCCGGAGGAAGACGGTGGGCTGATGCTTTCTCCAGATTTAGAATTGCTGATGCAAGTGCGTGCGCTTGTCAGCTGCCCCGAGGTGAATGAACTTTGTCTCCCTCTCATTTGGATAGAGCAGATGCTGCTTTCCTCCTTTTTGAAAGAAAATTCCACTGAACATGCTTTCGCTGCCCATTAAGGTCTTGGGGACACATATATCCTTCTGGCTTAGTTTAAGAATTTCATGAGCAACGGTGAAACCAGAGTGTTCTATAACAGGGTATGTTGTAAATACCTTCTTTTAAAATGTGAAGCTTATATTTAAGAGTTATTGTGCACAGTGGCAACATATTAATACTGACTTTATTAGCTCATGTGTCGCTACGGACGATGAATTAAATAAATAGTTGGTTTTGCTCCTGCTGATTTTGTCTCCACCTTGCAGTAATGTGAGCTGTAACAAATCATGTTTAACAATCTCCTAGTGTCGGAAGCACAGTCTTTTCGTTCCTTTGGAAAAACATTTTGAAGACTCTTGCCTTTTGCAAGGATCAAGTGTCAGCATTTTAAATCGCCTAAGAAAGTTAACCAACAAGATGTAGAACTCTCAGGTTCATTCAATTAAATAAATGACTCTGGTTAAAGAATGGACATTTAGCTAACAACTGATTGCGTCTTTTGGAATGGGGCAATGAAGGAAACAGAAAATTTAAAAAGTGAGGCGAAAATAAAGGGTTTAAATGGGCTGCTATAAATTGAAAACAATCACAGTTGTTGGTATACTTTAAGATGTTTAGGTGTCCAAACTATTATTATTCACCTTCTGTTTTTTTTTAATATACAACAACTTTATATTCCAAGATTCTCACTTTGATAGATCATAGCAAGTATTGTGTTCAAGCCCTCTTCAGTCCTTGACAGTGTCAGTTTTGATGAAAAGAAATTTAGCAATGGCCAGTTACAGGGACATGAGGAAAAGCCTTGTTTAAACATGCTAAAGTCACATACTGAGGCAATAGAACCTTAAAGAAAGGTGGTTTTAATAAAGAATTCTTTTTATACTCAATGCATTTATTTAGATTTATATTCTGTAGACTCTGATGACAACTCAATAATGATTGCTCCAGACCTCGGTATTAATAAGATTTAATATAGTAAAGTTTCCAGAAATGTGTTTTTTGAAATATTATGAGTCAGGAAATATCCCTCTGAAGCTGAATCTCATCAACAGATTTTATGAGTTCGAATTCAAAGAATTATATATCGTTTCTAAGAAAAATGACCCCAAAGCAAGCAAATTAGTTAACTAGTTCTTATGCATGACAGATACGTTAGCTAGAATCCAATACATCTTCTGTGACCCTTTTGAAGTTCACATTTTTAGGGTTAAGAAGAGAACAGAATCCATTCTGTCTGCAGATGTATAGCATTGTAATTGCCAAAGGTGGGCCAAAATATGAGCTTTTAGAAGGTACGGTAGATTGGAAATTTTGAAGTAGGTCACTTAGATCACTCAAAAGAAGTAAAAAATTACATGTTTTAATACAAAGAATTCAGCCATGTATGTAGTAACAACAATGGAGATTAATTTCCATGTATTAAAGCCCTAACTGAATGTTTTCATATTAATGGTTTGATGTTCATATAAATGTTTTAGGATCAAAAAAGAAATTGCCCATGCATATATTTGGAAAAACTATCTTATTTTTTGTGTATGGTCAATTATTTTCTTCTGAGGAAATTATTTCTCTATTTTAATCTCAATGTTCTTTTCAAGATATATAGTAAATAGTTAATGGCCTTTTTCATTTTAAAAATGCTTAATAAACTGGATGTAAGTAGTTTTCATGTGGTAATTGCTTTTCAAAAAGGATATTTTTATAAATTCCCAAAATAATTGTATTTAAACTTGAAATTCTATATGAAAATGTTATATTTCAAATGTATTTGTTTAATGTATGCATGCAAAAGCTACAATGTTCAAACACATAAGCATTTTTCTCGTTTCTAAATGCAGCATCCAAATATATATAAATAAAAAACATAAATCATTGTCAAATATTACAGCCAACCTTTCAGAAACATTCCCATCTTTTTCCCCATGAATACATTATTCCTTTCAATTAGTTCATACTTCTCTTCAAATAAAAATAGTGCTTTCAGCAACTCTTTGGAGTTTGATCATTTGTAACCACTCCACAATATTTCTTTCTTTGATTTTAACATAAATTTTTTCCAACTGATGTCTTTTAATTTATAACAATGCTTAAAGTATATAGTATCAAATGTTATTCTAGATACTGTGTCTTACCATAGTCAATTTAACAAAGCCATTAATATAATCAAATCTTTATTATTATGCAGACATAAGTAATTTGTTTAAACTGCTTTTCAAAATTTAATTGATTTGCCTGAGTCATCATTATTGGCATTGCTGGAAAGAGAACTTTATCTCAGTAATTAAAAAACACCTGAAACAGCCAGGCGTGGTAGTGCATACCTATAATCCCAGCACTCAGGAGGCTGAGGCAGGAGGATTGCTGCAAGTTCAAGACCAGCCTGGGCCACACAATGAGTTCCAGAGCAGAGTGAACTACATAGTGAGACCCTGTCTCAAAAAACAAACAAACAAAAACAAAAACAAAATACATGAAATAAAATCATTGAAGTGTGTGAAAACATCCTTTCTAGTGAAACTTGAAAAAATATAGGCATATTTATATTTAATCCATAAAACAAATCATTCTGTAACAACAAAAATCCTTTCCAAAAGAACTGGCAATTGTCAATGTGTTGTCTTACCGAAGACTGTGGTTGACCTATTAATATTTCCTACCTTTTAATTTTCTTGATTTATATAAAAACATATGAGATTTTTTTCAAACTATAATGTAATTATAATAGGGATGTGTATTTTTAAAAGTATTATATTTTGTTGAGGGAAAAATGCCTCTAGTAGGCTCAAGTAGCAATATAACTTCCAAACCAGATTTCTCTAAGGAAATGCTTCTGGAAAAGTTTTATTCTAATTGATGTACTCTGATAGTATGAGCGCAATCTTCAACTGAAATGTATCTTTTATGGCTTGTAGTCATCCAAATGGTTTGGTGTTGTTGACAACCCACTTAAGAAGCAAAGATCTGAGAACTGTTAACTCCTGATCCCTACTCCCGGGAGTAATGAATTTAACACACTTCTCCTACATCTTCTTCATCACTGTGGTGTGTGTGTGTGTGTGTGTGTGTGTGTGTGTGTGTGGCTTTTAGGTTTTCCTTTGAGCTTTTCCTCATTATCTTATCTATCATAAAGTCTTGTTAGATCAGCTCCCAGAACCTCTGTTTGGATTATACCTGTACCATTTTCATAATATTACAAGAAATATTTCCTAGGTGAACATTTATAAGTAATTCCTCCATTATTACATATTAAATGTATTTTGCTAATTTCACACCCCATCTTTCCTTTATGTACTTTTTGCTGTTTACATTACTTAATTTATTTACTACTGTTCATTTTTCCTATTCACTTTCCTTTTCTCCATTACTGATCATTGCCTGCAGGGAACATACTCTGCCACCGCTCCATATGGGCAGCCCCTGTCCTTTCTGTATGTGACACCACACGACAAGCGATGGCAACAGCAGAACTAAAGCTCCCTGCACGTAGGGGTAGTGCAAGAAATATGCTTCCCTCCTCTGCTGGGTGCAGCAGTGCAGCAAGCATGTCCCATGCTCACATTTTCCTGAGTGATGCTAAATTGATATTTGAATCCATGAGAGAAATGAATAGTTCAGATAAGAGGCACTGAACCTACTGCACCTGAATCATTAATATGGTTTGTAAGAGTTAATTTTTAAATATTTACTAAAACCAGCCTCCAAAATATGGAATGACACAAGAAGAACTTGACACGGGTAGAACTCTGTATGTATGGGAGTCTGGTCATTTAAAATTTGTAAAATATGCAGTCCTTAAAAAGAGATTAAGTTCTCCCCTGTCATCATCTTTATTACACACACACACACACACACACACACACACACTGGCTGTGAGAGATACAGCCCTACATGATTTAAAAAACTGAAATCCCTTTTTTGGTGAAACTATTACCATTTCTGAACTATTACTGAAAAAACACACACACGCTGTGAGAGATACAGCCCTACATGATTTAAAAAACTGAAATCCCTTTTTTGGTGAAACTATTACCATTTCTGAACTATTACTGAAAAAAATGATATTATTTCTCCACAACTCTCTGATTATAGCTTTTATTTCATCATGTAGCATTGGAAGAACTGTGAAGATAGACAAATGTGTTCCCACAAATACTTCATGCAGCTTTCCCTGATTTTAGCTCACCGTTCTGGGAAGTGGCATTTGATGCTCATAATCTTGGCAATATGTGATCATTCCAAAGGTATTGATTGTTAGTTGTAGTTTTCCAATTGGTAAGAGTTAAGAAATATGGACAGATTCTGTTACATTACAAAGGGCAGCTAGAGGTCACTTGGCTCCTGAAAGAATCAAGCAAGAGCTCTTCTGAAGAATTATTTTCAAAATTTCATATCAAGTATCTGACCATGGTCTTCATTTTGGGAGAAATACAGGTCTACTGGGACACAAATTCCACCAGGATGCGGTCTGCACAGTTCATACTGTGCTAAAAATAAAATCCAAATTCCTTGATTTCTTCTCCAAATAAGAGAGCCAAAGTGTTAATCTAAAAAACAAAGACAACAAACAAACATATTAAGCAAGGTGGCTTAGCCACTTTCCCATTGCCGGTTCAAAGTACCGCAGATCCACAATTTAGAGAGGGTTATTTTAGATCATGGTTCCAGTCCATGACCAGCTAGAACCAAGGCAGGAACAGAAGGGTAGAGGTTCTCGTAGAAGAAAGCTGTTCAGTCCAGGACAGCCGGGAAACAGAAAGAAGGGAGGATCATGGAGGAGAATTCATCTTTCTGCTACTTCTAACCAGGCCTCACAGGGAATGTGAGACCCTTGGGGAACAACTTAGATCTAAACTGCCATCAGGCATAGGCAGCAGCAATTCTGTCATCTCAGAATTTTGGGATGCTGGACACAGGAAGCCTATAAGATCAAGGCCACTCTGAACTACTTTGGGGGTTTCCTTTTTTTCATATATCTCCATTTATAGATGAGGAAGACAGCAACCTAAAAATGTCGATGGCTGCAGACAAGCAATGGTCAAACAGAAAACTACCAGAAAGTATTTGCTCTACTGTATCCAAACAGGACAGAAAAAGAAATATCCTATCTCTGTGTTGCTCATGACAGCAAAGGCTGACTGGGAAGCTAGATTTCCAAAGTAGGGTAACAATGGCTATTTCGACATCTCCAAAAGAGTGGCATGACAAATCCTAGACAAGCACAGGAACAAAAGCCCTGCTAGAAAGTAGCATGGATGATGTTGATGGAAAACAAGTGAGGAGCCCACCCTCCAGGCACCCCTTGGCGAAAGAACTAAGCATCTCAAGTCAGCTTTCCCTCACTGAGACAGAATAACAAACACCCATAATCTTAAGAAGTGACTTAGCAGGCTTACTGTTTGGGGGAATTCAGTCCATGGTTAACTGGCTCCAAAACTGAAACGTTATGGTGGGAGGGCCAGGCAGAGCAAATGTGCTTTATTCATAATGGCCAAGAAGCAGACAAGGGGAGCAGTGCCAGAAAGGAAAGGGGCCAAGAGCTACATATTTACCCAGGCCATGGTTTCTTGGTCCTCTAATACACATTCAAAATGTGCTCTACTAATCCAATAAAGTTGAGGCATTCAGGCTAATTGTCTCAGTGAGGAAGAGTGAAAAAAATCAGAACTTTGACCATTTTCCAGTAATAACGAGGTTACTCCTACCACAGTGCTAATTAGGCAGTCCAAAATTTCAGCCCACGCCTTGAGAAGGAGGTGTACCAACCCCTTACTACAAGGCGGGAGAGGCGAGAAAGAAACGATAGACTTCTATATCAGCCTACAAATAATGAGACACTGTTTCCTCAATCCAGTCTCCTCCCGAAGAAGTCCCCCCAAAAGGTAGCAAAAACATACTTTAAATAAAAAACTGAGTTTCCAAGCATGATTAAAAATTCAGGTTTCCATGAAAAGTAACTACCCATGTCAGAAATCAGAAAATGTAAATTTTAAAAATTTTAATATTTACTGTATATATCTACCACACCACATTATCTCAGGGATTCTTAACAAATTTATATATTTTTTCGTGGACACTGCATGCCCATATACTAAAACCTGCGTCCTCCTTTGCTAATTGTTTAATGACTAGAAGAACCTAGAATTACAGTGAAAACTAGCTGTATTGAAATGTGGTTGCCAAAGCACTTAAATCTGAAGAAGTAGTATGTACGTTTTTATAATACACTAAAAGATTTGATACTTACAAGATAGACTAAACTATATTTTATTTCTATATGAAACCTCTGTGTGACTGCTATCATTCACCAATTTGAATGTGACTATTTAACCGTCAGGTGCTGCTTAATTCTCCCCCTGCCACGTATTGTTCATGAAGTCATTGTGAGTATGGTGTAGATATCAGGGTCAGGGATGTGGGGTCCATCTCTATACCGTTTGGTGGAACAACAACAAAATGCAGAGCCTTCTTTTACGGCTGGACTAGGTCCCTTGAATTTGCAGACATACTGCTGCTATGACACACATTAGTACAGGAACAGGTTCATTACAAAAGTAATTAAGAGGTGTTCACAATTGTAAGTGATATTTACATGATGTCTGTGTTACGTTGTTTATATGGAACGAGTGTGTGTTTTGGTGTCAGAGCTATGGGTATTATTCATACCTCTATTACTTATGAACCACATTTATAATTAAACAGAATTCTGAAATTGAATCAGACACTACTTAATTAAAGATGAATGGATAAAGAAAATGTGGTCTTTATACACCACAGAATACTACTCCCCCATAAAGAAGAGAAGACCTGAATCATCTGTAGGATAATAGATACACTTGAGGCCATAATCCTAAGTGAAATAAATCAAGCACTCAAGCTTAAATATCATTGTTTCTCTTAAAATAGAAACCCTGTATAAAAATAAGGTGCAAAATAAAAGATAGCAGGAAGTCGGGAGACAGACCGTTCTCAAAGGGGAGGGGCATCAAGAGATGAAGGGGGGAGAGACAAAAGGATAAGACAGCAATGGGTGAAGGGGAAATGGAGGAAAGGGAAAGCGGGTGTCCAAAGTCATGAAGATGTGTCATGTACATGGGCCATATTCCCACAAGGAATGTAAACCTTATGTGCCGCACACAAGTATTAATAAAGTAAAGATTTACCTTTAAAAAATAAAGATGTGAAATTTCCTCATCCACCTTTATTTCATAAAGGATCCCCTGCGGACCTCATGTTAAGGACTTGTGCTTAGCTAAAGGAAGAGTTAGCAGTAAGTTTTAGCGGAAGGTCAAGAAAAAGGTAAGGCATGGAAAATATCCAGTGGTCATTGGTGCAGGGACATAGTAAGACGGGAATCACTGGTATTCCTAAACGAAGAAGGAATTTTGAGAAAATATAAAACGTACAATAAGCTTAAAACTATTGTACATCAAGGTATTAATACCAGAAAAATAGTGTTATATTTGTCACATATTCACTTGAGTTAGGATAGAAAAATATGAATTCAAAGAAAATTCCAGGGGGAGCCTTTGCAACATATTAACTAATTTAGTCAAGCACGGCATGTAATAAGGTCTACCTGACTGTTCTAACGCTGACACTACAAGACCAGCAAGAAACCCTGGGGGGCTCCCAGGGTAACACGTAATAATATAGCATGTCCGAGTGGTAGACAGAATTCTAAAGTTTACTCTACCAGTCCTATCTTTTGGGTATTTAATCCAACACTAATCTTGCTAAAGGCAATGTAGAAGATGTACGCTTATTAATAAAATTATTTTTCAATAAGGAGCTTACTCAGGATATCTACAAGATCGCAGTCTCTGAGTTTCTTGAAAAGGTATTTGTCTGGAAAGAGAGGTGGAGTAGAGAAGCAGAGCAGAGATGAAGGAGAAGGAGCACTCAGGACATCTGGAGGGTGAGAAGGGTTCTCTCTGCCATGGCAGCCTTGAAGATGGAGGTAGGAGACCCTGAAGCTCTAGCATCATCGCTATCCAACAGTTGGCATCCTCAGTTCTACATCCGCATGGAACTAGCATCCACCAAAATCCCGAGTGAGTTGACAAGTGGACTCTGCTTTGGAGACTCTAGACGTCAATGCAGTCTTGACTTTGGCCTGAGAAGCACAAGCCACATTGTGTGTAACTGTCTCATCAGATGAACTACAATAAAGAAATGGGTGGTGCTGTTTGTTTATCTACAACACATTTAAGCAAAATATATGTGTGAAAAGATAACACATATGATCCATCATGAAAGTCACTGAACCACACTAAGTACCTCACCTGGCAATCGTGTGGTCCAGAGATTTGAATATGGGACTTTAAACACTTTGTCTTAGAGTTGGCTTGGAATCTTGAGATGAAAGCCAACTGGGCTACTGCAGCTTGCTTCTCAAACGTCCTTCATGAGATCCAGTGCTAAAGGCTCAGTCTCCAGCCTGGTGCTCTGGGAGGGAGGGGAAACTTGAAGAGGTTGGGCCTGACAGTATTTTTTCTAGTTACTGAGCCCATGCCCTTGGAGAAGGTTGTGGGATCCCCTTCCCTTCCACTTTCTCTTTCCTTTACTCTCGGTCAAGAGGCCACAGACCTTCCACCATGACATGCCCATAGCAGTGAGCTTGAAACAAAGACCAAAATTGCCAAGACTGTTAGTCAAAATAAACCACTCATCGTTATTAGTTGATTATCTTAGTTGCTACACACTCATGAGAGTTACTTTCAATCATTTCCCTCCAATTCAGTGAAGTTTTGATACATCACCAGCAAATCACTTATTTGTGCTAAATATCTCAGTTTGGACAGTCACCACCACGATTTGATATGGATTAGAGAGTGTTTTAAAATAAGACTCTACAGTTTCCTAAATCTTTCCCTATAATTTTTGAGACTTAAATGTGCTTTAGTTCCATTACAATTTTCAAGAGCCTTTCTTTGAAGCTTCATAAGTTTTTTTTCCTGCCTTGCTTGATAAATCAGAAGACAGAACTTTAACAAAATCTTTTACAGTTCTTGAATATTTTATACTAATGAATAACAGAAATTAAAATTTCATATGTCCGCTTTTAAGCTTTATTTTTCAGACTGTTATTAGTAAAGGCTACACTTTCAAATGAAATGGCTGTATAAGAATATTTTTAATATGCACAGTTTAAAGTAACGGGATGGCCAGGGACTCTTATACCTGTGGTGCTTACCATTTCAGTTGTAACACACACTTTCATGCCTGTGGGAAGAAAATGAAATTACTAGCTTGGATTTCAAAAATTAATTGAAAAATGGTGAATTAAAGTTATTCAGTTTGTTGCCTGTTATATTATAATGTGCATCAGAGGTTAGCTACACAGCATAAAGAAATTCATTTATAAATGCATTATTTGCCATATATTGAAGTTTTTGTTGCAAATTTAGTCAAGGCAACGCAAATGTTGCAAAAAGTATAAATGGATTTCTCTGGTACTGGAAGTTTTGAATAAAATGACTCACTTGAATGTGTGATTAGCACAGAACAGAGGCAACCAAAAGTGCCAACAAGACAGGAAGTGATAGGAAAAGAAAAATAATAAAACAAGCACACAGTTGCGTAGCAGGCTAGATGCTCTCTAATAAGCCACACTAGAGGAAGAGTTGTTGCTCCTCTGTGTTGCCTTTCTTCACTAGTACATTGCTCTTGACCCCTAGAGACTCATCTGTAAAGACTGAACAAAAGCATGCACGACACATATCAAAGTGTAACTCCTCAAGAGCAAAAACAATGACAAACAAACTCATCACGAACCTGAGTCACAGATCTATTATTAGTAAACTACACTTTCAAATGAAATGGCTGTATAAGAATATTTTTAATATGCACAGTTTAAAGTAACGGGATGGCCAGGGACTCTTATACCTGTGGTGCTTACCATTTCAGTTGTAACACACACTTTCATGCCTGTGGGAAGAAAATGAAATTACTAGCTTGGATTTCAAAAATTAATTGAAAAATGGTGAATTAAAGTTATTCAGTTTGTTGCCTGTTATATTATAATGTGCATCAGAGGTTAGCTACACAGCATAAAGAAATTCATTTATAAATGCATTATTTGCCATATATTGAAGTTTTTGTTGCAAATTTAGTCAAGGCAACGCAAATGTTGCAAAAAGTATAAATGGATTTCTCTGGTACTGGAAGTTTTGAATAAAATGACTCACTTGAATGTGTGATTAGCACAGAACAGAGGCAACCAAAAGTGCCAACAAGACAGGAAGTGATAGGAAAAGAAAAATAATAAAACAAGCACACAGTTGCGTAGCAGGCTAGATGCTCTCTAATAAGCCACACTAGAGGAAGAGTTGTTGCTCCTCTGTGTTGCCTTTCTTCACTAGTACATTGCTCTTGACCCCTAGAGACTCATCTGTAAAGACTGAACAAAAGCATGCACGACACATATCAAAGTGTAACTCCTCAAGAGCAAAAACAATGACAAACAAACTCATCACGAACCTGAGTCACAGATCTGTTTAAATTACTGGCAAAGGCACTGGCAAGATCATACAACTGTTTGAAAATGTAATTTGAAAGAATGAGTCAGTATACAGTAAAAGGAAGAGTGCTTGAATAAGGTCAACGGGTTAGGTAGAAAACTACTTAACACAGCACAAGGAGACGATGCTGTGGGGCTATGCAGCTTCCCAAATAAACTTACAGATAAAAGAATTACAAGTTTATGTGCACTTTTATTCTCATGTTGCAACTGTAGTAAATACAAAAGCAAGCAAAAAATTATTCTAGTGGGGGAAATAAGTAACCCAAGGTTATTGTTTTAAAATTGAGGGTAAGTTTCTGTGTAAGCACTATTGTAAGTGGATCCCAAACTTTTGATATGTTGGGTTTTGGTATCATTTTATCTCCAACTGTTTAAAACTTCCTTTGCGATCGTTTTCCTTAATCAGTAATTGTTCAGGAAGATGCTAAAAAGGGACAGCAGGAGTGTGGTCATGGTCAAGGCATTACACAGCCATGGACGGAAGTGTCACATGATACTGGATCACATGACTATGTGCCATCAGTGCATGTTAAAAATGGAAAGAATGTGCTAATAGTCACACATTGTAAATTTTACTGTTTTACTTCCACATTGCTTTTTACCTTCATCCCATTGTGGTTCATAGCCACTCTTGGATTTTAGCCTTTTCATCATCAGAACGTATTTTTTGCCTAGTGTGGATACCCTCCTTATGCTGCCGGAGAACGTGCAACCTGATGTCGGGTGAATATTACTGGCAGTCACATCCTCTCCTGACTGACTTGTCTGCCTATCTGTTCTATATATTACTGCAAGTAAGGCATTGAAATTTCCAGTGTGTAACAGAAGCTTTGTCCTTTCAATTATGTATATAACTTTACAATAATTATATCTATATACAATTTTGCTTTTATCAGCATTATATTGATACAACGTCCTTTGGCTTATGTGATACTTGTTTGTCTATTCCCTCTGATGTTATTATACCCACTTTCATCTTCTGTGTATCCCTTTTTGCATAGAACACCTTTTCTACCTTTTTATTGTCAAACAGCGCCTACATCTAAAATGAGTCTCAAGAGACAGTATAGTATCAACTCATTTTGTTTTGCAATCTTTCTGCCAGTCTCTGGCTTTTGTTTAGAAACTGTAAGCCATTCACATGTAGTAAGTATAGAACTATCAGTGAAGAGCACATTCTGCTATTTTCCATCTGTTTTGTAAGTCTAAGAATTTTCCCCTTTCTTCCCCCTATGACTGCTTTCATGTCTATTCAGTTGATCTGTATAACATTCACTTTTATTCAATCTTTATTTCTTTCTAGGTATCCTTTTTTTCCTGAAGAGTGAAACTATGACTGTAGTTTAACTGATAATTAATAACCACAAAATTCAGCTTAATCTCAGTTAAGTAAGTTTCCTGATGTCTGAATTCATAATTTGAAAGACAAAGTTTCCCTTGTGAGGAATGCATGAGCAGACATGTGCTGAGTGTCCTTCATAAACCTCGTATAGAACAGGCGCTTGAGTCACATCCTGCTCATTGAGTTGGACGTCAACTTGAGTGGATTAAGGGATACTGAGCTATTCCACAATACTTTGCTTATTCTTAATTACTGTACTAATTATTTTCAACGCTTTAGTGGGCACTAAGCCCAGCCCTCTACAGCTAAAAGGGACACACAGTGTTTGGGTGTTGCCAGAACGATTAGGCTGCCCAGGCTTGTGTGTGAGTGTGATTTGGAGGAGGTGTGTGTGTGTGTGTGTGTGTGTGTGTGTGTGTGTGTGTGCGTGTGTGTGTGTGAGAGAGAGAGAGAGAGAGAGAGAGAGAGAGAGAGAGAAGGACAGAGAGATGGTGGGATGAGTGGGGAATCTATGCCCTCAGTGCAGGTGGACCTTCCATCAGCTGGGGACCTGGATGGAAGCAAGGACAAATTAGGGGTGAGCATGGTGTTCTCTCTTCTGCAGCCAGGATGAGCTCTGCTGCCCTTGTACGTCCAAGCTTCAGGTTCGGTAGCCTTTTGGGATTCTCAGCGGTAGTCCCCTGGGATGTGTGGGCTTCAGACTGGAACTGAGAGTTACACCATCAGCTTCCTTGGGTGTATATGAATGTTTTGGACATAGATGAAGCCACACCATGGACTTCCCTGTGGCCCAGACAACAGAGGCCAGTCTGGGATACGGCGGCCCCAGAACCAAGTGGGAGACTCACCTGGTGGATGCCTTCTCCTCTCTGCCTGTGTGTCTCTTCTTTTTTGGGAGAGGAAAGAAAAGCAAGAAAGAAAAACAACTACACATATTTAGAAAGTCCTTCCAGGGCTGTGAGGTTTGAAGTTATAGGCCGTAACATTATTTCTCATATTCTTCTTTACATTTAATATAAAATAAATGCTGATCAAATATTTGCTGAACTAATGAATAAATAAACAGTAAAGCATTAATCTGAAATGATTTTTTTTTTTTTTGGTACCAGGGATTGAACTTGGGTCCTTGTGCTTATGAGGCAGGAGGCAGAACCACTGAGCTAAATCCCTGGCCCTGAAATGATATTTTCTAAATGAGTAAATGATCCAAATTAAAGTGAGCATATTTAGCATTTCTTCACCTGGAAGTTCCTATTTCATACTTTCTGAATGGTTGCTCAGCAATGATCATGATGGCTCTTAGACAATAAACATACTCTCTTTCCAAATAAGTCTAGGGAAATTCAATTTTTAATGAAATATTGCAAGAACAAATTCTTTGTGGACTTAGAAATCTTGATAAAATGTATGGTATATCTTCGAGGCAGAGGTTAAATACAGAGAATACTATTCTCTAGAATGTCAGTAACTGAGCTTAGTAAGTTTCATTTCTTATTGGGTGTCAATGAAAAAATAAACACAAGTATTGGGCAGTACTAACAGGAGACATTAGTCTTTCCACTGCTCTTCTGCTACTCAGAAGGTTCTAAATCACAATTAGGTGATCAATTCTGTGTTTCTTTTTTTCAGACAGCTCTATCGAAGCTGCTTGCACATTGGTTTCATAACTCTTAAACCTCAGTCAGGTGTACCAAGCACATTTTAACTTAAAATAACTGGAAAATTGAACATACCATTAAATTATGTAAATTTATCTCTGACTGTTTTGTCTACATCTTAAGAAAGATAGAGATTATAAATTCATTCTAAGAGTCTTTGGAATTCATATGGAAAAAAGGAAATAACATAAGAAACAGCACAAAAATAAAAAGAATATTGTTAATGTTTTAATTAAAAAATCTAATTTTTCTAATGATAAGAATAAAAGCGTATATTTAGTTTGAATTAAAACTTCAAGATTTTTGAACTGTTATTTAACGTCCCTTATTCTTAGGCCAAGATCAAATGAGTTTTTCTTATTCCTCTCTTTCACAATCTACCAACTGGAGGAAATAAAGGTCTAGTATCTATGATATTGTATGCTCAAAGTTAGGTCAGTGCAGGCCATGGCACAATGACTGAGTTAGTGCATAACATTTTTTTGTATAAGCTATGTGCCTGTTTACCTGTTCGGGAGTCCCATCAGAAACACTGACGGCTGCTTGACTTCTGTTTCTAGCTCAGAGAGGGGTGTGTCCAACTCTCCTTCTCATCACATCTCCAACAGCAGCTCTCTTAAAACAAAACAAAACAAAACAAAAACAGCAGACATATAACTGGACCTTTTATGAAGTAAGCAATTTAAATCTCTGGATATGGCCATCCTGAGAATTGCTTTTACATATTAAGTTAAGTCGCAGAGTTTAGTATTCTTGAGTAGGTATATTGCCTTTGGACACCATCTTCAGGTATCCACTTTCTTCTGCCTTCCACCTAGGCTCAGGCAGGTGACTTCAGTGAGCTTCCAGGATGCTGTCCTTGGACTAGTGCTGCCTCCTTGGTCCCTCTTGTTCTGTGGCTTCATCTTCTGGTTTAAGCAGCTTCTGGAGGAAGATGGTCCTCACAGACTCCAGCACCTCCAATGCTGTAAGCTTACTCAATAAACCCCCTCACACAGTTAACCCATATTTTCTATTGATTCTATTCCTCTAGAGAACTTTAACTAATATATCACATGGATGTGAATACAGACTTAGTTGTAAGTCAAAGTATGTGCCAGAAGGTGGAAAGAAAAATGGACCATGTGTACAGAAAGAACAGGGTGTACTCTTGGAGAGTACTGGGGGAGTAGAGTGCTGCTAGAAATGATATTCACAGAATCCATAACACAAATTTCTTTTCATTAACTAGGTTTATTGACAATCCAGATCTGTCCCAGTCCTCCTGAATATATGACCATCCTTTCTAGAAAGAAAGGAGACAGTGGATTTGAGGCCCAGCTCACAGCCCCTACAGGATACTTTCATCAAATTCTGACAGATTTGTCGGGCTCTTGCCTTATCAATAAAAGAAAAGAGGAAGGACTCAGTAATGCAGGGAGCACTACCAGTGCTCCTTCTGTAACATCAAGCTTTGGGTCCTCTTAGCCAAGTAAATTAACAGGTAGCTAAGTAAACTTACATTGCCAGGAGTAGATGCTATGGGAGAGATTCATCTTTCCTAACTCTAAAATGTAAAGAGCAAGAGAAATTGCAGTCAAGTTCTGGGACAGACAGGACAATGGGGTTGGGAAAAGGAGCCCCTAGCAAAGTTGCTGGAGACACCAGGTGGAGGGCGGGTGTGTGCCTGGGAGTGGCGGGGCCAACTTCCAGTCCTATGGAGCAGTGGTGGTGGTTCTGGGAGTCAGGTAAGAGGACCAGGAGTGCAAGCCAAACAATCCCCTCCTGTCTTTGCCTTTCTCGCTTTCCAGTTAATTACTAAAAGCTTCCTTCTGTCACATTGGAGTGAGGTGTGAGTGAGCAGATGGAAGGCTGGTTGGTCGTGGGGATCTGCGTTCCTATCCGCAGAAGTGTTTCACGTTTGCTAATTGACAGTTCCCTATTGTAGCCCAGTTTCTGAAACAGAGGAAATTAGAAATATATATTAATGTATTTTTGCTTGATAAGTCTGCATGTTATTTATATTTTTTACATAAACTTATTGTTCGGGTTCAAACTTCAATATTTCCTCAGAGAAAAATTTTATGAAGAGTTATTCTAATTGTAGGTCCTCAAATTTAATTTCTATTTGTTTGACCTCAAAAAATCTGCTGAAAGTGGGACTGCATTGCAGATGCACTCGGTGCTTGTTTGCTTCCATCAGAATACAATCTCTATGACACCAGGGACCATATCTGTGATCCCTAAAGCATACACTAGGAGCTCAATAAACATTGCTTTAGTAAATAATTAAAATGTGCTACATTTGTTGAAAAATGAGTATCAGGTTCAAAGATCAGTGAAAGGGGTGTAGAAAAATGAAATTTTATAAAAGTTAGAATGGAGACCATTAGATGGAGAAAAATGTGAATATGCAAAGGAAATTTAGGATCGTGTTTTGTATAGAACAGAGAGCTCATCATGGAAGAAAGATGGGAAGGGAAAATGTGGGCAGAATTAAAACACCCCCCCAAAAAAAAACAAAACTAGAAATTTCATTTCACCCAGCTATTTCCCTTCCACATATTTTCCTGAAAAAGTTAAAGACATCATGTTAGAGTGACACACGCATGTCCTTATTTAGATCGCCATAATTCAGAATGGGTAAATCTTGGGAGAACCGTATATGCACATCAACAGATGAATGGATAAAGTAAATGTGCATTAAACACACAGAGTACTACTCTGCCATAAAGAAACAAACTTGAGTCATTTGTGGAAAATGGGTGCACTTTGAGCATAGGCTGAAATGTCACATGGTTTCTCTTATATAAGAAAGCCAAATTATAAAGGAAGAGCAAAATAAAAGATAGATAATAAGAAGTAGAAAATAGACCTTTCTCAAATGGAAAAGGGATCAAGAGATGGAAGGAGGGAGGAGAAAAGGGAGGGGAAGGGGACGAAAAATGTCATTAAGATGTGTCACATACATGCACCGACTCCACACAGGCAGATAAGTATTACTTACTACACACATGTGCTAATGAAAAAAAGTCCCAAGAAGTATTTTGCCTTTTTTAGTGTGATGGTTGATGGACTGTATCAACTTGAGAAATTTGCTTAAGAGAAGCTTAGCTAAGTCGGCTCAGTAAGTCCACACCCTCGTTGGAGATTCACCCTAGGGCAGCCTGTGGCCCAGACGGTATGAAGGGGAAATGAGGAAGGGCACAGCTGCTGCTGCTGCTTTGAAGGAGCTACGGCCTCCCCCTCAGACATCATCTCCTGGCTTCTGGCACAGACTCTCCAGATTCCAGCACAAATCCTCCCGCCTCCTGATACAGACTCTCACTTGTCGCTGTAGTGACTCCAGACCTTCGACTGGATCCTTGGTCTCCAGCGTGCACAAGGACCCTCTGCTCTCTTCTTCATCCAACTCTGTGGGTGGCCACTGTAAGCCAATCTTGTAAATTCTTATATATTTGCATGCCCTGTGTTATGTCTGTTTCTCTGGTAAGCACTGACTGATACAGTTAGAAATTGGCTACACTCAGAGACATGGGAATGTAGTCCTGTACTGTGAATGTAAGCATTTGTCCTTTAATAGCTTTGATTTTTGCTAACCTGCAGGTAACTGTACCACTGAGACTTGCAAAAATGATAAAAAGCTGAAAACAGAAATTAATTTTTTAGTAAAGGCTGTCTTAATTAAAGGATAAAGAAGAGAGAAGACAGAATGTACATTTTATTTTGGTCTGAAAAATGACTCTATTGAGTGAAGAATTTGAAAGAAGTTGGCTACGAAAGGGTACAGGTGTGTGGCATGGATGAATCGTTACTGTGAACCTTTCTAGAAGTCAAGAATCAACAATGTGAAATACTGGACTTTGTAGCATGAAAAATAAGAAAGCTAGTCAAGAAATAAAAAACAGGAGGTGATTAAGTGTTTTTGACAGCGGATTTGATAATCAAGAGGAGATAGTCATGTTGTGTAGAATTATTCCATCAAACAGGTGGTGAAAAATGACAACTGTGAAGACGATTCCTCCGCGGCAGTGATTGGAGAGGAGATGCGCTGACATTTCCAGCAGGGTCATTGTTTACACTTCTGAGAACACTGGAGTGGATTGACTTTGTGAGAAGGCTGGTGGCCTGGGAAGATGAGATGGTCCAGGACCTTTGCTATACTGGGACGGTCTACTTCACACATGCGCAACAGACAACCACCTTAGAAACAGGATTTATAAGATCGAAGTGAGTTACAGCATTAATAAGTATGTACTTTTTATCTCTGGGCATACACAAATTATATTTTTAATATCTGTATTTTTTGAGGTTTGCTTCTCTTAATGACTGAGTCATTTGCAGCAAGAAAAGGTAGCTATTAGAGTCTCTGAAAATAAACACAAGAGGAGAGAAACACTGGGGGGACTGAGTCCTCCAAAAGTCCGGATGGAGCGACATATTTTGAGGGGAGATAAAGGATTGGGAGGGAAGGCTGATGTGGGAAAGACTCCAGAGCAAATTACAGTCCTGTCCCGGCATCTGCAGAGAAATGAAGAAGTAGGGTGGATTGGCCAGAACCTCCACCAGCAGCACAGTGCTGGGAGTGCTGGCCACCAGGGACAGTAGGGTAGATCTGTCCTGTTCATCCTTGGCAGGGGTATGCCAGCGAATTTTAGCTTCAGGAAGAAAGTTCTGGTGGTTCCTCGTCTTACTGTATTAAACAAAAGTGTCCTGAAAAGGGTGGCTTCTAAACCACACAAATTGGCTGCTCCAGTTCTGGAACCCAGAATGTCAAGACCATGGAGCCCACAGGTGGTATCTGGGAAGGGCTGCTTTGTGGTTTATGGATTGCCCCTTCTAGCTGTGTTCTCACTCGGTGGTAAGGACAGACTCTGGAAAATCCCCTTCAGTGCTGCTACAGTTTGTGTCTGGTTGTCCCCCAACACCTCATGAGGTCATAGGTGGAGTCTTTCAGAGGTGCCTGGATCTAGAATTCGGGATGTTTGTATCAATGGTGTGTGATTACTAAATCAGTCCACTGATTGGTTTGGCATAGTTCTGAGTATGATCAAGGGTGCCCTAGTCCAGGTGTGAGTGCCACCTGCCCTAAGAGGAGGTAGGCTGGATAAGATATAGGGGACAGAGAGAGGGTCCCTGTCTGTTACTTGTTGTTTGCTGCCTTTCACCTGACCTGCATCACCATGGACTGTTTCTCCTCTGCAATGCCCCCGCCATGCTGCCTGCCTTGGAGCCAGATGGCCATGGGGATCCTTCTGCCATGGGGAACCTTCATACCTTAGTCACTTCCCCAAAGCCTGCAGTACTACAACAATGGAGTCTGGGTTCCAACATACAAAGTGGGTGGGGGGGTGCTCACGCTGCAGCAGCACCCCTCCATAGTGCTCCCCTCCATAGTACCGCCACAGAGACTGTAGGTAACAAGCAGTATCGGCTGCCATCTCTCTTATATAACACCTGGTCATGGAAAAGATTATTGCAAAATACTGATTTCTATGACATCAGGTAAGCAGCTTCATCCAGGTATCAAATTCTGTGGTCAAGTGAAAGGTCTCAGCTGTACACTGAAAGCATCCTTCTCTTGGGTTGGGAAGGATTGCACAACTCTTCCATTCTACCTCAGAGTTCCCCGTAGAAATTCATTTTCACTGCTTTTTTTTTGTGAAGTCATAATTTTTGTGGCATTTTTGACAATTCCTCCACTGACCCCCAATGAAATCCCGTGAGCCCTTTAGTCCTCCGTGATATAAATGATTGATTTGTGGAAAGATGCTGAACAGAGTTCCCTAGAAATTCATTTTCACTGCTTTTTTTTTGTGAAGTCATAATTTTTGTGGCATTTTTGACAATTCCTCCACTGACCCCCAATGAAATCCCGTGAGCCCTTTAGTCCTCCGTGATATAAATGATTGATTTGTGGAAAGATGCTGAGGTTGACTAGTTTGAAAATGCATAGGATGCAGCCTCTGCTCCCAGCGGTGGTAGAAACTGAGGTTGTAGTTTCTTCGGTCTAACTGTGATGTCCCATAAAAGAGAAATTATAGACATGGAGAATTCAGGGTCCGTCTTTGCCTGTAGACTGAGCTGTGCAGGGAAACCTCCACCCCACCTCATAATGGGCTTTCTATTCAAAGCGAGTTCCTGCATTCAAATGGCCAAGCAAATCTTCTTCTGGGAGAACAAGAGCAGTTGGTTGTGTCACACTCGGCATGACCACTGCCCCCAGGTGCTGTTTTACAGACCTGGCACACACCCTCAAGAGGCCGGTTCTGTTTGGCACCCAGTTGCAGTGTGGATAACTTGCAGGCTCTGCTTACTGCTCCAAGCCTAATCCTGCCCACATCGGCTGGGCTGCTACATGCTTCTGGATTGCTCTGACCCCGATGAAAGGCAAAGTTGCTAACAGAGATGAGGGAACAGGTTTTCATGAAAGAATGTCCGAGAGCCAGCTGGCCCTGTGTTTGCTCACAGCAAAGGGGTCAGGGAACTTGTATGGTCTTAATAAATACAGTCAACTGGCTTTGTATGGACTCTGGCACTAATCTGTGGCCTATGGCATCATTTCCTGGGGTTTAGTACTATATTAACAAAAAGAGCTCTTCCAGATTACGCACCAATCGATGCCGTGCTATAAATCAGTTTTAATCTCTTACCAAAAAAAGAAAATGACATGGCGGTACTGCTGTTTATGGCACGGACTTGGAGGCCCATATAAAGATTTTAAGCTGAGATTTGTGTTAATTTGAATTTTTATTGGTTTATGTTTACTTTTTTAAAAATCTGTTTTCTGCAAGTAAAATATAGAAAGTAGCACAGGCTCACAAGTTCAGCCTTTGGCTTTGAATCTCACATTACATTTGTTTTTGCAGCCTCTCTTAATTCTACTGTGACAACAAATTAGACTCTGATTTAAATTAAAGCAAATTGCACGATAATTAGAAATGTTTTTCTTTATTTTCCCCTTCTCTCTCCAATCTTGCTGCCATCGGGTAATCTAGAAATCAACAAGACCTTGTGACAAACTTACTATTCTTTTCACCATGCATTATCTTTGGGGAAATTACTAAAACAATTTTATTAAGATCTTTATTTTTCAGAATCTAATTAAATATGTACTACAACAGACAAAACTAATGCTCCTCTTTCCTCCACTTTTACAGGTTTGTTCCTTTCAGGCAAAATGCCAACTTCTTTTGTTTCTCTGGCTTAAACTCAGCCTATAAATGTATTTAATGTGCTTAAGGTTTGTTATGCAATGTTTAAATAATTTAGGCTTAAAAATGAAGCTGCAAGAGAGGCTGTGCTTAAGAGCATTGCCCAGAGCCTCTTCTACCCCACGGAGTCCTGTCCTCTGCCCTCCAGGGCTGCCCGTCCACCCAGCCCACTGGATCCTGAACTGATGCAGTCTGTACTGATAGTCTCTGGCAGTGCTGAGCTACACAGGAGTGCCAAATTTGGAGAAAGCGCTCTCCTCTCCTCACAAGCCGTCTCTAGTCCACAGCACCCTGTGCGAACCGTGCCCAGCACACAGTGCCATCCAGGGTGCCACACCACACTGGCTTGTTAGGGGGCGCACACTGGCCTGAAAAAAATCCACCATGTGGCAGTCAAAGTGTCATACTCCAAAGGGGCTGCGCACCTGCAGGGTGAGAAGGGGTAAAGGGGAGAGTTTTACTCAGATAGTGGGGAAATCAAAACTGAAATCCAGATCAACCAGGAAGGAGGGGTGCTGTGGGCTCTGTAGGTATCCAGGAACTCTGGCATTGGCGCTAAAAGACTGGGATCGAATGTCACACCCCAGGCCCCCTTTAATTTGTTCTGGGGATTAAGTGACATAAACCCCTTTGCTAAGGGCACGGGCAATAAATATGAAGAATTATTATTCCAAGTAGGCTGTGGCTTTGGAAAAGAGCCTACACACAAATGTGCTAGCACACACACACTCACACGCACAAACATTCTCCAAGTATAATGGTGAATGAAACATAATTTCATTTGTCTATTTTTACAGAAAATTATTAATATTTACTTATTAAACTTTTAAATTAAGCAAGCATAATTCTTTCAGAATGAAATTCAAGTGTGTGTCTGACACCTGTAGATGATAACTAGTGGCTAATGGCAATACAGGGAAATGAGTCCATTTTCCACATGCAAAGGAGATTTTCATGTTACAGGCTGAAACTGAGATGAAACCATCCCATCAAGCTCCTAGTGTTCTAGACCCGAGCTCACTTCACTATAGTTGTCTGGTTCAAAACTACCACGTAGCAGAGGGAGAGCTGTAACACAGCTGTTCATGGGCAGGGTGTGGTCATATGCAAGCTGCCCACCACAGAATAATCATCTGATGGTAGTTTCTCAGTAATCATTTAGTTCATACGCAGCATTAGTCCGAAAGCAGAGGAAAAATAGCCAATAAAATGTTGTGAATGGACAATCATTTTCATTGTGTAGATGGGTGGAACTTGCTAAAATGTATCCCTTTCACTTAAAGAGCGAGTCATACTGTGAACCTGGGCATAAGAAAACCAGATGATGGTGGACAAAGTTAAGAAAGCACAGTGCCACATGTCTGCTGTCCCAGGACTCCAGAAGGCTGAGGCAGGATGATAACAAGCCAGAGCCCAGTTCAGCCACTAACAATTTTAGCGAGACTGTGTCTTAAAATAGAAAATCAAAAAGGCCTGGAGATGCAGCTCAATACAAAAACTATGTTCAGTCTTCATACATACATAGGTATTTATACACAACACACACACACACACACACACACACACACACACACTAGAAAGAAATCTCAGAGCAATTTTCAAAGATACACAATGAAATACAGATGGGAGACTTCTTAAAAGCAAATTTAGGATGGTGATCCCAGAATGCTAAATTCCTGGAGTTCCCGTGTTTAATTAACTTGTCTTAATTTATAGTGTATGGGCATATCATAAAGTGAAATCCGTTCCTTGAAATGCACATGCATTCAGGGTTCATTGAATCTTATTCTTAGCTTCCTGATCCAAAAGACAAATGTAATTTTGCCAGTGATGATAGGTTGAGTAGGGAAACGGCTATCATATCTTTATTCAAAAGCTGTCCCTTCCCTCACTATCTTTCCGGGCTTACACACGAAAGCCCTCAAGAATAGGTGGGATTTGAATATTTGCATAAAAATGAAGTCACTTTGAACAGAAGTAGAGAGATATATCTCTACTTTAATTTTTATTTTTTCATTCTTATTTGAATTCTTATAAGAGGTTTTATTTGCCTTTTAAAATAATTTATTTCAGCAATTTTTGCCATTCTGTTTTCCAGGATCGGATGGCATATAACCACCATTTTTTTTCTCTGCTCATCATCATGACAAAAACAACTTTTCATAGAGAATTGTCAACATGTTTCCATTAACTACAATACAGGAGGTATTATTTTCCCTGCTGGGGAAATTAGCCTGTCCAAGGGGATCACAGATAAAGCTTAATCTTTCTGCGTGGCATAAAAACAAATTGAAATATAATAGAAAATCATATTTTCAAGTGATTTTTTTCCTGTTTTGGTGTTAATGAGAGGAGTCTTCTCTTCTTCTTTCATGGGTTCAAACTGAAGTGAAGGAATTGGCCTGCATCGTCATGTCTGTGTTTCTGAAGTATTATTGTATAACACTGTCACCTGAGTTCATGCATTTGTGTCACATATGTGTTGCAATTACTTTTCAGCAAATAGAGTGTTTTTTAAATCCTTCTAGAAGCAAAACTCCTAAAAGTACTATAGTGCTGAGGGTTTGAAATGTGGAAGAGTTCCAGTCTGGAGTTCAAGTCCATCTCCTAGCCCTGTGCTGGTGCACCCTTACACTCCGGTACAGTTACTCACTGTGTTGAGGATGGGACTACAGAAGAGAGCACCTCCTGCATGTAGAGGTTTTCCACGAGGTCTGCACACAGATTGCGTTCACAGGGCAAAGGAACACCCTATAGTCCCACCCATTTCTAGGTCCTTGAAGGCAATTCTACATTGAAAAAGTCCTCATCCACCATATTCAGACTTGGTTGATGCAAAAAGTGCCCCCAGAGAGAGGAAAGTCTGATTTAGTTTCAGATTGTCCCTTATGCCAAATGCTGTTCCAGCTCAAATTGCCTCCTTACACTCGCCACTGGCTAGACAGCCCCATGAGCCTGGCCCACTCTGAGCTCCGCTCTTGTCCTGGGGAATTCATGAGCAGCCCCTTCCAGCTGTTCAGTCCCATCTAGCAAGGCAGCTACCAGTCATGGAGCTGGCTGGTATGGCACAGCCCCAGGACCAATTCTATGTAATTATTGGGATGGGTGAAGACCTACACGAAGGCAGGTAGCTCATGTCTTAGAAACATGTAGTTGCTTTTATCCATTAGGGCTAGGTAGTAGAGTAGGTGCTGCTGTTGAAAAGGAGTGTCTGGCCCAGGTACCATTCATACAGGGTGTGTTGATTTTTAGGTTAAAAATATAAAACTGTAAAAGATATTGAAATCAATTCCCCTGAAACTCACCCCCTCTCTTTGAACATGCTCATCATGTCATCGCTGCTACTCTCTGCAGCAGCTATATTGAACATGCTCATCATGTCATCGCTGCTACTCTCTGCAGCAGCTATGAAGTCTTCTCTGTTAGCTATCTTCACTTCCACTGTCATGGCTGCCTTCAGGTCCAGAACTAATTTAAAAAACAATTTTTTTGGTAGCAGGGATCGCACTCAGGACCTTGTGCTTGCAAGGCAGGTGGCGGCACCACTGGGCTACGTCCCCGACCTCAAAAATTTTATTTTCAGTGTCACTTTGACCGCGGGGAAGAGCCAGAAGTCTCATAGTGTCAGATGGATGAAAACATAATGTAATGTCTGTATTTGAGAGAATTCGTCACAAACGAATGCAAACTCTAAACTGCTTCAGAAAGTGGTAAAATTTATGGCATAATGATGTTTTAAGAAATGGGGAGTATTTTGAAGGGGAATAATGACAATGTGTCTTTTTCTATAGAATATTTAATTTAAATACCCACAGTTCTGTAAAAGTGAATCCTTTACACTCTCCCCTTGTCTTCATAGAATCATAGGGTTGCTTTGTCCGGAAGATTTTGCCACTGCACATATCGCTATTTTTCTAGCAAGTATATTCAAGCTGCAAGTGAAGAGATAATCTTCTTTATTAGACTCACTTTCTTCAGTGGGAATTGTCTGTTACGCTGCCCTCGCCATGCTGGGAGTCTTGTTGCTCTGAAGCCCTCCCTTCCCCAGACCCTGTTCGTGGCTTCTAAGGCCTTTGGTGCCAAACTTGAGCTCATTCTAGTCCTGAGTTCTCCTCCTCTCATCCCACCATGGCTCTGTTTACTCTGTTCCATTGCATTAACCAAAAACGCTGCGGTCTCTGGCTTGACCCTGCCACCTTCTTCTGCATGTACATAGTCCTTTGTGTTCCCTTGTGGCTGTTTAGGACATGGCTTCAAAGCCATGACTGTGCTTCTCCACCATTTGTCCCACTGCATTGCAGAGAACAGCAGAAGGGTGAAAGGGGCATTGTTCAGTACAGGCTCCTGCTTGAGTCCTCTGATGCAGTTGGAGACCCCTCTGTGTCACCTGTTTCCTGTGTGTGAATGTGCATAGCCCAGACACTATCTCCTTTGCAGAAAGAGCAGTTATGACCTCTTAAAATGGTTCTCCAAGGCTCTCACTCCTAGGAACATGCCCTACTTGGGAACTGCACTCCAGTGCTCCTCCTAACCCAGGGGAGGATGCGCTCATCTCTGTCTTCCCTGTTCATTCTCCTGTTTAGCGAAGTCAAAAACGTGCAGTAGCAGGAGCATTAGTTCGCTTTGCCACACTGCACAAACTGGCCTGGGCATTTGAATCTTTGAAAACCCTTCCTAGAGCAGGCCCACTGCCCCAGTGACAGGGGACTTCTCCAGCTCTGCCCACACCTGTCCTTCAGTGTCCACACTTCCTCCTCAGAGAAAGACCTCATTTCCTTAGCTCTGCGTTGACAGGCTATCGGTGCTTCAGCCACGCCATCAGTGGTTTCATGATCCCAGCAAGCAGCCCAGACCACGCAGAGCTCCTTGAGTGAGGCCCAGGCTTCCCTAGGCCATGATCTGCAGCACGAGGACAGAGCGGGGCACTGGCAGGTGATGAGAAACCAGTGGTGGCCAGAAGCCAGGGTAGAGTTTCCCTGCTCTTTTCGTTGCTGATTTTTTGTTTTTTTGTCTGTGTGGGATTGAACCCAGAGCCTTCTCACTGAGCTGTAACCCAACACTTTTTTTTTTTTTTTAACATTGAGACAGGGTCTCAGGAAGCAAGTCATCTGCAGAGCTTGAAACTGTGATCCTCATGTCTCAGCCTCCCAGAGCAGTGAGATGACAGGGGGGCAACCAGTCTGCTGGACTATCTACCCTACTCCACGTAGCACCCACCATTCGTGTCTCAGTAATTTTTATTTTGCCACTTTATTTATGTTTTCTTTCACTTTGCTTTTAAAGAAACTATTGCCTAATCCAAAGCCACAGAGGCGTACATGTATTTTTCCCTCTAAAATTTCACTGTTTCAGTTCTGAATTTAAGCATTGCACTCACTAATTGCTAACTTTTTTGCATATGAGGTGATCCAGGGTACCACTTCACTCTTTGCAGGTGGATGGACAATTGTCCAATCAGACTCATTTGATGAAGAGACTGTTCTGACTTCATAGA
Organism: Fukomys damarensis; assembly: GCF_012274545.1. Classification (NCBI taxonomy): domain Eukaryota; kingdom Metazoa; phylum Chordata; class Mammalia; order Rodentia; family Bathyergidae; genus Fukomys; species Fukomys damarensis. The sequence goes on from NW_022900918.1 coordinate 37,663,766, forward strand.
ATAGTGTTGGAGCCCTCACTGACAATCCACTGACCAATTCGAATTCATTAGTCTCGATGTCTATTTTTGCAGGTATACTACACTGTCTGATTACTGCAGATTTGTAGCATGTTTTGAAATGAGAAAGTGTTAGTCCTTCAAATTCAATTTCCTTTTTCAGTGTCATTTTTTATGTTACTCTCTCCTGCGTTTTCAGAAAGATTTTTAAGATCGGCTTGGCCATTTCTGCACATATGGCAGCTGGAACTTGGAAAGGGTTTGCAGTGAATTTGTGGGATTTGTCATCTTCAAAACACAGTCTTGCAACTTGTGGATACAAAGTTTATTTAGTCGCTTCATTTCCTTTAACAAAGTTTTATGATATTCTTGAATGCATAATTCTTACACCTTAATGCATAAATATATTTCCAATTATTTTATAGTTAGAATGATAAAATCCTCAGAGGTTTCTATGTTTAAGCTCATATAATTTTCAATTAGAGATAATTTATTTCAATTTTTGTTTTAAAAATATGTATTTACTTTGAAAGAAATGTCCTGAATGAAGCTTCCATTACAATACAGAGTGAATGTGTTGACAAAATACACACATATCTCATTTTTTAGCTCAAGGAAAACATTTCAGTGTTAGTACCGGTATGCTCAAGATTAACTCTGGGGTTTCCTAGATCTCTTTAGCAAGTTAAGAACGTTCCTTTGTAATCCTACTTTACTTGGTGCTTCCCCTTCTTACTTACAAAAGCTTTGTTTCCATTTCTTCCTTGTTCTCTTTTTTGTTCTTTTCCCTTCCTTCCTTTAACCCTCCTTCCTCCCCTGCTCCCCTTCAAAGTATGTATCCCTACGATAATGCACATTGATCCTTGTTTACCTTTCCGTATGATGTTTTTATCTGGTCTTGGTACCTTAGTAACAGTGGCCCCTTAGAACAAATTAGAAAATGCTTCTCTGCCTGTGCTTCAGAGGAGCTCGGAAAGGTCAGTGTCCCCTTTTTACATATTTTTCATATTTATTAATGAAGTTACCTGGCCCTGGATTTTATCTTTATTGTTGAAAGTTATTTGTTCTTCAACCAATTTTGCAAATTTTCTGTGTTTCTGAAAATTTATCTGCTTCTTGTAACTTTTATAAGTAATGGCCAAAAAGTTAGTGACAGCATTTTCAACTCATTTTTACTTCTAAGGAAGATATTAATGCCTATGCATTTAGTCCTCATTTAAGTAATTTCAGTCTTTGTTTTTTTGTAACTACTGTGCATTTTCCAGAATTCTGATAAAGCCGACAAAGCTTTTGAGAGACATTTTTTCCTTGGTTTAATTCAGAGACGAGTGTTAATATTTTCAAAGGAATTTAACCAACCATGTCTTTATTAGCCTATGTGCTAATTTCAGCTGGAAACAGTAAGTCAACCAATGCAATGTATTTAAACTTGAAAACATGAATTCCGTGTGTACATAAATGTTAAGGTTTATGAACATTTCTCTCATCAGTTTCTTGTGGCCAATTTATTCCTACTGCAGGTGGGTGCACGTAACCTGCTTACTAAAGCTCTTTTCATTTTATTTCTTAAGTCATACACTGTGGAGCATTCTGCGAATCCAAACCCAGCCAAACAAAATGAATCTTAGCACTATAGGATTTTAGAAGAAAAGGAAGCCCCTCCTATTTTCTTAAACAATAATTCAGAACAAATCAAGGGATGTCTATCTGGGATTTTTGGACCCTTGCATCGAAGTAACAGAGTGGAAAGTTAGAGAAGAATGCTCTGCTCCCTAGAGTCTGCCTCCAGGTGGGAGCAGATGGTCCTGGTGCTGTCCTCTGAAAGCAATTGGAGAACTTCTTACCATAGCTGTGCCATGGAGAGAAACCCTCAGTGGGTGGATGTGTGAATGAAAACCTAAAGAAATCTCCCTTTAGCGAGTGTCGACAGGCCCTGTGTCTGATCTGTGTGGAGAGCCGGGAGAGGAGCACAGTCTCGAATCCTCTAGCATTGCCTTGGATGCACGCTTAGTTTTTATTGTTAATTCCACAACTACATGACACACACACAATCAAACCCATAATATAAACTGTCTTGAAATGACGGTACTGTCAAACAAAGCAAAGAATACTCAACAGCTAACTCCCTTAAATGAATACATTAAAGGCTATTATGACATTTTTGAAGAAAGGCAGTAAAATATTATCTCTTGCCACTTTATATCATTGAATATTTATTGAACAACTAGTATGTTGTAGTCACATTTTAAGAGGTAGGAAATTAGGGCTGTCAATGAAATATAGCGAATCCAGGAAATTTCAATTACAGATGATAAAAAACTAAGGTTTAATATAGATATTGGGTAATGTATGAGACACACAAATGCTAAAAGCAATTTCTGCTCATTGAAATCCAACTTTGAATGGACATCTTGTATTTTAATTTGCTAAACATGCCAAATTTACTGGAGAGGCAACTATACACAAGATATACACACTGCTTGCTCTTATGGACATTGTAGGGTATTGACAGGGATCATTAAATGGCAGGGTGAGATAGGATCAGAGCAATGGGTGGTTTGAGAAGATATAAAATATATTTTTACAGTGCTCAGAAAAGCTGTTTTTGAAAGAGTAGAATAGGGGAATTTTAATGCCTGCATTAAACTTTGCAAGGGGAAGACTAGTTCAGATAGAAAGAATAGCTTATATAAGTACCCAAAAGTACGAGGGACCCTCAGTGAAGAATCATGCTTAATTTTCCCCAGATATTCTTATATTCCCAGATTCTTGAAATTCAAGATGAACCTGAAACATGTCATACATTAAAGCAAGAAAACCGGGAAGATACACATGAACAGCATGTCCGGTGAATTGTATACAAATATATTGGCGGACCAATGTCCCTGGGCTTACCTGTTCTTTCAGATTTCAGGAGAAAATTGATTATTTGTTTTCAAAGACCAATTTAATTTTTACCCTTATCACCATTACCTTGCATAAGCTCTCTTCTCTGGGATATTCTTATCAACAATAAGCTGCAGCCTAACCTTCCACATGTAAGGTGGAAGTCGTGGTGGCAGCTTCCCAACTAGTGCCATCTGACAGAGCTTCATAGTGCTTACCTACTCTTTTTTATTTTATAGAGCATTGCTTCCGATTGACTTGAAAAATAAAAATTTATTTTGCAGGTAAAACATAATTCGTAGCTTACGTTTGGCAAAATACACGTGTATATCCTTCCTGCAAGTCTGTGGCATTGTTTCTCGCTGCCTGTTTCTATAACCGTGGGATTTGTGGGTAGTACTGAACTAGGCAGCTGGGTTTGTCCCTACCAATTATGGTTGCTTAAGCAACAGGCTAGAAGAGACCGTGTTTCTAGTTTCCTGCAGTTGCTGAGAGCAACAGTGAAAGGAGAATAAACAAATCATAGAACACTGCATCTGGAAAGACCCCAGAGAAATCACAAGCCTTGTTGTCAATGGAGGAGATGGAGGCTCTGGGCAGTTTATTGATTTCTTCAAAGTCACATAGCTAGTCACTGCCAAAGTGGGAACTAGAGGCCAGATTTTCTATCATTTGCTCTAGTGCGTCGCATGTCACTTTACTTAACCAAATGCCCACGTCTCAGAATGTCAGGGCTGAAATGCAGGATGGGACAGGATGTTTGGAGTCAGAGCAATAGAGATAAAGAAGAGAAGACCACATCAGGGGAGCACCCAGAATCTCTGTCTTGGAGAGGTTAGGGAGCAGCACAAACAGTGGCTGGGGACCATGCAACATCAAGAACTAGCGCCTCATCAGGCTCAAGAAAGCTCACCTCCTTGTGCTTCCTGAGAGAATAGAGGAGCAGAGAAAACAGCTGCACGAAAGGCCAGGTGCCGGAAATGCAAAAGTAGAAGAACCAAAACTATGTGTGCAGTGACAGGAAACAGTACTGATAGACAGGAAGCACTGAAGCTTAGGTTGGGCTGGCTGTCGACGTTCCCAGAAGCTTTCATTGCCTGCTCTTCCCCCTATGAGAGAACCTGTTCTATTGGAGTAGACTGAAAACAGGTAAATGCATCTCTTCAATGAGCATGCTTTGGATCCTATGCTAGTTGTAACCACAGCTCTATCCACTTGCTTTTCTTATCTCAATTTTACAGATGAAGAAATGGTCCTGGAAGATTATGAGTCTCTTCTCCAAGGCCCCATAGTTGTGTATGCAAATCAGACCCAATTCCGCTTGAAGTGGACTTTCAGGTGCTTCCCATTTTGTGAGGCAGAGAGAAGCTGAAGCAAAGTGAAAGAGGCAGCCCTGGGGTAGGAGAGCAAGATTAGTGCTATAGCGTGATCCAAGGAAACACACTGGGTACTGCAAAGCTGTAATTGAAGAAAAAGTTGGAGCTGTGAATGCGTAGCTGTTATTGACTGAGAATGCAAACTTGGGAATCTGGCTTATATTTCCAGGCTCACCAAAGAATGGGCAGTTTAGAATCCTGACTATTTTTACTGGGGCCATCTGCACCAGAGACCATGGCTAAATTCATAGGAGCTTTTCAAGCTGGTCTTAAATGCAGTTAATAGTAGAGGTTTATAAAGTACAATTAATGACACCAAAATAAAAATAAATATTTACAGCTCATATTCTTTCTGTCACATGTTTCAGATGTGGCAATTTCTACATTAAATATAAAATGTGACAATGTGTCCTCATCCACCCAGTTCACAGGATCTGGCACTGTATGACTCTCGCTCTTCCCCAAAGTCAAAATGACCATGAAAGATCAATATTTTGAGTCAATTCAGAACACTAAGGCTGTGTATCTGAAGACATTCAGGAAAGAGGACTCCTAGAACTTGTCAGAAAGTGGCAAATATGAAAGAGTGTGTTCAGAGTGAGAGGGAAGACTTCGAGCAAGATTCATGACAATGTATCTTCTACTGTATATGATTGAACCCAGGGCTTTGGGCATGCAAGGTGAGTGCTCTACCACTGAGCTGTATTCCAAGCCCAATATGTCTTTACAGTAATAATTTTTTAATGGAAACACTCATCATGATCTCACCTCATACAGTGGAAATAGTGAGCTGCTTGCTGCTCTCCTTTCCCAAGTGCCTTAGGCCGGCCCCAGGAATCTGGCCAACTCAGGAGTCTTCATAAAACACACATTGCAGATGCTACAAACTGCAGCTTGAACTTTTGTTTTGTAGACCTAGTCTAGTCTCACAAAATTGATGTAGAAAAAAAGCAAATAAGGTAGAGTAAACTTAAAAGTGTATCACATCTTCCATTATTTTGTAAACAGCATGGCACATTGTCAAATCATGGTTGATTTATAGCTATTCATTGGCTGCAGAAACAAGCTACAAGAGCTTGGCCAAATGGAATAGAAAGCAACATGTGACAATCTTTTGATTGAATGGAATTTAGAACAAAGGTATTGCTTATTCTATTGCTATTTGTGGATTGCATAGCATACACGTTTTACAGCAGTAGTCATTCAGATGTACACACACACACTTACATGTGCATTTTGTGTTCATTTTGTGTTGCCGGTTTGTTACACATGCAATCAAATGGATGACGTAAGCCACACAGGATGACATCAGTTAACACACACATGCTAGAAGTGAAATAAAATACACAATGCAGAAACTGACCACACTGTTGCAACACATGAAGTTGTATTTTGCTAAATAAGTGCATGATCCTGTCAATGAAGGCTTTTAGCACCACGGCTATGCATATATGGGGAAAAAAAACAAAATATCAGCTTGGAAAGGCTGGTGATGCTGACAGAAGTTCACCAAGATGACTGGATAATGAAGAAGGAGAAGCCAAGGCAAATCTGTGCAAGCTCATGCCTGTGTTGCTACATTTCTGTGCAGCTGGACACATCTACATAGGTAAATGCCTTCCAGTTATTCAAATGCAGAGCTCTGGCACATAAAGGCGTGGATGCTATTTTCCACTTGATTTATTAATTCTGACCAAGGCAAATGAACAGAAAGTTGATTTTCTAGATATGATGCATCCGAATTATCATTCTGCATGTTTTGTTTTGTCTTTTTCTTACCAGGGATCAAACTCGGGACCTTGTATTTTTCATTAAAACCTTCCCATTCCTAGGGAGGATTTTTTGTTTAAAATTCGACACAGAGTTTTATTAAAAATTGAGTTTTTCACTTCATTTATCTATGGTGTGAAATTGAGGAAACTCAGCCATTTAAAAATACTACTATTGTTGTGCAAACAGCAGCATCTTTTCTTACAGAGGCTATGTCCCTCCTCCGTGGCCCTGAGGACTCCCCTCATTGGAGTCAAGCCACTCCGTCTTCTGTGACAGGACTTGCTTGGCAGAAACGTGTATATTTTTTTCAGTGAGACTTCAGAATTTTGTTAATTAAGTTGCAAGAATTTGAGAATTCATTTTTTTAAAATTCCCTCCTGTAAAGCAATGCTTTTTTTTTTTTGCAACACCTGTGCTCTTATGTACATTTTTCATTTCATGTATAACAAACCAGTCATTTCACCTTTTTCTAAAAAAGGCTAGCTAAAAAATAAAAATAAGAAGTAAACATGAATGTTTTTGTTTTTGCTTTTTCATACAGCAACTCTAATTACAAACACAGAGCTCTAGCATTGATAACAAGTGCCTTCTTTTGCAACTTTATCTAATTACTATGTCCCCCAAGTAACTGGGCTGTGCTATCAGCAGAACATGTCTTTATTTCCACGAAGGATTACTGATGCAACAAATCTCAGAGACTATGAGGAACTCACAAATTAGATATAGAGGGGTGATATATTCTCTGTCATGAAGATATTAAATAAAACACAAAATTGAGTTATATGACAGCAGTTATTTATCAAAAACATTGAATTAAGCCTTAGATTCCTGTTATAGGACAGTCATTTGTATAAATTCAACAGCTTAAAACTACACACTAGATCCAGTAGATTTATATCCAGGAGATTTATGACTTGTCAGAGGGTTGTAGCCCAACAAGGCCAGGTGTTAGTTGGCATTTACTGCACGTGGCTTTATTTCAGGTTGAAGCTTGATCTTTCCTACAAGACTGTAAGATTCATTCCTTCACAGCTTTGTCATAAATGTCTTGATCTCCTTTGCACATTGCACATGGCCAGGCTCATGTACATTACCTAGAAAAAGAAAATGTAATTATAAAACTAGTACCATGGCAATCTATTTAATATTGTGCTGCAAAGATCCATGTGACACAATTGTAAAAAAGAAAATCCCTTTCTTGGAAAAAAAAATCAGACTTTGCTAACAGAGTATCAGCTACATTTCCAGGCTGGAGAGGGACTGAGGAATTGCACAGGCTTCCGTCTAAGAGTCACAAAGCAATTTAAGGGCAATATTCAGTTCAAAATATAAAAATGCAAGGCACTTTCTGGGACAGTGCATGGGTACTTGATAGGAATGACCCACCAGGAGGAGAAATCCTCATTGCCCTGGTCAGTACACAGATGATCTGCCTTAAGTAGGGGAAGTGACACACCCTCTTCTATTCCCAAGCTCATCAAATGACCCCACAACCTGAGCTCAGCATGTTGTTTCTACATGGAATGATGCAAGCAGCACCAGTGGCAGATTTCAAGGTAGCCAGAAATACTCACTGGAAATCCAGCCCCTTTTCTTCCAGGAGGCTGGAAAATGCACTTTTCATAATGTTTCCCCCATGCTGAACCTAAAACTCATCTGCAGCAGTGCTGAATGGTGTGACGGTCCTCATGGGTGTGCTTGAGCCGTGAGGTCACTGCCACACGCTTTTCCAGACTGTTCTGCTCTGACAAGACAACAAGGTGATTCACAGTGTGTGGTATCCCTGGATCAGGTGAGAAAACTCAGAGAGGCAGAGAGAGAGGGAGAGAGGGCGACGGAAAGATGGGGGTATTCAATAGAATAGAAAGGGGAAAAATCTCTAATAAAGCACCTTAGTAATTTTTGCTCATAGGAGGGCAATAAAAGAAATGTATTTTTCCTACTCTCATTATTCTCCAGTTGGATGAAGTCTAGAGTTGGGAACTTAAAATGCTATTTAAAAGTCTTTCAGATTGTATTATTATACAAAGAAAAGGTGGCTTTTTTGCTATTATGCAAAAGATAAGTTAATGAGAAATGGGTTACTAAATCTTATTAATTGCTTAGTATTGATTAATCAACTGTAAATAATTATAGTGGTGATATTACCTGATGTAATCACAGAACAATAAATTTATACAGGCTTTAGCGAAACCAACTCGAAATGTGCCTCAGAAGTAAAACAATGACTTCTAAACAATTTACTTGCAAAGAAAATGAAATATACCCCAGACAAATTTAATTAAAAGACCAGAATTATCACTTTAATGGATGTGGTGTGTTTTCTCATTCATTTCAATTCCTTTTAACAATATATTCATCTTTATTAAATTACTTTATTTAGGACAGAACTGAATATTGTAGTATTACAATATTGTAATATTGTATCACTTAGTAGCATTAATGTCTGACATTAGCCTAGTGGCAGTGGCTATTATCATATATCATAATGATATATCCTTACTACTTAAGTTATGTTTTTGTATTTTATCTAAGCAGTAGTTTAGTGAAGAGGAAGGGCAATTGAATATAGACAGGCGCACTGGTAGGGACAAGAAGAGGACATAAGGAGGGAGAGGGGACCAGAGATTTGTTTGGCTATTTATTTATTTTATACTAGAGTACTGAGTATTGGACACAGGGCCCTTATGCAGAACTACATTGGCAGCTCCTTTTTATTTTTATTGTGTTACAGGGTCTCACTAATGTGCCCAGGTAGGCTACGCGTGTGCTCCTCCTGCCTCAGCCTCCCATAGTGCTGATCTTACAAGCATCTTCCTACTCCTGGCTAAGAAGCTAGGTTTTTAGGATAAAAAGTCCAATGAGGCTGATCGTGTTTGCAATAAGTGGACCTCAAACAGATCAGAAAAAGCCCAGAAGAGCGCCCACATGGGGGAGGGGAGTCCTGAGCAAATCTCCTCCCGTTTCACAGCAGTGGGGGACTGGGACCTGCAGGCTATGAAGCATGAAGGAAATGGCCTGCTGACCCCATTCTTGGAAGGGAAGGGAATGAGTGAACTCTTTACAGAATGCTTTTTCAGGGAAAGTCACTCTCCCTGTAGATACTGAAGTGTTCTCTCTCTTGGGAAACATTGTCAATGAGTTGTTGAATTCATGAATTGGAGCTCAGAAGGCATGGGAAGTGGTCACCTGAAGCTTTGAATCTTCATCTTACGCCTGGCTCCAGATGTCTGGAATCACTAAGGCAGGTGTCCGACCCCCCAGAGAAGCCCAAGGTCAGTGCTCAAGGGATGCGGCCTAAGACTCAGGACAGGAAAGTGATGTCAGGGAGGGGAGGGCACCACCCATCCACTCTGATTCCAGGGGCGTTGGCTGTTAAAGGCTGCTGAGAATGAAAGAAATGTGAACAACCTGTCATCTCCTCTTTCCTTGGGTTTCCCTGAGAGATGGAAGGCATAAATCAAATGTGCGCTGAAGGGGAAGGCTCTGCATAACGGGATGTTTCACTGTGCCAAAGGAGGCATCAAAGAATCCGGCGAATCTCAATTTTATGTGAAGAGATTACTTTTTGTCAAAGAATATTGGTTTGGTCTTGTTCTGTGTCTTTCCTGTGGGGACAGGGAGGAAGACGGAGATAAGGGGTCAGGATCCAGAATGGAAAAACATAGGGAAAGGAGGGTATTTGGTTTTGGTTTTGTTTTATTTTTTTTTCCACAAAAGCTACCTATTTCTTCACATATAGGGATGTTGATTTTTTTTAGAGTGGGTCTATATTAACAAATAAAAATACAAGATGCCTAGTTAAACTTGAATTAGAGCGAGCAGTGAAAAATGTTTTAGTAAAAATAATCCCTCCGTAGCCTTTGGAAGAATGTATACGACTGTAGTGTAAAAGAAGTTTGAAGAGTAAGGAAATGGCTATGCAGACCTCTCAGAGAAAGGAAGTCCCAGCTTCCTCCAAGCAGCAGGAGTGGCAGGTGAGCTGTGCTCCTGTCAGGCATCGAGCAATGCTGGGATCCTGGCTGTAGGTTGCCTGCCCTTGTGGTTTCCTTCAGGAATCCCAGATGCATAGTTATGGGGACTCCTATACGTAACTCCAAGCTGCTCATGTCTATGCAGGTTTTGTATTTAGTCCCAAGAGTGAAGGAAATAAAAACAAACAAGGGAATGGGGCCCATTTATATGTAGTTATGATCAGAGTGGACACAGAAGGCAATAATTCCAGAAAGTTCATATTTCTGTGGGTGCCAATGAGTTTGATTTCATCTTGAGAATATATAGTGGAGAGAAAAGAGGGAAAAATGACTGTGACCACAGGAGAATCACAAAGATACGAAAATGAATTTTACTTGCATGCAGTCAGAAGTCAGTGAGTACAAGGAGAGATCTGTGAACAAACACTTTGAATGAAATATGAGTCATCAGAACGTAAGGGTTGATCAGCAGATTCGTAGGTATGACTGCTTCATAGATGACATCGACTACAAGTTATGCCTCTTTGGCGGGGGTGTTGGCTTGGGTGGAGAAATAGCAGGGGTGGTGTGAAGGAAAGCAAGCTTTTACTGCCCATGTCTTCAGGAGCACATGTCTTATAACACAGAAGTCTTACCCTGTGAACACAGAATTGAATTTTCTAAATCAACGGCCAATGCCAACATTGTTTGATACATCTTATTAAAGATTGCCTAATCTAAGCTTTAAGGAAAATTTCAGTGCTTCTCAATAACATTACTGTATTTTCCATTTTGCAAAATTTGTTTTTTGGGGAATTCTTTTTTAATCTATATTATGTATTAGAGAATATTGAATTAGAATTACAGCATATACAAATCTACTCTATTTAAATCAGGTTGTAGGAACTGTTGTCTACACAATCAAAATTAGTTGACACATAACGTGTCTCTTCTATAATACTGCTTAGATATTATTTGGAGCCTCATTTGGTGTGCTTACAGAAAGCTTTACCTGAGAATCTCAGAAAACTTCATCAGAGTATTGACTTTTTATTTTTATTCTAGACATTCTGACTAAGTAAGGTGCATCCTTTCCTTATTTAGTTTTCCTGGTTTTCATAAAAATGTTCTTGGTCACACTGTTTTCTCAGAGGGCTGAGGGTAGACAACTAGGCTATGAATGCTCAGACCCGGCAAATTCACCTAGTTCCAACTCCTTTGATGTCAGACCTATTGTCCACAGATTACATGATATAAGGCTCTCCTCCTCAATAAATCTGCTTACTTAGCCTACATATTTTATTTATTTATATCTTTTCCCTCAGTTTGGAGGAACTTTGTGCTATCTCAGGGAACACTAACTACGTCTCTGGAAAGCCACTCTTCCCAATTATTACGTATTTGATCTAAGCTTTGGAATTTGCAAGTTATAAAGTCATTTTCTAGTGTTATCAAAATTAAATGAAGAACACCAACAGTACACATAACTCTTGTACTTAATGTAAATCCATGTTGCTACACATAGCGATAACATACAGACATGTATACCTGTGTGGGGTGTGTGTATGTTTGTAATTGTAATGTATTAAGAGTGATGGAGGAATCACAGTGCAGGGGGAAAGGAGATGGAGGTGAGGAAAGAGGGTAAAAGAATTTTAGCTGAAAATTTGAGAAAGGCCTTGCTGGTAAGGTAAACCTTCAGGAGGGAGCTGAAGGGGTGAGGCAAGCCATGTACATTTTAGGAAAAGCCTGTACCCCTCACAGGACTAAGTGACTTCAGAATAAGGAAAGCTGGGAAGTTGGGAAAGGGAGAAGGGAGAAGGAGAGAGAGGAGATTCAAGATGGAGAGGCAGCTAAGAAGGATCGGCACTCTCAGAGTTTCCAACTCAGTGTGAAAGAACATTCACACCAAACCCTGGAGGGCTTGGAGTAGAGTTAGCAGGTTGAACTCACCTTTTAAAGATGCCACTCTGTTGGTTTGTTGGGCAATTAACTGGTTCCTAATAGGAGAGCAAGGCTGGGAACAGGGGATCAATTAGTAAGTTATCACAAGCAAGCAGAGAGGTGATTATGCCCTTTACAAGCAACGCCTGGAGGGCCCAGCACAATTAATCAGATTCTGGACATGCTTTGGAGGTGGGGTTCACAGTCATGTTGATGAGGTGGAAGTCCTGTATGGACAATGCCTGCCAAATTGTTGACAAAGGCTATTGCACCTTTCAAATGTGATACTTAGGCAGGCACGTTTTATGAATATTTGTCTTAGGCTCATGAAACACATTTATCACCTGCATAAAGGCCACAAATAGCACTAACATCCAAGCAGAAGAAGGTTGGCAGATGCAAAGAAGATTAAGGAGGAAGTGTTTGCAGAAGTCTTTGAGATGATCAGTATTAATAACATTTTTATAGCTTTTTTATTTACCTTCTTGATACCAACACAATAGCCCTGTTCCCTAGAGTTACTCTCCTTGTGAAGAGACCATTTGTAATAGCATGCATGTTATTGCTTGTGCCTAGCCCTTCCTCAAAGCCTCATGTGGTCTTAGGTAGGGCTTCATCAGAAGTGGCTGAGTCTAAAGGGTGTGTTGCTGGGATAGATTCATGGTGCAAAGCCAGGGGCACTAGGATTAAGTAGGATTAAGGGTGTGAGGGCTACCTGCTCTAAATATGCTGAATAAAATAAGGGACAGAAGGAGCAGTGGTCATCCCTTGTTGCTATGCTACCTTCTGCCTACCCCAGACTGTTTCTCCTCTGTGATGCCACCCTGCCTTGGAGCCAGCCTATTATGTACTGAAACCTCTACAAACTGCGCACTAAATAAAATTTTGTGTCTGGTGTTTTATCTCAGCAATGAGAAAAGTAACTAAGAATGTGTAAGCCACTTTTCATCATACAATTTTACAGTGAACTCCTCTTTGAATTGTGCCGACTATATTCATCATATCTAAATTTTAAGAATTTACTACTTCTTTACTCCTTGATAGCAAAATATGTGGTGATCAAGAAGAATTCAACTTAGTGTAATGGGATTCAATTTTGTTTTGCTTGCTTTGGGGGCCATCTTTATGTAAGGAAGATCTATTTAAGGTGCCAACACCCCTTCTATACTGGTACAAATGTTCAAGGTCTCAGATGGATGTGGAGATTTTAAAACTATTCCAATATTTGATTTTTGATCCTTATCTAATTTTGAGTGCATAAGTCTTTTTACAAAATGTAAAGCATGGTGATTTGATATACATACATGTTATATAATAATGGATGCAATCAGATGAATTAATACAACCTTCATCACACATTATCATCGTGTGTGTTTGTGATTATGTGAATAACAAGAAAGTTTAAGAGTATTTTCTGAAAATTTCAAACATGCGTCGTAGAACTGTTAACCATATTCACTACACTGAGCATTAAACCTCTAGAACTGATTCGTCTTGGGATCAAGAACCCTTTGATGGCATCCTCGCATCTCCGCCTACAACCCTCACTGTGGCCTCCTGGTTAGCGCCAGTCTACTCGTGAACTGTCAGTTTCAATTATTTTAGACCACAAGTATGAATGAGATTATACTTAATTTGTCTTCAATATAGTGATCTTGTAAATTCTACTTCTATTAGAGTTCCTACAAGTTGCTTTACATATTATCTCATCTTAATAACACAACAACTTTAAAAAGACGTGGATAATTATTATGATGTGATGAGAGGACTGAAACACGAGTGATGAATTGATTTATTTGGTTATTTTGGTGGTGAGATTTTTATAGAAGTTATGCATCTGCATGTTATGTATTTAATTTCTCCAAAAAAATCACGACCATTTATTTCAAGCGTGGCTTGGGGACAAGACACCTCCGTGAACAATGTCTCACAGTGGCAAATATCAGCTCTAAAAGGCTGTGGATATCAAGCATGTGGTCATAATAAGTGACAACTTTCTGGAAAAAATGAGACATTCTTGGGCTTTGTGAGTATTTTGTCCGACAATGAAAGTGATACAGGGAAATACTGTAAATTGTTCTTAAGAGATAGGGTTAAAAGGAAAAGCCAACTTCTCTGATTTCAAATTCTATAACATTTCTATCAGACTCTTCTACCTAGCTTGAACTAAACACGCAAGTGAATAGCTCAGAGTCTCCAAATTAAACACGTACACACACATTCATATCTGCATGCACACATAATAAAATAGAGGATCCTGAAGAAACATAGGACTGTGTAGTACCCCAAGAATCCTGTCATTAAATGATTTTGGTTTAAACAAAAATGAAGTTCTAGAAAATTCTGAGATGCAAGTCTTTTTACTTCTTTGCCATGACTAATTATGTATCTTTACAACTGCGTTAGGGTCACAGATAAACAGGGCCACAAGTATAGAGATGACCCAAATAACCCTCGTACTCATACACACACAGCTTTCCCTAATGTAGATATCCCACAGCCGAAAAGAACATCCGTCACGGTTAAGGAACTTAGAGCAACACATAACCACCTCCTAAAGTCCACTGATTAAATTGGAAATCACTCTTGATGTTATACATGCCTTGGGATTTGGCCTTTTTAAAATATAAAAGTTCTGTGCATATAAGTGAAATGAAAGCATATTTGATGAGATCAGAGGTCAAAGGTCCAGACACCTTCAGGTCCAAATTGCAGAGGTGATTCTTGGTGCCTTTGAGAAATCTCCCAATGACAGCACAAATCTGAAAGCACTCAGGCAAAAAAAAATCAAAGTGGATTGAGGGTCAGAGGTATCTGCATGGTAAGCCCAGGTCCCCTTCTATGGCTTGCAGGGACTGTAACTTCCTAGGTATCATTATTCCCATATTCAAGAAAGAAATTACTCCTCAACCTTAGGGACTCTGGGAAGAAGTCAAGAGATTCTAGTAAGGCTACACATGTGTAATACTTACCATGACACCAGGGAAAGGCAAGACTCAGTGAATGAGTGATTTCACTAGAGTTTCAAAATCCTATCCTACTATAGATTAATGACTAATGCCGAATTTAACTTTATAGAGCAGTGGGTAAAGCACATGGAAAATTTGGATTAACTAGCTTAAAAATCATAGATATCAACAGAAGTTATTACTGTAATTGACGGGGATTATGAAGAAACTAAAAAACTAGACTTACAGAAAACAGAATTTTGGCACAAGGCAGATCTGCCACCAAATTTAGAAAACTTAATAATGCATTACTACCATTCACCTCCTTTCCCTCCATAAAAAATTGCTGCAGATATGTCCTTATAGTTACCGTTTTGTCTCCAATTTACATTATTTTCAACTGACCTTATTCTTTATCAGAGAATCTAGAAGGCAAAATAAGCAGCTTTTCATTTCCTATGTATTAGAAGTACTCACAAGAATTTTCAGAAAATTCATGGCTATAAATTTAGAATAGAAAAGTTGATGAAGACATTTGTCCTTATTTTACTAGTCGAAATAATTGACTGAACAATTATGTATTGCACTCTTTTGATTTATCTTCTTATTTTTGCGCCTATTAAAATAATACATTTTCAACTTTCCTATCCATTTTGCATAAATATAACAGGATCAAAGGCTTAGTGATTATGAACAACATTCACATTCATGATTACAATGTAGTACATATCTTCTCATCATCTCTTTCATAGATTTGCAAGATTATACAATAAATTATGCTTGGGTCTCAGTTAATTCCATTAGAAGCTGAGATTTTAATTTACAATGCAATGATTAACGTTGGAGTATTTTGTTGTTGTTTCAGCCTACCACAAATAATAACCTGTATATTATTCACTGTTGACTTCTCAAAACAGATTAATGTAGAGACAGTAACAAAGTAGAATTCTCATCAAACACAAAACCCCATAAAAATTGATGCTCCTCAAGATGAAATTTGAAAATCTAAAAGGAGCTTCTTATTTAAGTCTGCTAAACCTCATTATTCAAAACTTTTATTTCTGCTTCTACCGTACCCATGAGGTGTGCAAACACACATTTTGTGTGAGAAAGAAGAAGCGTGAGGAAATGTCTTAATCAAGTGTAATAAACTGTTTATGATAATGGATTCATACTTTGTTTCTGTTAGCATGAATAATAGGCGTATTGAAACTGCCTGCATCTAAGTGCGTTTCTAATGGTTAAAAAATAAACTTATGATTCAGTAGGTTTTCTGAAAGATACCCAGTGTGAAACTTCTCATGGAATAATCTGATTTGGCACATAAAGTAATAAATAAAGTAAATGCAATATGTGATATTTTCAGAATTCTTAGATTGGAAATGGTCTAATCAAGAGGTCTGCATTAATGAAGTTTCTGCCATGAAAGTTGCAAATTATACATAACAGAGCATAACATTAAAAAATTAACATAATTTAACAACGCAGATCTATCACTTGTTAAATAAAAATCTGAAGGTTTTCATTCTGACAGTTCCAACTTTGAAACTGCATCACGTGCTGGCACAAAATCATTATTAAAAACATCTAAATACTACCAGGTCTAGTTTTCATTTTTTGTCAGTCAAAAAAATGTCAACTCGTTCACATCACATACTTTGCACATTTTCAACATCAACCAACATCCTTCCTTTGTTCTCTGCACTGTAATAGGGTTCAGTGCCAAGATCAGCCTGCACTCTAAAGAATGCACTACCACAATCCAAGAGTGAAAGGAACTGTTTGTTTTGCATTTCCTTTTTAGTTTTCCAAGCTAAACTTTAAAAAGTGCAGTTCCACAACACTGTCTGTTTTATAAGATTGTGTAGGGAATTATTCATTGTTTTGCTATAGCTTTGTGTGGCTCATAGATAAAAGAACATAATTCTTTTCATGCTTGCAGTACCACTTCATTGTGATCTATCTGTGGAGAATGCCCCAGGGCATGTACCACCACCGTATGCTCTGGTGCTTCTACACTGAACACCATATGTGGCGCCATCCCATGAAACAGCAGGGTGCAGTTACAGGGGTTTGCACATTTTCTTCCTACCCTCAAGGCCCTTGCATGTATACATCGTTACCATCAGTGCTATTTATTTAGTATAATTTGGATGTATTTTCATGAATTTTTTAGGAATGTGGTACACAGAGATCTTTCCTGCATCTCAATATTTATAGCATTACACATTAAAATGCAGCATGTTGTATTATATAACAGTGTCACAATACATTTAAACATCAACCAAATCTATTCTGGAAAATATGGAAGTTATTTTACTACAGAGATAGCCCTCCACCTAAAGGGCACTTGCCTTGTTTTCTCTGGTGGTTCTCTCTGCTGAATATGTATTTCTGATGAGTGTGTGGAATACACTGTGTATGTTATGAAAATGTCATCAGTACATTGGGTCATAATGTAGACTATAGGCTTACACACACAAAAATCTCTGTTCCTCTCTAAATATGTAAATTTAAATTGATTAGAATTTATAATACATATTTTCAGCCATTATTATCTGATCTCTACATTAATATAAAAACCAGGAGAAAACTTGTGGAAAGAGAACTTAGAATTGCAGCTTCCTCCAAATTGGAATGCTTTTTATTTGGATTTAGAAATATCAGCAGGAAGCCATGACTGTTATTTAGGCTGGAAAAAGGCCCTCCAAATATGAAGTCACTTCCTAATCCCTGGAACCGATGGGCGTTAGCTATACAGCAAGAAGCGAATGTCCTCTTGAGTTTCAGGCACTCATCCTGGGTCTCCTCTGAGGTCACAGTTCCACCTTTTCTGGAAAGAGATCAAGAGGGAATTTTCAGTTTCAGACCTGTGAAGGTGGAGGCCAGGAGGAGGGTCCTCATATTAGGAGAAGGCTGAAGAGGTAAAGGACACACTGCTTCTCAGTGCTGTGTGGCCCTGTGGGTACTGGGCATTTGGACTTCTCTCTTCCAAAATTGTGAGCAAATAATTGCGCTTTTTTTGAAGACATTTTGTGGGAATCTGTTAAAGTAATGACAGGAAACAAATACAATGCACATCATATCTAAAGTGAGGGCAGAAGACCTTGAGAAAAAAGCATCCTCATAGCAAGGGACACAACGGCAGGAAATGTAGGTCTTGATTTCTGACACTCTCCCCATTACAAATCATTTGTTCTCTTGGAGGCACAGCCTCCCGTTTTAAGACTCAAAAGAGAATGACACACAATGTTCTTGAGATACCTCCCAGTAGAAGAAAGCATGGAAAGACCCAAATATTGATAGAGAAATGTCAAAAACAGAAGTAAGTGCTAGCTGTACAGGCCCTCGGTGGCCAGGCAGAGAAGAAGGCAGGCTTCACAAATAAGATGTGACGGGGTTTAAATCTCTTGAAATAGACTAGTGTTTAAATTCACACTGACATCGAGAAGAGAGGTAGGTTGACAGAGAGAGCATGGCGGTGGCTCTCCCTTAAATGGAACGAGGAGTACACGGGGCACAAGGAGCTTTGGGACTGGAAGGCCACTGTGTTGCCCTGAGTGCCATAAAGAACCAGTAGTGGATATTAACTAGGAGAGAAAAATGGACTTGGACATGTTCTGAACGTGTTCTCCCCAGGTTGCCTCTCCTTGGCGAAGGGAAAATTATCAGTACACTGAGAAAAAAATTAATTTATTGACTGCAGGTGGAAATGAGTTTCATCAAGGAGGGTAGATGTTGAAGGTCTCTGGGTGAGATACGGTGAGAGAAACCATTTCTCTATGCAGAACTCATATGGTGATAAATGATTTGATCTACACATAGGGCAGTATCTGTGAGAACTATATTGAAGATCAGACAGTAGGGTAACTAAAGAAATTAAATCAGTGCCTTTCCTTGGATCATTGAGTGTTTTCAAGGAAAAAAAATATCTATTCAGACTCTGGAGAGACAGATACAGGCAGGAAGTCACAGCCATGGTCTCCTTACTCGAAGCATGAAGCTGCCAGAGCCATAACCTGTAGGAACCCTGAGATACTAACTGTGACAAATCACCATAGGCTGAGCACAGACAGGCATTCCTGGGGGCTGAGGGAGGTGGATACCCTAGGACTTTCCACCCAGGAAAATCTATAGACTGCTGCACTGAAGAGCCGAGAGGGATCCTGTCCTAACTCTGGAGAAGGGACGGAGAAATGAAGTAGCAATTTTAGATTATTCCTAAGTAATGCTCTGCATAGGAAAAGATTTTACTTAAGTCCTATACCTTGGCCCCTGCTTTCTCTGCCTCTCCTGTCACACCAAGGGACGAAAATACCGACTGAGCATGAAATGTAATAAAGTACTTTTGAAGGTAGTTATCACCAGAGCTGAGAAAAACTCCAAGACCAGAGCAAACTCAGTCTTTATGAAGCTCTTCTCCTCTCCTTTATTTTGCCAAAAGCCAACAAGGCTTTAGTACAAAAGGATGGATTATAGATGAACAAGCTCTAAGGGAGATTGTAAGTTGCTACAGAGTCCAAAGAAAACATCGGGGGAAAAAAGGGACATTGGAAAAATTTGAAACCTCTAGACTCCGAAATCCAGACATGCATAGAACTCAGACTCACTCCTAGCCAGGTTAACGTGGACCTCTTGCTAAGGTCCTAATTCATTTTCTTCTGTTATCTCATACACCACAAACCCTCAACAAAAATTTCAAGCAGACCAAAAGGCCAGGAAGAATAGTCTGAAGAGACAAAGCCAGCACTGTAGTCAGCCTCCAGCATGTTGTGGATGTCAGCATTATCAGACCATGAAATGAAAACACCTACCAACAAGTCCTGGAACACAGTGTTACTTTCCTCTGATTCATTCAGTCTATGTTGTGCCCACTGCAGGAGTCCTTTATTTATGGTACATTTTTCTTCATTTCTTAGCATTTGCAACTCTGCTGATACTGCTCATTTACTTTTCTTTGGCGTGTTTTCTGATTTTTCCATTAGAGTTCTCATGAACATAGATGCAAAAATCCATGAAATACACAAAGTCAGATCTAACAATATTCAAAAATAATAGGCAATACAATTCAGTAGAGATATAACCCACGTATTTTGGGTTCATCTCATATCTGAAAATTATTCAATGCAGTTTACTACAACCACAACACAGCGAAGTAAAGTCATATGATTGTATTAATGGATGCAGAAAAACATTTGAAAAATTCCAATATCCCTTCATATCAAAGAATCTTATCCAACTGCAGTAGTCTCAACTTGATTTAAAAGTTTATAGAAATACGAGGCTTACATCTACTTTTGCTGAAAATGTGGTTGTTTCTTTTTCTAAGACTGACAAGCTGTGAGTATCTTCTCACCATTCCTACCTAGTGTCTCGTTGTGCTATCTAGTTCAATGCATTTCATAGATGTTATAATTGTCTGTGTTGAAAACTTTTAGTCTTGGTGCTGAAGAACAGATATAGCAAACAGTACTTTTAGGAAACCAGATTACCACCATAATTCACTTATTTTCTTGTACATCAGTAAATAATAGAATCAAAGTATATTAAATATTAACAAAATCTAATGACAACAAGACCATCTTTTAAAATGTGTCAAAGATTCTATAGACATCTCACCAAGGGAGATGTACAGATGATATATGTCTGTATAAAAAGATTTCTCATGCTCCGTGCATAAGGAGTTCCCACAAATGGCCTTGACTGACCCAACTCTGTGGCCTTCTGATTATGGTTCTTATAATATCTCGACTATGCTGAAAATCAAACATTCTGAGAAAGGAAGGGACTGTGCAGAACAGACTGGAATTTTTTCTTGTCCCTTACATTGCCTCCAGTGTATGAAAGCCTCCCATGAGTTGCTCTCTGGGGTCCTCGGCTGCTTTGGGAGATGAGGTACGCCTAGAAGAGACTCCATCTTCTTGGACAGCCTCTGTGATTCTTGGGGGAAATGGCTGGCCAGGAATCCTAAGCTTCTCTTGGTTCTTGATATCCATCTAAACCAAAAGTTTTGTTTTGCAGTAATACTGGTCTAAGTATTTTAAGTCATCAGACATGCTCTGGCAGTTGGGTTTGTACTTGACCTCCTACCAGATCTAAAAACCTGAGCAGAAATTACTGAGGTATTCAGATTACTATTCCCCAAATGCATTTTATTTTATATCATATGTCATCAGGGAAATAGAAATCACAACAACAAGATGCCTGTTAAAGTGGTTCAAATCCGGTATACTGGGTTTTAACATCAAATGATGAGAAAGTAAAACTTGTGGAAATTCTCATTCACTGCTCATGGAAATACATTTTCTTTGGAGTACAGTTTAGTGATTTTACTGTAAAATAAACATATTCACATCATGCAAGTCAGCAGCCACACTCTTTGGAATTTATAAAGAAAAATTAAAAACTTAAGCCAATGTAAAATCCTATACAATATGCTATATTCTTTATCAACAAAACAATTTTTTTTTGTCAGCAGTAAATAGACTGCTAAAGATACAGTCGATGGGATCATTTTATTAGCAAAACAACTTTCAAGGAATCAGAAGGCAGAGAAGAAACTTAAATACACATTACTAAATAAATGAAGCCAATCTAAAATGGCTATAAGCTATGTGCTTTCATTAGGTACTCATGGCATTTTGGGAAAGTTGTAGACAGTAAGATCAGTGAATAGCAGGATTTTCCCAGGAAGATGGATGAAAAAGCAGGTAAGAATAGAGATTGTGTTAGGGCTGTGATTCCTACTCAGTCTAATACTGTAATAATAGCTACTGGAAACTGTACAGATGATGAAATCCATTCATTACTGTAATGTAAACTGTAGTCTTTGGGTAATAATGATGCAGCAGTATTAGTTCATCTATTTTAACAAGTGAAGTGTCACCTGATATACCATTAAAAATGGAGATAACCAGTAATAATAGCTACTGGAAACTGTACAGATGATGAAATTCATTCAACTTCAAGAGTAAACTGTAATGTAAACTGTAGTCTTTGGGTAATAATGATGCAGCAATATTAGTTCATCTATTTTAACAAGTGAAGTGTCACCTGATATACCATTAAAAATGGAGATAACCTCAAACAGCTAGGATTAGAAGTCCCATTTGACCCAGCGATCCCCCTCCCAGGAATCTTCCCAAAATAATTAAAAGAATCACACCACAGTGATATATGCACACCTATGTTTATAGCGGCACAGTTTGTAATAGCTACAACTTGGAAATAGCCCAATTGCCCATCAACTGGAGACTAGATAAAAAAGATGTGCATTTTATATGTAAAATGGAGTACTACTCAGATACTACTCAGCCATAAAGAAAGAGAAACTAGAGAGATTTATAGCTAAGTGGATGCACACTGAGGTCATAACCTTTTCTTTTCTTTCTTTCTTTCTTTTTTTTTTTTTTTTGGTACTGGGGTGGTGATTGAACTCAGGCCTTTGCGCTTGCGAGGCAGGCACTGGAACCACTGAGCTAAATCCCCACTGAGCCCTGCCTTTTTGTACTGGGGATGAGGCCATATTCTTAGGTCATGTGTAAATGCTGAATAGTTGCTCTGGTGTGAAAAAGTGAAAGTGTAACTCCAGATTAAAATGTATAATTGATATTGTGTTATAGGAAGAAAAGTCTAAAAGAGTAGAGGAAGTGGGAGGGGTAGGGGAAAGGTAAAAAGGAAAAGCAAATAATATGTGAAAAGGAAAAACATGGAAACAATGTCTTTGTAAACAGAAAGGTGGAGAGGCTGAGGCGAGGGGTGGGAAATGAGGAAAAATAAGAACCTGATAAGTCATGTAAATGCACAAGATCCCAGTGATGAATATAATTATATTGCATACCTAATATGTATCAATAAATTTAATAAAGAGTAAAAATGAATTCTATTAAAAATTTAAAGGTAGAAAATAACAACAAACATTGATAATATTTCATACAGAACCAGTAACAGATTAAATTATTGGTGTGTCTTTAACATCATGATATTAATCTAAGGACCTTGCCTATCTAGTTAACAAAATGTTCTACAATTTTCTTTTATAAGATCTGTAGTCTTTGCTTTTATTCCTAATATCTTTTTTTTTTTTTTGGTACCAGGGATTGAACTCGGGTCCTTGCTCTTGCAAGGCAGGCCACCGAACTGCTGAGCTAAATCACCAGCCCTTTATTTCTAATATCCATCTCAAGTTAATATTTGTGCAGACTTTATAAAATTGAAAAAATTATTTTCTGTTACCAGTTTATTACAGTTTTCAGTTATGAATGGGTATGTAATCTTCTCAAGAGATTTTCTGCCTCTACAAAAATTTTAATGTGTATTTTCTTCTTGTATTAATTCATTTTTGAACATTAAACCAACCTTCTGTTCTTGCTAAATACTTATTCTTGTCAGGTAATTATTGTGTTTTAATTTTCATAAATTACTAGTGTGATTCAGGTTTCCAGATAATTTATTTCCTATGAATTTTTCCAATTCCAGTGTAATTAATTAGAAACATTTTCTGCAATATTTCTTACCTCTGTTAAAAATTAACAGACAAATAATATTTGCCACTTTATGAAAACCTTGCTACTCTGTTACTATGGTCAACACACTTTTCTATCCATGTGTCAAATTTATACTATATTTATTGTTTATATATCCTAAGACTTGAAATCATGAGGTGGAATTCAGCCAGCTTTCCCCTTTCCCAAGATTGTTTTGGTCTTTCTAATTACTGTATATTCTTTTACAAGATGTATAATAATTAAATTAACATCTAAATACCACTTTGGAACTCTTCTTGGCATTAGAAGAATACCAAGTGTAAGTTTTAGAGTAGTAGGTAAAGAATTAGCATTTTTTTTAAAAAAACTACCTAGTCACCAGATCAGAATTCAGCGTTTTTCTCCACTGCTTGTACTTTTTTAGTCTCAGAAAGAACTAAATGTTCATATTGTGTTATAATTATATATGTAGATTTTATGCTATTTTTATATTTAAGATTAGATGCTTTTGCTTTATTTCAGAAAGAATTCAAACCTTGATTTTCAAACTTCTCTACTAGTGTAGATGCAATGAATTGCTTGTATAACCAACTTGCATCCTTTACTCTTGATTAATTCACTTACATTTTCTACCAATTTTTATAAATTCCATAGAAGTTTACAGAAAGAACGATTATTTGTAGAAAAAACATAGGCTTTCTCTTTTCTTTTCAGTGTTTATGTCTTCTATTTATTTTGTATTATTGCCAAGGTTGGATCTAAAACATAGGTCCCACGTAGAAGTGGTGACCAGATATGCTGGTTCCATGCCTTGCTTGGATACATCACGGGACAGATTCTTTAGTGGACAAATTGCAGTGGGTGTGATACCAGGAAGGCTTTCTGAAAGCTTAATCTGGAATAGTGTCTGCCTTTAACCTTGAAAACACTTAGAAATGATCCCTGAATGTAAAAGAAGTGATCATTTCAGGCAGAGGGAAGAACGGAAGAATATGTACGAGGACATCAGACAGCACCAGAGAAATAAGTCACAATGAGACTATAAAATCAAGCAATCCAAGTTTGGACAAATACGTAACTTTTTATTCACCCAAAGATCTACATCCACTGACTATAAGGTGTGGATCTAGTTCTTTGCCCTCTATATTTTCACTCTCTTCATCTACGTGCAGTTCTTTCACTTATATAGTCCATAACAATATACATAGATAATTTTCAGAATGTATTTTAGTGACAAAAATATCCAGAACTGGAAAAAGAGCTGAAGTAAATCTGTCAAAATTAATAATTGTACTTTGTTTATACAAATCATTCAAATTTTTCATATATCCAATTTTCATTCTTTATTCTAGATAAATACAACTTAAGCTCAAGGAAATGTAAATAAATTTTATGGAATAGACAGTTACTCTATGATATCAAGTGACCATTATAAATTGACACATTTGAACACACACTTTGATTTTATTTACCTGTGTATCTGTATTTACACACACACACAGACACACAGACACACAGACACACACACAGACACACACACACACACACAGACAAATATATATATATATATATATATATATATATATATATATATATATATATATATATATATATATATATATATATATATATATATATATATATATATATATATATATATATATATATATATATATATATATATATATATATATATATATATATATATATATATATATATATATATATATATATATATATATATATATATATATATATATATATATATATATATATATATATATATATATATATATATATATATATATATATATATATATATATATATATATATATATATATATATATATATATATATATATATATATATATATATATATATATATATATATATATATATATATATATATATATATATATATATATATATATATATATATATATATGCAAATAGTCATTTAAAATGTTATGCCTGCCATTTTCTTCTTTATAGGAGCCAATTTACTGGAATGAACGTATGTATTTGGGTATTTTTATAACTTTACCTATATAATGAATTATATTTTAGATAAATTAGACAAGAACTCTCAAAGTTAGTGAAAAATCATGCCCTAAAATATAAACAAAGAGTGCTTTCCTCTTGAAGGAAGTGATTAAAATTTAATGTGTGAACCATATAGTTTGTGAGTCAATAGATCTGTAGTAGGTGATTAAAACTATAATCATTTTTCTATGGATATCTCTTTGAAATAAGCAGAAAGATTTAAATGCTGGGGAATGTTATGAATGATATCATGATCTGAATCATTTTCATAGACTGTAGGCTCTGGCAGTAAGAACGCTACAGAAATGAATACAACAGATGTTTTTAAAGAGATTTTATTGAGCTTTAAAAATAAGTACAGGATCTGAAGATAAATAAAAATTTCACCTCTCTCCTTTTTTTTAAATCCACTGGACATTCTATTTAAATGAATTTCCTGTTCAACCCACAATACTCTCAACTGTGTTCATTTTTCACATTTCTAGGCTTTAGTAAAAATAATTTCAGAAAGGGGATGGAATTTTATTTCATCTGGAATAGAAAGAGTCTTGACTTTGGGAAATGTACTCAGCAGGATTGGGCAAGGGAATGCACTAAATACAGGACATATAACTTATAAGATTATTTTATGATAATTACCCAAAGAGTTAAAAGCAAAGCAGTGCAAGAGGTTAATCACACACCAGAAGCCCAAAACATTCAACTGAGGGCCTGGATCCCAGCAGTTTCCCACACAAGTCAAGCTAAAGGCCTAGAGTCCAAGGCAGTGTCCTCCTTGAGTCCAGCCAGTGTCCTAGAGCCCGTGACAATGTCTCATGCTTGTCTGTATTGAGGATCTGCACCTGGAAGGCCCAAAGGCCAGATGAAGGATTTGTGCCACCAAACTGAGGGATCCACACTGGAGTCAAGAAGTGATGCTCATGGTAAAGAGGAGAGCTCTCCTGATGAAAGCAGCAGCCCTTCCCAGTGAGAGAGGCCCCGAGCTCCTCCTCAGACAAGAACAGTCTGTTTTGCATCAGGAAAACCATCCACAGAAAGCTTCTCTAGAAAATCAACAGGCCAGGATCTTCCCCTCCAGTTCTCCTTTTATGGCTATTGGTAAAAATCTTTAGGCGAGTCCTCCATGCACAGACCATGCTGATTCAGTTCAGCTGGGTGTTACAAGTTGATCATTCATCAATCCACTAAAGGATAACTCTAATTTTGTCTCCTGTCTTAATATAGTAGCAGCAGAAAGCGTTAGTGATAATTTCCCATCTCTACTTGACATGATTTCTTGGTAAGCTATATGATACATGTAAATAAGTTTTGTATTCTGTGGCAATCGTGGACACTGCTGTAATTGCTGTGCGGGTTCCAAGGGGTCTTTTGGAAATGAATTCTTGTACACAATGTCTTTTCTTCCTCCCAGGAGTTTCCTTGCTGACAGCATTGTCCTATGGTAACACTGTACCCGAGACAGGTCACCACACCCTGATGTGGGTAAAATCTTTCCGATTTACCCTCTGCTACTTTCTGCTTTCAGGAAATCCTGAAGACTAAAGAGTATTGTGCAGAAACCTTGATTTGGGTGTTTCCAAATGATTTTCCTCATGCCGGGGATTTAGTTCAGTGGTTCCGGCGCCTGCCTTGCAAGCACAAGGACCCCAGTTCGATCCCCAGAACAAAAAAACAAAAATGGTGCCAAATGACTTTGCTCATACCTTTATGACCAATCAAAATGCAAATAATTGTACAAATGTCTCTATAGTTCTCTGAAAAATGATAAATGCTACAAAATAGCTAACAGCAGTAGGGGTAGATAGATATACAATGTGCATAAACATGTGCATACAGTAGAGGATGCCTATATAATGTGTAAGAAAAGTAAGTAACAAGTGTTAATGTGTTTTTTGTGTTTGTTCTTTCTCCCTTCTTTAAGAATTCTTAATCACACAACACTCTCAGATGTGGATATAGTGTGGAAAAATCAGAAGCATTGACCTGGTCCATGAATCGATATCACACTCATAAAAATAATACACACAAAGTCCTTTTGTGCTTCCACTAAGAAGGGACTAAAATACTTAGCATGATCAATATTGATATTGGGCAAAACCACTCACTCTATTATCTGTGACTCCTCAATAGTGAATTTTAGGAGAAATGCATGTATTATTCTTTGGTGTGTGTGTGTGTGTGTGCGTGTGCGTGTGCGTGTGCATGACGCAGTGGATTATGGAGGCATTAGGGTCACCATTGCTAACCTCATATTGTTAAAGATAAATGATAGTTTACTCTTGTGTTCAGAGACAAGATAAGTCACCTCCTCTTTTCTCCAAACTTAGAAATTCAATCAACTTAATCCTTGGTTTGTAGCAGATGTAGAAATATTTTAAAGTTTACTGAGAAGTCTTTTGAGTATTAAAACACATCAGAAATCTAGCCTTGTATGTATATGGAATTGATTATACAAAGTCATTTCTGTCTTTGAAAATGCAGGTTTAATTAACACATGGCTACTATTAATACTGCTAAGAAACATCAAGACAAGGCTTTAGTTTATAAACAATTAAATGTGCAAACATAACAATTTAAGCATTATGGTCTTTCCTGTTTTTACCTACAAAGCATTATACATTTTTTAAATCACCCAAAATATTTAAGAAACCTTTGTGTATAGTATAGCCCAGTACCTGGGTACTTTAGTGTTATTTACAATTCTTTATGTAAATGTAATATGAGAAGTGATTAAGAATATTTAGTATTTGTGTTGGACTTCCACACCTGTGCAGAGCAGATCCATTACATCACCATGTTTCCAGCTCAATAATTGGCCTAAAGTAGTAGCCAACTCCCAATAAATACTTTTTTTCAAGGGGCCCGGTATTTAGCTCAGTAGTTCTACTGCCTGCTTTGCAAGCTCAAGGTCCCGAGTTTGATCACCGGTACCAAAATAATAATAATGATCTTTTCAGTACTGTTAATGGAATCCAATGTCTTGCACTAAATTATATCACCAGCTCTCTAAGAATTAAATTCTGAGAGTTTTGCTAAGTTGCTCAGGGTGTACTGAAAATTTCCACCCTCCTGCTTCAGCCTCCCAGAGTACTGGGATTCTGGGCATATAACTTCACACTGGGCTCATGGTTAACATTTTTCAAAAGTAAACAAAATTGAGAGACTAGTATGAATCTAAAAACTCCAAAAAAGACCAAACATAAAATAATGTGCAGCTTAAATAAAACAACAGCAACAACAACAACTTGCTATTAAAATTTGCTTGGAAATATTTAAGTAAGAAATGTAATGTGGTGGACAGGGCTGTGATATTTCTCCGCTATACGTACTACCAGGGCAATTTTACTGAGCACAGAAGTGGAAAAACCACAACTTCTTTATCCAGTCTCCAGTTGATGGGCAACTGGGCTGTTTCCAAGTTTTAGCTATGACAAACTGTGCCACTATAGACATGGGTGTGCATATATCACTGTGGTTCTTTTAATTCTTTTGGAAAGACATCCAGCAGAAATAGAACCTCTAATCCTTGCTCTTTGAGGTGTCTCTGTATTGATTTCCATAGTGGTCGCACATGGTGCAATTTTATATGCAGCTCATATCTCAAGAATCATCTACCTCATATTATGGTTTGTGTACGTCCTGTGTCTTTTTTTCAAACACATTCTTCGAACCTAAGAACCATGGCCAACCACCTTCATATTCTCTGCAGGATCTGGAAAGGGACTCTCATTAATGAATGCTCCTCCCATTACAACTAATTATTAATTTAAAATATTCCTGTCATCCTTGAGAGAGAGGATTGTAGATACGTAACTGAAGGGATCATTCGCAGTGTCTCCTTTCCAAGTTTCTGAGTGCCACTTCACAGCATGACCTTCCACTAGGAACCAGATGTTGGAGTCCAGCGTCACTTGGTTTTTTATGGGAGATGGGAGAGGAGGTGGGCTGGGGAAATAAAAACATGCAGCTGTGGCAGTCGCATATGCAGGTGAGCATAGGGCTCAAAATTATTCTGATATCCATGTCTCTTATCTGGGCACAGTGCCACGTCTCAAACCAGCCTCTACTTCAAAACATTCATGTCTTTGTACAACAGAGCCTAATTGCTCTGAGACCGTCTTCATCGTCCGAAAAGCTGACCCTAGAAATGTTGCTGAGATCAGAGAAACCTACAAGTGAATCCAGAATTAGTGGCCAAAGTGAGGTGCACGCTGCTCAGATTTGACAAAATTAGAAATCTGTTCTCACTCGGTTCACTACCTGCTGTAGTGTTTTCCCCTGAATGATTTTTCTTGTGTTAACCTATACAGATAAACTGTTCCAAAAATAGAAAATATAATGTTTTAAAATATGTATGCAGTGACATTCTCACCTCCGTATCAAACAGTACAATGGGATCGCACGAGTGTTAGGGTATTTCCAACGAAATAACATAAAATCGCAGGCACATTTGGGTTCCCTCCTTTGTCACCTTCTTATTTCTCTGCCCCTACACACAATTGTTAATTTAAATTTCACATCCATCTTTGGCTGCATTTTTGAAATAGGTTACTCTAAATTTGGAAAACTCAAGGAAAAATACACGAGAAAATGAAAAAATGGAAACAAAGTCTTTGTAAATAGGGAAGGGAGGAGGGGGTGAAGGGAGGGCAGGGGTAAGGGAAAAAAAATGAGAACCAAGACCTGTCATAAAGGTGCAGGATCCCAGCGATGAAGGTAACTGTACTGTAGACCTAAAAAGTACCAAGAAATTCAATGAGAGAAAAAATTTAGAGGCTGCATATCACTATGCACTGTGTTCTTCCCCTCCCAAATATTTTATTACAAAGCCACCCAGGTGCCTGTGGGTTCACTGTAACCACAGCAGCACCTCTGCTGGCCCTGACCTCTTCTTGTTTTGATGTTCAGTTCACTGTTCTCTGAGTCCCCTGCTCATACACTTACCGTTTATCATGCTGTATAGTTATTTATTTGCCTTACTTAATTGACTTTTCTTTTAAATTATGACTACAAAACATTGTTTTGAATCACTGTAAGGCAGATATCAGTTTGGATATACTTTCATAGTCACTTTCCGGTTGGTGGAACAAAAATACGTCAACACCCGAAGACAACAGGTTTTGGGGAGCTCATGATTTTCAAGGGTTCAGTCTATGTTTGGCCAGTGCCAAGATAGACACAGCACGGGGGAGAGCATGAGGGAATGCTGGAGCAGGTCAGCTCATCACACTGGAGCCCAAAAGCAGAGAGAGAGAGAAGGGAAGAGCAACAGACAAGAACGCAGTTTTCTTTATCACACCCGCGGTGACCCACCTCTTCTGACCAGGCCCAAGCCTGGAAGAACAAATTCAGCCATGAACTCCTCGGTGGGTAACTCCTCTGATCAGTAAGGGCATGCTCATGGCCTCACCATCTTCCAAAGCCTCACCCATGAACACATGAGACTCTGGTACAACATTTTAGACCTAAGCAATATGTAATGCATTTTATTACATAAATTTTAAATTTATGTGCCAAATTCATTAATCATCTCTTTAATGATTTCTGTTCTGAAGTATTCTACCCTATTCTGAAGTCATTAGGATGTTTTTTTGCGAGTATGCTATTCTCTGGACATTTTCATAATTTTTTTCTATTGTTAATATAGCTTTAATACTATGATAGGACAACTCAGTTTTTCCTCACTAGTTCCTAAATCCGACCTGCATTTTTGCAGAGCCATCTGAGTTACCACATCCTTACATGAAAGAATCTCTCATGGGTTCACTTTCCTATTCTCCTGGCCTATTTTAGTCTTCGTGTTCCTAGCATACTTCATGGTTTTCATTTTAGTATTTATCTTTACATTTATCTCAACTGTTTTCGGTCCTTATGACATTTACACGGCTGTAAATAAAATCCTCAAATTTAGTTTTAAAAAATGTTAGGTTGCACTAAATGTATACGTTCACTTTCCAAGGTATTATAATTATATACATATTTCTAGTTATCATATTTTCTTGTATAAGCCTGTTATATTTAGTATTAATTTCATAAATATATAAAACATATATTGGAAATTGTACTATCTTGGAGATTTGGTTACTAAGATGAATGGATATTTTTCTATTCTATTTTCTATTTTTGCATGTGAAAATATTTTATTAAAAAGATCTAGGAGCCAGAGATTTATCTCGGTGGTTCCGCCTCCTGTCTGGCAAGCACAACGACCCAAGTTTGATCCCCAGTACCCCCCGCAAAAAGAAACTATTACATTTTGTTTTAAATGAATACATTGTTCAGTACATAAGTTTACAATCATATTTTCTGCAAACAAGGCCTATATTTATTAGTTTAAGCTTTTGTTACTGATGGTTTTGAGTTCTTTCCTAGCATCTTGTTACATGTGTAAAGTTTTTAGATGGGTGTTAAATAAAAATTTTGTTAAAACCTACCTTCATTTAAACAAAGCGACAGAAAGCATTGTAAGGTTTCTGAAGGTTAAGTGATCATCATACAATACGATGTGTATTGATCAGCTCTCTCTTTCCTGAGACACATGACTTCCAGTTTAAAGGGCGAGAGCTTCATCAGGTTTAAGGTTTCACAGTTATCAGTCCATGGTTCACTGGCTTCAAGGCAAAAGCATCATGGCAAAATGGCATGGTAGAGAAAGCTACCCACTTCCTGGTTGCTGAGCCGCAGACCCCTGGGGAAAAGAGCCAGAGAGAAACAAATCCTAAAACTCACCCGTTGCCCACCTCCAACTGGGCCCTACCTCCTACCAGTGCAGTCAGCTATGAACATCACCGCATTAGTCCAAACTGCTCATTCACAGCGCTTGGTGACCCAATCACTCCCCTCTGGGAGTCTCCTAATCCAGGTACAATTGAACTAATTAAGATGAACTGGCACATGGTTGTTTTAAAACAGGTTGTTTGTATCAGATAAAAAGTCTGGGTTTTTTTCCATAGTGTTTAAGTTTTAAAATAATTTTTTAATTAAAAGTTAAATTTAGTAATTATTTTATGAAGTATATTACTACACATTAAACACATTTATTGAGGTCAATTCATTTTTGCATGTCTAGGAAGACCTGTTTATGTCTTTACATTGCAAGATTAAATATAATTTGTTAATATCATGTTTAGGTGTTTATAAAAAAGGTTCATCTAAATTTCTATGGTCACTTGCATCTCCTGCTCAGGAAAAAACAACTAAGAAGCACATAGCATGATTTAATAGTTCTCTGTTTTGTAATCTTATGCAGGTATCTTTGATGTTTGGCAATTAAGCAGAGCTTTCAGGTTTTAAAAACCTGACACAAAATGGGTTTTATTAACATGATAATAAACAAACTATGCCTAGTGACCCTTAAAGAAAAAAAAATAAAATAAAAGATAGGTTAATCAGAATCAATCTTGTGTTAGTTTGATAAATTATATTTGCTTTAGGAGCATTATGTTTAGAACTTTAAATATATACTTTGAATTGATTCTATTTTCATCGAAAGATTTACAAAATCTCTACTTTATTTGTAATTACAATTAACCCTTGCAAAAGAATTAGCTGTTTGTATCTTTTCACTTACAAGCACAGTCTTCCTAAGGCTCACAGATTATCTCGAGTATTAACAAAACACCAGCTTTTTGGTTTCTGCTTTATTGCTTCATTACCTTTATCACCTACACTCCTTGCCCATTTCTTCTTCCTGAGTGATAATTTCTTTGAGATTATCTTTTTCCTATTTTTAACTTCTTGACGAGTACTTAATGCATTTATTTTCAATATTTTATATTCTTCCTGAGATAATTTCTTTGAGATTATCTTTTTTCCTATTTTTAACTTCTTGACGAGTACTTAATGCATTTATTTTCAATATTTTATCTACTCAGATACAAACTTTTAAGGCTAAAAATTCCCTGTAAACTCTCTTTTATGTCACAGGTCTTCTGGACATTTGCTATTCCTTTAAATTCTTTTTTTTTTAAATTTATTAATTTTATTGAGTTTATTGGTACATTTTAGGGATACAGTACAGTTACATTCATTGTTGGGATCATGTACCTTTACATGGCAAGTCTTGATTCTCATTTTTTTCCCCTTACCTCTGCCCTCCCTTCACCCCCTCCTCCCCTCCCCATCTACAAACACTTTATTTTCATTTTTTCATTCTCTCACATTTTTTTCTTTTCCCTTTTTGTTCTTCCAGTACCCATCACACCTTCCCTGCACCTTTAGCTCCTTTCTTCCCATTTCTAAATGGCTAATGTAATCTTATTAGAATCTTATGCATTATTGCAGATTATTCACACTAGGGAAACTATTTGTTATTTACACATGTGTGACTTATTTATTTCACTTAGGAGTATATCTTCAATATGTATCCATTTTCCTATGAATGAATCTATTTTCTCTCGCTTTATGGCTGAGTAATATTCCATTTTATAGAAAAACCACATCTTCTTTATCCAGTTTCCAACGGATGGGCAAATAGGTTGTTTCCAAGATTTAGCTATTACAAACTGTGCCGCTATAAACATGGGTGCACATACTTCTCTGTGATATGATTCTTTTAGTTCTCTTGGAAAGATACCCAACAGAGGGATGGCTGGGTCAAATGGAACCTCCAGTCCAAGCTCTTTGAGGTATCTCCATATTGATTTCCATAGTGGTTGCACTAGTCTGCACTCCCACCAACAATGGAGAAGGGTTCCCTTCTCCCCACAACCCCGCCAACATTTGTTATTGTGTGATTTCTTGATAGCAGCCATTCTTTGTGGGGTGAGGTGGAATCTCAGTGTTGTTTTCATCTGCATCTCTCGAATGACCAGTGATGTGGAACATTTTTTCATATATTTTCTTGCTGCTTTTACTTCTTTGTATGAGAAATGTCTGTTCATTTCGGATGCCCATTTTTGAATCGGGTCTTTATATTTGGGGGGACTGATTGTTTTGAGTTCTTTATATATCCTTGATAATAGTCCTTTGTCTGAGGAACAGCTGGTAAAATCTTTTTCCCACATTGTAGATTGTCTCTTAGTTCTGCTGATGGTTTCTTTTGAAGTACAGAAGCTTTTTAGTAAGATGAAATCCCAGTTGTTGATTCTCTTAAATTCTATCCATTTTATCTATTACAAAAACTGTAGTTTGAAGTTCATTTCTGAGTTTTTCCCTTATGGAGGTTTTGATTACTTGTTTTACTATTTTTGCACTTGACTTGGATTTTCAAAATTTATTTATGTACTTTTATTTATTTATTTAATTTGGCTTTTCAAATTTACATATTTATGGTATGAGTGATATAAAATCTTAATTAACAGAGCTTCTTTTACTATGATAAAATTTTGTTAGTTTCTGCTTGAAAATAAATGATAATGTCTAATGTTTCCAAACAAACTTTGATAGAAACCTACTAGGTCAATACACTAGGTGGTATTTTTCCAAAATTTATTTTCTTCATGAATATTTTCTTTCTAATCTCTCATTGTTTTCTATCAGCATTTTGGAATAGTTTATCATAACATTAGATTTATTCAATTTACTTACATTATGCCAGTTAATTTTTGTAAGTTTTTAAGGTAGTTTGCTACACATTTATATAGTTTAGCACTTAATTAATGTCTATGTCCTGCTTACCACCTTAGGGCTTTCTATCTTTATGCTAATACTAGTATAATGACTTACAGTTTGAATTCTTTTATACAAATTTTCAGTTGTATTTAGTACTTAGTCTTTTTTGTCTGTTTTCATCCTGAAAAGGATAATCTCAGTTGTTCAGAGACTAGTCGATTTGTATCTATTTTAACAACTGTTATAATAGGCTGATTTCTTTCATGGGCTATTGTTTGTTTGCTGTTGCTTTTTTTCTTCTAATAGTCTTTATCTCTAACTTCAGTGGATTAGTATTTTAATTAAGTTTTCCTTCTGTTATTACTTGATATAAAGTGTATTTAATGCTTTTTCTGGGCGATGACTGTACATTTGACTGGCATGTGTTAATTTGGTGAGTTAGTGTGTTACAGCGTGAAAGTTCAGCTGATGTAGACAGCATGTTCTGATCAACCCAAGGTAATCAACATTTCTTTCTGCTCATCATTTCTCTACGTTCAAATGTAGAACAGTGATTACTACAGGCTGGGAAGGGAGACGTGAGACCTAAAGTTGGGATAAGGGGCATCTAAGCCCCGACAGAAGGAACTCCTGGGGTTCCGCAGTAGAGTGGAGTGAGGATAGTTCTTAGTAAATTATACTTTACTAAATCTAAAGAAGAGGAATGTAAAGTCTCTGATCACCAACACACCAAGAACTTATTCTCTGATGTTAAAAGAATGCATCTCTTTTAATTCTTTCATGAAAAATTACCTATTTCTTATTGACCGGTCCAAATTCTTAGCATCATACACCAATGTCAGTTTTTAACTAAGTTTGAAAGTTTTCGATATCACTGTTGTTTTTGTTTTGTTTTGTTTTGTTTTGTTTTGTTTTCTCTCTATGTCTTACATCTTAGTCCTCTTTACCTGTTTTAGTTTTAGTGTTAAAATCATTACAGCATTTTGAGCAATGCCCTATTATTTCTGTATTCTGTAATTTATCTGCACAGTTTTATTGTTTAAATTCAATTTTAACCTCTGGGCTATATTTTTGTGCTTAAATAAGTATAATCTAACAATTCCCTTCATAGAGTTTTTTGTGTTCATCTGCTATTGCTAACCAGTTTTATTTGTCATAACTCTGATTTCCTAAAGTACAACATTATCGGTTAAGAGCTGTTTTATCTGATTACTTGAAGTTATTAATCACTGTCTGTATGCTTGTTAAAAGAAACTGGCAAAAAATGTTATTTAGATAACCGTTTTCAGCTAAACATTGTTAAATACTTTTACATCATGAAAGTGATCTTCAAAACTTGTTCATTTTGCCAGTGTTAACCCTTATACCTGCTTGATAACAACTCCCATGTTTACTTCCCTCAGCATCGGTATGCACCTTTCTGTTTCCATTTCTGAGAATCTGATTACTTCAGGTGACTCACGTAAGTAAAATCACAGGGTGCTCATCTTTTATGCCAGATTCAATGTCCCCAAGTCATGCTCATGTTGCAGAGTGTGGCATGATTAGTTCTACTACATGTAAATGACATACTTTATTTCTTCATCCACACCTGGACTCACAGTTGACTTTTGCCTCTTGACAATTGTCCATTGCGCTGCTATTGCCTCTGTGCTTTATACTGTTTCTATTAGTGTAGCTTTCATCCACTGTAAATATGTGTCCTATAATTTTTCAAGCTATCATATGTAGAGTAGACATTCTCCAACACTAGTGTGATATTTTGAAATGATAAGTCATCTTGTTTTGCACCTTCTGTGGTCTACACAGTTGCTCTCGCTGAAAACTCTCTATTCCTTCTTACCTTCTCGAGGACCCTCAGGTATGGCTTCATTGCTTCTCTTTCATTTTTTTCCTTTCGCTCTTTTGCAATTGCATCAGGCATATATGGGAATATCGGTTGTGATCTACATATCTCTGATGATATTTTACCCTTGGCTTTCTTTGCTGCACTGATATAAAACCTTAGTTTTATTTCAGTCACTGATGACTGTTAATCACATTAAGCATACAATGTATTCTGATTATTTACTGCGTTAAATGAGTCCTTCTGTCTTATTGACTCTTATTTAAATCTGCTTGCTTAGATTATACAGGCCTGTTTTCTGTTCAGACAACTTTACAACAATGACTTAAGTCTAAATTATTTTACAAAACAAATTAGCCTGATGCAAATTATACAAATATCTCAATTTTAACTCCACCCAGCCTTATATAAGCATTTCAGTAGATGTCGGGTTTTCTCTATCAACAAATTTTTAAATCGTAAATAAAAGGGTTTATGAAGAACGCATAATTATACAAAATGTACTTGCCAAACTCGATTAGTCACTGCATGCTCATACAACAAGCCGAATTCACTTCTTCCTTTCTCATCACTGTTCCCCAGATTTAGGGAGGTGGTAAAGAGATGCTTTCTTTTTCATAGATAAAAGCCTTCTTTTTCTTAATGTTATTGGTACAATTTAGATAGACACAATGACCACATTTATCATGGGGAATTTGTACCTCTGCATGATTCATCTTGATTCTTCTTTTTGTCCCATTCCAGCCCCCTCCCTTCAGCTCTTCTACCCCTCCTTATTCATAAAGCTTTGTTTCCATTTCGCCCTTCTTTACTCACTGTTAGCTCAGTGGTGCCACGCCTGCCTCACAAGTGCAAGGTCCTGAGTTCAACCCCTGATACTAAAAAAAAAGAAAAGAAAAAATCAATACCTCTTTACTCGCCTTTTCCCTTCTTTCCCCTCCTCTCTCCCTACATCTCTTTCCTTTTGAGTATTTCTTCCTACTTCACATTAACTATGGCACATTTTGATCCTTATTTACGCTTTCAGTTTCTCACACCAGAGAGATGGTGAGGTGTTTATACATGCATGTGCAGTTTACTTCATTTAGGAGTATGGCCTCGAGATGTATCCTTTGACCACATATCTCTGACCTGATAAATTTGTACTGCTTTTGTTCCTGGACTAGCCATTAGCACAGTTTATTGTGAAGAAAGAAGTACAATTATTACAAACAGTGAATGCACCATTTAAAGATTCTACCTGTAACAGAATGTTGTTTTTATACACATGTCAAAGACACAGATAATTGAAGATAAATACAATTCTGAGCAATTACAAAAGATCTGAAAAAAAAAAAGAAGATCTGACTTAGGATACAAATTCAGATGCACCTGATTTGTGTGTTTCTTAAATGGCTCACATGATCCAGTAAGTGTTTTTATATGTACTGCATGCATATTCAAACACATCTTGAAACAGAGGTTATCTCTATTCTACTTTATTGAAAAAGAAAAAGCCGGGTGTGGTGGTGCATGCCTGCAATCAATCCTAGCACTCGGGAGGCTGAGGCAGGAGGATTGCTTCAAGTTCTAGACCAGCCTGGTCTGTATAGTGAGTTCCAGGTCAGTCTCAATTACATAGTAAGACCCTGTCTCAAAAAAACTAAAAAAAAAAAGAAAAAAAGAAAAAAAAAAGAAAGAAAAATAAAAAATGAGAGTCATAAAATCCGATTCACTGCCTTATGACCTATACAGTAAATGGTAGAGCTGGAGTCCTTGACAAAGAACAAAGAATTCTTTTTATAGTATCAGAGGGGCTCTTATGGAAATATAGACTTGGATATTCAACATTGATATTTGCATTGCCTCTTGTTTTATTGTTTTTAATTTCTGTGGATCTCCCTTTGGTAAAGCCATAGCAAGAAAATTTTATTAAGGAAATAGCTTTGGTCTTTGTGTCTACTCTTAGCTGGAAATGTCTTTGTTTATTGTTCATTAGTTTAGCACAAACCATGAGTGCAGCATGACAGACCAGGGAATACAAGGAGCAACTTTATGATAGGTAGATGAACATTTAAAGGCAAACTGAGGCAAAGTCATGTTTAATTTCTTTCTAAGGCACAGACAATTGCTCGGGAGGAAACATTGGCCCAAGAGGCAATTTGGCCTTCGCCCTAATGCTCAGTGACACCCACAAATCTGTGCCGTGGAAAAGCCACATTAGGTTGGTTCTGAGGCTGACTGACAGTGTCCTCCCAGGACCTGTAGGCTGGTGGCACTGAAGACAACTCATCAGAGAGTGAGGATGCCTTTGAGACCCACGGGGCAAAAGAATAAACTAAAGTTATTCACACACTTCCTCTAGTGAACCCAATGTGTGATTCACGGCAACTTGATTGTCCATTTTAAGAGAAGTGATTTCTCTGAGGATACTTATTACATTTTACTTTGAAGTTCGCACTGATAAATTAATTTTGAAAGTTCAGCTAGGTATAAATTTTAAAAGGATATGATATAGACATGTATATGGGACATGAATATAAGTCATTGATGGACCTGTATTTTTTGTAATGACAAAGTTGCTATAAATAATTTAAAGGCATAATATCCTGATGTTTCAACTGAAATATATAATACATGAAAGTACAAATAAAATATAAAACATATAAAGAGAAGCCATTTCTGTTTATCAATACAGTGCAAGGTTATATTTACTTGGAATAGTATCGATGACCAAATCCTGCAAATATTTATGCACTTTAGTTTCTAACATCCCCAGGGATATAGAAATTAATTTTAAAAGTAAATTTAAATTTAAATTTGCCATGAGTTGTAAAGCCACGGGGCTAGTTACACATTGATAAAACATGGATTGAAGTTCATAGCATCTGATCAACTGGGAGTGGGTGGTGAGAACCTAAGATGGTAAATTTGTAATTTCTTTTGGACTGGCTGGACTTTCCAAATATTTGTTTTAATCTTTGTCCCTGAGAGTCCTGTGATTTCAGGAGTGGATAGAAATCTGACATTCGCGTTGAACTTGCTTCTGCTGCCTCAGATCTCATTACTTTTTCCTGAGTAGCTTTAAATAATGTTTTAAAGACTGAATTTAAAAGTATGTACAAACATATACAGATTTTGATTACAAAGGAAAACTTCACTGGTTGAGTCGATCAACTCATTGCTTAATTACCTAGGTTTAACTTAATGAAGCTCCTGGTAAGCTAAGTGACTTAAAAACACCTAAAAAGTCAGTGAAAGGAAGAGCGTGGATAGACAAAACTAGTAATCCATTATCATTATTATTACTAGTAATTTTTTATCACCAGTACCTACTGAAACCAGTTGAATGTCTGATGTTTGTACACATCAAAAGAACTAGGGATGCTTTAGCCTTAAATTAGATTTATTCCTAAGACTGCCCTTATTTATTAGACAGAGAAGTGATGCTTCCACGCAGTAAACACAAGTTTTAACTTGGTTGATGAGATTCGCAAATTTGTGTCTAAAGGTAGCTGTAATACGCACATACCAAACACAGCGCAGGACCGATCTGGAGACAGCCCTGGGGGCTCAGCAGCGCAGTTGGTAGCTCTGTGTGACATGGAGGAGGATTCATCTCTCTGTGGATGTCTCAGCTGTTGAATCTGAGGCCAGACATAGGACACGTGTGTGACCACAGTCTACACGTCACTGTTGAAAAACACATTTTCAAGAAATGTCACTTGATACTCCCTGCTACCTTATTAAGTGTGCAAAATGAGCGAGAAAAAGCTGGAGAACCAACAGTAGTCCAGGTGGCAACTTTTATGCCACCAGGAGACAGCTTCCTGTTTTAATCAATCCCACATTCCTGGAGTGAGTGATTCAAAGACTGGTTCCTAGCACTGGAGCAGACCCTTGTCATATAAGGACCTCAGGCCCTGACATTCTTTGCCTCATGCTAATTTCAGTTCACTCCCTGACTGAATCTCATCTTTTTTTTTTTCTTTTCTTTCTGGTACCAGGGATTGAACTCGGGTCCTTGTGCTTGCAAGGCAGGCCACCGAACCGCTGAGCTAAATCCCCGGCCCTGAATCTCATCTTAATTATCCTCGACCAATCACTCTTGAATACCAAGCTATAATCTGGCTAGCAAATAAGTTCCAAAATATTTCATGAGTAGAGAAAGTGAAGAAATACTTAATCCATTTGTCATAGGTCACCATGCACTAAATGGATGGTTATTGTGCACAGGGCATTTACTTTCGGCAAAGGAGAGCACAGACAAACAAAGAGAAGAATCAGCTGCCAGGCAGAGGCAGAACCACTGGGCGGAGTTGCCTTTGCTTCCTGAGGGTGGAGGGTGGAGATCCTACCCTGTTCTCACTACATCTGGCTGCACAGATG
Source organism: Fukomys damarensis (assembly GCF_012274545.1). NCBI lineage: Eukaryota > Metazoa > Chordata > Mammalia > Rodentia > Bathyergidae > Fukomys > Fukomys damarensis. The sequence goes on from NW_022900918.1 coordinate 37,704,939, forward strand.
GCAGGAAAATTAATAGGAGGGAGGCAGCATTGACCTCATGTGGATATAAGCAAGTCCCGAGATAATACAAGCAGGCGAATCCGGTAACATCCTTAGATGAGACCTTGAAAGTTCACCGAGTTCAGCATCCTGCAGCTGACGGAGCTGTGTTTGACACAGTCCAATGTCCTGGGCTAGCGTCCTTTAGGTAATGTGCATGCAGACCTTGCAATAGGTCACCGAGGAAAACCATGCAGTTCACCTCCCTAGGCAAATGTGGAAACAGTGCAAGAACATCTGTTTTATATTATTCTATCCTGTTGGAGGTAGGAACTGGGGAAAATGACTACACTTAAGTCCTTTCCATTGTATGTATTAAACTCATTACTAAAGTCATCGCAGGCAAGAAACGCATAGAAAGATGTTCATCTTTAAGCAATTAAGGAGCATGAACTGCACTGGCTTGTTTCAGAGAGATGTTGGCCACAGACATCAATCAAAATAAATGTTGTCTATTGATTACAGAATCATTGATCCAAAAAATGAACTAGGTTTTGTAAATATTGTCTGTGGCAACTGTAGACTGGCTCCTCAGACAGTTCTGACAGGCTGACCTCAAGGTCATTCCAGCCTCTGTCTCCATCACCACCTCCCACTGGCTTCATGTGGTAATGGGCCCGAAGCCAAGGCTCTTGGAGGGTTTTACACTTCTCTGATTAAGAGGACACATGGATCTTATGCTGTCTTCTCTCCTTCTAGTTTCCTGGAACACGGACTCAATGATATATTGCAACGATGGAAACAAAGCAAGAGAGTTGCAAATTTCTAATGCCCTTCCAGCAACTTGCCTGACAACAGATTTCTGTTGTATGAAAGTAATTAACTCCCACTGTAAAGCCAGGATTAATACATTAACTGTGTTGGAAAACACACCTAAATGGCGTGTCTACTAATGACTGAATGTTATTTCTAATACCTAAAGGACAAGTCTATGGCATGGTAGTCAGAGTAATATGAATCCAACCTTCCCATAAATATTGTTTCAACTATGACGTTTAGGTTTATCATCTAGAAAGCACTTTCACACGTTTTAGCAAAAACCTTTTTCTTAGCCTTGACATTCACTGCAACTACGTCTAACTCTGTCTTCATCAAATTAGCCATTCTTATTGTGTTCCTTCATTTTTGCTTAAAGTTAAATTTGTAAAGCATACCATGCAGATTCAGTCATGAATTTTTGAATAATAAAAAATGAAATATAAGAGGGATTTTTATGATGAGGGTTTGAAAACTACATATATTGGCCAGCAATCTGTGTGTGCTCATGAATAAAGAGTTGGGTTCAAACATGAATACCAGCAACTTTTATAAACAAACCCAAGTTACCCATGCCCTGAAGCACATTAGCCTGTGGTTCTTTAATGTGGCTTCTATGCAAATCACCTAAAAAACTAAGACAGACATTTGGCCAACAATTGATCCCCTAGGTCTAATTGTAGAGGCTAGGGTTTCACATTTCTGAACAGCTCTTACACAATCCTATTGTTCTGCTTTGAGAACCACATTTTCAGTAACACAGGTAGGTACACATACTTCAAACAATGCTCATTAATATCCATCTGTTGCACTTACATTGCCTTCATCACAGGGAGTTCAACTGGCACTTGGGGAAAAGCATTACTAGACACTACTTTCAAGCTGTTTCACTTTAATATGACCACTGCATTGCAATGGCAAATTCCAGTTGAAATTTAGCCCAATCGCCTGATTTCCCTAATGTATGACTCTGAAATAGACATTAAAACTAAGTAGTCCTCTTACTGTAATTCTGATAATTCTCATTTTATACATTGTTTGGGGGGTACCAAGGATTGAAGTCAGGACCTTGGGCTTGGGAGGTAGGCGTCCGAACCACTGAGTTAAATCCCCGGCCGTCCTGATAATTCTCATTTTGATTGGTGTCCACCATTGCTTCTCTGGAAATCATTATGATCCAAGCCTGTTCACGTGGTGTGTGAATAAGACTTAGAAACACATTTATACTATGTTAACAGAGCATGTGGAGTCTAAGTTTGACAGGAAAAATTATGAGGTCCTTATAATACAATTAATGTATCTTAATATAAACACCACTGACAATCAAATAAGGAAAAATGGGTATATTCAACTACTCAACATTCTCTTTTCTGTGTTTCTGTTTTTTATTGAGCACACTCACACACACATACACACTCAGTTTCTGTGAGCTAAGGAGAGCCAGGAAAATGCAACATCATGCCTGACAGTGAGAGCGGCACCTCTGAGGAGTTCCCTGCAGCAGGTGTCTGAAGGACTCTTATTGAATCCCTGCTTTGGGAAAGAGCAATCGAATGGTAGATTGTTGGTATTTGTTTATTAAAAACTCCAGATGTTGACATCATTTCTGCATGGCTACTGATATATAATGATTTGCACACAGCTGCAAAACAAAAACAAAAACAGAAAAAAAAAAAAAAAGATTGAGTCCAACAACTGCTTGACTGTCACCTGGAATGATTTTTTAAATTTTTTGTCTGGGTTATGCCCAGCTCTCGTGATGTGATGCACATATTTCTGAAGTAGTGAGCCGGATAAATAAGATGTGTTCATATTCATAATTGTGTATATCTATAAAGACATTCATGGAGCCATTTTAATGTAAAAATAGAATATTATTATTTTGAGCCCCTGCTTAACCTGAAAAATCAATTTTTAAGCAGGGTGACAATTTTGGCAAAATTCTATACAGAAACATTTATGCTGAACACAAGCAAAGAGAAGAAAGCCTAAATAGACAGACAGACAGACAGACAGAAGGCTAGTCAAACTTGGACCACACCACAATTTGTATTGTGTGGAGTTTTTAAAACCTTTCCCTTCCGTTTATTTTTTTACAGTTATCTAAATGCTAGAAAGGAAAACATCCCAAATTTGTTCCATATCCATAAAATATTTCATAGTTGGTTTTGAATTGCTTTGAGATTAATTGATGATCTCCTGCCAGAAAGTGAAAACTGTTTTTTATATTTTATAAAACATAAAGAGGGTAGCAAGAGCTTCACAGAAATGAAACTATTCACAAAAACAAATGTTAAGTGCATTTCCTCAACGTTTCCTTCCAGTCTCCATGACTCTAATCTTTTAAAAAGGCTCAGGTAATGTTTTTGAGTTTTATAGGGAATAGGACTACGGCCCAAGTGCTGTCTTGGAGCTCTGTGGTGACGCTTGTTCTTGAATGTTGTCCTCCAGGCCAGGAAAAAGACGGAACTTCTGAAGTTTCCCGTCACCAGGGAAGCAGCGCTTTCATTCCATCGGCTCCCCTGGCTGCCAGAGCTTCCTGGTTACCCAACAGCCGTGGTGATGGGTTCGCTTTATTTTCTCTCCCCTGCTTCAACACGGGTCACTGTTGATGGCCACAGCTGTTTAAACCAATCACCACTACTGTGGTTGAAAGATCACATTATTAACCCTGAGGAGTTACAGAATGTTGTGTGAGTGTCTTGTGATGCTTAACAAATTATTATAAACTTTTCAGCTGAGCACAAGTCAACTGTATTGTCTTATGGTTTGAATGTTAGAAGTATAAAATAAACTGAATTTGACTGAAGTTAAGGTGTATCAAGGCTACGATCCTTTTGTAGATCTAGGAAAGATTCCATTTCTCTGCCTTCTACAGCAGCTGAAAGGCATCCCGTGGCTCTTGACCCCTGTCCACCTTCAGAGCCACGCGTGCGCCATCTTGAAATTCCAACTCTGAACTCCGCTTCGTTGTTCACATCTGTCCTCCTTCCTCTGACCTTCCTCTTTCCCTCCCACAAAGATCACTGTGGTTACATTTGTTTCACTTGGAAACTCCAAAATAATCTCATCTCAAGATCCCGAATTTAAGCACAACTCTAATGGCTCTTTGGCTGTGTAAGTAATATATACTTACAAGTCCCAATGACGATAACATGGGCATTTTCAGAGGTGACATTGTCGTTCTACAAGGAGTACTGCAAAGGTTATACATTATCCTTTCAACATCCAGATGACAGTATTTTATTCAGTAGTGATTTTTAGAGTTACTTGTAGGACATGGGCAGTTTTGTTTAAAAGCTAACCTTATGATTTCTATTTCTCCTTTTATTAGTGTACATTTGTGAAACATAATGAATACATTTATTGGGGACTTGAGACATATGAACACTGCATCTTGATCTTTTGTACTTCCCCTTCCCTTAATCTCATTTGATACCCTCACATCTCCAGCTAGTCTCCACCTAAGTCTACCTCCCTGATATACAGAATTTCAAAATAGTTTTTCAGAAAAATGCTTTAAATGGTTAAATGATATAAAGGCTTTAGTAGGATAACTAAAAGCATGTAAGATTTAAGGCAGCTATTTTTGTCTAGTTGAAGTACACTAATTACTTTTAATTTCCTAATTACAATATGAAGATTAGAATATTAATGCATATAATTTAACATAAACTGATATGTAAATAAATACTATGCAATAGAGCGGGCATGATTGACACTTTTTTCAAGGGTTCTTCTTATTCCCTGGAATTCGTTAATGTAATTTCATTTTTGTAAAGAGTAAGATTAAAAAATCCAAACAGGAAGAAGAGTATGGTAAGGATAGTGTGTGAGCTCTGACATTTTTCTTGATTGTTGTATTAAGGAGAGAAAGAGGAGCAGTGCTAAGGCGATAAGGGATGGATGAAATCCACGTTGAATGTTTAAATTAAATGAAGAAGCCGGGCGGACGTGGTGGCATAACCCGTAATCCCAGCCTCAGGAGGCTGAGGCAGGAGGATCGCTGTGAGTTCAAGACCAGCTACATAGCGAGTTCCAGGTCAGTCTCAACTACATAGTGAGACCCTGTCTCAAAAACAAAAAACAAACAGACAAAACAATTAAACAAAGATTACAGAAAGGCACAGCGCCATGAACCCCCTTCAACTCCTCTCCACTTTTATCCCATATTCTCGCCACGTTCAGAAGCAGTTCTGAGGTCCTCTTTCCTGGGCGCCTTTATGAACTGTGATTTTAAAAAGATGCAGTGCCTGCTGCTGCTCATTGCCTTCTGACAGAGAGGCAGACCGGTGAAAAGCATCGCGGTGGGTCCTCGTCTTCCTTAATTACCAGATCTGAAATTTCTAGTTTTTCTCTAAATTAAAAATGACCAGGAAAGGTAAATGTTTTAATGAAGTGAGGCATGGAGGCAGCCAGGACAGCATACATCAGACACCTGCAAAAGAGATTTCCCACAGTGGAAAACACAATAGGATGAGTGTGTCCGAGAGAGGGGAATATTTTGAGGGGAGATTTGTGACACTGTCTCTTACTGCCACATTTTAAAGTTCAAACACGCTGCATTCTTATCCCAACTCTTACACGTGCTAATGATCAGCTCACTGATTTACTGTGTAAATATAAAAGTGTGATAAGCATGGCACCGTGGGATTATCTGAGATTAAGTGCAGGGAGACACCCTGGTGGAGAAGGGTTATTAAAGGGACTTCGGGCCTGGGCTGGCTGCCGCAGAGGTAGCTGCTGCCACAGGAGGGGCCGTTGCTGTCCACAGCAGGCGGTGGCAGACGCACATCTGGGTTTGGTGAGTCCCCACCTGACACACGCTCCACTGCATTTGCTACCGTTCCGAGTGTGGTAATCTGGGAATCTTTCCAAATGCGAAGACTCCAAGGCCTCATTTTTTGTTTTTTTCCTGTGCTTTTCTTAAACGCCTCCGGTTTAAGATGGAAATAGGCCGACATTCAAGCACGCAACTTGTGATTGGTGGATTCCAGGATTCTGAACCAGAAAGGCTCTCCGTGGTCGCTCATTTCCTTCCGAAGCAGGTAAGAAAATGTCCACAGCTCGTCCTGGCGCGAGGTACCACACTGCTGTCCGGGCGGGCGCGGCCGTGTTACGGTCACGTATTTTTGGTTAAGAAAGGCAAGAAGCAGATGGGAGAGGAGCCTCACACCAGGACCCTGAGAGTCAGGGCATCAGCTGTCTCCGCTGGAAACCAGAGTCCCCACCAGCCCGGGAGGGAGAGACCCACTCCATCTCCAAGTTCAAGATTAGAAAGGCTGCTGACTGGTTCTCGACATGCAGAATCCTGCTGGGCAGAAGATATTCACCATTTAGAAATGATCCAGCAGATCCAGCAAGACCGGGGGTGGGGAGGCTGAGCGGGCGCCCACAGAGTCCGCTTCAAGGGCATCCTGTCGCCGGAAGATTAAACACTGAGGAAAGTCCCGTGGCTCCTAGGCGATGATAGCTCTGTTTAAGGGAAAGCTGTTCTCCCCCAGGAGAGTGCTCTGGCCTTGATGCCATCCCTCAGTGTCATCAAGTCTTCGTGGCTCTGTGGCTTTCGCAGAGCCCAATGGAGCACTGTTCTGTGAGCTGCGGGCCTTCCCTGCCCAAGGGGTGCAGCCTCCGCCTCCTTCAGGGGCCAAGACGGAGTGTGTCCGATGAGAACTTTGCTTAAAAAATGAAAGGAGGGCAGAGGTAAGGGGAAAAAATGAGAATCAAGACTTGCCATGTAGAGGTACATGATCCCAACAATGAATGTAACTGTACTGTATCCCTAAAATGTACCAATAAACTCAATAAAATTAAAAATAAAAAAAATGAAGTTTAAAACATTCGCGTGTGGGCGGGGGATGTAGCTCAGGGGTTCCGCTGCCTGCCTCACAAGTACAAGGTCCCGAGTTCGATTCCCCAGTACCAAAACAACCACGACGACAAAAACACACAATCAGTGAAGGAAGGAATGAAATAGAGGCACTGTTCAGTTTTGGAAAAAAAAAATTAGGCAACTTTCTTATGTCGAAAGAAGCGTCACAAAGGAACAACATGCCTGGGATCGCAATTCACGGCACATAAATGTTTGTGTACTGCGCGGCTCACCGTTCACCAGAAAATCTTCTTGCTACTCACATTCCGCATCGAACTGAACTCATCCTTTTTTTTTTCTTTCGTCACTTTTATTGGTTCATTTTAGGTACCTCAGATGATGCCACTCATCATTGGGAACTTGCACCTTTATGTGATGTACCTTGGTTCTTATTATTTTCCCCATTCCCCTGCCCTGCTCTCAACCCCTTCCACCCTCCCTATTTACACAGACTCTGTTCCCTTTTTTCCCTTTTCTCGTATTTATTACTTTCCCTTCTCTCCTTTCCCGTACACCTTCCACTTCCCCTTCGAAACTTTGTTCCTATCTCACATTATCTATTACACATTTTGATTCTCATTTACACTTTGTTTCTCACACCAGAGAAACTATTCTGTATTTACTCATGTGTATCCTGGATAAAGAATAGATGGATTTTTAAGCAATGAAATGGAGTACTACTCAGCATGAAGAAGGAGAAACTACAGTCATTTATAGCTGAATGGATGTACATTGAGGCCATACTCTTGAATTGAACACACCTTTCCTGCCTCCTTGTCTCTCGATTCTATCTTCTAGGAAAAGCCAACAGCTTTGCAACAACAGTCAAAGGTACAAAAAACAAATGGCTGTGTAGAATTTGAACAGGGGACTCCTTGCCCAGTCATTGATTTCACAGGGTTCCTCAACAGCAGGCAACATTTCCTTTGGCTTGGCTGACAACGAGTTTTTGAATTTTCACTCACTTTGGCTGGTGCTCATCAGTTTTCTCCAGCGATCTCTCCTCTTCTGCCCACCTTTCACCCACACCTCGCATAAAATTGGCTGTTCAGAAGTCTCTTCCACTCTCAGAGCTTCCATTACTGATAACATAATGTTGATAGCTACATTAACATCTCTATTTCAAACTTCTTTTGTAAATATGTGTGAGTGTGCACATTGCATAAAATCCAACACATCTCACATTTATTTAAAAATAAACATCCCAAACTGACAGAAGATCTTTTGCCCTGAATTTGCTTTGCTTCCAATTTTCCCCATCTTGGCAAAACGCTAAAGCTTCTCTCACACACAAAAAACCGGTTGCACATCCTCTGGTTCCATCGCTTATATGATTTCCAAGCTCACCTGCTGCCTACTTCTTGCGTCCTTGTGCAAGTCGCTTATCTTCACAGCTGACAATCTTCTCCATATTTTGTCTTATCTGTTTCTAATCTACATTGCACTCAGGAGGCAGAGTGAACTGGAAATGAAGCAAGAATGGTCCATAAAACGTAATCCTGTGGTGTCTACATGAAACTTAGGATTTAGGACAAACTTATTCTCTTTCCACAGACACTATTCTTTCCCTGTTCCCACACCCAACGTTGTAGCTGTGCTGAATATTTTTCTATTTCTTTGAGACCACAAATCTATTCCAGTCTTGGACTACATACACTTTCTATCCCTTCCCAGGAACACTCTGCTCACCTACCACTTTCCCCATCTCTTTTCTGGATCTGCACACTGTGTGGCATGGTAGCCATGGTAGCCATAGTAGCCAAGTACATCTTCATTTACGTTGAATGCATATTGTGGGCCGTGGTGCACCACTGTTTTCCTTCGCACATGTCGATTTCATTTAAAAATGCTTAATACTTGATGGGTAGATGAGAGAATGACAATTTTGCATATAGAATGCAAAGAGAGTCAGATGTAGAGAGAACTGGATGAAAAGATTCCAATATGCAATGTTCCCCATGTGGGATTTTCTCCTATTGAAACTGTGAGTATCATGCTTTCTGGGGATCCTTAAAAGATATCCTTGATAAATAATTTATAAGAAATAAATACTTCCAACTCTGTTAAACAAAGAATTTATAAATAAAACTAGAATTAAAGTTCTAAAATACAGATAAGAATCCTGGTACAAAAAAAATTGGAAGAGAATGATAAAATGGACAAAAAAGAAATGTAATAGAAATTAAATATAATTTCTATTTATTTATTTAATCAATAGAAATTAAAATTGATGCTCTAATCATCAAAATATAAAGGTAACAAAATAAAAGCACACAACAAAGTAAAAATTCAAGAGAAGAAAATTTTAGTCAAGGAAAGAAGCATGCAGTCAAATTAAGCAAACATTATTTTTTTTATTAATATCAGCTTTTAGTACACAATGCTTACATTCCTAGTGTGGAGCTGGTGCACACACAGAGAGAGCACTACTGCATTCCTTTTGTTACCCCCTTTCCTCCCCTTGCTCCTCCTCCCTCCAGCTCTTGATCCCTTTGTGGTAATGTTTGAAGCCGGAGAATTTAAAAAAGTAGACAAACAAAAAGAGTCACAAAGCTGTTTAAAATACACAGGAGTATAAATTGAACAGAAATAGGTACAGGTAGATAATTTCAAAGTTTAACTATAATCAGGTGAAGTTGCAGAGGAAAGGTTATAAATCACTACAAATATCCAATAACAATAAACAAGCAGCAGATTTTTTATAATAGAGAAAAAGGATACTTAATAAGAAAAAAATACATATAGCTAAATTACAGGAAATGAAACAGAGTCCTCTGAAGTAAGAAAGTTCCCCAGAGCATGAAGGGCAGAACAAGATCACCAAAGGTACAAACTAAGGACACAGCAGTCTGCAAGGACAATGCGAACTCTGGCCGCCAGCTGTGCTTCCTAGGTTCATCTGTGATCACAGCTGCACTGGTGTATTGAAAACACTCAGTGGCATTTTGCTCGGAACAAGTTTATAATGAGTTTGGAACACATTGAAACTTGACTCTGTGCTTGGGCAAAATAAGCTCATTTGTGTTCACAACATGTACCCATCAATCATTGACCTTAAAAATATTAAAATAGGTAGAATAAAGCCACACGCAGACACACACACACACACACACACACACACACACACACACACACACACCAGGAAATTTACATACACAAACAAAATATTTTGAACCAGAAAATAGTATCTCTAGTTCACTTCTTTGATATTAATTCTCTTAGGAAAGATACCTGGAAATAAGAACAAAGGAACTGGAGAGATCTAGTTTTCATCTCTATAAGCCAAATATTACTTGAACTGTGCATGCATTCACTTAAAATACCTTACTTAGAATCACCTAACGTCCAGGTCAGTAGCACACACTGACTGTGCATGGCAAAGAGGCTATGAAGTTGCCTACTTTCTCAGAGCCTCTGCTTTCTCATGGAAGATTTACTTTGTCAACAAATGGTATCTGGAATCAGAGGTCAGGACAACCATATTGTGAGCAGGATCCCTACGCCACTGGTGACTGCAGCAGTGGTGCCCAATCTAATTTACCTTTCATTTTTCCTACATGAGACAGTAACTTTTAATCTTTGTCCTGAATCTTGGGACACATCATGCTGAGGGCAGGGAATTGAGGATTTTCCAGCACCACAAAGGACCACAGAACTGACTCTCCAATTGTGGATTCATCAGTGCACATGGAGGGTCTGTGTCAGAAGGGCTTGGGAAGCTCTGACTGAGGTTTTCCAATCCAGGAAGTGTGGCTCTCCAATGTCTCCATTTCTCATAAGTTCCCAAATGAGATCATAACCCAGTGACCTACTTTGGCAGCCCCATGTATAGCGTCACTGAAGCTGCATGTGAACACATTTATCTAGGGCCTTAGTTACTTTTTCTGAGACAAAATACTTGACAAACAAAGTTAAAGGAGGAAAGGTGTATTTAGCTCAGTTGATACAGGTTTCAGTTCTTAGCTGGCTGACACCAAGGCAGGTGGCATGGCAGACATCAGGGAGGAGAAACAGTTCATGGTGTGGCAGGGCAGCACATGGCAGCAAGCAGTGAAGTAGCAAAGCAGCAGCAAGAAACAAGCCTACCTTTTTATTTCATCCAGGCTATGCCTCCTTTGAACAGAGCCACCCACGCCAGGGTGGGGCACCCTCAATGCCAATGTCACAGCTTAGATGTAGTTAGCCCCAACAATCCCCATGTCTGAACGTGTGAGGCTTCAGAGGGACATCTGGACACAAGCAGAACATCTAGTAAGCAATGGGACACAAACAAGAATCTTGAAACGATGAAAGTGAATGGAAAACCAACCACAGGTGTAGGTGAGAGGCAGGTCAGGTAATACCATGGATTTTTCCCTTAAATTATCATTAGGAGACTGTGTCTACAGACATCAGAAGCCATCAGAGGTATTAAGAAGGGAAGAATAATTTGATTTTTAAAAAAACTTTTCATCATCCAATCTACACTTCAATAGGGTCAGTGGGAGAGAATGAAGGTAAGCAGTGGAGCTAGTGTAGACAAAAGCCGTGGCCGGGCATGTAGACTGGAATGAGAAGCAAAGGAGTGAGCTGAGAATTCTGCTGTGAGAATAGTAAACTCGTGAGTTCTCATGCCTGATGGCACAAAATAACATAGAAGGCTTACAGTTTGAAGTTAAAAGCAAACAAAGCAACAAAATGGGTTGAATGTTTTGATGAGACCAAGTACACGGTGTTGACTCAAACAGAAGTAATTAAATCTTACTGTCTGCCTTGAATCTCTTGGATAAGAGAGAGAAATGTAGCCAAGTGTTACGATCTGAATAAAATAAGATAGCATGCATAGTATAAATATACTACTAAAAATGATTTCAGTATAGATTAAATAACAGCCTTTAAAAAGTATTACTTTCACCAAAACAGGAAACAACAAATTCTAGAGAGAAAGCTGGGACCAAGAAAAGGATGGATGACAATTTTTCAGTTGCAGGCTAAATAGTGAGCTTCCTGGGAGAGAACTCAAGTATCCCAGCCTCAATATGGGAAGAGAATGAAACTCATGGCTGGAAAAGATGCTTACTCTTTACAGTGTTATATGTTCAGTTAGAAGACAATCACTTAAATTACTCAAAGTATGCAGTGGAGAAGTAATGGAATGACAAAGACTCTGTGCAGGGAGATTTGGGTATGAAAGGTAAGGTATCTTTACAATGAAATGGAGACTTCACACTAAGGTTTAATGTATGGGAAGCAGACACAAACTGAGAGTGATTTGGAGGAATAGTTCAAATACCTGAGTTTCTCAGAATAGAAATAATTAAATAGGTAAAGAGAAAAGAAACCCTAACTGACTAGAATAAATTATCTACTATACTGAAAAGAAGCAGACACCAAAAGGACAGATAAGTCCCCAAACATGAGCTACCTCAAAACTGAACAGTTTAATGAAATTAGCACACTTCAAAAATTGATGAGCTGAAGGGAGTAAGGAAAGATATAAAAGAGAAAAGTTATAGCAAAGCAGTAGGACAGGTTTACAAAGGATTGAATGTAACTCTTAGAAATAATAATAGTTATTCAATTAAATTCAAATGTGTGACTTCAACAGGACATTATACATAATTAAAGAGAGAATTAGTGAATTAAATCATATATTTGAGGATAATACTGGTACATTATAAACCGCCAAGGAAATGTGGCACGTAATAATGAGAGAATTCTGGGATAACAACATTAATGTCAGACAAAATAGTCTTTAAAAAAATGAAAGTAAATATGAATGATTTTGATGTACAATAATAAGAAAAACAAGCATAATAAATATTCATAATTTAATGTCAGAAACCTACAGACAAATGCCAATATGAGATCAAAATAGAAGAAATAAAATTTCTCAATTCACCCTCCAAAATCCACAGCTATACTTTAAAATACAATCTCCTCACCCTCTCATCCCCAAATATATACTAGGCCCAAGTAGTTTTATAACCCAATTCTATACAACCTTAAAAAACAAGGTTTATAAATTGTTCTATAGATAGAAAAATAAGAGTTCCCAAACTCATTTTATGAGGCTAGTAAAACTGTGCTGGCAAAATCAGGGAAGGATAGCTTGAAAAGGAAGAGTTATAGACAAATCAAAGTTAAAATTATAAATGCAAAACTGTCACAAAGAATATTGTAATCATAGGATTAGTCATGAAATTATGTAAATGCATTGTATATCATGAATAAAAGCATTTATCCCAGAATGGCTAAAATGATATCACAAATGTTGGTAGACTATGTTAATCTTTACATAATAATTGGAGGAGAAAAGGTAGTTAAATCATTTCAATATATGAAAAAAACTTCAGAATATCAACCACTTATAAATGGAACTAAAAGTTGGAAACTATAGATTTGTAATTAAATCATGGACTAGGCAATCATTAACATAATTACTATTTGCTCATAACATTGTGCTTGAGGCTTTAGACATTGGTACAAAACAAAATAATAAAAAAAGATATGACAAGAAAAAGAATAACATCCCTATTACATAAAAATATGGTTTTCTAATTAACTGCTCAAAAGAATTTGAGCTCATTTAAAGCCCAATAGCATTTTCATAAGTAATTTGTGAATATATAACTAAAGCAAAGTTGCCATCAAAGTCTTCTCCATTCCTATGTGGGGAAATTTTACAAATATATGTTAAATTTAATAAAGACAAGAACTTAAAGTGAGACGTGCATTTCTAAGGAACAGAAATGCGTTATTCAAAGTCTTTCTTTTATTAAAGAAAATTGCATGGTAATACCTCCATGCAATTCCAAAAACAGTTCGATCAAATGCCTTTTATGAAACATAAGAAAACTGAGCTAAGCTTCATATGGAAAAAGAAAAGTTCAAGAATAGCCAAAAAAAAATTGAAGGGCTAAATTAGGTTTTATGTAAATACTTTATAATGCTATAATAGATATATTTTTATAGTTATGATGCCAAACAACACAACTACTAAAGAAATAAGCTGTGCAGCATTTATATACATACAAATGCACATGCCAAGCATTGCAAGCTTTTATGGCAGATGAAATCACAAATTAGCATATTTAATAAAAGGTGCTGTGCATAATATGTATTGCTGTGCAAGAAAATGTGCTCTGATTGCAAAGTTATAAAAATGTCATCTATGATGGCTAGAGACGTAAATGTGAACAAAGAAATACAATTTTAGAAAGAACAAAATTAAAAATAGGATCTTTACACGGTTGCAAAAGGCAAACATAAAGGAAAAGCTCAACAGTTTTCCTATGCTCATATAATATGTTTGCATTTAAAAATTATTCCACATTGAGATATATTTTCAAAACACATAACTGAGAAGTGATTAGTACATAGAATATAGAATAAATGGCATGGTACTTACACAAAATTATAAGAAATTATGAATGGTCAAAAGGCCAGAATAAATAATTCATATATTTAAAAAAATCTCTATGGAAAAGAATAAAATAATATGAAGACAATTACACAAATGAGCATAGGATAAGTCTATACTAATACTAACACAAGCACTTCAGAACACTCAGAGCCAAGCATCACCCTTGTCCATGAGGGCATATGCCCTGCCATGTTTATTGCAACGTTATTCACAACTTAAATACAGTGAGAACTTCTCTTGTATCAGGGGGCTGAAAAAACACTTTCATGAGCAATGAAATGATAATCAATAGTTTAAGGGCATGGGCTAGGTATAAGTTCATAGTCCTAATTTTACATCTACTGAACCATCACCTATCAGTTGTAGAGAAACACATCTAAATATAGTTAAATCTATAATAACCTAAAATATGGTACGAAACAAATAATACCACACAGCAAAGAAAGAGGATTTTCTTTAGACAAGGTTCAAAATTATTTTCAAAGAGAGAAAAAGCATAACTTGTGATTTCTATTATTTTGTAAAAGTCACAATATGGGGGCCGGGGATTCAGCTCAGTGGTTCCGCCACCTGCCTCAGAAGCGCAAGATCCTGAGTTCAATCTCCCCTGGTACCAAAAAAAACAAAACAAAACAAAAACAAAAACAAAAAAAACCCCAAAATCTCACAATAGGTTTGAAACATTGATAGATTTTTTAATCATCCAAAAAGGTGTGAAATTGTAGACATTGTGATTCCTGGCACTTTCTCACAATGTCAGAAGCACTATTTTATAAGCAGGATTCACATGATCCTGCACCAAGCAAAGTCAGCTGCATATGTGACCACACATGGAAGTAGAAAGCATGATCACCTTCAGGATGCAACCTGACTAAGAGTGACTGTGTTCACAGTTTAGACCCACAGGTAGAGCAAGCTTGGTATTACCAAAGCAAAGTATGCCATCTTACCTGATGACCACACACAAATAATGTACACCAAGTGTTAAAATTCAATTCTTCACGTAGAAGTTAATTTCTGAATATGTGCCCAGACAGTAAGGATAAATTAAAACCCAGGTGCTTGTTTTACACCTTGAAGCCTATTCAACTAGTACCAGTGGGATCCATGGAAACAGCAGCAGCCCTATCTCAGAGCATTTGGAAATGCAGAATTGAAGACGCCAGACTTACAGAATTAGTCTTCCTTCTAACAAGAGCCCCAAAGGATTTTGATGTGCATGCAACTTGGACAAGCACCACTATACCTAAATGTTTATTGGGATAAATTGAGATGCTTCCCCGAGGAGACTCACAGGCATTAAAACATGTTGAATGTTTTGTCCATTTTCTAAAAAGATTTTGGGAAAGAAAAATGATGAACTGTTAACAAAAATCACTTTCATGCAATGTGCTCATGTCAGGATTTCTGGACACAGACAATTAAAGTGGGTTTGAATTATTTGTTTATTTAATACTAATTTTCAATTGAAATTAAGTTGAATATGTAAGAGCCTCATGAGTTCCTGATGGATACGTCAATAGAAAGTAACTTAATGATCTAGTCAAGGAATGTCATGACAAATTTGGCAAATGACCAAGACACAGATCATGATTACATCCTGATTTTCGACATAAAATATCTTTTTTCTGACCTAAAGAAAAAAATCAAAACAAATCAAACTATTGATCTTTGCAAAACCCTGTTTTCCCAATCTGAAATAAGAAAATACTACACACACACACACACACACACACACACCACGTCTCAATTTTTTTAGACAATGCATACTTACAAGAGATGAATTTCTCAGCAAATATTAATTTATGGCAAGGTTTTTCTTATCCCACCCTCTTTCACCAGGTAAGTTTCCTGCCATCAGTGCTTCAGTGAAACTATTTTTTTTGCGTCAACTTTCTGTAGAAAAATGGGATGCTGCAGCCCATTTTATACTTTGCTTTTCATTTTTGAGAGGATGAATCTTCAGTTCTATAGCATCTTTCTCCTAATCTCTATAATGAAAGTTTTGTTATGAACTAAGGAACATCAGAAATTTGTCTGGGAAAAATGCATGCTATTCAGAGATGACACAGTGTTTCATCTTGAGTTTTGATGAAAAGCTTAGAAAAGTGAAATTGATTCACACAGAGCTGTTCTTCACTATTGTAAGTTTCAATTTAAAGGGGAACAGAGGAATTGGATAATCGATAATTCCCAAGCATGTGAATGGATGTTTTAAAGGAATCAAGGTTATATTCACTCAATTTTGGAAAAAAAATAAAATGAGATCAATAATGTTTATAACAGGGATAATTCTGAAAATAACAAATATGTTTAATATTGGAAATATACATATGTGATCTGTAGTTCAAAACCATCTGAGTAGCAATGAAGGTTGAATATTATTTAAGACCACAGTACAGTTTAGACTTCCTTTATTATTTTACTTGGCTTTAGCTGAAGAAGTGCACGTCATGTATTAAGACACTTTGCACTTTTTGAGGAATTCAATGGTGTGAATGAGGCATCTAATTTATTTTGTTAGGTTCTGCTCTGTAACAGCTCTGGATTGAGCTGCTCTTGCCCTTTGCAAATACCAAGAAGACAGCTTTTAATCTTTGTCTCCCTTTGAAAGGCAACTGGGTAGTAGGCACTGACTTCAGGAAGACAAAGAGAAAAAGCAAAGAAATCTGTGATAAAACCCAGTTTGGAGCTTCCTAGCAACAAAAAATAAAATTCAAATATGGCTGTCACTGGTATTGTTGATGGAGTCAGGTAGATAAATGGAGGAGTGTATGTTTTAGAAGCTTACTTCCTGACTGAGTTCCACAGGTAAGGAGATTATAAACTGTTACTTTCATTCTTAAAATGATACAAATACTGACAATGAATTAAAACCAATGGATTTATTAGATTATTCAGAAAGTGATTTTGCAGATCAGATCATTACCCTAAAATGGGGAGAAAGAGGTAAGCAGAAAGGATTATAGTTGAGAAAAGTTTAGCTACAACAGAAGCCCCTGAAATCCCTAAAGAGAAAAGAGTGCATAAATGCTGTCTTTGAGACACTGTTGGTCTCAAGTGTAGCCTAGCCCGTGAAGGAGAAATGTTGGGGCGAATATTTGCAGAATATTCAGACTTACCCTGTTTTCCTTCAAACTCCCAATCAAGTTTTATACTGTGAAGGGACAGGAAAAACAATAACCACCACTACAACAACAAACAATAACTAGCTATTAGGGATCTTAGAGAAAGAAAGATTTATTTTGTAACAAGCGTGGAGAGTGTTCAGTAGCAAACTCGAACCTACAAGCACATCTAAGATTTTACCAGAGATGTAGACAACTACACACCTGCTAACTACTTTTTGCATCATTTGGGGGCAGGTTGGATGACAAACAATGGTCAAATTCACAGCCAAGAGACTGGATTGCATCATGAAATCCCAGGGTTCCTTCTGTGCCCCTCCCCAGTTCAGTACCATCTGCTCAGTCCTAGAGTAATAAAGGCAGGTTGCAGTGGAAGAACTGTAAGCCAATCTCAAAGTGAAGAGGAGATTTTATTTGCTACAGATCCAAAGACACACTGCAGCAAGGGAGCGAGTACTCTATAGGAAATCAACGGATCATCAAGCAGTTGACTAAAGTAACACTAGCTCAGTCTACCACATTTTTTGGGGGGGTAGCGGGCATCGAACCCAGGTGTTTGTGCTTACAAGGCAGGCGACGGAACCACTGAGATAAACCCCTGGCCCAGTCTACCACATATTGATGATAAAGTCTCTAGAAAAATAGAGATACAGAGGAATTTCTCAACTTACTGATCCACATCAACAACAACCCTACAACCAACACTCATAAGGAAATGATAAGCAACAGGGAAGATTCCCCCCAATGTTTTTACCATAAAATGTTCTGATCAAGCAAAGTAACTGTTTGTACTACACAATGTTTCTACTAATATTTCAAGAATATTAACCCTGTGCACATCTACCTTGTTGAACATGGTCATTTTCCTACCGTACTCTCCTACCTGGTAGATCTCTATACAAGGTTGATTCCATGTCTGTTCAGGGCTCAGACTGCAGAGTATGAACTCCTCGGAGCCCACTTGAGTGATAAAGTTTGGATCCCTCAGTCTTTCTTAGTGCCACCCTTCCTTTATTCATCCCCAGAGATCTTCAGATAGCTGTAATGGTTCATTGTAACCCAGAGCTGTAACACTTGGCTGTAATGGGAGCTGTTGCATTTTGCTGTAACAAAACTATGCTGAGTGGTGGTAAACTGGACAGTGCTTCCCTCAATTCATGAGCAAAGTGTGGATGCCCCTTTCTGACTCTTGTTAATGTTTCACCAGAACTCTGAGCTACTGGAATGAAGCAAGAAAAGTAAACGAGCATTTTTAAGATTAAGAAGAAACAAGTAAAACTGTTGTTTTTTTTTTTCCACAGACAACTTGACAGCCCATATAGAACCTTTCACACCACCAAACACAAAACAAAACAATTGAAATGGATATGTGATTAGAACAAGGAAAAAAGAGGACAGACTTTTGGGGACTCTTTTGGGAAGAAGGCAGGTAAGGAAAAGTAGGGAAGAGGAACTGGAAATGATCGAATTATATTATATGCATGTACCAATCCTCAAATCAAATCCACTATTCTATATTGCAAAAAAACACTAATTAAAAATCAGGAACTGGGCCAGGGATTTAGCTCATTGGTGCTGCCACCTGCCTCACAAGTGCAAAGTCCTGAATTCAATCCCCAGTACCAAAAAAAAAAAAAAAAAAAGGAAAAAAAAAAGGAACAAGAAACACACTGATTATACAAGAGTCCATTGCTTTCCCACACACAACAATGAAAAATACAAATTTGAAACTAAAAATACATTGTCACTTATAATAGCACCATATACATCTTAAGAGGAAAATTTTATAAATATTCTATTACCTGTATACATTAAGCCTGCTGAAAAATAAAAATAGCTCTATAAAAATGGAGATATGTTCTGGAAGAATTAATATTTTAACATATTTTAGAGGAGTATTTGATTCACCGTAAAATTAAATGGAAGACACATATGTCTGTAATAGTCACCAATAGTATACATGCTTAGCCTCCTTTGTTTCCAATGTCCCTGAAAAGAATAATATAATTGATAAGTGCATAGATATATCATCATTACCAAAAGTTCACATTTTATTGTATGGGTCATTCTCAGTGTTCTATATTGTGTTAATTTTGACAGATGTTTAATGGCAGTTCCCCATCATTATAGTATCACACAGAGTACCATCATGGTCCCCAACTCCTGTGTTATATCTATTCATCCCTCCCTTTTCACCAATCCCTGATGATAACTGATTCTATAAAATTACCATTATAGTTTTATCTTTTCTAGTCAGTCATAGAGTTGAAAATATATAATGCACAGCTTTCTTTCAGATGGGCCTCTTTCATTGAGTACTAAACATTTACATTTTCTCCATGTGTTTTTGTCATTTGAAAGCATCTTTCTGTGCAGCAATGAATGATGTGGTACTGTCTGCATTTACCACTAGTCCCTTACCCATTCACACAATGAAGAGTAACATGATTGCTTCCAAGTTTGGCTAACTATGAGTAGTTGCTATAATAAGGTATTTTTTGCAGATATAATTTTTGATCCCTTGAATTAACACAAAGTACAAATTTATTGGATTAAATAATAAAAATGTGTTCAGTTTCACAAAAAACTGACAAATTGCCTTTCCAAGTCCTGTACCATACTGTTTTGCATTCCCACAAACAATCATTTGGCATCCTGGTGTTTCTTCTCTTTTCCAGTATTATGATTATGGACCATTCTAATGAAGGCATAGCAGTATTGGATTTTGTTTTAATTTTCACTTTCTTATAAGTATACAAGGTAGAGCATCTCTTCACATCTCCAGGTGCAATCTGAATGTCCTTCAGTGAATTATCTGTTAGGAACTTTTGCTACTTTTATACTGGTTTGGGTGTTTTCTCATTATTAACCTTGAGGGTGCTCTGTATATTTTGAGCTAACCCATTATCAGAAATGTTTTTCACAAATATGTTTTCCATTTCTGTGGCTTGTCTTTTCATTCTCTTGACAGCATCTTTTGAAAATCATAAAATGTTAATTTTAATGAAGTCTCAGCTATTAATTAATTTTTGGATGAATTGTGTCTTTAGCATTATGCTTAAAATGAGAATGCCAAATACAAAGTTATTTATGTTTTTTCCTATTAGCATCTAAGTATCTAATAGGTTTACCTGTTAAGTCTAGGTGTGGGATCCACTGAGAGTAAATTTTTATGAAGTACATAAAATTGTTGCCTTTTTTTTTTCTCATTGAGTTTATTGGCACTGTTTTTAGGTATACAGTACAGTTACATTCATCATTGGATCTTGGACCTTTACATGACAGGTCTTGGTTCTCATTTTTTTCCCATACCCCTGCCCTTCCTTTACCCCCTCCACCTTTCCCTATTTACAAAAACTGTTACCATTTTTTTCTCTCATATTTTTTCTTTTCCCTTATTTCCTTTCCCCCACCCTTCCCACTTTCCCTACACCTTTAACCCTTTTCTTCCTATTTCACATTGTCAATTATACCATTTGGATCTTATTTATGCTTTTAATTTTTCACACCAGAGAAACTATTGAGTATTTACACATGTGTGGCTTATTTATTTCAATTAAGAGTATGGCTTCAATGTGCACCCATTTTTCCTATGAATGACTCTAGTTTCTCATTCTTTTTGGCTGAGTAGCATTCTGTTTTACAGAAAAACCACATCTTATTTATCCAGTCTCCAACTGATGGGCAATTGGGCTGTTTCCAAGTTTTAGCTATGACAAACTGTGCCGCTATAAACATGGGTGTGCGTATATCACTGTGGTATGATTCTAATTCTTTTGGAAAGATACCCAGCAGAGGGATGGCTGGGTCATATGGAACCTCTAGTCCCAGCTCTTTGAGGTATCTCCATATTGATTTCCATAGTGGTTGCACCAGTCTGCACTCCCACCAACAATGGAGAAGGGTTCCTTTCTCCCAACAACCCTGCCAACATTTGTTATTGGTTGATTTCTGGATAGCAGCCATTCTTTGTGGGGTGAGGTGGAATCTCAGCATTGTTTTCATCTGCATCTCTTGAATGACCAGCACTGTCTTGATTCTTGTCTTCCTTTTCTTATTTTCATTTATCTACTTATCTTTTTCAAATGGAAGTCAAAGTATCTCATCACTATTGACTGAAAAAACAAACTGTCTTCTCTATTGAATTACCTTTGCTATTTTGTCAAATATCAGTAGATTATATTGTCATGATTTTATTTCTGGGATCCCCTTTCCTTTCCACTGGCCAGTTTGTAAATATTTTTTTTTTCAATATCCAGTTGGCTTACTTATTCTAGCTACATATTCAAGAATAAAACCAGATAATATCAACCTCCAACTTTCTTCTTTTTCACTATTTTGTTAGTTTTTCTGGATTTTTTTTTCTGTATAAACTTTAAAATCAGTTTATAAACACAAATTTACTTGCTGTGATTTTTATTGCATTGAATCTTTAGATCATTTTGGGAAGAACTGATATATTGATAATATTGTGTTAGCCATGAATACAGATTTTATGCTTTTATTTCACATATCAGAGTTTTATATTTTTACAGATAAATTTTATGCATGTTTTGTTAGATTTATATGTCAGTTATTATTTTGGAGTACTGATACAAATTCTGTTGTTCTTTTAATTTCACATTCTTTTTTTTTTTCCTGTTTATTGTAGTCCCCTTGAAGTGCTGTTTATTCCAGGCCACTTGGAGAGCCTATAGCAAACATATTATAGACGTGGTGGCTTACATTTAAAAACTGATTCCGTATAGTCATGGAGACTTCAAAATCTTAGACCAAGACCCTGGTAAATTCTGTGTGTGGCTACAGCTGTCTCCTAATTCATAGGCAGTCAACACCATGCAAAGCTTGACCCTGCTGAAAGAAGGAAGGAGTGCTTTGTTTGGGGGCATTAAACCCTTCAATTAGGACACGTCTAGTAACTTAGCGATATCCCAAAGCCCTCAGTTCATATTATCACACTCTGGGTGTGAAGATATCAGTATATTAAGTTGGGAGAAGGTCACACATACTCAGCTCGAAGTATGTATTGTCACAGGAAATCGATTGACTTTTGTTCATTAATTATATATCCTGAAGCCTTATTACAATCGCTATTGCTTCTATTAGTGCAGTAATTGATTTTATTGAATTTTATATAGAGAGGATCATTTCATCTGTGAATGCAGTTTTGTTTCTAGATTCTTATGTGCCCTCTATTTTCTTCTATTTTATTGTACTAGCTAGGAATTTCAGTAAAATGTTATAAAGCAGTGCTGAGAGAAAATAATTTTGCTATATGTCTGATCTTGGTGGGAAGATTTTGAGATTCTTAGTATTAAGTATGACGTTTGTTCAGATTTTTTTGTAGATATTCTATAATATGTTGAGGAATTTTCCCACTATACTTCATTTACTGACAGTTTTGATCACAAATGGATGTCATGCTTTATCAAACGTTTTTACTGTATCTGCTGATCTGAATGTGATTGTTTTTTTCTTGTCTCTTGCTGTGATGGATTACCATTTTTATTTTACATTCAACTAGATTTTTATACTTGACATAAATACCACTAACTTGTCGTATGAAGATATTTTAAAACATTGCTGGGTTGGATTTGCTAATATTTCTGAGGATTATTGTGCTAATTTCCATAAATGATATTTGTTCATGTTTTCTTTTCTTGAGATTCCACTACCTGACTTGGTATTAGATAACTTTGAACACATGGGATGAGGTGTAAAGTAACCCCCATGCTTCAACCTTCGGAAAGATTATGAAGATATGTATGAATGGCTTGATAGCGTTGTCCAGTGAATGATGTACACCTGTGCTCTCTACTTTAAAAAGTTATAAATAATTGATTTAATATCTTTATTAGAAATGTGCTTCTTTAGATTGTCCATCTTTGTTCTTTTGTGAATTCTAGCACACTGCATCTTTCAAGGAATTGGTTCATCTAGGCTATCAGACATAGAAATAATGATTTGTTCATAATGTACATCCAGTTACTGACCATTGGTTATGTAATGATGTTTTATTTTAATTTTTCCTCTTAGTGATTTGTACCCTCTATTTTATATAGTCTCGCTTGACACTAATTAATTTTATTGAACATTTCATATTTCTTGATTTTCTCTATTAAATTTATAATTTCAAATTTATCACTTTCTCCTGTCATTTTCTGTCTTTTTCTTTGACTTTGCTTTTAATTTCTACTGCCTTTCTTGTTACCAAAAGAGAATTAGATTATTGACTTTTTCTCCCTAACAATATTTATTTTACATGTAAATAATTTCCTCCAATCACTGATTTTGTTACATTTCACAGATGTTTATATGTATTATTCTAATTAACATTTAGCTCAAAACTTTTTTGGTGATATTTCCTTTGATTCATGTATTACTCATGTATTCCTCAGAGGAAGAGAATCAATAGGATGCATACAGAGACTGAAAATATTTACTATATAAACAGTAGTAATAATTTTGGTACTACTATGAATATTTCCTGGAATATTTCAGCAATAAAGCAAGTGAAACTGAAATTAAGTAAAAGTAGGATAGTAATGAATCATTAAGTAAATAAATGAACAAGAAATAAAAGAAGCAAAAAATTGAAGTTAAGCAATTAAAAAATAAATGATTGAATAAATTTAGTAAATTAAGTCAATAAATCAAGCCAATAAATGAACTTCAGTTAAATGATTATGTCAATAAATGATAATGAGAGCCAAGGGGAACTGAAGATAAGCAAAGTGGTAGGGGAAGCTCAAAGGCTGTGTAGTGTAATTTATTATAGTTAGAGAAACCAGGACCCAGGCTTTTTTAAAGTTGGACAGTGATATAAGAGACATTTCTAGGTAGAGGCTCAGGATCATCAAATAACATCACAGCTGCAAACAGGTCGTGGTTTTTAATGCCGATTTCTAGTAATAAATACCAAAGCTCTTTAGTCAAATGGCTGTGTCTTGAGTAGAAAAGTGAAGGCTTATAATATTATGCAGATTTACAAGGGATGAAAGTACACACAAAACCTCATTAGTGGGTATGTAAGTATCTTCCTCAAAGGTGCTTACCTAACATCGGCACTGTGCTATGTTAATTCCTACAAGAAGCAATTTCCAGTCATGCAAACTGGACATTTGCCTAGCATGCAAATGGATGCTTTAAGATATAATTAGTCAGAAAATAAAAGGTTAAGCAAATATATAGTTTACCTCAAAGGATATATAATATAATTATAGTTTAGGAGATCAAATAATAGCTTAAATTATAGAGTAGGAATCAAATGAAATTCTACATAGCTCCAATAGTTTTCCAAAGGAAGCACTGAGATTTATACATCAGAAATATTCCACTCAGAATTATTAAGATAGACTTGTGACAGTAGCAAAAAAGAAATATGAGGCATTCATACTTTCAGGAAGTGTGATACATTATTTTTAAGTTATTCAAATTAACTTTTTGACTTAAAGTTCTATTAATATTTTCACAGGCAAGTTCAACATAAGTTGTGTTTTAAGATGGATGGTGCTTTAGAAAATTCACAGTATAATAAATTATGCCTTGGCATTTGGGTAGGAAAACCAATAACTGTAAGGTTTAATAAAGAAATGTCTCAGGCAACAACAACAATAAAAAAATCTGGTTCACTTGTGTACTAAGAGACAAAATGCCCCAATTCCAGTATAGGATTGAATACTAAAAATGACAGCGACCACAAGTTATAGCAGCCAAAATTTATATAAGGAGCTGTGAGCATCTTTGTTTTTAGTAGAGACACAAACCATTTGATTCACAAGTGGGTGAATTTATTCACTCGTGCAAATTAATGACAATCACAAAAATACATTATTAGAACAGCATTTAAACAATCACATACTCTTCAAGTAATATCTAATAAAATACCATAGAAATATAAGTGGTTACTTTCAAAATACATCAGGATACTTTTTGCACCAAGATGTATTTCAGTATTTTAGAGCCATTTCTTTCCAAAGTTCCCTAAGGATTACAAATTTGGAATCGAGCATATAACCCTGATCGCTCCTTTCACACAATCGATATATTAATAGGGACAGCTGCTCTTCTCTGGATTTTTGCCACCTCTGAAAGTTTAATCGCATTTAAAAATCACTGGAAGCATCCATGCTAAAAGCAAATCCGGACTTTGACATTAGTGTATGCAGATTTATATGAGCATGTGAGTCATAGCTGCTCCACAGTGGACTTCTACTTTCTGAGTAAAAGCCTTACTATCTTCATGAAAGTCGTTTTAGAGCAAAATGCTACCTATAATTACCTGTGCTACTTGGAAATATCAGTTAGCTGTCTTTACTTGCATTATATAATCAAAAATAGAAGAGTAGAGATGGTGGATAAGAAGCTCCTGCCAGTCCTTCACAGTTCCATAGTAAAACGCTGAAAACGCTTTGGTTCAGTGATATGGGAAACCTATCCGTTATTTTAAACGGTTTATTTCTTCTTCAAAGACTTTTGAAAAGTTTATGAACATTGATACGTCATGTGATGATTATTTTCTTCTCATGAAAAAAATACGAGCGAGGTGCAATCATGTTAAATTTAATGATCACACCGAACAAATTTTGATAACGATCCCATTCACTATTTTCATTGCTCTTTCAAGTACTTTTTAAATTTTATTTCTTATGTGAATAAAATCCACTCTTTCAGCTCATTGGCTTTGTATACGTGCTTCCATCTTAATGATTAAAAGGGAATTGTTTGGGGCCAGTCATTCATGATGCTTGGAATCTTTCCAGGTGTCCACACTTATTTCAGCTGTTCTGCTACATAATGGACATTGTTTTAATGTCAAGTTGTCATTGGGATACTTCCAGATGTAAACTAACTTTAAGCCATTCGGCCTTTCTTATCTTTGGTTTTCCATTACAGAAACTAGCTAATATATCACTAACAGTAGCTTCCTATGTTAACAAAAGCAAAATACATACAAAGCGATTTATGTTTCTGAGTAAGATACTCTTTCCAAGGAGTGCTATTGTTTTATAAACTATACTTTTTGCTCCTAAAATAACTTTGAAATTTAATAATTTGAAAGGACCTTTATATTTACAGATTTAAAAAATGGTAGATGAACTTTGATTGTTCTTACATTGACCTAGGAAAACTAGACCTAAAAATTAGAGATGGAAACACATTAATCTTATCTTGGGCTGAGGATTTAGCTCAGTGGTTCCGCTCACTGCCTTGCAAGTGTAAGGTCCTGAGTTCCATCCCCAGTACCCCCCCTCCAAAATTCTTATATTCTATTTACAAAGAAAACAAATAAATGGAACATTTATAAAGACTTTAATTCCAGGAAGAATGCTTTTCTCCACGCCTAAGTCTTCCTTTACTTTGTTCCTATATGAAGTACATTAATCCCCTTACACAAACACTGGAATTGCTATTCTTTGCTATAATTTTTCTGATGAGTATCCAAATTATATTACAAAAAGTGAAACTCTTACGGGGAAAGAATCTACAAATTAGGTTTGTGAGTAACCTGAACTTTTAAAAACAGTACTGTCCTTACTGTGATCCTTAATTCACCATGTATTTCAGGCCCTCAGTAATTCTGTTTTTTCCTACTTTATTAAAGCATTAGGCAGTGAGAATTCTTAAAGGAAGTAACTATACATTAATCACAAATTGTATCCCCACGGGATCCAGAACAGTCTCTTGGGCATAAGAACAATGTAAGCATATTTTAAAAATAAAATTAACCAACAAAACTTAATTCATCTTCATTCATGCCTGGGACAAAGTGATAAAGGTGAAAAACAAGTACTGTTCAGTTTTTCATGTACAATTTTAAGCACTTGGACAAAACCGTTGCTGTATTTTCAAGGAAAAAGGTTTGATAAATATCAGAAAACAAGACTTCAAATTGAATACAATAATTCAATGCCTCTGAACTAAAATATGTCTTGAAGGTATTTATACCACTGACATTGCAATAGAGAGGTTAATAGTTTTCCTCATGCAAGGTTAGAGTAGATATTAAGGAAAGAACAGATTAAGATATGAAAGAAATAGTTGAAGGAGCCTGATCATAAAACAATACTAATCTTAAGGTTTTAAGTTTATTTCAAAAAATAGAAAATAACATGTTATAAATCAAAAAGCCAATTATAAAAAGAACATTACAAAATATACAGCAGATCTAATTGTGATTTATTTGGTATTTCTACTTTGATTCCAATAAAAGTTTCTTTTGTAGTTCAGGCTAAGCATCACAAGATTAATGGTGCACTTAGATTTGAAACTCTTTCAAGCTAGTTCTTTGGAGATCTAACCATCTAGGCTAACAGATCAGATATAATTGATTATAGTTATGCAAACACTTAATAAATGCATATCTAAAGAATCTCCCCTGGGTTCCTTTTTTCTCCCTCTCTATAATCTTCCTCAGGGATCACAACTCTTCAGAGTTTCGACTACAAGTATTAGGCAGCATTGACAACACTACTCACAAATTTATACCCATAAAGTTATTGTTTACTGTTCTGAATCTGACTCCTAGAAATGTTCACATTGGGCTGTACTACGTGTATCTAAAGCATACCTCCTTGTGGTTTTGAAATTAGTCTGTCTCAATTCTAAAGCAAATTATCTCAAATTTCATTGATCAATGATACTGTTTTGAGATATTAGGTAAGGAATTATTCCTCAGGTATCAGAATTATTCTTGAGCTAAGAGTTATGTCAGTATTTCATTGGAAAGTTGGGTGTAGCAGGGAAACAATAGGAACCATATCATCAAATTGTGTTACTAATACTTTAATAATGCAGCTCTAATCTGAGTTATTCAGGCAGATAATCAGACAAGGTCATTTACATAAAAATGGTTATGGGCTGGAGATCACAGAGGTGATAAAGAAACATGTACAAAATTTTAATTAGGATGCAATCCATCCATTTTTATTTAAGGTAGTAAAATATATTAGGAACAATTTACTTTTTGTGCTTCATAGAGTCACTGCAAAACGCATATGTTCAGAGTGGATTTCCATCTGGAGGAGTAAAAATCATAACATTATTCATTATCAGCATGTGTAAGACAAAAGCCTCTGCAAACAAAAAAATAATAAAATCATTCATCATTCACTTTTTATGAAATAGGTTGAAAAATACCTTACCAAAACATTTATCACACATATTGAAGTCCTAACCCCTACCTCCAAATGCTAATTTATTTGGAAATAAAGGAGCCATGGGCATAAATACTTAAGATCAAGTAAGGTGGGAGCAAGGAGTGGGCGTGGGGGCTTAATCCAATATGATGAGTGTTCTTAGGAGTAGATGATCAGATAAAGACAGCGACACAGAAAGAATGCAGGGTGGTGAGGCAAGCAGATATTGGAGTCTCTCTGCTACAAACTGCAGCACAACAAAATCTGCCAGCCCCATCAGAAAGGAAGAGGGAAAGACAAATGCCACAGGTCAGAGAGAACCGGACTTCTCATCGCCTTCGATCTCCCCCTGCAGTGCTCCGACGCGTTGCGTTTCTGCTGTCTGAAACTACCTGGCACATGATGCTTCATCAGGGCAGCCTGAGAAGCGAACTCCTATCCCACCTTGCGTTTTAAAGCAAATCCTTCCCTAGAACTTTCTAGTGCTGTGCGGTTGTTCTAATAAGAGCTGGGAACCGTGGTGGTAGGTTAGGTGAAGAGGGTGGGAAACAGACCAGGGAAGATTTCAAAAGTGTGTTGAGTCGCTTTAATGGGGATAAAGAGTTCTAAAATTAGATGTTGGCAGTGAGCGCCTAACGATGAGAATATATGAAATCCTGTGGTGCAGTTTGAACAGGCAAATTGGGTGATATGTGATTGGTCTCGCAACAGCACTGTTAAGAACAATACCAACATATTCCATCAAGCAAGCCTCAGTAAGGCTTCAGGTAATAACTAACTCATTACAATACTATGCCAGTGAGGAAGTAGGAAGCAGAGTGAGTTAAGAAATCGCTTTGCACACACCCCACGAAGATGGAGATCAAGGGAGTGAGGGGCAGAAAGAAGCATAAAATGATTCTCAAAGATAATGGTACTAGGACTCAGTCTCTAAGCGTGAATGTGACCAGCCAGGAAGGGATGGAGACAAAGCAATTTGCGGGTTTGAGGCACTTCACAGAAACACCTTCCTGTCCTCTGCTTCTGACCCAAAAAGGAATCACATAAGCATGCAGTGATTTTCCATTCTTGAGTCTGAAATTCTTTTTCGAATGAAATAGAAAGTAAAATCTACAGCCATCGAAATATACATGTTCAAAATACAGTAGACATTTCAGTATGTTTAATTTGATTTCAGAACGTAAGAATGCCTCTTGGTAATCACAGCTTTTCATATATTCGTGTTACTAAGCATTTAAGAAAGATAAAAGCAGGGAAATATCCCTTTAAAATATAATTTTACATCTGTTATCTGTCATACTTCGAATTAAGGAAAAACATCTGACTATACCATTTTTGTCAGGGTCTTGAGAAGGTTATAGTCAGCTGTTTTACGAAGATTTTCTCTAAGTAAATTTACAAAGGTGAATTAGTGCTGCTGGAAAAGTGAGTTGAACTTGAAGATTATGGCACCTTAAAGCTGATATTCATTTGCTATTGTATAAGCCAATAGTAGCTCAACACATGAGGTTATACTGAAAGTTTGATCAGTGCTAGAAGTTTAGTATAACTATCGTGTCTACATATAGTTCTCAAATATATAACTGTAGTATATTTTTACAGTAGACTCATTTTCAGTAAAAGTATTTTAATTATTAACTGGAACTCAAAAGTACTCTAAGTTAAATTTATGCTGTTTGTTTTGAGACACAGGAGAGAAGCAGTACAGTGATGAAATCAATAACATATATTATAGGATCATGGAAATATGACTTTAACATTTTGTTCCATCCACCCATTTCTAATGTTGGGCATTTGAGCAATTTCCTCTAATTTTTTTGTATTTTTTGATTAAAAAAATAGGCTATGAAAAAACTTACTTATAGTGTCCAATAGAATTTTAAAAAATAATGATTCAAAGTGCTTGCTACGTGCAGTAATCTCTTTTCTTTAGGTAAAAAGATTTTAAAAAAAAACCAAAAGGCTTTCTCATCTAATTTTCATTTTTCAGGTGTTTTGCTTCTGCGAAGTTCCTGAAGGGGCCAGAAAACTAGATGACAGCGTTCACTTGTTCTTTTTATTTTAGTTTTTTAATCTACACTATATGGTAGCAGAGAGATTTGAAATATGTCTTCTGGGCTCATAATGCTAGTGTTTGAGTTTCAACTTCAACATCTACTACATCCACATCGAGACTCCCCTTAATTTCCATTACCCCAGCTTTATTATTGTAAAGTAGGTAAATTTAACACTGTTTTTGTAAAGAGCAAAAGACATGTTGAATGTAAAATGGAGATCACCAGCACTAGTGGAGATCTATAAATATCACTTCCCCTCAGCAGGCCTACGACACCATGCTAGAAATAAGGACAGCCACAGGCATGACTGCCAGGAGGGTGTGCCCAACAGAAACACCCACATCTACTCCGGCAAGGGAGTGCCAGACTCCATCAAGAAGAAAATACACAACTCAAAATTTAACTATGGTAGGAATCAATTTCTAAAATTCTAAAGCAATATAGTTTCAATATTAATTCAAATTATAAAACAAATGCATTAATTTAACCTTCTAACTGGCAGAATGGAAAAAGTCATAGCAAAATATGGTGATCAGAAACCACACTGGATGAAGCATGGAGAACAAAGATGGAAGACAGGAAGAGGAGCTAAAGGGAATTTTTGAAGAGGTAATGGCAGAATTTCCCAAATGTTAATACAAGACATCAATTTGTAGATTCAAGATGACACAAATCACAAGAAACACTTAGGAAAAGAAGAAAAAAAACACCTACTCATATGGTAGAATAAAAAGAGCAAAAAGCTGTGGGAGTTATGGAATTCGACAGCTGACTATTCAACAACAAAAATGTGAAAGACAGAAGAAAATGTACTTACATATTCCATGATTGAAATAAAACAGTTATTTTATATGAAAGCTAAACTTCAAAGTGAATGTAATTTAAAACAAATACTATTTTGCAGATGGTAAGTACAGGGCCCTTTTCCCTAGCTTACCTGTCAAAGGGGACAGAACGGCCAAGTGTTAGACAGAGAAATGAACCACAGACAGGGAAAGAGAAGATACAGGAAACGATAAAGTGTTCAAAGTGAAAAAGAGTGAGCTCATCATATTATGAGACACACCGACTGAACAGGGCAAATAACCAGACAACTTGGAAGATATTCACACAACGATTTACCAGATACAAAGACCAACCTAATCAAAGACAGAAAATTACCAAAATAGTGCGCATCTTCTGAAGCAATAAACTGTTCTTTCTAATGGTAACCATTATGCTCCTTATGTATTTTGCTAATATGATGTTCAGATGAATTAATCATGTATTATATGTCATTTGAATTCGATACTTTGGAATTTTATGCAAACTTTGAAATATGTATTGCACGTCATTTTTAATTAACATAAATTTGTGTGAGAGCTTTTCATGCTGTTGTATGTATTACATAGCAATCCTTTTAAGAAATGTGCTACAAATTACTTTTTTCAAAATTAATGATCACTTTTAAATTTTATATGCTTTCCTCATATGCCTAAGAATACATATTTAATATACTGAATTCATAAAATGTAAGGGAAACACAAATATACACAAAAACACAAAGGCAAATATTTCAGAAACAATTAGATTAGAAATATGAAAGTATTTCCTCACCACCAAGATTTATTTATTAATTTTACCTCAAATACCTTCAATGCTATTAAATTATAAAAACAATAAAGCAATTGTGAATAGCACTGTTGTAATTCTTCTTACTTCAAACATTTGTTTTTTATGCTCGATTAGAAAATTATGAAGACGTTCCAACTGTTAGACTTTGTTGAATGACTAGTAAATGGGAAGACAAGGGCGAACTAACTAATTTTGGGCCTCTTAGGTCACCATATTCATCGGACAGATTCCTACAGGCAGACACAAGTGGACATAGGTGGATGGACAGGCAGTACTTCTATTTACCAAAGTACATATTAGTCTTGACTTGATAAAGTGAAAATGAAATGGGGTCTCATACTTCCCATGAACATTAGAATCACAGAACAACTTTCTTGATATCTTCCAAGGCTAAAGTTTTCAAATATTTACTGAAAATGCACCTGTGACACATAGCGACATAATCTAAGTCTCACAAAGTTCAAAAGGAAGAAAACGATGCTAAAAGAATAAATTTATAAAATGTATAGGTGTCTCAGGAGGAGAGTAGGAGATAGGAGATATGGTAAGCACAGAAATAAACAACATGACCAGATTTATCTGTTATTTTTTCTCTATGGGTTGCCTCAGCATTTGAATAGAGTTTGGTCTATCAACTCTGTGTACTCATAAACTGTCCTTCACTCGTCCTTTATTGATCCTATTAAGTGCATGTTTTATCAATACTTTCACATAAACTATTGTTAATATTATCATGAATACACAAATTGTTCAAATACTGAAGTTGCTTAAATTTTGTTTAAAAAAAAAGAAAAATATTTAGCATATATATCTATATATGCATTATTTAAGGAAGTTGTAGATCATGTCATGTTCCTTTGTACTCCTAAAATAAAGTAGCCAAGTGAGTCATGTGCCAACTAAATTTTGCATGAAAATACATTGCAGCTGTTGCATTAGTTAGGGTTCTCTCTGGGACGAGGAGCAGTGGGAAAAAAATGTGTCCTTACACAAAGGTTTATTAAATAGTCTCACAGCACCGGGTGGGTGATATTCATAGGCTGTCTGTGTGCTGAAGAACCAGGGGACCCAGGAGCTGCTGAGCCCAGGATGGAGGCCACAGTGAAAGAGGGTCCAGCAGGACCGCTCCAAGTCCTAGAAGCTCGCTTGAGGGTCGCCGCTGAGAGTCTGCCCTGGAAGGCTGAAGAAACCACAGTCCTAGAAATCTTCAAAGGAGATAGAACCAAGGAAGACCAACCTGCTCAGAAAGCCAGAGGCTCTTCTACTACAAGCACACCTTCTTCTATTTCTTTGGGTTCCATTCATGCTGCAAACCTATTTGTTGTTGGCTCCTATATCTAGGGTGGGTCTTCCTGCCTCATTTCTGGGCCTATCATGTCAGTCTTTCACAAACACAGACACTCCCAGAACTCAGAACTGTGCTTCACTGATCTCCTAGGTGTTTCTTCATTTACGCTGACTGATTAAAAATCCTAGCTGTGTTTTATGCACCATGATATATACAGATCCTAGTATATCGTCTGACCTAGATTAAGTGCATGATAAATATGTACTGACTGAAAGAGCATAAATATCCAGTGACTTTTCAGTCAAATCAGAGACATAGGTAATCAAGATAATTAGTAATGGATTGACTAAGTTATGCTTCAGTAAGTAACATCTAAAATCTGTATTGCCATGAAACAAAAGCATTTATTTCTTTCTTAAACTTTGCATCTTGTGAAGGTGGGCTGCAGAATGAGCTCATAGCACAGAGCTCACTGGGGTTCCACACTGAACTGTGGCTCTCTGTGGAAGATGTCGAAGTTTTCCAGAGCCAAAGAAAAGACCATGAAAATTGCACCTGAGCTCTGAAATGTTTCTGTTTCAGAGAGAAGTGGTCACATGTCAGAAATCCATAGCTAACTTCACGACAGAGGGGAAGAAGATCTTGTAAAACTACTAAACAAAGATGAACCAGGAGTGTTGAAGAATTGTAACCATTTCTGACTCTTCAAGAAGTTATTTGTGGCCAAGCAAAGTGGCACATTCCTGTAATCCCAAAATTTAGGGAGGCTGAGGCAAAAGAGTTACAAGTTCTAGCTCCACCTGGGCTACTTCGCAAGATATTTTCTCAAAATTAAAAATAAAAAGGGATGGGGATGAAGCTCAATATGAAGGATCTACACTGAAACTCTAGTACCTTGAAAAGAAAAAGAAAAGAAAAACAAGCTAACTGTAGAATTACGTATTGGACAGAAATTATGAGTCTTTAAATGCCACAGGGGCTATGAGGTACAGAGGATGTTAATATGTTATTGGACAGATGACAGATAGACAAATGGAGAGAGAACAATCTCAGCATAACAATGTAGGTTTAAGGGTAAGAATAAAAAATACAGACTGCAATCCAAGGTCTAACTCTTATCTGCTACTTGCCTGGGAAGAAGTACTTGATTATTTAAATTTTTAGTTTTTGCAGGGATTGAGCAAGTGTTT
This sequence comes from Fukomys damarensis, assembly GCF_012274545.1. Taxonomy (NCBI): domain Eukaryota; kingdom Metazoa; phylum Chordata; class Mammalia; order Rodentia; family Bathyergidae; genus Fukomys; species Fukomys damarensis. The sequence continues at coordinate 37,739,426 of NW_022900918.1, forward strand.
ATTGTCAGGAAGAGTGAACAAAGATGAATATGTAAGATTTGCGTTGGATTCTGATCGTGTTATTCAGTTTGAAATGTCTCTTAGTGACTTCCACGGCCATGCCAGTCTCAGGTTCATTAGTTGTATGATGGAGATAATAGTATAAACTTTATTGTTTATTAGTCCGTGTCTCTAGTACTTAATGGTTACAATTAGCACATTTACACAGCACATTTTAATTTGTTTCTCATCCCCTTTCCCTCTTCTCACCTCCTCACCATATCTTGATCTCCTGCCCCTTTCAGAACAATCTCTATTTCCATTATCATTTTCTTCTATTGCTCTTCATTTATACTTTGGCTTTCTCATGTGAAATAAACCATCTGATATGTAAGATCGTGTGTCTGATGTATTTCACTCCACGTTATCCTTTCAAGGTGCATTCATTTTCCTACATTATGAATTGTATTTACATTTCTTTATGGCAGAGTAGTATTTTACTGTGCATAAACACCACATTTTCTTCATGCATTCATCTGTCAATGGACATATAGGCCACTTCCATGGTTTAGCTATTCTGCATTGTGTTGTAAAGAAGGGTATGCATGTAATATGATACCTTTAGGTCTTGGAAAAAATACCTAGAAAAGGAATAGCTGGGTCAAATGGAATTTCCAATTTCAGCTTTTTGAAGAATCTCTAAAAGTGGTCGTCCTAGTTTATATTCCCATCAACAGTGTGGAAAGGCTCCTTTAGGCATTTTTTGTTCTTTGAATAGTGTGACAAAAGAAATGTGTTCAGTGTGCAAGGCACCTGGATTGGTGTAACTCCTACATGCTGGGAATTATGCTCGATTCACCAAGTTGTCTGAGTCTGAAAGGTGTTGATGTTAGTGGTAGAACAGGGGCCAGCCCGTGGCACATCACAGGCCCTCAGTCTTCTGCGATCCGATATTCCGGACACACCTTCCACATGCACTCTGTAAGTGGTTGATTAATATCTGATTTGGCAGTGAAACCACGAGGGACGGCAGTCAGTTAACATCATAGTAAAAGGGAAACCAGTTTCTCCCACTGCATTTTTTCACTGGGTGAGAAAGTGTCACAATAACTGATGATGTGGTGGCACCTTAGGCTCTCCTGTCACTTACTGACATCGCTCATGTTTGATAAAAGCTGGAAAACAAAATCTCAAAAGTGATACGAATTTCATCTTCAATACTGTGATAAACACTGCATAACTTGATGGGGGTATTAGACATATGTGTTCTTCTGTGCAAAATAGCTTTAAAGGAAGTGGGGCTGTGATATCTATGCAGTTAAAAACATTTTAAACTCTGCAACTAATTTGTGAAAATATTTATGCATCAATAAATATAATTCTCTTCTGTTATGCCTGGAGGTTTTTTATTCAAAGCTGTTATTCCAGTCATTAAAATTTCAGGGATTTGGGAAATTACTAATGTCCACTTTGTGTTATTTTTATTTCTCTCTCTTTCTCTCTCTCTAATATTCTGGATATTCTTCGGCTTCTTATTAGCATATGAGCCAGAGAACTCCAAATAACTATATGTTTAGACTTATTAATTTTCTTCACATGTAGATATCGGCAAAAGGCCATAAGTAATGATTAAAAGGCAAAGAATGCATAGCAATTCTTCTAATAATGCTCCTACTGATCATCTCTCTTCCAAATACAAGACAAGAACTGGCACCAGACGTGAAAGGACAGTTAAATAAAGGTCTTGTTATACCTAGGAATGATGAATGCCAGCTAAGATGTTTTTACTCTGTCTCCACTATCTTAATTAATTATACATTTTCCTCAAGAATAAGCTAATCTACATCTAGCCACCTGTAAGAAAAGACTACACTTTTTTGTTGCTTGTTTTGTTTTGGCACCAGGGATTGAACTCAGGTCCTTGCGCTTGCAAGGCAGGCACCGGAACCACTGAGCTAAATCCCTGGCCAAGACAACACTTTTTCTGTTGGACTTTACTCGCTAATTCCCAGGGTAATTGAGGGATTATTCTAAATTGACAACTTGTGGGATCTTCTTTGCCCACGTTGCCTTCCCTTTTGGTTTGACCAGAGGTTTTGACACAAACACACATCTGCAGGTGTTTCAGAAGGAAATGCCATGTCAGTGACACCACAGTGAGCACTTACGGTCCCCTCCCCAGTCCTAGAAATACTGGTAACCCTCAAATGCTTGCACAGTGGTCCATTAAGTCTGTTTTCCCCTCATTTTCAAATTCTCAGTGGGAAGTCTTGTCTGCTGTGAGCTAATCTATTTTCATAGAAAGAGTAATTTTACCTGTATGCACAATTTTATTAATCCTACTTGAAACTTGCCTATTGGATATTATTTCTCTACTGCACTGTCAGACAATGCAGGGGTGCTCTGTTTCAATGATTTGGCTGCTCAAGTTGAAGCAGCGAGGTGAAAACCCTGGGATCAGGCAGAATTTGTGCTGTGCTGAGGACATAACTCCCGCTGTGTTATGGCTTCGCCCCTGTGTCGTCAGCAGCGTTTCTATTATGCATAAAAATCATTTCAGTGAAAATGTCACTATAGTTGCATTCACATATAACTCGTTGCTTAATCCTCTTGATAGGTAAAATAATGGCAATTTATTGACAATTCATCGGTAACAAATTATTGGTGCATGACTTTAATCAATGGGGAAAAACACCCTAAAACCCAGTAGAAAAATGCATGTGTGATGAAAAATATAACAGGAAATAGAGTTAAATACTAAATGGGGTCTCTAAAATTTACAATGAGATATGTTCAGAAACCATAGTAAATGTTTAGATTTTTAAAATGATTACATTAAAAGACACATTGACATTAATCTTTCTCACAGTACAACCATTTGCCTTAAAGACATGTACCCCCTCATTCTTGCCACTTTCTGAAGCGGTACTGAAAGTCCTCTTTCCTGGGTGTCGTAAATTACACTGCTCTGGCTGCCTCCATGCCTAAGATCAATTAAAAATGTTGAACTCTTAGGATCATTTTAACTTTGAGGGAGAGCCAGAGGTCACAGGGTTCCAGTCCCAGTAAGTCAGGTGGATGAGGACACACAGTAGGTTTGTAAGAACTTGCCTTTCCACTGGATGGCACGCAGCAGCAGCATTCACTGGATTTTCTATCTCCACTCTTTCCCAGTGTCTTGTGAGTCCAGCTTATTTGTACACAGTGATTGATCACTTGGGTGATTGGGTTTTCCTCATCTTTTTAAAGTTAGAAGATTGTAATTGAAAGATATATTATAAATAAAAAAAATATGAGCATATCAGAATTCCCAGTGGGAGGAAGAAGCATTAGATGAAATAGTGATGGGTGTCAAGAATTCAAAAATGATAAATGCTGGTGAGGGTGTGGGGAAAAAGGAACCCTTTTGCACAGTTGGAGGGAATGCAAACTAGTACAACTACTGTGGAAATCAGTGTGGAGATTACACAAAAAATTAGAAATAAAAATTTTGTTTGACCTACCTGTAATCCCTTCGGGGTTCTTTCCCAAAAGCGCTAAAAGAAATCACTATATAGTAACAAGTGCTTTCCCCTGTTTATAGCAGCACAACTCAGAATAGCTAAATTATGGAAGTCACCAAGTGGCCATGTGCTATAATAAAGGATATAGTGTAATATAAATCTACTCATCCAGAAGGATGGATGGATATGAGGCATTTTAGGAAAATGGATGGATCTTCAAAAAACATCATGCTAAGTGAGATACATTGGATCCAGAAGGTCGAATATCATGTAGTCTCTTTTATGAGAAGCCCAAAGTCTAAATAATTAAAAGAGCAAAATAAAAATATTAGATAATAGGAAACAGTGCTGCAGACTATGTGAAAACGACAAGGGGCTCTGTAGTTGGGCTGAGAGTGCAATGAAAGGGAGAAAGAAAAAGTAAAAGGGAACAAGAAGAGTTAAGTGCATATGCCATAGACCCACCAGGTAGGCTTTTTCTATATCGCAAACCTGTACTCACAGAAAAGGGGACAAAAATAAAATTGACAGGAGACAAAAGAAGTATGAAAGCTACAATTTTGGTTCTCTAGATGATACTATGGAAAAGAAAGTGATAATTGTGCATTTCTAAAGCACAACTTAATTAAATGAAATTAAAATGATGAATGAGTATTTCAGGAGTAATATATATCCATATACTCAGATCATATCTATATATGATCTTACATATATCTTACATATTATTCTGAATTACTTAAAGGAATTTGAGATGGGTGTAATTCATTTTAATGATGTCAGAGTAGAGAAGGTAAAGGAATTTGCTTCAGAAACATCCCTAGTTAATTGTGATAATAAGGAATATCTTCGGTAAATCAGACAGATTGATGATCTCATCAAGCAGGATGCTTTATACAAGACTTATTCATAACAGATGTTACATTTAGCCTAGACAGGCTATGAGGCTAACTTGCTTTCTGAAGGCTACAGGAATCTATTAAAAACAAGCTTGGTTAATAGAGGGATAACAGAAAACTAAAAATACTGTTGTAGGGAGTAGCAAGCTTTGAGGTGTAGGAATTACTACGGAAACCCTTTGAAATGAGTCCTGAGCTTTTTGAACCTTCTAAAGTCATCTTTCAATAGTGTTTCATTCTCCATATGCCCAACATGTCTGCTGATACTGAGGTCTAAAGGAACACACATGGATGTGTAATGTTGAGTCTTTGTGATCCATTGTTTTACTCTAATGAAATTATTACCTGGAAGAAATGGTCATTCTGAGGACTTCTCTGTGACATCTAATGCCTCTTGGTCTTTCCTGGACCAGGATGTTTTTTATGTTTTTGACGGTGTTGGTACCTCTCAGTAAATAGGGAGAAAAGCTTATTAAAGGAAACTATGTACTCCCCATGGTGCTTCATGATGGAGAGTCCATGATTTAGTAAAGAATTACCTTCTCTTCACTGCAATTCAAAGACCCAGCCTGCATGTAGTTCCAGATGATTTGGACTATAGGAAGGATATTAATCACTGCTGATCTGATAAGAATACTGAGAATCATGGGACTCTAAGAGAAATGACAGAATTATAGTTGGCAATAAATTTGAAGGAAACTTTGTTTCTGGAAACCTTATAAAATGTTTGGACCATTCAAAGGAGCTCTAAGTCAGTTCATGTGTATATAAGAACCCCAAAACACAGTCAGGATAAGACTTCCAAGAGTGTTGGTATATGCTTGTGAGCATCTGCTCATTTGCTGAGGATGAGAGAATGAAATATATGCAACAGTAATTTATTTTGAACAACAAATCTGAAAGCTATTATGCATCTTAAGAGATTTAGCGGTAAAAATAAAATGCTTAACTAGTTAATCAGATGCTATAAAACACATGAAAAGGACAAAAAAGGTACAATCAAACATTGTAAAAAATATTACAAAATGCACAGCTCATCAGAATAATATTGTTAAATTTTAATATCTAAGAGTAAAATAGGAATGTGATATGTATTATTTAGGTTTTTATGAGAAAAATATGTCTCAACAATGGAAAACTATTCCTCAAAGATGATGTTGTCCTCATTGGTAAATCATTCAAAAGTTAATAACAGCTAATGGTCAGTTTCACTCTCGGTTGTCTACTTAAAGTTGGTACAGATAATTGAAAATCACATGCAACTGCTGCATGCTATCGTCATTAGGGAATGTTGAAGTGTCACTTTTCTGCAGAGGACACATCCTAATCTGATATCAGAGTGTGCTACACTTCCCCTGGACTTGCACATCTCCACCATCATCACTGTCATTTCCACTTAACAATAAAATGGTGCCATGCACAGCCAGGGTAATAGTTGCAGGCTCATCTAACACCAGTTCAGGTGCACAGTCACTTTCTTACATCGGTCACGAGGTCAGATGTACAGTCCTAGGAATAGGGAATAATTAGCATCAGGGAAGGACAAATGATTTAATCCCTGGGATTTCTCAGAAACTCTGAGGAGCTGTCCTGTTGGCCACTGCACTCTGGGTCATCTCCTCGGGGGACCATGAATAGGGATCAGTTCCATGAAGGTGGAACTGATGCGGAGTTTTCCCTGCTCCAACTTCATGGGTCATCCTAAGAGATTTTGATCACTGGGTCAGAACAGCCTACTAAAAGATGCTTTTTTATTTTCATTATATAAGCAGTACTAGAAGATATAGAAAACTGCCTCTCAGTGTATTCCCAAATCACCGGACTGTTAGAACCTTTCCAAATTTGTCAGACCTCTGGATTTTCAAGGGATCCAGGTCATTCTCCTGTGCCATGTTCACATTAACATTTGCTTCATCCTGCTCAGCAGGTCCAATTAGCATGATATCATTAGTGACAGGGAGTATGAAGTTCTATATGCTATCCAGATAATTGAGGTACCGGAAAAGTGTATTTTTCAGAGAGCATGAGAATTGAGATTATCCTGAGGTAAGCAAAGGTAGCTCAATGGCTTTCAAAGTCTAGAGAGCCAAAATGATCTGGTTGTCATTGTTGAAGGAGCTGCAATTAAAGCACAGTGCTAAAGAAATACTGCATGCCATTTGCCAGAGGCTCTTTATCTGACCCAGCAAAATCACACATCTGTAATCACAACTGGGATTAATGTCATCATCCAATTAAATGTTTATTCCTCTTTCTTTAGCCCTCTTGCTGTGTTGAACCAGACCTTCAGGCAGTCATACAGGGCTATTTCAGGAAGTTCCTACACCTCTCATTTCCTTGGCAGTGAATTCTTCTGGCCTTCATGGGTGTAATAGTTCCTTCAATTTACTACCATCAGAATGAAGGTTGAACAGAGCACTTCTATTTTTATCCCCATTAATGTAATAACTCATCCTACAGTTGAGAGAACTAATGTGACGATCCCACATATTATTAAATATATCTGTTCGCACTGCATATTACAAAGTCTGGACAACAACCACTGTATTTACCAAAACCAGACAGCTGACCAGTTTGGCCCATAAACTGACATCTTACAAATGTTTGCCACAACTGTTCTTCAATTCAATCTTACTGATTTAAATAAATCAATTAGTTAACTAATGAACTATCCATGCCGCCATATGTCAGGAGCCATTCTAAATAGTTTTGGAGAAAAATCATTTCACAATTAATTTATGATTAGGCCTAAGTCTTCTTGCCTACAGGCCAGCTGTAATGTGCCAAAACATAACTCCATTTTTGCTTCTGATCACAGCAGAGACCTCAATGGTCCCATGATGCTGTGACACTCAAGGGTGAGATTACATCATATGAAGACATTTTGGTTCCTTGAGAACCTAGTAGTAGGAGAAAAGTTTCACCTGCAGAGGGACAAATTCCTTATCTGCTTAACTCATCCCACTTACAATTGTAAGAACTTTCTTTCTCATCTTACTGTCCTAGTCAACATGAGATCATCAATGACCTAAGATCTTCATCAGCATAAGTTCCTCATGGTCATAAGATTACTGCCTCTCTCCAAGACATCTGATACTTCTTCCAATTATAAGATCCTGTCACTTAAGATTATCATTACCCTCTGAGTCATCTCATATTCCTTATGAATCCTATAAATAGTGGCAAACTCAGAGTGCCTTTTTCTTTGTTGCCCAGAGCAGGCCCCAAACTCAGCTTTATCTCTAAGTCTCATTTCCTATCTTTATTCTTTAATTCACCTTGTGTTTTCATGGATCACAGGAAGCAGGAACCTGTTGCAGGGGTTCTCGTAACATCTCCTTCCCCTATTCCCTACAACCATAGGCTAAGTAGACTAAAGTAAATTCTTACTCTTTGATGAATATATTTATATATTTTTAGGCCTATCACTCTGATATGCTCAGAAGCTACTATATAATACCTTCCCCAGACTCCTTTCCACATGTTTGGAAAATATTCTACAGATTTTTTATTGTCTAGAATGCTTTGTCCTGTAGGAGTCCTTTCCCTTCTCCATCTGGTCTCCTCTGACATTGCTATGGGTGTGGGAGCCCAGGGAGTGAAAGAAAGAGGCCACTGTTCACACTCTGTTCCTTCATTCATTCGCATGTGACAATTTTTTAGATGATTTAGGAGTTACCATTCCTAGTCTTGAGTCTACCTGCTGAGATCTGCATTCCTTGACTCAGTAGCACACTTTCTACCTCAACTTCTCCTTCTTTAGTAGAAGAGTCCCAGATAATCACATGTAATAGTGCTAAGTCTCTGTGACAACTGCAGTTGGGAACTGAATTTGATGTTTAGCCCTGAAGCTATAGAAGTTTGAGGCCACCTTTGAAACTGCCTAATGACTCTGAGTTTTCTGCATTCACCTCAGGCTGAGTGTGCGTTAGTGTCTTCCAATGGACCTGTTTCTCTCTGTATATTCTGCAAGGTGCCTCTGCCTTGGATTACCCTTATTACTCTGGCTACAGCCGCTCAACCACAGTCACTTGTTGTTCAAGTGCCTTGTCTCCCACCTGTCCTTATGATGCCACCATATACTACAACTAATCATGTCCCATTTCCCCTGGGAAGGAGAGCATAGTGCCTTCATGTGAGACATTCAATACCAGAATTTTACTCAGGTCTTTTTTGTGTGGCCAGTCCCAATGATAGCTTCTGAATAAATAAAGTATTTGTGCTCTCAGGAAAGGAATTGAAGAGCTTCAATAGGATTTGATGAAATGATTAATTTATGGTGCTGTTCATTGGCTTATATTGCCAATCAATCTTAGATAATAAAGCCCGAAGTGTTTTCAGCAAGAGAGAAGACATCATGGCGCCAGGTTTAAAAAAGTAAGGCCTTGGAACATTTGCTAACTACAGAAACTAATGGCTGTAGGAGACAGCTGACTAGCAGAGGTTGTGCCTTTGGCAGGGGAATGCAGACAAAGCTGAGATGCAGCTGGCAAAGAAGAGCCAGGGGATCCTGCTTCTTTCTCTTCCTGCTATCTGATGATGATTATGTTATGCATTGAGTGACATCATTCAGAAGACAGAAGACAAAGAAGCCAGGCTAAATGCAACCATTGATGTAGTTTCTGCCACAGAGCGCAGGGGAAAGAGTTTATAGTAGAACCAAAGGGGCAAAGACAGACTATCAACTAGTCTTATATCATGGCTAAAAATTTTATCTTCTACTAGTCTCAATTTCTTTATATGCAAAAAAACTTCCATTATTTACTTAAAGAAGCAGTAATAAATCCTTGCTCCATGTCAGGCATTCACTAATTTATAGTTGCTTAAGTTATTACTTTGAGCTTTATGAAAAACAATAGACAAATAAAAGTATTTAAATAACATTATTTGATGAATAAAATATTTGGAGTATGCAACATGTTTTATATATTCTCTATAGACTAGTATCAAAATATCATATTATTTATATTGAAAACAATAATTTTTAATGATGATGAATTATAGGTGTTCAATAAATAGTAGTTTCTATTTTTATTATTTGGAACTCTACAACAAAAAAATTAAGAAGTCTTTTTCTAGGAGCAGTATTTTCTAATAAGTAAAATGCTTATTATATATACACATATTATCACTAGATAATTCTAACTTATAATCTGTAGAACTTGAAATACGGATTAATTTTAAAGTAATTAAAAAATACAGTCATTGGGACATCCAAAAATCACTATTACTTATTATCAATTGTAGCAAACACTCATGCCATAAAGAAAAAAATCTCATGAATGAACATTTCAATATGAATAGTGAGCAGTGATACACAGGTAACTCCACAATGATTGTCTAAACTGAGCTACACATTTAAAGATAAGAATGTCAAGAATATTTCTTAAGTTCTTTCAGCTTTCCTACTGAACCTGTAGTATTTAGATCTGCTGGACTTGTGTGATCAGTCAGCTATCTTCCTTGTTTTTACCCTTCCATGTGTGTTACTCCCCATGTCTAGGCAGAGTGTCTGCTGTTGCTCTCACACTGAGTCCTCTCAGACTCCTGCTGATATTTGCTCTCCCCATTTGGTCCAATGTGGGTTCAGACGTTCAATTTATCCCAGACATGGACATTCCTAGGTGGAAGGGAAAAAGAGGAAACTTTTACCAAATTATTGCCACTGCTCTTTAGAAGAGCTTCACAAAATTAATTTCTGGTTATCTGAGGCTATTTACAGCTCCAGAAAATTAATCCAGTGGGAAGAGAATTTTTTGAGTCATTTTAGTTGCCTTATGTAATCTATAGGGCTAAGTAAAACCTATGCTCTAGCTCTATCAAAAGTTGAAAGAATTTGAAATTAGTGGACAACGATTTTCCTGGTATTACTATACTCCTGAGAGGAAACTTACCACACAGTCACAGTTCCCAAATATAACCTCATAAGAGGTCTTGTAACCCCACCCACATGGCTTAACTCATAATCTGCCCTGTCATCACTGCTATTTTGAGTCTTGATCTCTACAGGCTCAGAAGGTCTCAGCTCTAATCTTCTCATTGTGATCAAGGTATTCCAATAAATCATCTCTTGACAAGTATGTGCAGACACTGCCCTTATAACTGGGGAATCACACAGAGCCCTCACTTCCTCAAGACCAAAAAGAGAAAGACCACTTCCTCTTGCTGGATAGGGTACATTGGATTGTATGGAAAGGAAGTAGCTGGCTCAGTTTGATTTGGACAGCCCTGTTTTCTTCCAATTCAGGGTTCCATGTGTCCTGAGGAAGGTGGAACAAGAAGTGAAATCCTTTAAGTCACACAGAAAGCAAATTTTGCCTTGCTGCTCTCACTAAGCCAAAGTTCCTCACCCTACCACTTGTTCAGACCTCTTTCCTGCTGACCCTACACCATTTATCCATGGAGAATTCAAACTCTAGTGTCCATCTATCTCTGGCAGAGCAAGAAACAAACTGAAGGCATCTGATTCTTCTGAAGTGTTTGGAATAAAACAAATAGAACAAATTCACAGAGATCCACTAGTTCTTAAGGATATACAATCTAAAGAGGCAATCTGTCAGATTCTGAGGCCAGTTCAAAACCACCTCCAAATCCCATATTTGTGTCAGGGCTGTAGCTTCTTCTATTATTCCTAGTCACATTGCTTCTATTTGTGTCTCACTCCCTTCTCACAAGATGTGCTGACTTCCTGTTGTGTGTGCTAACTTCCTGTTGTGTGTGCTGACTTCCTGTTCCCTCAAATAAGCACCGATGACCATACCTTTGATTTGTAGATGCCCTACAGTCCTCGCATTCCAGCTAGCATTTCAGTGTATTTCTATCATGAACTGTCTTATGAATATGTCTTGCCTCATATTTATGAAGAAAGATTTCTAGCATCTTGTTCTGCCAGCTGCCTCATGGTTCCCTATCTCCCCTCCCATCCTGGTGCTGGCCTGCATGTGACCCAGCTTGCAGTTCAAATGAAATCATCTCTAGGGTGGGAATTAGTACAAAACATGAGTCAAAACAATGAGTGGCTCTTCACAATTGCAGAGCCACGGCAGGCCACTGTGATCAGAACAGCTCGGCCTGTGCTATTTGTTTGCACGCGAAGGCCTTGGTACATCTGCTAGAACTTTGTCACTCTTCTGCTGAACAGGCATCCTGCCAGTTGTCGTCCCTTATCTCTACTTGAATACCTCTCAATTCTGTTTCCATTGCACTCCGGTTACTGCATATTCTTAGACATCACATCTGTCTCTTAACTTTTTAATCTGGTGGTGATATTGTCAATTTTTCTGCTTCATTTTTCGTATTATTTCCTTCAGTTTCTCCACGGATGTTTTGGCATTACATTTCCTCTTCCCTCCATTATGACTTGTGTATATCATTCTCCTATATCTGTCTCTCAGCCCTGAAGTATGAGTTTCTTCTCCAGTGTTTTGCATTTGCTCTTTTGGTCTCTACGCCATGAATTCTTCCACTGTGATTTCATACACAAAAGCCCTGCATGGTTTTCTATGTTCAGATGACACCAATATATTAAATTTTTATACATATTTTCTTAGTTTCTGCAGCAGAACATTTCCGACAATTCAAATCAAATTGCCACCAGTGAATTTTCCACCAAGATAAGGGAGAATTGGACTTTAATATACTTAATATTGAATCATGGTAGAAATCCATCTGTCTGCCTCATTACATAACCCACTTTTCTATTTCTACTACGACAAAGTATTTCTCTAGTCATATTGTGAAAAATCTTTCCACATATTTGAACCTTCATGTACATCTCAATTGACCCTCAAGTCTTTCTAGTTGCCATGCACAAGTAGTTAAGTCATTTAGTCACAGGACTCATTGGTATTACAAGGTTTCATGAAGAATATGTCAAAAGAATTAAGTATTAAACATTTTTTAAAAGGAAATAATTGCCTGAACAGTTAACCTTTCTAATCTCTGTCAATTATCATTCAGAAGCTGGTAGGTTGCTCTGATGAATCCACTCAAAGATTGCTGATTACCAAGTTGTTTATTTTTTCCATCCCTGCTTGTTTTTTTCTGTATAGACAATGCTGTATACATAATTATATGGGTAAAAAAGGATATGTCATCATAAAATGGAAACTTGCAATGGAGGAAATGAAAGTACTTAAGAGAGAATATCCAGCAATACCCTCAATGAAAACTAAAGTAACAGTATATATACAGGAACAACTTTTTTTTCCTCTTGAAATGATGAAGGAACCTAGAAATCCTATACATGCCTGTAATCCCAGCACTTGGTAAGCTGAGTCAGAAAGATCGTGAATTTGAGGCTAGCCTAGACTCCATAGGCAGACCCCATCATAAAGATTGTTAGATACATAGACAGATAGATAGATAGATAGATAGATAGATAGATAGATAGACACAGAAAAATACAAGAATGCCATGGACCCTTCACACAGAAAATTTCAGACCAAAAAGAAATGCCAGTATCAATGTATGAATGACTGGAATCAGGATGAAAAAACATACATGATAAATGTTACATAAACAGGGTAACACAACTACGAAACTAATGCAGAAGAGAGTAGAACAGGAGACAGACAATGAATACATTTTCAAAATTTTTGAAACTGGTAAGAGAGAAATGTTGTATCTCTCCTACCACCAGTGACTTGGGAAAGTCCCTATTTTGACAAATGGTAGATTTAAGGAAAGGGAGATTTCTTATTAGTTTAATTAACCACAACTTATTTTCACCCTGTCCATCTCTTTCATTTATATTGGCCTCAAGTGAACTACTAAGAATGAGAGGCTCAAACAACTCCTTTTCCAACATCAGAAAGTTTCTCTTTCAGCAAACCAATCCCTCTCTTATTCAAAATGCATGGCACATCCCACCAACTGGAAATAAGATATTTTTGTGTTCTTCATTTGTTTTCTCTATACTTTCTTTCCTAGAGCCATTTTCTACAAAACTTGACACGGTATCAGGTTTAAGTCAAGCTAGACCTTATCAGAATGAAGACTTTATTCATGATTCTGTCAGTAGTGACTTTCCAATGAGCAGGTTTTTTCTGCACTGTTAGCCATAATCAGTTCCTACCTCCTCAGCTCTGGCATTGCACTGAGATTGGGTATGTCTCTATTTTTGTCTCCAAAGATTTGCTTTGTTCATTTGCCATGTGGTTGAATGGCTGTAGTTCCATCTTTTGTTATTTTCTGGTCTTGGGCAAATGTCTTCATTTTCCTGGGTCCTAGTTTCAACATTTCCTAAAGCTTCCCACCTTACCCTTTCATGAAAGCAAAATGCTTCAACCAGATCTACAAGGGACCAAAGTTCCTTTCTTCTAAGTCTTTAATTTCTTCCTCACTTGGGTCATTCAGCCAGCTCAGGCACAATGGCCTCTTGACTGTTCCTTGGACAGATCGTGCGTAACCTGCCTGAGGCCTACCCCGTTTGTTCCCCACTGCCTCTGTTAGCCAGTTGCCACAGCAGACTAACTGCCCTGTATAGTCTCTGCTCTGCACTCTCCTGTCAAGGAGCCTCTCCTCACCATCTTCATTATCATTTCTCTCCCACTCAACCTTTGCGATCCCTGTTCCATTCCCCCTGCCTTAGATTATTTTCCTTTTTCACAACATTAACATTATTCTTCATATTCTATACGTATCCAGTTGAAGATCATTGAGTCCTAGCTGTATACTTATTGATATTTCTAAAAATAAATATTTTACTCACAGTTGTGCAGAAATAAAGCAAGAAAACTGATGCACATTTCTTAATAAATGGAAGTTGATTAAGTGTTATTTAATGTAGGTCCTCATACTTGAACAAATGTTATAAAGCTGGCGAACATGGACTATGTGTCAGCTGCCTCCTTTCTTTAGTTATTTCAACATAGGTGAGATAGTTAAGTGTTTGCTATTTTGGAAAAATGAAAGAGAAAGAACTGCACTGCATAATCAAAGCGTGTGGTGAATTCTTAAATTACAAAAGCTATCATTGTAAATGACACATTCCAATTAATGCCCCTCAGTGTAGCCCCCCTGGCTTGGACTACTCTTATCCAAACATTCTTGCCACTTTCTGAGAATTTCTGTAAGTCTTTCCCGAGTGTCTTCAGTGGTGCTGTTGCCATCACAGCTGACTTGATGCCCTGAATGGTTTCAATAAATTTAACTTTCATCGTCACTGCAACTTTGGGGGAAGAAGTTGAGGTTGGACTCAGATTCATGGAGGTGAATGAGAACCCAGTGTCAAGGATTTTGTTGTTGTTGTTTTGTTTGTGGTACCAGGAGTCGAACTCAGGGCCAACCAGTTGCCAGGCAGGCACTATACCACTGAGCTATGTCCTTGGCCCTCCAGTTTTTATTTGACAGAAATTGCAGTGAAACTTTTGAATAGATTGAGAACATCAAGATAGGCCCCAATAGAAAGCTCATGGGAGCAGTCATCCAAAACTGCTTCCTGAAGTGGGCAAATGCTGTATGTTCCAAAAGAAAGGCTTATTAGTGACAGTGTCTTTTATAATCTTAAATTTTAATACATTTTTAAAATTTTATTTAAACTTTGCTCTATTTTCTTATCACCTCTTGTGGCATCTATTCCCAAGGTTTCAAAAGTGACCAGGAAGATAAAACAGAGGTCATTTTTATTTTTCTTTACTTTGTGATGTATTCATTCTTCTTTTTTTTTTTTTTTTTTAAGAATAGGATGACTTCATGTAACTGTCCTACCTTTCTCTTGTATTTTAGTTTATAGGCAAATTTAGAGACTGAGAATTGTTCATGGTTCTCTGGGAAAAAATGTGACTGTGGAGAGACTGGAAACTCAGGAAGGAGTTTATATGAAAAAGTAAGGAAGGTGGTTGGACAACCTACATGGCCATGTGACCAGTTCTGCCCCCCGCCAGACAAGGATTCATCTAAAACAGAAAATCATAGACCAATCTCTAAGGAATATAGATAGAAAACTTCTCAACAAAATACTGGTAAAAAGAATGCAACAAACAACCAAAAAGATCATACATCATTTTCAAATAGGTTTCATCTCAAGGATGCAAGAGTGGCTCAATATATCCAAATCAATAAATGTAATATATCATATAAACAGAACCAAGGACAAAAATCATATTATCATTCCAATGGATGCAGAAAAAGCCTTTTACAAAATCCAACATAGTTTTCATGATAAAATCACTGAAGAACATGGGTCTAGAATTACCTTATCTCAATCTGATAAAAGCCATTTATCACAAACCTACTGCCAACATCATATGAACTGGGGAAAAACTGACAGCTTCCCCTCCACTATCAGAAACAAGACAAAGATGTCCACTATTCAATATAGTACTTGAAACATTTGCAAGAGGAATTAGGCAAAGAGAAATAAAAGTTAAACAGATAGGAAAAGAAGACATCAAATTGTCAATCTGAAGACAACATGATTCTCTGAATAGCACATCAAAAAATTTCACCCGGACCAAGGATTTAGCTTAGTGGCGCCACTGCCTGCCTTGCAAGCACAAGGACCTGAGTGTGATCCCTGGTACCAAAACAAAACAATTCCAGCCAAAACTCCTAGAATTAATAACCCAATTTAGCATTGCAAGATACAAAATCAACACAAAAAATAAATAACATTCTTGTATACTAATAATGAAACCACTGAGAAAGAAATTAAGAAAAATACCTTGCAATAGCACTGAGAAAAAATCAAATACTTAAGAATTAGCCTAAATAATGAACTAAAAACCTCTGCAATGAATACTACAGCACTCTGCAAAAGGAGATTGATGAGTACATCAGAAAATGGAAGGATAGCCCCTGTTCTTGGGTAAGTAGAGCCAATATGATCAAATTGGCCATACTTCCAAAATTAATAAATAGATTTAATGAAATCCCAACTAAAGTCCCTATGACATTTTTTACAGAATTAGAGAAAACAGTGCTGAAATTCATATAGAGCCAGAAGAGAATCAGAACAGCCAAAGCAATCCTGGGTTAAAACAGCAAATCAGAAGGCATCGTTGTCCAAATTGAAGTTATATTACAAAGCTACTGTGATAAAACCGCATGTTACTAGAAAATAAGAAAGAAAGAAAGGTGGGGGGAGAAAGAAAGAAAGAAAGAGAGAAAGAGAGAGATCAATGAAACAGAGAATGCAGAAAAACTCCCAAGCACATTCTACTATTTGATGTTTGACAAAGCAGTCAAAAACATACCCTAAAGAGAAAATAGCCTCCTCATGAAACCACGTTGTGAATACTGCCTATGCACAACAGAAGACTGACTCTAGACCCATGGCATTTGCCAAGTGCTAGCCAAAAATCAAAACAGTTCAAAGGCCTAAATGTCAAAATAGAAACAAATTCACGGATGACAAAATAGGTAAGATTCTTGAAATCATGGGGGTAGGCATGGACTTTTTGAATTGAACCCCGGTTACACAGGGAATAATACTAAGAATACACAAGTGGAATCCAATCAAATTAAAAAGCTTCAGCACAGCCGAAGAAACAAATGCTAGAGTGAAGATACAATCTACAGAAGAGGGAAAATCTTTGCAAGCTATTCCTCAGATAGAAAAAAAATGCATAAAATACATAAAGAACTCAAAAAAATTTGTCCCAGGAAAATAAAAGACACAATAAAAATGGGGCTAGAGAAATGAAGAGAGACTTTACAGAGGAAGCAGTACAAATAGCCAATAAATACATGAAGATAATGTTCAAAGTGGCTGGCCATTGGAACAAGGTAAATTCAAAAAAGCACTGAGATTTTAAAGAATGGCCATCACTAAGAAATCACATAATAACAAGTACTGGAGGGGCTGTGGGGGAGAAGAAATCCTTCAAAAGTGTTAGTGTGAAAGTAAACTAGTACTATGGAAATCAGTCCAAAGATTCCTCAAAAATTTGAAACTAGAAATTCCATCTGACCTTGCTTTTCCCTTCTAGATATTTTCCCAAAACTGTTAAAGTCATCATGTTACAGTGACCCATGCCTACCCATGTTGACAGCAGCAAAACTCAGCATAGATAAAACTTGCAAAAGGCTTATGTGTCCATCAACAGATGAATGAATAAAGAAAGTGTGGTAATCATACTCAAAGAAAGACAAATTCAAGTCATTTGTACAAAAATGGATGCTTCTTGGGACCATATATTAAGTGAAACACAGCTACACAAGAGAAATGCAAAAGATGAAGAGCAAAATAAAAGATGGACAATAGAAAGTCTGAAAGTACATTATCTCCAAAGTGGGAGAGGATCTAGAGATGGAGGGACAGGGGAAGAAGGGGAGGAAAAGGGGTTGAAAAGAGGAACGAAGAGGTGCTGCATACATGAACCTGCTCCGCACAAGCAACATAAATGTTACATACTGCAAAGATGAATGAATGAAGGAAGGGAATGAAGGGGTGGCTGGAGAGGGAAGGAGGGAGGGGTAAGGGGATGAAGAAAGGAATCAAGATGTGTTATGTACATGTACCAACTGCCTACAAGGAATCTAAACATGATTAGTGCAAAAGTATACTTAAAACTTCACAAGAAAATTTCTGACCCTGTACATATGAGAGAATCAGTTCCACCAGAACAAAGGAATTGGGGTTTGGCATCAAATCCACCCTGGAAAACAAAGGTAAGGCACTTTCATTGTTGCTTAGCGGTTAGGTTGTTCTATACTTGCCATTGTTCTCTTGTTGCACTGAAAAATAGAGCATATAGACATAGCATTTGAAAAATCATTTGCAGAAATACACTTTCAAAATTTAATACAATATTCTCTGTAAATACTATTTCAAAGCTAAGTCAGTAGTGTAGACAGTCTGGGCCTGTGTAGTTCTGCAACTGTATTTAACTTATTCTGGATAAGGAGATGTGAGGTAAAGACTTTGAAGACACCAAACAACTCTACCTAGTGATTGGCTAACTAGATGGTGTTAGCAAAGAATAAGGAAGAAAAGAAATAGGAATTATGGGCAGCTATGTTAGGCCCATTTTTATGTTGGGAGCATATAAACAGGTGGCCACACACAATTAATTTTGTTTATATTTTCCCAGTTCTACAAACCAATTTATAGTGCTGCATATTCTGATATTCTGCTCAGCTCCAAATTCCTCTCAAGATTGTTTCCCACATCATAATTATTTTTATAATCTATTTTAGACATTTTTTTACCCTTAAATCATGCTTGCACGGAGATGTAATATAAGTGAAAAATGGTAGAATATAAAGCATAGGAAACATAAAAATTACTACCTTTCAAGGCTTTGAAGAAGAAAATGATTAATTGGATGTTGATCTTATCACAAAGTAAATGCTAACTATCTTTACTTTAAAAAATGTACACACTGGATATGGAAATAAATTTTGATTACAAATGCTTTTCATTAAAATGTTGTTTTAAACAAATGACCTCTACAAATCTTTACGTTCCTATATTTATTTCAAACACCATCTAGAAAGGATTCCATTTCTCTGCTACAAGTGTTTGTCTTAAAATTTTTATGCAACTACAATCAAGACTATGAGTGAACACTTTGCTTATGAAATAGAAAAAAATAGCATTAACGTCATGCTATGACATCATAAAACACTGCAGGGTGTATTCCCACCTGTCTACTTTTGAACGTTTGAAGTTCTATGAACACTGATTCGAGCAATAAGTCCTGAATCTCAGTTCGTGGCTAAATAACTCAGAGCTTTGATAAGTTTATTCTCCCGGTACAAGTCTATTAAAGGTAATATGCATCGAGGCTATTTTCTTGAATGTAAGGGTCCAGCATTCCTTCATTCAAAGAAAAGAAGGAACTGACTTTTAAGTAATGGTTTTGTTTCTGAGGTGAGAATCTGCAAACAGTTCATGGTAACTCAGGCGGCCCTATTTCAGTGATCTACTCATAATGGTCCTGAGTAGTGTTCCTCTCCGCATGGAGTCCCCTCGTGTGGTTCAGTATCAGCGTGAGGAGCATTGTCACACCTGGAATCCCAGAAACCCACCCTAGTCCACTGTGGAACTTACCACGGAGGCAGCAAATTCTTCCAGACTCTAAGTTTTCTCTGATACAGGCAGAAGACACCACGTAACCTTCGACTCACAAAGGACCTGTTCCATGTGTCTTCAGGGACTCTCCACAGAAGGGCAGTCCCAATGCTACCAGTTATCAAGCTGCTGCCGGAGAAACACAGAGCAATGCCCCTGTGTGGAGGGCATTAGAACTAGAGTCAAACGAGAAATAATTACAAACAATAGCAAAAGTGCTATGTCCTAAAACGCAATGCCACTTACTTGAAGCACCAGTTGAACTTTAATACTAAATGCAATCAATAAAATTTTTGAAAAGAAGTACCTCCGAGTTCAGGGTGTTTGTACATTTTTATTAGCAGATTTATTTTCCTCTTCACACCTACCACTTATAAGGACAACAAGGATGAAAATATCAAGCACGTTGCTTTTCCGACGATTTTAAATTTTTGAATTATTCAGAGCGACAAAAATGCAAAAAGCATAGCCAACAATACAACATTGTTAATTAAAAACCAGTAACTTTCCAGAGGGCATTAGTCACACCGCATGTTCTCTTTGGAAACAGTTTACTCATATCGTAAGCTGAAAACATAAAACTGATTAACTATGCTTGTTATTATGTGTTAATTCAGCCATGCATCACTAACTTCATCACATAAATAAGAAATCACATTTATTTGCTATCACTACAGAAAAGTCCTCTACTATGGGATCGTTTCCTTAAACCCACGAAGAGTACTTTTCCTAATCTTGGGTCGTGGCAGCCGAGGTGACTTCCCTTTCTTTTTTACTAAGCTTTCGTATAAGCTATCAAACATTATAGCCTTTACCTTAGGCGTGCTTCATCAAATGTGTTCACCTGTCTCCATCTGGCTCTTGACTTACGCAGGATGCTGTGAGTTAACCGCAGTTCTGGTCCCTCTGACGGATCTGCAAGCCTCAAGCCGGCGCGGAGAGGGCTGGGCAGGCACAAAAGGCTTCAAATAGCAGCGCGCCTCTCTGCAGTGCCATAGCCGCAGAATGTATACGTGCGCGCCGCCAGCAGTCTGGAACTTGACACCGTGTTACGCAAGCATAGGAAATGCTGAAATGTGTCTTTCTGTGAACAACAAAAAGGCAGCAAACGGCAGATAGCAATGAGGTCGCTGCAATGTCACCCTCAGTGCAGCTGAGTCTTGAGTCCTGCTTTCAGGCATCATTAGGTGCTGATGTTTTCTTTTCTATGTATGTACACGTGTACACTCTGGAGTATACCTATCTGTACATATATCTGTACATATGTTCCATATATGTATAGATATGTGCATATGCATATATTTATATAACATTATAAGCATATTTTTTCTGCCAAATCAATGCCTTTTGACTTGTCAAGAGAGAAATGTGTCTATTGTCCTGCACACATTTGCTCTGAGTTTGATGATTCCGCTGACAAGAATAATTGCTTGCCACCTACTGTTTCTGGAAGCAAAATGTGGAGGTCAGGAAAAACAAGCGCCAGTTCCAGGGGTTTTGTTGACTTGTTTCTTTCCTGTCTTTGTAGCCTAACCACTGAACTTTTCCAATGTGTCACGAGCTGCCAGCCACCACCTCTCCTGCCAAGGCTGACTGACACACTCCTGCATGCACACCGCCAGCTCACTGTGCCCTGTCCAGGCACACGATGAGGACCTGCATTATCAGAAAATAAAACACAGTATGTTTCTCCAGGATCATAGCAATCACCGGCCCCACTGTGCAACAGTGCTTTGTGCTCAATAGAAAGCTGTCAGATTTATCTGCAAATTAATTTTATTCTTTATGTGCTTACAATATTCATTTAATAGGTGATAACTCTGAATAAGCCTAACTACGCTTAGTTCCTGAAATGTTTGGTTTTGGTCAGTTCTTTGTATTTACCTCTTACATTTTAGAAAGTGTGATTATTGCAGTCATTTTCCTGTTAACTATCAACACTTTAATTGAGAAATATTGTAAATCAAACGTTTGCAAATATCTCTAAGTTTTTGTCATAGAACACAGATGATTAAAAGCCCTTCTTTGGAACATAGTGGTTTTGTACCTTGGGGCATAGTTAATAAACATCAATTATTCCTAAAACATAAACTGAATTAGACAAAACAAATTTGAAATATATTGAAATACAAAGAAAGAGTTCTCTTCAGAAGAAATTTGAGTTTTATTAAAATTTTCAAAACATCTACAAAATATTTAGAGGGATGTGTTACATAATTACAATTACATAAATAATTTCAGTAAATTACCTTCACCTGCACTGTGAGTTCAATATGATCATTCTGAGGATCTAGTCACTGAGATTTTTTAATTGTCATTTTGTATATTCTTATATTCTCTGATACATTGAAAGGAGATTAAACTTAACCAAGCCAGGATAAATCACATAACTCATAGCTACAATAAAGTAGGGAAAATATTCAGTTATAGTGAAAACTAATAACAGAGCGATAATTATTTTATTATTACAAAGACCTTTCTGAAATATAGTTCTGTTTCCTTACAGGGAGACTTAAGTTATAATTTGAAAATTACTTTGATTTTTGAATTGTTGTAGGTGCTACTCTTAATAGTCAAGTGTTTTACAATTGAACAAAAAAGGAAACTAAAAACTGCATTAAGTGATCTGCATAAGGTTTGAAATCATTTCTTCTCAGCATCAGGGAGATTTTCTCAGCAACCCAAGTCAGCCCATCCAGTATGCATTACTTAATTCATATGAAAGGCCTTTCTGATAAGAAAATATGGTAAGAGTTCTGACTCTAGAAACATAATGGTGGAAAGTTCCAGTCAACTCCAACCTTCAGTTTTCTCCCTTTGTGTACCAAGAAATGGTATGACTCTCCAAGTCATAATGGGAGGTATACGTGTTCAGATGATGAGGGAACAGCTACCTTTGATTGTGGGGTATATGTAAATAAAAACCCACATTCACAGTTCACAAACTGGAGTTCTTTACCACATGGAAGTAAAAAAAAAAAAAAAAAAAAAAAAAAAGAGAATGAGGCACACCAAACTAACAGCTTGGTTAAATCAGCTACTTCCTTTATCGTCATTTGTTCAGCATTTTACCACCCAAAGATAGACAGTGTTATAGTCAGCATTTGCAAGGGAATCGATTTAACACAAGTGACATAAATTTATAGGCTTATTTTATAATATTTACCTGAAATATCAAATGTAGAAGAGTGCAAGAGATTAGTCAGTGCACCAGAGACCTGAAGAATTCAGCTGTGGGCCTGGCGCTCATGGTGATGTCTCATGCGAGTCCGTATCAAGGATCTAATCCAGAAAGGCCCAAGGGTCAGTGGAGGAAGCTAGAAAGTCTGCGCCATGGGGTGAAGGGTCTGTGCCACCAGGTGAGGGATCTGCACTGGAGCCAGGACACGACACTCAGAAGGAGGACCAGAGCTCCCTGAAGAGAACAGCAGCCACCCCAAGGACACAAGCTCCCCCGTGGTGGGGACAGCTAAGTTCATACAGGAACCCCAGCCACAATAAAGCTCCTCCTGGGAAATCAGCAGCTTGCAATCTTCCTGGATCCTCCTTTTGTGCATTGGCAATAGTCCTCAGGTGGGCCTTCTACGCCCAGAACCACTCTGACTCAGGTCACCTGGACGCTCATTGGCGATTCATTAATGTAGTACAGATGCCATCTTCAAATGAGAATATTTCCTGTGTCCACTATTTCATATCATTCACATTCTCCCCTGAATTACAGCAGCTTTGACAGTGGTTCCTGCACCACCGTGCTGCTTGCAGTTTGTGATAGATGAGACTCCCTTTGCACCTCCTTGCAGTTTGAATCCATAGCTCTGCCCTATGTAGAACTAGCCACCAATTAAAAAACCGAGATATGTTTGCTGTCGTTGTTGTTGTGAATCAGATGATTGGGCTTATTGAAAATGTCCCTGCTCTTTGTATCCATGGTTGAAGAATAAGCAACTTGCTAAGAGAATTGAACAATAAAGTGAAACAAAATGAACACAGAAACGATTAGGCTTTCTCAATACAGTTAAGTTGACAAGCACTTCACTCTGAGAGATCGACTTTTCAGGATGGAGTTTGTCTGTGAGTGCAATTCCAAAGTTGACTTTGATTTGGGGTCAGCCACTGAGAATATCCAACTCTTATTTCACTACATTTGAATCTTGCTGTCATTTCTCCTGTGATGGGACAGAACCAAGTCTGCACAGATCCTCTGGTGGTAATGCTTCTGAATTTGTTCTACCAAAACCTTTCTTCATCCCGTAGCATCCCCCTTTCTGTGGGCAGACACCGAGCTCCTACCTCGGAGTGGTGTTGTGCTTTGTAACAATCTCCGTTCTTTTCCAGAAGCGTTCTCACGGCTCTCCCATATTTGATCCTCTTTTCTCTGACATCTCTTCTGAGTTCCCCTCTGTTACCCAGGTTTCCATCCACTACCCATCTGGCTTTTGACAAGCAGTCAATGAATTCATTCTGAGCCTCTAATGGTCTGCCCCATGTCCCTGGCTTGACCTTGGATCCTTGTATGTATATTTACAGTTAAGGAGACTCCTGTCTTCATTGAAGCCCGTTTTAGACCTTGAAACCTCACAGAAAAGGACTAATCTCACCAATACCCTTCATTGCTCTTCTCTTGTGTGAGCTCTCGGAATGCCTGATATTTGCCCATTAAGCAAGGCTGAACCACATCTGTAAAAAAATACTGATGGTATCACCCTGACCAATTAAGCTGCAATAAATTTAGAGAAAATGGACAATTCAGTTATTGCACAGCATTTATCAAGAATCCACTATGCGTCAGACACTGTACTGTTGTCTGTTCTAGAGTGAGCATGTTTTATGCTAGAGAAACAGTTCTGCGACCTTTTTCTTCATGTGCTGCTATAATTATGTGGTTGCAGAGTACAAAGACCTTAGAAATTTCAAAGCCTGATTGTTTTATTAGTCAGAGGAAATAAGATTTTGTCATCTGTTAACTGACCTTTATAGCAATAAATTCCATGAGTGAATAAATTGTTCTTTTTCTTTTCATTCTGTATTGCATTGGCAGAAAGAGAATATGGAATAGAAAAGAATTCCATCTCAGAATTTGATATCAGGCACTTTCATTTTTGATGGAGTATGCCTGTAACACCAGCATTTTGGGAGGCTGATGCAGGAAGATTGTAAGTTTGATTCCAGCCTAGGAAACCTAACAATTTAGCAAGACCATGACTTAAAATAAACAGTTTAAGTGTAGCTCAGTACAAAGGCCCTGTGTTCAATGCCCAGTACCACAAAAGCAAAAAAAAAAAAAAAAAAAAAAAAAAAAAAAAAAAAATGTAGATCTGGATATCCCAATATTGTTTAACATAGATTGGCACATTTTTCCTACAAAATTATTTTGTAGCCTAAGCAGAGAATTTTACTCTCCTCATTTGGATATCAGGGAATTACATATTCAGTAAACTTTAATTTAAGAGGCGTTGTTGGGAGGCAAGCTCCTGGCCTCTGGTGTCCAAGCAGAAAATCCTACTGTGCTCTAATAATAACAAAAGAACAATAGAAGACAAAGTTATGTAAGAAAAATATGAACGGTCTAGACAGTCCTCCTGAGAATACTGAAAATTGCTTATGAATAACAGAAACCATTAGAGATTTTGAATGGAGAAAGTTGAAACGGAGGGCACCTTAAAGACGACAACTATGATACATAGTGAGTTCCAGGTCAATCTCAACTACATAGTAAGACTCTGTCTCAAAAAACAGAGAAACAAACAAACAAAACAAAACAAAAAAACGACAACTATGAGAGGTTGTGTTGTTTCAGTTTCACAGTGTTATTGTCAAGGCCTAAGATTATGTCACATGGCCAAGTCTCACAGGCCTGGAATACTCAAAATTCAAACCTAGGTTGTGCAACGCATGAGTGCCTTCTTCCCTAAAGCTTAAGATGAGGGAGGCAGAGAAGACAAAAGATTGAAGTGGGAGAGAAATAGACGGATATTTAGAAAGAGAGGTTCATGGAGTTAATACACATGGGCTCATGGTGTAGAAAGAAGAAAAACCTTCAAAGATAATTCCATGTTTTGAAACTTGGAAAATGCACTGCTGCTATAAACGGGAAGGTAAATTAGCACCATGAAAACAAGTCTGAAATGAAAAAGCAATCCTGTGCAATGAGATTTTAAATTATTTAAAGGCATAATTCAAAGTACCACGTTAACTGAAGATGCTTACTAAATTAGAAGCAGCTAACATCTATATATGATACATCTCCTTTTTCAAATTTACCAAATGCTTCCAATGAATTATTGTGTTTGTTTTGTACGACCTCATTAAATGGACTCCACTGGAAGAGATGAAAAATTAAGGCTTCTAGAAGATAGAAAACTTGTTAAATATTATACAGTGACGGCATGAGGAAGAAGTTGGGACATGGATTTATGTTTTCTGATTCCAAATCCAGGACACCGAGAGGTTGTCAGGAAGTGATAAATAGTATAAGCACTTTTAACTTCCTTGAGTCAAATAGAATACACATAAATTCCAAACTAAATAGAACTAGTTATCAATGCATTGAAGTGCAGCGAGGAAGACTCCGGTAAGCTCCAGGCAAGAATTGCAGTCCAGCGAAGATATAAATGCCTCAGCAAGGCACAGGTGGAAAGCCCTCACATTCTCACTTATACATAAGGAAAGCCACTCTCTGCCCTGGCGAGATGGCCCGCCACGTGTGTGAAGCTTGGAAAGGTATTCTCGTGACCTGGGACACTCCGTCCGGTAGTCTATGCATGTAACTCTACCGAGGATATTTGATTACAGTCTTCACCATTAGCCTCATTTAAAAAATAAAAGAAGCTCTTGAACACTGAACACAGTAGCTAGTCCAGCTGCAAAATGCATAGGGGCCTCTTTTCCATAGGTTTCCACTCGATACAGAGTTGGAAGTTTCCCTGACCCTGCAAGTCCTTACTCCCATTGCTTCCTTCCTGACGTTTTTAAAGTTTGGTAATTCATAAGACCAGCAACACCATATCCTGTGAAATACTCTTAGTAATATTTTTCTGTCGTTCACAGAAAAGCACATGTGTGTTTTGTGCGTGTGAGTGTGTGTACCACTACCACAATGAAATAAGCGTCTGGTTAGGATAGTAAGCACTGCCATTGAGTGTTTTCATAAGAAGCTCTGTAACATTAATTTCTGGTGTAACGACTGACAGATTAAATTCGTTTAAAAATATCTTAGCAATTGCACTTACCAATGAATTATGCACATTAATTATGACTGTTTAAGTTCTAGGGGGTTTCTTTTTAAATTTTGAAATGAAACAGAGAAAGCAAGTGATAGTTTGAAACTCAAACCAATTGATCTCAGGAGACAACTCTGTAATTTGATCAATCTTTCACCGAGTCTAGTCAAATGAAAGAAGAGAAACAGAATATTATGAAGTCTTTATTGGTACTTTGAACTGCTGATTGCATTATTTGGCTTTCTCTTGCCTGAGAAACAATACCCAATACCCACTACTAAAAGGCAGAAAAGTGTAACTTGGCAAATGGTTTCAGGAGAATCAGTCCATGGCTTCAATGGCCAGAAGGATGTGGTGAGCAAAGCTGCTTTATTCATGGCAGCTGGGGAGGTAAAGAAGGGAAGCAGAAAGCAGAACCAGAGTGGAAAGAACAAGCGACCAGATGTATGATCCCCAGTCATATCTCCGTATCCCTCCCAGACACACCAAGAGCATCCTTTACTAATCCCCTAGGAAGCTTCTGAGCCATCAAAGAGCTTGACCACCACTCTAATGGTCGGAAGAGATCATCACTTAAGACAACAAGGTCATGAGTCTTCAGATACTTTATAGTAACTGTTAGCGATTGAGCTGAAAGGACTATCGCAGGAGAGGAATATAGTCTTAAAGAAGAAAGAAAACAGACCAAAACCATTTCTATAAATCCTCAGTCACACCACCTATCACAGATGACTGAATGAATTGTCCTTTGGAAGAAAACAACAAAACTGAAGAGGATAACGAGTGAAGAAAGAGGAAAGCAGTTGCAGAATCCCATGCGTTAGCTGTCCCTAATAACTCAAATTTATTTAAGACATTTTTTCTCACTAGAACCCCAGAAAACCACTACACAGAGCAGAGAAAACTCATTAGTTCCAAAATGAATTGATTTTGACTTCTGGCATCTACACAGGGACAGACATCATGACAAGTGTGCGATATTTAACTCTGACATATTTCTCAACTTTGGAAACAATGTTTCCATTTTATTGACTAGAAAATTAAGGAGATCATAGAAATCATGCTCATGGATGAAACTACAGAAGGGGAGAATGAAAAGAATAGATAGAAGCCAGTTCATGCATTATGTGCTGCAGGCCCATGGCTGGTGGTGAGATAAAGGTGGAGTGGAGGCATTCCAATCAGCAAAGTCTGAAATCAAGCATCATGCCCATGCTGTCCTAGTCCCTCGAGGTCTCCCAGGAATAAACACAGGGGCTTTATGAAAGTGACAGGGATACCTCAGTTGTTTGACTTTATAGTTACCGACTGTAGTATCAATTTACACAACATGTACAAGTAGGTATGATATCTTCTTAAAATTCTTATCTGCTAACCAAAAGAGATTGCATGTAAAAGAAAAAGACTTAATCAACTAGTCAAAGTGTGTAAATATCTGCCCCCAAATTTAACGGGGTCAGAATTTATACAGTATTTTTGTTCAAATTATACTTCTGTATTCCATAGGCAGGTAGTTCCTTTTTATCCATGATTTTAATTAATGTTCCATGTAACCATTTATTAGATAAATCAACATCAATGTGCCTTAGTTTAGTCAGTTATTCAACAGATAAATTCTTTCACCACTTAAATATTTTAAACAAAATAATACATGTAAAATTTTCTTATAGAAATTTCTTAAAAACTTTATTGAGTTTCAAATGTGTGCATTTTTAAACATTTGATAATTTTCCCAAGTTTCACTAAAGAACCAACTTAAACTTCAGTGTTATATGTGACAGTGATTTCACCCCCCAGATTTGTAAATAATGAATAATGTATTTTAAATCCTTATTTAATAGGCAGATGTGTTTTGGTACATGTTTTCACTTATGATTTTGTTTATTTGTCTGTAATTTCTTTTCTGGAATTTGGCCACTGGCTTCCTATTTCTCCTCAGAAATGGGTAGCTGCACAGATTTCTACTGACATATTAGATTTATTAGTAGTAGGAGATATTTATGTAATAAATATTAGTAGATCATATGCTTGAGATCATTTATTTGTCAATAGTCATGGTTTTTGAAAATTCATACACAGTGGTCAAATTAGTTAATTTTTCCCTATTACTCATGCCTCACTTCTTGGATACCAACAGCACATATCCACCCCTATTTCCTTTCAGGGATTTTGTTTCCATTTTTATATTTTAATGTTTAATTCACATAGGTTTTATTTAGTGTGCTTTGTGAGGTGGGGATTCAGCTTTATTTTCCTTCTCTACACTGTTAGCCAATTGGCTCAGTGTTGTATGTTAAATACTTTATCCTTTTCATCCTTGATAAAAAATGTCATCTTTACCTCGCTGCCTTCAAGTTTGTGTACAGCATGTATTTGGCATGAATATAGCTTTTTTTTCCCCAAAGCTATTTATGGATCTGACATCTTAACCACAGTGAAGGCAGGAAGACATCTGGCACGGGCATTTTTGAGCAGTGTCATGAGCTACAGCAGGAAGAGGCTGAAAATCCATGACAGGAAGTAGCAGAGGAATGACAGGAAGTACCTCAGGCATTAACAGTGAAGAGCAACAAGAAAAAGTCTCCCTTCTATGGAACAAATGGTAAAAAGAAAATCTACAGAAGAGAGGCATGTCAGGAGGAAAAAAATCACAACAAGAACATGAGATGATGTTTGTGTTTGTGGCTTTGTCTTTGACACCATGACTGGGAAAAGCGCATGGTGTCATTGAGAGCTTCTCTGAAAGTGACTACAGTTAGCATACAGCCGAGATGGCCAGGCCACCTCCAGAAATAGGACAGTGACATCCAAGTCCTGTGACAGATTTGGAGCAAGGCTCTATTCAAGGTTAGGAGGGAGTTGTACTCCATAGAAGAACTCTTTATTCCTTTAGTGGTCATGATTCCATGTGGAAAATCTTTCTAATTCTCCATGACAGCCATTTGCAAATGTGGTTTTTTGTTTGCATGGAAATATCACACACATACCTACATAGCTAATGTGATATCTAACATAAATATTGCCAAGAATGTTGATGATATATGAAATGTGGCACAGCTAAAGAGTTAGGAGGAACACACTTGGCCTCTGTGTAATAAATATTCTCATTTTCACTTTCCATTACTTTACAATGCACATAAAATTATTATCTGAGCCCTTTATGACTGTACTAGCAAACACACATGTTTCATGTGGTCTGTAATATGACATCTCTCCAGTCATGCAATGTATTCTGTATCCTAAGCTTAGCAAGGCATAGTTACCCAACAGTGTCTGGGTTTTTGTAGCTCCTGAGATGCATTCTTTAAAAGCTTACCTTGTGATAATATCTGCACAGCCAGGTTAACTGGATAGATTGAAGTCTCAAGTTAATGTTGGCTGTGGAAACCATAGACACTCCAAGTACAAAGAATACAGGATGAACAATATACATTTTTGAAGCATTAAAATCAGGCTTGGTACGTCTTGGTACCACCTGTTCAGGTAAAATAAATACAAATATTTTTACATGAGAACACTTCTCAGCAAGAAACACAGTTGAATCCAGAAAGAAATCATGAAAATATGTTGAGGCTGTTTTCAGCCTCCCAAAGCTATCTTCACAGGCAAACGACTGTGTGTGTGTGTGTGTGTGTGTGTGTGTGTGTGTGTGTGTGTGTAGTTGTCACAGGGATTGTAAATTGACCACAGTTATGCCCAGTCCCTTTTGCAGTTACTGGGAGAACAAGAGAACCACAGGTCACAGATGGCTTTTGAGTGAGGTGAGACCCACCAGATTTCTGCAGGAAGGGGTGCAGCACCCGTGCCAGACCACCTGCAAGGCAGAGCATAAGGATCAGCCAACTTCCCAGGAGTACATTACCTCTCCTTTCCAAGGGCTTCCGGCTTCCTGTACCTCAGTACCATTATGCTTAGACCTTTGGAATCATTAGGGATGAATTTCAATTTTCTTTCACCTACCTGACCAATACTCTTCCTTGTTTTCAATACTCTTCCTTGTTAAGATAGAACTGATCTCTCCTGTAGAGATCTTTTCTTTCTGTGATCAAAAATATACTTTTTTTTTTTAACTGAAATCTCTCAGAGTTCTGCTCACAGAATACATTTTCCAATAAGGTTAAGCGTCATTTCAATGAGGAAGAAAGTTATGGATGCAAAGTATTTGCATGGATACAAAGTGTATCTATCTATTTTGACTCAAAAATTTCCTTGTGGAATAAAAAGAGAGTATACATGTATCTAAACAAGACTGGAGCAAATTGTCCATTCTTATTCAAATTATTATAAAATATTATTCAAATTACATAATTCTACTTTTTATTTGATACATATTGGGTGTTTACATAAGTTCAAAGAGAGTACAAAACCACTAAATTATTTCATAGTATGGAATCATTTACCTAAGAAAAAGTATTAGAAAATGTGTCAGTTTTCCTCAGATGGGGTAATGTTCTTTTTGTATCTATTATATTCCGTTGGCTGCTATGATTGGTATAAATTCCTGCGAATAGGAACATTGTTCGTAAGATTTTTGACTGACACATCAAACACTTCAGCAGAGTGTAAGCACATGTTCTGCTGCTCTTTTTCAAGCCAGGAGTTAAGAAACTGGTTGTCTTATTCCATTATGGTGAAAATTCCTGCAGACGAGGAAGTTTACTCTTCCATGGGTGCCTCCTTGTTAGGAAGGGAGGTCAATGTATCCCAACATCTTGCTCTTCTAGGTGTAGTCCAGGGAAGGAAAGGCTTGAGATGTGAGAATCCGGGCAGAATGTGAACGAGACAGAGTTGTGAGGAGAAGGGGGAGAGGGGGCTAGGAACGTGGAGGAAGGTGAACTGTGTGCTTTCCAAGCCCGGCATGGATGCCTCTGCAGGAGGTCTGTGGGCTCCCCTTGACGCTTGTTGGAGTCCTGAACATCACTCTTTCCCCATATCATCTGAACTTCTGCACTGCACGAATGTTTTGTGCTCTTTGAAATTTTTATAGTGGAGGAACCAGAGGTTTCGTGTGGGAATGGGAGTGAAGAACCGGAGAGAACAAGGGACCGCAGGGTGCCTGGAGCCAGCACCCATGGAAGAGAAGCTATGGCAGGTGACATGGCAGAAGTGGTGACACAGAGCATGTGCTTGGGCAGAGTAGCAGTGTGGGAGGCCAGGGAAAGTGGGGAAGGCATCCTTGGTGTACA
Source organism: Fukomys damarensis (assembly GCF_012274545.1). Lineage (NCBI taxonomy): Eukaryota > Metazoa > Chordata > Mammalia > Rodentia > Bathyergidae > Fukomys > Fukomys damarensis. The sequence continues at coordinate 37,771,229 of NW_022900918.1, forward strand.
GTGTTCGTTATATCAGAGAGATCTGAAGAGGGGTTCCATGCATACACAATTACTGCTGATAAACATCAATTTCAATACTTAAAAAAGGCTCTGTGAATATGAATGTCTGTGGAGGATAAATGGAAGGAAACCAGTTTTTGGAAGTTGATATTATGTGCCTGGGATATGAACACTAGCTCATGTGACATTTGGTGAGTGAGATAAAACCCAGAGGAAGAGAGGACTTCTGTGCTCAACCCGATGACCTGGCAGGGACCACATTCTCCCATGGGGAACACCACCACCCCAGATCTGGACAAAACATGGAGCACAACTGTTATTAAGAAATTAGACTTCAGACTGATGGACTGTAGTGGTTGATGTGTGAGAAACAAATTGGATAAACACTGAAATGGACACAGTTCCTGCCCAGAGTTTCCTGGTGACACAGCTGAAAGTGAACAGAGGGGACCTGGGATTTGCTCAGGTTGAATTCACAGGGGTGAGAAGTGGAGTGGATCGGGGTGACTCGGCTCAACGGGGGAAACAACAGAATAGAGAAATGCAGAGAAAAAGCTTTAAACACTGTAAAAGGCCTCCCTTGAATATTCAGCTGAGTCCTGATCTATGAATTTCTGAGAAATGTGTCAAAGCCTGAAGAAATAGCAAACTGGAATGGATAAGAGAGAAGACACGGTGGGACTCACAGAGGGGTAAGAACAGTGCCTGCCCCAACAGGCTGAGTGGGAAAACCTAGTTGTATAGAGTTAAAAGGTAGAGTAGTTAGAAAGTAGTGTCAGTAGATGGAAAGCATTAGCTCTCCTATCTAGAAAATAGTCAGATTGTTCTAACAGCTCAAACCAAGGCTTAAAGGAACAAACCTGTTCTAAGAAAACTAAATATGTTCCAAAACAAAGTTCAAAAATATTTATCAGAATACAAATACATTCAACTCCAAATTATCTCTTATGAAATTAAAAAAAAAAACCCTCAGGTGTGCAAACCAGGAAGAAAATGCAACCGATAATAACAAACAGAATCAAGAAAACAACAGAGTAACAATGCAGGTGGTAGAATGAGCAGGGAAGAACATCAGAGTTATTATAACCTGTTCCACTTGCTACAAAAGCTAAAGCAGAAACGGAACAGATGAGGAAGATGCAAAAAAGATCCAAATGGCATATAAAAATGAAAAATACCCTGGGTTAGATTAACAGCAGGTTAAACTTTGAAGAAGACAAATATAGTGAAAGTGAAGGCAAAACAGAAACTATTGAAGTTGAACAAGAATGCTATTGATTTTTGAATGATGGTTTTGTATTCAGCTATGGAAATGAATTTAGTTATTAAATCTAAAAGTCTTTTGCTGTAAATTTTTGGGGTCTTCTATGTAGAGTATCCTGTTATCTGCGGATAATGATAATTTAACCTCTTCATTTCCTACCTTTATTCCTTTTATTTCTTTCTCATCTAATTGCTCCGGCTAATGAACAGGAGTGGTATCAGTGGACACCCTCATTTTGTTCCTGATTTTAGAGTGAAAGCTTTTAGTCACTGCCCATTTAGTATGATGTTAGCTGTTGGTTTGTTATTGATGGCTTTTCTCAGATTGAGTAAAGACCATGTATTGCAATTTTCATCATGAATGAATGGATCTTGGACTTTTGTCAAATGTTTTTTCTGCATCTATTGAGATGATCAAGTGATTTTTGTCCTTGGCTCTGGTGATATGGTGTATTATATTTATTGTTCTGTGTGTGTTGAACAATCCCTCCATACCTGGGATGAATCCTACATGGTGTATAATCTTCTTGATGACTTGCCACACTCTTTCACCAGTATCTTATTGAGGATTATCATGTCTACATTCATTAAGGAGACTGGCCTGTAGTTCTCTTTCTTGGTTGGATCCTTCTCTAGTTTTGGCACCAGGATAATACTTCCAAGACTGACTGTGGGAGTATTGCTTCCCTTTAAATTTCATTAAAGAGATTGAGGTGTGGTGGTATTAGATCTTCTCTAAATATCTAGAATATGTAAAGAACTGAAAACCTCAGACTCCCCAAAGGTAAAGACCCAATCCAAAAATGGACATCTAAATACACATTTCTCACAAGAAGAAGTGCAAAAGGCAAAAAAATATCAAAAAATGTTCAACATCACTGGTCATTCAAGCGATGCAAATTAAAGCAACACTGAGATTCCACCTCACTCCAGAAAGAACAGCTATTATCAAGAAATCAACCAATAACAAATGCTGGTGGGGCTGTAGGGAAAAGGAACTCTCCTTCTTTGTTGTGGGGAGTGCAGACTGGTGCACCCACCATGGAAACCACTGTGGAGATTTCTCTAAACTCTGACTAGAGGTTCCATTTGACCCAGCTATTCCCTTTTTTAGTATCTTCCTGAAAGAATTTAAAGCATCACACCACAGCAATATACGCATACCCATGCTTAGAGCTGCACAGTGTATAATAGCTAAATCTTGGTAACAGCCCAAATGGCCATCAACTGATGAATGGATAAAAATGATGTGAATTTCTGTAAAGACGATGGAGTACTATTCAGCCATAAACTTGTGACATTTCTAGGTAAATGCATACACCTTGAGAAGTGAAATAAATTGGATACACATGTGTAAATCTTGCATCGTTTCTCTGGTGTGAGACCCTGAACATGTAAATAAGGACCAAAATATATCATATATATTGTGAAATAGGAAGAAACTGTTCAACTGAGAAGGGGAACTGGTGGGAGGGGGAAAGGAAAAGAAACAAAAAAGAATGATAAAATAAAAGCAAAGCTTTTATAAAGAAGAGGAGAAAGGAATTGAAAGGAGAGGAGGAATGGGAAAAAAGAAGGGTCAGGATATACTAACTTGTATATACAAAATATACAAATTCCCTATGATGAATGTGAATGCTATGGATATCTGCATTTTACCTATAAGATCAATTAAACAAAAGAAAACAAAAAAAAAGTTGAACAAAAAAGGCTGAAAAGTAAGAAGCAGAGATAGTAAACAACCCCAAATGTACTTATTTATTACGAAGTGCCAACACTGCGACTGAACCGAACACTGAGGTGTTCGTTTAGAAAACAATAGCTCCACAGTAACATCTTTTGTCTCAAAAGAAAAACACAGTAACACATGTGTCATAGTTTTGCCACCACTTGTACCGAGGATCAGGGAGTCCTCTGCATGATAACTGTAATCAGAGTCCTCAAAAAGGGAGCAGATAGAAAAACATAAAGAAATAACAGCCCACAAAATTTTTCAGACTTGATCACTATAGCCTGATGAATCTCAGGGCACATCCCAGATGAAAAATACACAGGAAAGCACCAAGCGCAACCTATAAAATCGTTTGCGTTTGTGATAAAGAGGAAATTATTCTAGCACCAGATCCAGCTAGGAAGAGAAGGGGAAGCTAAGGAGCTGCAGGCAAGGAAAAGCGAAGTGCCGGACAGCCCCAGCACGGCTCAGCCCTGGGCACCTGGGCACACCGAGCCAATGGGCCCCGAGTGTGTCTCTCCCAGGCTCAGCTCTGCCCCATCCACCTGCCCATGACGGATGGCCAGAGTGGGGCGGACACCGCTGACCCCTCGGACACCTGTCTCTGCAACTGGAAGTCACCAAAAGTTCTCTAATACCTTGCCTTTCTTAGCGGCACTTTCCGTGCCTCACATGAGCTCCGTATTTTATAATATTAGGTACGCAACACTCCTTTGTTTCTCAGCATATGAATAGTTCAGTTTTACAACTGAGGGCATTGAGGATCAGAAAGGTTACATAGCCAAGGAGAATGATGAAGGACACAAGCCAAGGCAGCCTGAAACTACATTTTAGTCATAGTCAATGTAAACTCTGGCCCTTAGTCACTTCATGCTCAAATAAAACTTCAACACAGTATCAAAATAATGATGAGCCACTAAACACGGGTTTCTTTCCATCTTGGATATGGATTTCTGTTTTCCCCTGCAATCTCCTTCATAACTTTTCCATTCCAAGGTGTCATACATATCAGGTGATGGGAAGAGTATAATTTTCACTGGTTCCCAATTTGATGGCGAAAATTCCATCAAAATGGCGTATTCAGAGCAGTGGCCTATTTCCTGCCAAAATTCAAAGAAATACAGACAAAATGGATGAAACGAACTGCGGAGTAACTTCAATGCACATCAGCTCAAACTTCTAGCAGTCTTTTATTAAAAGTGGCAAACTTATTTTAAAATTTATCCAGAGTCGTGAAAAGGGTTTTGAATAAAAGGGAAGAGTTGAGGAAATAAAATTCCTTAACCCCAAGACCTATTCTGAAGTGATGGCAATCTACAGTGTGCTGGTGCACAACTACAAGGTGTGCAGATCCAGACCTTCATCTGTGTATATACAACAAAGGTGCAAGAGAAACTGAGGGGGGATAGTATACTTGCAAAGAAATGAATGCTTTGACATCTGTTCACAGGACAAAAAAGACAAAAGCAATGCTTTTCCTCTCTACCTCATACTCTACACACAAGATGCCCCCAAAGGGAGCATGTGCCTACGTGTAGCAGCTGAAGTCAGAAACCAAAAAGAAAACATGAGAGAAGCCTTGATGACTTAGGGTTAGGCCACGATTTCTTAGCTATATCGTCAAGTAGAATCGATAAAATGATAAAGTGATAAATTGAAACTCATCAAAACTACAATCTGAAGTTCTAAGGATGTTATGCAAAGGCTGATGAGGAAAGGCACAGCCTAGAGAAACACTGAATTATCACATTGAACTGCACCGATATGTATAATTTAGATAGATGATAGATATTTACATAGATAGATAAATAGATACTTGGATAGATAGAGATACAGCGGATGGATTTTAAGACCTTGATTCTCAATGAAATATGCTAGACTTCTCCTTCCTTTTAAAAAAGAATTCGACAAATGATATCGCTTCTACAGAATGTTTAGTTTTGAAGCCAGGCTCGGTGGCAGAAGCAGACTGCCATTCCCTGGGGTAGCAGAGGGTGTCTGGGGAGGCGAGGACGAAAGAATTATCAAACGGCATAAGGAATCTTTCTGAGACACCCGTCTGCTCATGACCTGCGTTATGGGGGCTCTTTCCTGCATGCACACCTGTAAGATCACACAGGCACTTCCAGTTGTATATTTTAAACGCGTGCACTCATCTCTGCGTTCAGCTTCTCCCTGCCACACCAGCCCCCGGCACCGCCAGCCCTCCCGACAGAGCCTGCTTCTTCCTCCGGGGTGTGACCGCTCCATGTCACGCACAGCAGAGCGCATGGAGTCACCTGCATTTGCTCGGACTGTCTGTGGGAGTGCAGATTGTGTGCCTGTCCTGCGTGAGTGCCTGTCAGTGGCCAGTGAGCGACAGAATAAACAGTGACCCTCGCTGGAGATTGGATGTTGTCAGCAGAATAAATAAACAGAAATCCCAAAGATTAGCTAGCTTTCCCTCCACGCTGGTGGCAGAGTGGGAGACTAAGTGATGTTTGTCTTTGCTAGCGGAGGAGGAAGGAGCAGGGGCAAGAACTCTTGCAAATATTTAGATTCCATGTGCAAATACCAGGGCCACTTGGGGGAGGCCACAGGGAAGGTAACTAACAGACCAGGAGTCAATTAGGAAGGTAAACACTTAGAAAAAACAGCGAGAAACGGTCGGAAAGATGAAATCCTCAAGTCAAGTACTGAGAACTTGCCTTACATATTCTAGCTGACATGAATCAAGTCTTTGCTGACTTTTACACTAACCAACTAATGTAAATTATCCGCAATGCCTCTGTAACTGTGAGAATGATATTCCTTTTTCAAAATCATATACATTTCTGTATCCAGGTGAATGGATTTGCATTATAGTTTAGTCTGTGTAAAAAACAAGTGCACATCTCTACTCTCTCATTCTTAGTTTATGTAAAAGTCGCACCCAAAATAAAACTCTTTACGTAAGTTTCCAAATTATCTTATAAACCAAATAACTTGGTGTTTTATAAATTATTTATAGACAAATTCATATTTCACATGCAATGACAGTTCATCATATTAGTATTAATTTGACACCAGTTTTAGGTAATCAGGTGCTATCCGTATGTTCAAAACAATATGAAAACCCTATACTCTGGACTGTGTAAGGGAACCTATAAAACTATTTAGAATCCTCTGCCTGCTGGACTTTGTGGTACAGATAAAGGACATATAGTCACATATTTTTAAATCTGTAAGTCTGTGTGACACTGCCAAGGTAATTTGGTGACAGAATATATTTTTTCTCTTTGAACAAAGGGACTGAAAAAATAAAGTTTTCTGGAATCTTGATTCTGGATTTCCATACACTATATCTACATGTAAATCACCTGCTCTAAAAATCCTCAGGTTCTGTACTTAGCGGTTTTCACTTTGTATTCTGGCCTCAGTTTCCATAGTGAGCCAGCCTAGTAACATTATAATACTAAGGGAAGATTATTTCCTTATCTTTCCAGCACTGAACTTTTGCACAGCCTGGGGAGATGTATATGTTTTCTGGCCCCTTTCCCAGAAGTCCTGCATGCAGGTGGAGGTCTGCAAACATTCCTGCCCTTGCATTAGTTAGACTGGGGTGCTGTGAAAAGGCTTTGCAGGGTTCGTGTCCTAAACAATAGAAATTTATTTCCTCAGCATTCTGGAGGTTGAAGTCAGCAGGGCGGGGTTTTCAGAGATTTGGCTCCTTGGCTTCCTTCTCCCTATGTCAGGGGTGGTGAACCTTTGGCACACATGGCACAGCAGGGTCACAGAGTCATCTCTGTTGGTATGCAAACCAGGTCACCCCAGCAGCAGAGAGTCCAATAATACTTGTTGTTTCTAAACAAAAACCCCAGTGTTCAGGTTTAAGTGCAGTGTTGGCCCTTTGCGATGAATAAGTGGGTTTGGGCCTGCAGTTTGGGCACTCAGTCTCTAAAAGGTTCACCATCACTGGCCTGTGTCTCCATAAGATCTCCACTCAGCCTGTGTCTCCTTCCAAATTTACTGTTCAGATAAGGACACCAGCCTTACGGGATTAAGGCCCATCTCAGGGGCTCCTTTCATTTAAATGACCTCTTGAAAGACCTTTCCTCAAAGTATAGTCAGATTCTGACATACTGGAGTAAGGAACTGAAGAAAGGCATTTGTGGACAACTCAACTCAACTCAGGCATCCAGAATGAGCAGCTTCATTGCTAACTGTGTCTAGGTGAGTCCCCTAACTCTACTTTTAGCAAAGACTTTTTTGTCTGTTAGATTTCCACTGTGAAGTTTTTCTTGAGTGTCTCCTCTTTTGTTTTGTAATTCTTGGGAATATCAATAAGTTTTGAGCATTCATCTCCATGGAGAAGATTAAGCTTTTTTTTTTTTAATGAGTGGTTCTTGATGACATGAGGCAGACTGTGCTCTAGCTGGAGCAGGCCGGTTCATACTAGAGGTCAGAGGAGACTTCATAGGACCATGAGAATTGTGCAGACACACACGCTGGAGCGTAGACTTGCAGAGAGGACTCCAAGAACTCGTAACAGAATTAGTCCTGTAGGAGAACAGAACTACTCACCTCCCACTTGGCAGAGCTGTCTCCCACCTGTGTCCGCACAGTGCCTACATGACCCTCTGCTGCTGAAAGCTGCTTACCTGCAAATTCCTCTCATGGTGTGTGTCTGTGGGCCTCCTAGAACACAACTGATAGTCTCTTTCTGGGTCTGGAAGATGTGTTTAGTTCATTAAAATTCACCAAGCTGGTGCAAGTGTGTATGTGTATGAGTGTGTTGTAGTACAATAAAATTTCTAATTTTTTGCCTGCACTATTAATGAAGACGTGTCCATGGTAAATCCAACACATTATATAAATACTTGTAATCATGAATGTGCTTTACAACATACCTCAACTAGTATTATTTGAATCCTTAGGGATCATTAATCTGATGGGCAATGATCACAGAAAATAAAATATAAAAGAATAAAAGGGTGGCATCTATAGCTATACCTCAGCTCCGCCTCTTTTGTATTTTCATATTGGATGCACATTGTAAAAACTATCCACTTCCAGTAAACTTGACCTGTGGTTACATTCAGTAAGACTTTGTCATCCTTGTATATACTAGCAAGTAAGTCACATTGAATAACCTGTTTCTATCAAAGTCTCCTTTCAAGTTATTTTGTTAACTTAGTAGCCATTTTTGCTCCTGCAGTGTTCTACTTTCAAAAGGCTTTTTTTTTATTCAAAAATTAAGCAGGTTTTGACTTGCCGATCTCTCTTCTAGAAAGTTCTTCTAATCTATCCCTAATACATCTGCTCTCTTCCATAAGAGTAGTAGCTCACATTGCATGTCCTTGAGTCTTACACTATACTGGCCCTTCCTGTTCATGAAGTCAGTCATTCTGACCATTTCTAGAACTGAACAACATTCTAATGTATGTGGAACAGTTGGAAATAAAATATCTCTCCACATTACAGATACGTGTTAAATTCATTTTAACATGTGCCTTGTTTCTGGACATCCTGCCATGATGTAAGCAGTATAGTTTACATCCTTACAGTTAGAAATATTTCTACTCCTATATCAGTATCTAGACTAATAACCTTATAAGATAGTAGATTCATGTATATAAAAATATAAAAATATCGCTCATAAAACATCTTCCTTCTACCACTTCATATATATGAGGCAGTTACTTCATTTTATCAATGAGAGAATAATAACTTTAAAAAGTTAACTAGTTTGGTCAAATTCATGCAGCCAATGTGTTATATAATTTATTTGCTGAGTGACTGCTTTACTGATTATTATTATTCAGTGGCAAAGATAAACTATGTTCTTTAATATCATTTGATTTATGTATACAGAGAAGATAAACAAATTTTAAAAACAATCCAATATACAGGATATGAAGTGATATTAAAGGCTAAAAAAGTTACAACAGGATAAAAGAAATGCCAAATTAATAGTACATAAGATCCTAATGATATAATTGACAACATGAAATAGGATGAAAAGTGCTAACAGTGTAGGGGAAGTGGGAAGAGTAGGGGAAAGGAAATAAGGAAAAAGTAAAAGATATGAGAAAATGAAAAGAATGGAAATAAAGTATTTGTAAATAGGGAAGGGAGGAAGGGGTGAAGGGAGGGCAGGGGTAAGGGGAAAAAATGAGAACCAAGACCTGTCATGTAAAGGTACAAGATCCCAGTGATGAAGGTAACTACTGTATACCTAAAATGTACCAATAAACTCAATGAGAGAAGAAAAAAAAAAAAAAAGAAATAGCAAGTGATCGTGAATGGTAGAAGACGTTGGATCAGAGAGAGACAAACTAAAAAGGGATAGAATAGCTATCTTCACGATATTAATTCTTTCCATCCATGAAATAAAGCACTTATTTTTGTATAGCTCCTTGAATTTATTTCACCAATTTTTATACTTTTCAGTGCATGCATCTTTCCCCTTTTTACTTTTTCTGAATACTATATACTTGTTTTATGCTACTGCTATTGTTTTACTTTATTTCTGTTCATTTGTTATTTCTTCTCTTTGTTTTGCATTTGATATTTCTTGTGACTGCCTGTGATACATTTGACTTCACTGGATGAAGGAAAAACAGCCCTTTTACCCTGTTAGCGAAAATGTAAATCGATAAAGAGTGCTGTGGAAAACACTGTGGAGTTTCCTTTAAAAATTTAAAGACATACCAACCATATAGCCCTGTAACCCTACTTCTAGATATCAGCCTAAAAACTGAAATTAGTGACTTAAAGCTCTCTGCAGTTCCATGTACAATTACAATGTTATTCTCGACAGCCAAGGTTTGGAACATACCTAAGCATCCACTGAGGAAGAAATAGACACAGTAGCACAAGGGATTGTTCTTATTAATCTGCTAGGCCTTTCTGACTCCAGTCCAGGTGACATATTGCAATTAATGATCTCATGGTGGCATTATTTGTCACTGCAACTTGGGGGAGAGGAATTTGGAAGCCATATCTGGCATAGTATCTATGAACACATTTTACTCCTTTATAATTGTAAAATTTCAACAGAAAAATTATATTTTATGTTCTCCATAGTCTAAAATAAAGTGATAAAAAATGAAATATTAATAAATCGTAGTTTACCATCACAATTTCTTGATTATTTATATTAGAGAAAATTGGTTATTAATGGGATATTTAAAACAAAATATTCTTTTATTATTTATTTTCAATAAAGAGTGAGCTATTTGGGAAAAAGTCATGCTATGGGATTCTCAAGTATTTCTGCTTAGGAAGTGAATTTTACAGAGATCTTTCTGATGCCTCAGTGAGTATAATTGACAAAGTGGAAAATGCTAAAAAGCCGGATTGGCTGCTGGACTGTGTTGCTAGGTGTGAGACAGGGTGCAACATGAAGAATGAAACAAAACAAATTCAATAAATAGGCTGTTTATTTTAAATACTCCACTCATTACCATAAAGTAAATTGAGAAACGTTGGAATAACCTAAGCTGTTCTAACATCCTGCTTATCCTTATGTATTGTCTCAATATCACTTTAAAATAAAGACATTTGAAATAGTGTCTGCAATCTACATTTTTGATCTGCCTAAATAGCTGCCGACTTCAGCAGTACATTAATGCAAATCTAATGTACCTGCTGGTATGATTAGCTGAATCAAATGATGGCATTTAAGTAACACCTAAATAATCTTAATTAGGATCTTCAACTCATCTTAGCACTTAGAACTCTACAGATGGATGGTCTTAATTATCAGCCTTTTGATTAGGATAACAGCCCTAATCAAGTTGATGTAGGCCTGATAGACAGGGTATCAGTAAATTAATGACTGCTGTTAACTGGGAGCACAAGCAAAAAAATAGAACTGCTTTCCATGAGACAGAATGACGTCTCCACAAGGGAACTGACATTGTTAGGAAGGAGATCAGAGCACTGAATCATAGATTGGGATTCGTGTCACCATATCCAGCTATATGAGTTTTATATTCAATATGGTTATATTGTATGATTGGTTTCACAGCCACATCAAAGTAACTTAAACTTCAGGTTAGCTGGCAAATGAGTCCAAATTTTACATCGGCACTTGGTCACATTGAGTAGATATGGTAGGTACAAACTGAACATGTCAGAGAGGCCTTTCTTGTGATAGAAAATCTGAAGTGACAGTGTAAGGTATGGAAAAATACAAAATGTTCTTACTTGTTTTCCGCAGAAATAGGATCTTTTCTGAATGTTAATTTCTCAATTTATCAATTAATTGATTATGTATAAAGGTGGCAAGCAATGAGAGAGTGTGTTTTCTTGCAGTTGGATGCGGATTCCTTGACTTCAGAGCACTGCTGGTGTTTTAAAAAAGAGAAAATAAAGCCAGCATTGTGTTCACATGCTCTGCACAGCACTGGAAATTGAGGTAGAAAGGACTGCAGGGAGATTTCCGTCATTTCAGCCTAGGCGGGACTCACCAGGTCTTCCAAGTGCAGAATGCTGCCGCTCATCGTCCCGTCTGACCTGGCATCGAGTCTTCCCCTCGCCCCGCAGTCCTGCGGACTCCTCCTCCTCCCACTTTAGAGACCTTTCCTGACGTTTTCTCTTCGTGTTATGCCTTGCACCATCTCCCCGAGCGTGAGCCCCTCGGCGACACCAGTGAAGCCTTCACAGGCCCCTCTGCCTTTACTGAATCAACACCAAATGTGGCGCCACAATTCACTCTTAGAAAGGGGCAGTGTTGATGTAGATGCTATGAATTCCTAGATCAAAAGCACAAGACAGCCGTTGGGGTCTGAGTTGAGAGAAGCCAGTCAGCCACGTATTTATCACTGTTTGCCATTACGTACATTAAAAATTCGCTACGTTTGTTGGGCAATTAGGAATTCACCAGGTGTTTGCAAATTATATAAATGATGCACGTTTTGAAGAAGTGTGCTTAATATTTTGTGTTTAAACATCTTATCCCAGTAATAATATTAATAATGATATATATAGTAATTATATGCGATCTCCTTCCCTTCACACGAACACACAGTGAGAGGTTTCTCCATGCAAAACCACAAGCACCTCGTTTGCTAATTTATTCATTTTATCACAGCACTTGAGAAAGGAGAGCTGCAGAAACCACACCTGATACTCGCACCATCGCAAGCCAGATCTGACTTTGACAGTGACTCGCATCTCCTTAGCCAGCTTCTCTTCAGAGGCTTTGCCCTCAAATGGCTTTGCAGCTCTGCCCTGAGTCCTTTGCGCAGGATAAAACTGCTTTCATATTCTTCTCAGAGTCATCCACATCCTCTTCTACATGCACTGGTGTCTTCCACCCTTTCACCTCCCAATTTTCTCTACCCTCATCATCCAAGGCCTTCTCCGTGTCCCAGCTGGGTGCGGCCTTTGCACCATCTTTCTGGCACTTTATCTGCAGTAGCTCACTGTGACCTCCAAGCTGTGCCTTATACAGGCCTGCACGTAGCTGCTGATTCCTCTGAGTTATCTCCCCAGGCAAGTGCACTGCCCGCCCTTCCTCGTGGTGCTTTCATCCCATTTCACCCGTGCTTTCCCATGGTCTCTCCACGCTGAAGCCAGCCTTCTTTCAGCATGCAGGTTCAGCTGTCACACGGGGAACCAGCCACCCATTAGAGAGCAGGATGGAAGCTTCTAACGGCAACAGCAAGTAGAATTCTGAATGAATTCCGGCGCTGTCTGGAAACAGATGCCCAGCACCACCTGCCTGGCGGTTGGGAAATCTTCTCTTCACTTCTGCATTGCTCCATCTCTAGCTCTTCCTTGCCCAGTTCTCTTCATCCGTTTGCATTCCTGAAACTTACACTCAGATCTAACTCTGCTCTCTTGGCCCCTCTCTGCTTATCACCGGCACTTTGAATGCCCTTCCTGCCCTGCAGCATCTCTGCAGTTTTAGGGACATTTTTGATTCCATGTTTAAACTCCTGCGTTTCATTTGGCATAACAAAGCCGGAATGTCTCTGTTCTGCTGATTGCCTGTGTTTTAACTAAGGTAGGATCATCTCTTGACTCAGTTTTGATGTGCTATAAGCCTTATGTCATTGCAGGAATCATATCTAAGGTGGCTTTTTGGCTAAGTGATTCAGTCCTGATTTTAGACACATCCATTGCTTGATATATGTGGGGGGTTGGTCCAGGAGCCCCAAGGAAACTAAGATCCATGGATATTTAAATCCTTTATATAAAATAATGTACTGTTTATCTACAACTTACACATCTCCTTCTGTATACAATAAATCATCTGTAGATTAATTCTACAATGTCAGTGATATGTAAATTGTAGTCATATTGTGTTATTTAAAGGGTAAAGACAACCAAAGCCACGTGCACTGATCCAATACGGTTGCCGGGTTTTGGTGGAATTCGTAGATGTGGAACCTGTGGGTTTGGACAGCCGACAGTGACTGACCGGTTCCTCCACGCTCTGTATTCATTCTGTACCTGTGAGTCATTCAAAAAGGAAAGAAAAGAATGAACCGGGTAACTATTTTAAATCTAAGGCTTATTTTAGTATGTTTAAATTAATTATTCTAAACTAAACAGCAAGTGAATATTGCAAGGAACTAAAGAGTAACCGAATTTTAAGAACTATTGCACCTCGTTTTCTTTGACATCCACTGACAAGTTGTTTTCACCTCTGTTTGGGTTAGGATCGGTTTGTTTTTTTTTTCTGTTTACAAAAAAATGTTAGAAGGACAGTTGCTGCCATCATGTAGTAGAAGTGTTGCATGATAGTGATTTATGCCTCTTTATGATTTCCTAGGAGTCTGTACGGGCCGTGGAAATTGCTGCATAATTGTCACTGGTCTTAATTAATAATCTGATCCTATCAACATTCTTGTCAAAAACCTTCATGACTTCCCGTGCATTAATTAATTAAACTTGAACTCAATCTGTCACCTTCACAAGCTTTATGGCCTGCCCCAGTCCTTTCTCCCATTGAGACTCCTGTGGACTGACTTGAATGTGTGTTTTTATTTATCAAGAAAACATCTGGTACTTTCCTTCCTTATCAGTCTCGTGTGTGTGTGTGTGTGTTTGCATGTGTGTGCGTGTGTGTGTGCGTATCCTTTATCTGGAATCTCTTTGCCTAGAATCTTTTCTTTAATCTACATCATGAATTTTGAATCCATAGTTCAAGATCCACATTAAAGTTTGTCTTCATATGAATCATGTTGAAATGTCTTCAAAAATATGATCCTAGTGAATCCTCATTTATTTATATTTCCCTTGTTTATGATTCTGGGTTTGGCATCTATGAATGAGGATTTTCTGCAAGATTGAGTCCGTATGATATTTATCTTTGTGTCCCCTTTTATTTTTCCCACAGTCGATATAATTTACAGTCAATAAAATTGAGTGTAGCAGGTACTCCTTATACACACAAGAAAAGAAGAATGAATAAATACTGTGGTATAAGTGTAGAAAATGTTAAGTTTTGATAGAGCAGGAAACTGAGAGACTTACTCTAAACACTACAAATGATAATTCTAAAAATTTTACTCGACCTGAGATTCTTGAAAATTTAATTTTTATTTTGAAGGTACAAATTGAAGTGATTAAAAATGATGTTTGAGGGCCAGGGATTTATTAGCTCAATGGTTCTGCTCCCTGCCTCAGAAGTGCAAAGTCCCAAGTTTGATCCCTGGCAATTCCCCCCAAAAAGAAAAAAAAATGTTTGAAATGTAAAACAAAATAAAATTTAAGAATTTCTTCATCTGGACTGGAGATTTAGCTCAGTGGTTCTACCACTTGCCTCACAAGTGCAAGGACTCAAGTTCAATCCCTGGTAACAAAAAAATAAAAATAAAAATAAAAATCTTTATCTCACATCTTACGCATATACAATTTCTAATACATAAAATATGTAATGAATGAATTCACAGTAAACACATTAGAAGGTACAGAAAAATTAGAATTTAATTGTTCTTTACAATTTAACCTTATTTAAAAAGTATGATTTCTATTGAGCTATATTCATAGTTGAAACCCCCCCAAAAAATACAATGGATAACTAAATAGTATTTAAAATAAATCACAAAATATTGTATATGTAAATGTAGAAAATTCTTATAGTGTAACTTCTAAAAAGTATGAATATGCTACATAAAATTATTGGGAGATATTTTTCTAAAAAGTGAAATTAATATATAAAATAATCAACCCTATGAATAACCAGAGAACAAATTAAAGCAAGCAATAATCTTTTAAAAACTGTTTCTCCGTCTGGCCGTGATGATGCATGCTTGTAATCCCAGCACTTGGGAGGGTGAGGCAGGAGGTTCACTGTGAGTTTGAAACTGGCCTGGGCTACATAGTGATTTCCAGGTCAGTTTCAACTATGTACTGAGACCATGTCTCAAAAAAAATGAAAAAAAAATTGTTTCTCATATCAGCAAATATTTAAATAGATAGAAAACACAATATTGGCAAATGTTTAGCCAGTGAGCCTGTAACTCTATCAAGTATGCAAAAAATGCAATAGATGAGGCTATTACTTGATTCAAAGATATAGAGAATATTGTGCCACTTTAATCAAAACATAAACTGAGCAAATCAATGATCAACAGCATCCAAGAATTTATGCTTTCAAGATAATGTCACAAATAATGTGAAAAAAAACCTATGTTGTCAAAGTGTGCCTATTACAACAATGTTCAAAAAATTAAGAAATTCTAAATAGCCTTGTAAACAGCCTAGTTATCTGTTAGCACAGATTTGGTTTAATAAAGCACAGTATACTCAAGAATCATAATTAAATATGATTTTGGATTGTCAAAGGTTGCAGCAATTTCTGAAAGAATAAGGACATACTGAGTAGAGCACAAAATCGGTGACAAAAAAATTCATTTTGCAAATATATGCAAAATTTGAAGGATATGAAAAGAATGAAATTTATTGAATATTTTTAAGTGTCTGATCCTTTAACTCATTTATTTAACTTCCATTATCATTATAAGTGGGAAAATGGCTTGGATTCATAACCACCAAGCATCAAAACCAGATTATAAATAAGGTATGATCCCAGAGAACAGGACCCTTGGACTGCCTACTGGTCTTCGGTGCAGTACCAGCTTCATCTGTGAGACACTCTTTTCTCTCTGGGTCAGTGTGAGGCTCCACAAAAATCTGCAAACCGTATGGCATTCTGGAAAGAGGTTATTATTTTGTTTTTCAGACAATCTTCATTAAGTATATGTATGATTCTTTGTTCCATTTGTGTCTAGTGATGCCCAATATAGTTGACACCAAAAATAAAACCCAGGTCTTGACCTGGAGAGTATAATGGATTATTATTGCATGGCTATAATTAGCAAGAAAAGCCACTTTGTCAAGGTCTCAGAAGTCCCCACCCAAGCACAACAGAAAGAGAACCAAATATACACAAATCGGAGCTACCTGTGGTGACAGATCCATCAACTAACTCGAAAATGTGGTGATACCAGAGTACACAGACACCAAAACATCATGCTGCACACCGTGAACACACACAACTTCATCTATTATGTGCAAAAAGCTGAAACCGATCGGTCACTTCCAACAGCACTGCCAATTATTATGCCCTTGTTAGGAGCTGTGTCTAAGTCACTGTGCAGAGGTGATCGGACAAGGGAGAAAGAAAAGGAGAAAGAAGAATCTGTGAGATGTGTCTCATCAATGTTTTTGAGCTTCACACTTTTATCTCATTAGGTTGTCACATCACCATGGAATAGGAAATAGTTTTACGTTTGGGGAAAATCTAGAGAACTATGTTGTTTATGTCAGAGTCCCATTTACTTTACAGAGATATCACACATAGCTTACTGCATGAGATGGCAAAACAGTGGAAACGTCTGTTCTTTTCAACCCCACTAACAGAGCTCAGACGGTGCAGTAGCATTTTTCCTATTGCAGCAGTGAGGATAAAACACAAAGAAATTTGTCTGAAGGTGTCTCAGACTCTTGCACATTCATTTTCCAATCGCTCTGTAGCTGTGGTCCTCAGTGTGTGAGTGGGAATACCTGGGAAATTCCCAAAACAATTTCAAGAGGTGTAGAAGATTAAAAGGTCTTTTTCACTGACAGCCCTGCTCAGCGTTTGTACACTCGGAGGGCACCGCCTGAGCAGGGGAAGAGACACTGAGATGCAGTGAAACCACACCTGGCTTCTCTCTCCAGGGAAAACACAAGTGTCCATTTCATGGGGAAGTGAAGGGATGAAGTCCTATGTGTCCATAATGTGATGAGCTCTCGAGCTTCATTACGTGTCACCTTATGTCATATTCAAAAATATCTGAAGTTCTCATCTTTGTTCCAGCATATGAAGGCTTCTGGAGGAAAAGCAGTCAAGTGGTTACTAGAGGAGTGAGCTGAAAAAGCACTGTCTCTTTTTTCTGGAAGACCACTTGTACTTGGAAGAACAACCGAGAGGAATGAAGGCTAACCCCACTGAAGTCATTGGGCAAACTTTCTCAGAAATGAATAAGGCGTCCTATTACTGCAGGAGCTCTCCTCATGGTAGCTGGTGTCGATGGTGAAACTGAGCTTTCATTTCGGGGAAGAATTACAATTTTGGGAGACATATCTCTACCAAGGTAAGTCTCACAATTTCAAAATAGTGGAATCTGATATTGTTTCATACTAAAAATTACATTGTGCCCATGTTACAAATATTTTATGTCAGTGAGCCACTGTTTTCCAAGTGACCAAATATGATACTATAAAATGCTTGATGGGTAAAACATTTACTTACGAGTTCAAGAAATGCCAGTATATTGTTTTATGAGAAGGAATGAATCATTAATGAGATTTCAGGTTACAAATTGCAACTAACTTTTAAAAGTTTTAAAATTTTAGTGTGATATAAAAGAAATGTTGAAGTTATTTGGAAAGACTTCTCGAACTGCTTTTTGACAATGAGGCAGATTTTTTACAAATATATAAAACAACAGACTGTGATAGGTGATATTAGAATAGGATTTCCTTCATTTGGGTAAGGATTTTTTAAAATTTTTAAATGTAAAATAATGCTGTTACTGCTTATTTGATTTTCTTTGGTTTTCCAAATTCAAATTAATTTAAATGAAATGATTTTACATTATCAGGAGTGCATTTTGTATTGTTATGTCAATGAGAAATGAAGACCATTAAGCCATTTATCTGATATAAATGTTAACATAGGTTTTATTATGGGTTTGACCTATAAAAGCAAAAGCTCTTTGGAGTCCTCAGTGTTTTTCTTAGTCTATTATTTTAGTCTATGTACTTTGAAAATTTTAGTGGTACAGAAATATATAAGACATTACACATTTGTGTAATGGAATATATCTTTTTTCAAAATGTCATTTAAAGGATGATGAATGAGCATTAAAATAATTCACTCATTTCCTACCATTGTAGAGTCAACTCCTAACTCCCAGGAAACTTGGGGAACCCAGACTTCCTTGGAGTTCCTGCTGAATAGAGAGGCAAAGGCCACAGTGTCTCTTAAAATTTTAAAATTTACAATTGGCTATGAGGGCATTTACAAACCCCGCAACAGAGTATCTCCGTAACTAATATTTCTCCTCTTGTGAATGCAATGCTTCTGTTTCACTAAGCAAGTCTCCACATAATTAAATGTGGACTTCAAAATCCACAATGAAGCTTTAATTTTTTGCCTCTTATTATTTTACGGATCTTGTTTCTAAAACTGGATTTTAATGAACTCATTTAGAGATGAGCACATGGTCTAGCCTTCTTTGAGCAGTTTTGTGCCTTCAGTGTTTTGTGTACAGGCAGTAAATGGCTATTGATCTTCAGTTTTTAATGGAAAAATCTCAGTGATTGGATGATTACAGACATAGACATAATTAACCTTGAGTCCTTTAAATATGCTTGCTGTTTTCCAAAATATGTTCTCATTTTGCATAGTACAGGTGAAGTTATTTCATATGTTTACAAACTGCTTGCAGGACTTAAAACTGATTAGAGTCGACCCTTGACTTCTGAACTCACTTCATTTGTGAGACCTGCTTGTAACACAAGTTGGTCATTTGAAGGCTTGGGCTCCTCTCCAAAGCCTTCAAATTCTCTCTCCTGCACACAGGCGGATCTCAGTGTCCTCAGAGAGATGCTGGCCCAGGATTTCTCAACGAGCCCCACACAGAAGAGGATGCTGAGCTGCTCCTTCCAGAACTCGTTAAGGGTTAAATCTGTGTCTGAGACCATCTGGAAGCACATCAGACCAGCATTCTGGTTGTAAGTCAAGACTCTGTTCATAAGTTAAAAGTAAAATTCCAGTCATAACCTAAGTTGTTCTTATGTCAGGCTGGTAGTAGCCTGAGGGTCCACTGTTCTTCACCTAGAGAAGTTATGATGATGATAATATGTGCTGCATATGTGCTCGTTACCTATAATTTGGTTAAAAATGCCTCAGCATATGCGGTCCTACACCCTCACATGCAGCCATGTGAATAGCCCAGCCCTAAGCACATGCATTGATATTTGACACACCCTCTTTGGAAAAAGGCATTGGGAAGGCAGGTATCACAACTGCATTAACTGTCTTTATCTGGACCAAGACTAGACGGCCTAAGAGTAAAATGGATGTTAAATTAACCATGGTATTTAAGGTGCATGTGTTGACTAGAAATACAGTCTGGCCATTCTAAACCTTTTGTGACTGCTGTATGTGTCATGACTACAGGACACAAAATCTGACACCAAGGAGTGTGGAAATGGACCTTTCAGATTCTGGAACAGTCTCATGTACAACAACACAAAGAGAACATGACACCAGTGAGAGAGTTTTCTACATCCACTGGAGGAAATCCCTTGCCTCTTTTGCCTCTGACATATATGTTGCTTTGCTACCAAAGGAAAGAAGCTCTTTTCATTGTAGAGGCAAAAGAACTCACCTTTAGCTGCAACAGACTTTATCTGGAAGAGCACTTTGTTACAGTAATACTAGCCATGGAATTTTATGGTAGAAACTTTGATTTCACTTGCAGGAGGCCAATGGTCCTTATCAAGAACAAAATATTTAGCAATAGCCACTCCTAATTAGGTCAATCTGCAATGATATTCTATTTCTTCCAACATAGGGTTTATGGCAATTTATTTGAGTATGTAATGGAAAATAGAAATAGTGCGGTAAAACCAGTCTCTAGAAAATCAGTAAGCAAAAAAGGGCACAGGAGAAAAAAAGGAAAAAATACAACAAGCAATATGCTAATTAGCTTTACCATATATTTATGGAGAATTACATTTTACAAGAAGTTTCCATAGGCTACTTGATATCCCATTTATTTATTTAACATAATTTTATGACAGATTCTAATTTTATTTTAAAACTCCTAAATTTTTAGGTATTTTGCATGAACATGCTGGTATATTGGTGGCAAATCAAATCACGATCATATAGCTGGGTTTTATAAGCAGATTTGATGCACACGATAATATTCACATCAATTACAGAGCAGATGAGTAATGCAGAAGTGAAAAATTGGACTGCATAACTCACAACTTTTTAATATTATTATAGAAATGGCATCTAATTAACTTTGCATGATATTTAACCCCAAAAATGCTTCCCAGAGAAAGGTAGTGAATTGTTAATTAGGTAATTATACATTTATATTCTGTGAAATCAGTAATTAAACTGTAACTAAAATGTACTTACATGTTTACACACCATAAAATTATGGTATTTTTAACATACAGTGATTAATTTATATTTAACATACACTTGTGTATGCTTGATTAAATGTTAATTAGGTGCTTATTTGTGAAAAATTAACCATTATCAATTTGTAGAAATATTAAGATAAAGTTGATGATTTCATTCCTTTAAATTTTTTCTGTTGGTATAAATGCCACTCTCAATTTACATTTTAAAGTATTTCTTACTATGGTTTTTTCCCTATAAAAATGTTGAATCCAAGTCAGCACTTAAATAAAGACAAATGATAACAAGTGCTGAGATAAAATTTAGAAACAAAAATGTACTAGCTAATGTAGATTATTATTTGAGATGCGACAGATTTTGTTTTTATTTTTTTATCTGTCACTACATTTTCACTCTCATCATTTTCTCCATATAGTAAGACTTTAAATGATCAACAGATTCAACTATGGTTAAGAAATTTTTGTCAACATATTTTACACAGTTTAAAACAGAGGATCATAAATGTTTATATTCACTGTATAACACATACAGTATATATACTGTATACTATATATATACTGTATAATATATACACTATTTAATAATATACACTATTCTGAAACTATTGCTTCCAGATTGTTAAATACAAAAAGCCTGGACCATGCAACCTTATTTTAATTATATACCATATATGCATACGTATGTTTGATTAAGTTTATATGTGTATTTGTGAGTGATATTAAAATACTTATGAAAAAGGACAAAGACTGAGGGAACGTAATGGCATTTTCTTCGTAAAACTGTTCTACATTGGTCTTAGTATTAACTGGTTTATGGATATGATTTCCATTAAACTTTATATGCTTTTCCATGGCAGTTTATAGCTAAGAATCAGCAATGACAATATCTTCCCAGGAAAAGTCCATCAGCCCAAATGTTGAGGCAAATTATACATTTCAAATGCAGATGAACATTCCCAGAGTTTTTGGAGTGCGGTCACTTTCAGGACTGCGCACACACACACGCACACACACATGCACACGTACACACAAACCTGGATAATAAAACATTTTAAATCCATGCTGTCATGTCTGCATGAAGTGTACATTGACATATTTTGCTCTATACTTGGACATCAAGTATGTCATTTTTGCATTGTGTGTAAATGAATTTGCGTGTAAAAATAAGAAAACTTCCTGCTTGGGTGTTTTTATCACTTGAAACTCTTCTGAAGTGATAGGTATGAGGATGTTCTCATGTGTCTTATTTTAAATCACTGCTTGAGCTAATACAGATTTATTGATTAAAGGATATTTGGTCAGAATGAATTGTAATGTTCTACAGTTAGCATATTAAGGTCATAACAACCAGCTTCCAGAATTTACAGAAATCTGCAAAAAGTTATAAACTATATCATTGATGTCAGAGAAAAATAACTATTAATGCACATTTATCATTTTCTCAAGATTATGTCATCCCAGAGAAGCTGCTGGAATCGTGAAAGTTTGTGTCTGTAACTCATATGTGATCAAGTGCATTTTGGCTCATTCTCCTATGAGGATCCATCTCGGTAGCCTCTCTGGTGTTTACCTGTGGGAGCAGCCCTGATGTTCACATAGTGAGGAGACACAGGCGTCCGTCAGGGATGCTCTCTTCTCAGCCTCAATAGACTCCTGCATGCGAGGCAGAAGCAAAGCGTGGAAACTACTGGCTACTTAGCGCTGCCGACCTCAAGGACGCCACTACAGACAGCCAAGTACGGGCCGGGCAGCACCACTGTGCATCCTCACAATCGCCTCTCAAAGACTCATCCGTTGGCAACATAATTAAATGTTAAAGCCTTCTGCTCCAGAGCAACACCAGAAACTGGAGCTTGTCACTATGCTTTTTCCTCTTTCATCCAAAACTTCCCTCACGGAAGACAATCTCCAATCCTTGTTTATGAAATTCTTTGAAGAGCAGAAAGGGAAGTAGAAAAGAGTGGCATATTGAAAAATAATTGTAATTTTGTCATGAGAAGCTATTTTTAAGGAGTGCTGACAAGTTATCCCACATTTGTCCCTACTTTTGACTCATTGCTTGTCTTTTCCTATACTTCCCCTGTTCTCCCACCTATGTAACTGCACGCACTTGAAAGATGACTTCTCAAAATTAACATTAACACAGTCGTTGGGGAAATGAGCCGAGCATATGCTACCATATGTAAGAAGAACTCTATCTCTTTCTAACTAAATGTATGGATTGGCAGAAAATTAAAACCTGCAGAGTGTGAGTCCCAATGCAAAGTGTGTGAGAGATGCTCTTGGTGTCAGACAGGAAATATTTCATTTTTTATTAAAAAAGTGACTCAAGAATGTTGAGAAGCCTTTTCCTGAAAAATGTAATATAGCTTCAGTGCTTGCTTAGGGAGAATATCAAGTTGATGTTGAAATACACACACATATATTTCA
>NW_022900918.1:37794353-37828108 GCF_012274545.1 Fukomys damarensis
ATAGAGAGAGATTCTTTTATGTATGTGTTAACATGAGCATGCAACAATTTTGTGTTTTACTTTCTAGGGGCTCCCAAATATTTAAATGAGTTGCTAGGCTAGGCTGGTTTTTGAGCTGATTACAAAGTGCTCACTGGTAGACTTAAGTACCTGCTTTTTCATATTTGTATTCGTGATGTAAGTGCTTTTTAAATACTACAAATTTTGAGTAG
Source organism: Fukomys damarensis (assembly GCF_012274545.1). NCBI lineage: Eukaryota > Metazoa > Chordata > Mammalia > Rodentia > Bathyergidae > Fukomys > Fukomys damarensis. The sequence goes on from NW_022900918.1 coordinate 37,794,566, forward strand.
ATGCTTCTGTCTTCTGCTTAATAAGTTACACTAAAATTTCCAGTTTATGGTAGTATTTAATTAATTCAAGTTCTGTTTCTGCATTGATAAAGTTCCTTTTCCTCTAAAGAACACAGATTTAAAATTATGCCAATAACACATGAGAAAATCAATAAATTATTAGAAATGGTAGGGAAGAACTAAATAAACTATAGCAGAAATATGTTGGCAAGTGACCATCAAGCCTGTTGAAAGACACTGCAGCATAAGAAAAAAGTTAAATTCTATCCTCAATTTCAGTGCAAGCCACACTGAAATATAGAATTTGTTTACTCTTACCAGGAACTCCATGGAATATAATGTTCAAGAGTGTAATTCACTTGTATCTAAAGAAGTCTTCTATACTTTATAAAGACATTAAAGAAATACAAATAAAATTAAAGCATTAAAAATAAGGACCGATGGCAACTTACAATGTCTTTTAACTAGACAGCAAAAGTGTGGACAATTCTGGAAGAGTATATATAATTTCAAAGATACTCATGTTTTGCAATATCAAAGAAAACAAAGGAAAAGAAGGGGCCATTTCAGATGCTCATACTTATGTCAAATCCTTCGCAGTCACAAAAAACAAGGTGACAGCATTATGAACTCGTATCATAGCCAGAATTAGACGATGACACCCACATGCCAAGTGAGGTCCTTTAAACTTGCAAAAGACAGCAATTAGGATAGAGTTGTAGAAAGGATTGATACATGCCACCATATTAAAGTATAGTTCATTATATTTAAAACAAAAAAATGGTTGGAACAAATTCTGAAACAGGCGAGGTCAAACCTTTTGAGACAGAAAAGGCTGTAGGGAACATGATATAAAGAGATTCAGTGAAGAAATGGAAAAACAACCAAAACATATAAAATATGATCTCATAAGCATCGTGAAAACCTAAGAAGAAATAAAACCATCAAGAATATGACAGCTACATGGAAAATTCCCTCTAAATGTGAGAAAGTAATTTGAAAGTAAAGAAAAATGAGAAATAAATCAAAATAACTGAAATGTGCAGCAATTAGAAGGCATATTGAAATAGTGTTCATTGAGGAAGACCAACACATGAAATCTAGTTTAAATGCTAAGGTCCATGGATAAGGGAACTAAAGAGGTGCCGGGTGGAACATTAAACATAAACATCTCCTAGTAGAGGCCCACCAGGAGAACTCTCAGGGCCCTGGTGACAGCCCCTGCTGGACCCAGGTCACGGCAGCGCCCTGGCCCCTGGCATGGATGGTGAAACACAGCGCTGAGAGGTGGTGCCAGGAAATGTGCCACACGGAGGACCTATTCCTACCGGGCTCCACGACAAGCAGAACTGAGGACAAAACAGACAAACGTAGCTCGGCATAGTGGCCGAGCCTGTAATCCCAGCACTCTGGGGAGGCTGAGGCAGAGAGATTTACGAGTTAAAGCCCAGCCTAGTCAACCCAGGAACTTTGTAAGACCCTGGCTCAACACAAAATACAAGATAAACTAAATAAAATAAAACACTAAAATAAAATTAAATAAAATAAAATTAAAATGAGTCTGGCATACTGGAAAATGTAGGATTTTTAGTTTTTAACTATGGAAGTGGTCTTTTCTTTTAAAATTGACAACCGACAACTGCATCTGGGACATTTGACAATAGAAAAGAAATGGAACTCTCTTCAATAAATAATGTCTTAAAATCGATAAGCACCTCCCAGCTGCTGCTGCCACCCATGCAGCCCTCCCAGGCCCTCATGCTGAGCCATGTAGGACCCTGTGACTGTGCATCACACCCCCAAGTCACTCCAGCCCCAGGTGATGCCACCTCCACAGCACGGGGCAACAGAGGGTGACGAACAGACAGGACTGAGCGAAGAAGGGACCAACCCCAGGAGAAGAAGAGTATTGCTTCAGGACTGAACTGCGGCCACTGCAGATCCTGGATAGCCCTGGGAGACAGGCTTGGAGAGAGGGAGGTTTGATGGGGGTCTCCAGAATACGCTGGGAGGCTGGGAGCCAACCAGGAAGACCACAGGACCTGACTTCTGTTGGAAGAGTCCACAAATGGAGGGTGACATCGTCAGAAGGGGTGATCCTGACCAAAATGTCTCACAACACAAGTGACGAATTCACCAAAGATATAGAGTCTTCAAAAAGATATCAGATAAAATACAGAATTCAGAAATTGCAGAAAGTAAATTTGTACCACAGTTCACAAACTTAATTCTTGCCACAATTTTGGTTACAAACTGAATTGGATGAGAATTCAAATTCCCCCGTATTGTCAGCATTGCATTTGATTCAGTTCTTCTCAAATGCAATTTTTGACCAGAACTATGGAAAAAAATGACATCAAGAACTGAAGTACCACTGTATCAATGTAAAGACAGTATGTGAAATGAAGACAAAATGGTTTACTATTAAGAAATATTCAGAGGAGCCACCAAAAAATTTAAAAAAGGAAAGTGAGAGAACATGAGAGACCATCCAGCAGCTACTAAATGACGTTTAAAAGACCAACAAAGGTTAAATGGAGTGGGATAAAAGCTAGAAAATAATACCAATAGGACTATTAATATGATTATAGAAGTAAAATGTTTCTCACATACAGTGGACTCTCGGATTATGACCAGCCCGATGTAGGACCTACTTGGGTTATGACTGGAATTTTAGTAGTAATTTATGACCAAAGTCTTGAGTTATGAACCAAATGCTATCCACTTGTAATATAGATTCAACCCTTAAAGAGATCTGAAAGAACATTACAACATTCTTTCCTGTGTGGGGTTAATTAAGAAATCCTGAGCCAATGTCTAAGGACATAGATCTGCTGGTGTACAGGAGAGAGACTTTGAAGGTTGTGTAGAGGAGCCTGAGCCTTCACTGACCAACTTGAGTTACAACCAGCCCTCACAAATGAATTGAGTTAATAAGTCAAGGGGAAAAGAGTTCAACATACAAGTAAGCAGGCTTCTAGAACATCAAAGAACTGATTAAAACAGAAGATCACCAAGATATATCTTTATTTTTTAATGTTTTATCTTTGTTAAATTTATTGGTACATATTAGGTATACAGTATAGTTGCATTCATCATTGGAATCTTGTGCCTATACATGACTTATCAGGTTCTTATTCTTCCCCATTCCCCAGACATCCCATCAGCCCCTCCACCCTTTTCTGTTCATAAAGACATTGTTTCCATGTTTTTCCTTTTCTCATATTTTTTCTTTTCCCTTTTTCCCCTCCCCTGCCCCTCTCATTTCCTCTTCTCTTTTAGACTTTTCTTCCTATTACACAATATCAGTTACAAATTTTAATACTTATTTAGATATATCTTTATTAAGTTGCCAGTTATGCACACATAAATTAGTAGGAGAAAAATACAAAATCGTATAGCAAGGTAAACCCATTTGAAATACAGCAGACTTCTCAAAATAAACCCTAACTTGCAGATCTTGGAGCAAAGTATTTCAAGCTCTAAGAGCAAACAACTTCCAACTCATATTAACATAACCAGGAAAGATTTTCTTGAAAATAGATAGCAAAATAAGGACATTTCATGAAAAATACCAGTTCAAGATATACATGAATAGAAAACCAGCATTCCAGAAAACATTCAAGAATAACTCAGACAGAAATGATAAAACTAATAAAGCTAAAACCCCAGATGAAACGAAAATACAAAGCAAGGTCACTGGATAAATGAAAACAAAAATAGAAAGAAAAAGAGCATCATCAACAAAGACTTCAATGATAGTAAACAACCTACACATCTCAGTAACATCATTCAATGTTAATGGCCTCAAATATCCAAGAAAAAGATTGGCAAACTGCATCAAAAAATAGAATCCAACAATATGTTGCATTCAAGAAACCATCTGTCATGGCTGTGTCTAGGTGTCCCCAAAAGCCTCACGTGGTCATAGGTGGGGTTTTTTCAGAGGTGGCTGAGTCTAGACTGTGGGACTGATTCAAAGTACATTGCTAGGAATAAGCGTGGGCGATTACTAAATCAGTCAACTGATTGCTTTGGTTAGGGCAGTGCCAAACCAACCTATATAGAATATAAAATGGGCACAAAGAAGCTGTTGAGGTCCCTTGTTTGCTTTGCTAACTTCTGCCTGCCATGAACCATTTTTCCTTTACAATCCCTATCTGACATGTCTCAGAGCCAACTGATCATGAGCTGAAACCTTTACAAACCGCGAGCTAAATATACATTTCTTCCTTTAACTTTGGGTATTGGGTATTTTTTCTCAACTTTGAGATAAGTACCCAAGACACCATCTAATACAAAAGATATTCATAGACTAATAGTCAAAGGATAGAAAACAATATTTTATGCACCAAGACCCTAAAAATGGTTAGCAATTTCAATCTCAGACATATTAAACTTCAAGTTAACTTAAAATCGATAAGCACCTCCCAGCTGCTGCTGCCACCCATGCAGCCCTCCCAGGCCCTCATGCTGAGCCACGTAGGACCCTGTGACTGTGCATCACACCCCCAAGTCACTCCAGCCCCAGGTGATGCCACCTCCACAGCACGGGGCAACAGAGGGTGACGAACAGACAGGACTGAGCGAAGAAGGGACCAACCCCAGGAGAAGAAGAGTATTGCTTCAGGACTGAACTGCGGCCACTGCAGATCCTGGATAGCCCTGGGAGACAGGCTTGGAGAGAGGGAGGTTTGATGGGGGTCTCCAGAATACGCTGGGAGGCTGGGAGCCAACCAGGAAGACCACAGGACCTGACTTCTGTTGGAAGAGTCCACAAATGGAGGGTGACATCGTCAGAAGGGGTGATCCTGACCAAAATGTCTCACAACACAAGTGACGAATTCACCAAAGATATAGAGTCTTCAAAAAGATATCAGATAAAATACAGAATTCAGAAATTGCAGAAAGTAAATTTGTACCACAGTTCACAAACTTAATTCTTGCCACAATTTTGGTTACAAACTGAATTGGATGAGAATTCAAATTCCCCCGTATTGTCAGCATTGCATTTGATTCAGTTCTTCTCAAATGCAATTTTTGACCAGAACTATGGAAAAAAATGACATCAAGAACTGAAGTACCACTGTATCAATGTAAAGACAGTATGTGAAATGAAGACAAAATGGTTTACTATTAAGAAATATTCAGAGGAGCCACCAAAAAATTTAAAAAAGGAAAGTGAGAGAACATGAGAGACCATCCAGCAGCTACTAAATGACGTTTAAAAGACCAACAAAGGTTAAATGGAGTGGGATAAAAGCTAGAAAATAATACCAATAGGACTATTAATATGATTATAGAAGTAAAATGTTTCTCACATACAGTGGACCCTCGGATTATGACCAGCCCGATGTAGGACCTACTTGGGTTATGACTGGAATTTTAGTAGTAATTTATGACCAAAGTCTTGAGTTATGAACCAAATGCTATCCACTTGTAATATAGATTCAACCCTTAAAGAGATCTGAAAGAACATTACAACATTCTTTCCTGTGTGGGGTTAATTAAGAAATCCTGAGCCAATGTCTAAGGACATAGATCTGCTGGTGTACAGGAGAGAGACTTTGAAGGTTGTGTAGAGGAGCCTGAGCCTTCACTGACCAACTTGAGTTACAACCAGCCCTCACAAATGAATTGAGTTAATAAGTCAAGGGGAAAAGAGTTCAACATACAAGTAAGCAGGCTTCTAGAACATCAAAGAACTGATTAAAACAGAAGATCACCAAGATATATCTTTATTTTTTAATGTTTTATCTTTGTTAAATTTATTGGTACATATTAGGTATACAGTATAGTTGCATTCATCATTGGAATCTTGTGCCTATACATGACTTATCAGGTTCTTATTCTTCCCCATTCCCCAGACATCCCATCAGCCCCTCCACCCTTTTCTGTTCATAAAGACATTGTTTCCATGTTTTTCCTTTTCTCATATTTTTTCTTTTCCCTTTTTCCCCTCCCCTGCCCCTCTCATTTCCTCTTCTCTTTTAGACTTTTCTTCCTATTACACAATATCAGTTACAAATTTTAATACTTATTTAGATATATCTTTATTAAGTTGCCAGTTATGCACACATAAATTAGTAGGAGAAAAATACAAAATCATATAGCAAGGTAAACCCATTTGAAATACAGCAGACTTCTCAAAATAAACCCTAACTTGCAGATCTTGGAGCAAAGTATTTCAAGCTCTAAGAGCAAACAACTTCCAACTCATATTAACATAACCAGGAAAGATTTTCTTGAAAATAGATAGCAAAATAAGGACATTTCATGAAAAATACCAGTTCAAGATATACATGAATAGAAAACCAGCATTCCAGAAAACATTCAAGAATAACTCAGACAGAAATGATAAAACTAATAAAGCTAAAACCCCAGATGAAACGAAAATACAAAGCAAGGTCACTGGATAAATGAAAACAAAAATAGAAAGAAAAAGAGCATCATCAACAAAGACTTCAATGATAGTAAACAACCTACACATCTCAGTAACATCATTCAATGTTAATGGCCTCAAATATCCAAGAAAAAGATTGGCAAACTGCATCAAAAAATAGAATCCAACAATATGTTGCATTCAAGAAACCATCTGTCATGGCTGTGTCTAGGTGTCCCCAAAAGCCTCACGTGGTCATAGGTGGGGTTTTTTCAGAGGTGGCTGAGTCTAGACTGTGGGACTGATTCAAAGTACATTGCTAGGAATAAGCGTGGGCGATTACTAAATCAGTCAACTGATTGCTTTGGTTAGGGCAGTGCCAAACCAACCTATATAGAATATAAAATGGGCACAAAGAAGCTGTTGAGGTCCCTTGTTTGCTTTGCTAACTTCTGCCTGCCATGAACCATTTTTCCTTTACAATCCCTATCTGACATGTCTCAGAGCCAACTGATCATGAGCTGAAACCTTTACAAACCGCGAGCTAAATATACATTTCTTCCTTTAACTTTGGGTATTGGGTATTTTTTCTCAACTTTGAGATAAGTACCCAAGACACCATCTAATACAAAAGATATTCATAGACTAATAGTCAAAGGATAGAAAACAATATTTTATGCACCAAGACCCTAAAAATGGTTAGCAATTTCAATCTCAGACATATTAAACTTCAAGTTAGAATTGATCAGAAGAAAAAAAAAGAAGGTTGTTACATGCTAGTTAAGGGATCAATCCAAAAAGAAATAATGACTATAAATATTTGTGCATCAAATATTGGTGCACCTTTCTTCATAAAACAAAAGATCAAATAAATATGAATACAATCATAATGGAAGATCTTGACTTCCCTCTTTCTCTCAAAAAGAATGACAAACTAAACAAAAAGTCAATAAATATATATGAGAATTGAATCACACCATTGAATATAAGGACTTAATGGGTATGTAAAGAGTTTTCCACACCACTACGAAAAAGTGTATGCTCTTTACTGTTGCACATGGCACTTTCTTCAAAATAGATCACACGATAGTTCACAAAGCCTGCTTAAATGAATACAAAGAATTTAAATCATCTTATGTTATTTTACCTCATTACATCACTGTGCAATGAAAATAAAAATAAAAGAGAGAAGAAATTACAGAAAATACAGAGGCACCTGTAAAATTAATAACACTATTCTAGACAATCAATGTTTCTCAAAAATATCAAAAAGAAATAAAAAAGTCTTTTCTAGAGGTTAATGACAGTGTTTATATAAGGTAACAAAACTTCTGGACCATTATAAAAGCAGTCATAAAAAGCAAGTTCACTTCAGTCAATGCTCATGTTAGGAAAACTTAATGAATTCAATTAAATGACTTGTGAGAAACCTTAAGATACTCAAGAAATGACAATCTAAGCCTAAACCAAATTACGGATTGCAATAACAAAGATGAGAGTGAAAGTCAGTGAAACAAGTCTAAAAGAACAATCTAAAAATCAACAAATCAAAGAGTAGGTTTCTTAAAAGAATAAACAAAACACATAAACCTACAAATAGAGAGAGAAGACTCCTATCAATGAAATTAGAAATGATAAAGGTGAAACCACAACAGACAAAATCTAAATTCAAATGATAGTAACTTTTATGGATGATTATATTCCCTAAACTTGTAAAGTTTTGATGGAATTTCTAGACTCATACAAATTATCAAAAATTTTACAAGGAAAAATCAAAAATGCTAAACAACACAAGAACAAGTAATGAAACTGACACAGCAACAAAGAATATACCAATTAAACAATGTGCAGGGCCTGATATATTCACTGCTAGGATATAGGAAACCTTTAAATATGTTATATCATTTGTACTCCTCAAGATCTTCAAAGACATTGAAGAGGGCTGAAAATTTCCAAATTCATTTGTGGAAGCCAGGATCATTCTGATTCCAAAACCAAGTAAGACACAATTAAAGAGGAAAACTACGGGTGGGGAACTTAGCTCAGTGGTTCTGGCCCTTGCCTTGCAAGCACAAGGATCCAAGTTTGATTCCCAGTAACAAACATAAATAAACAAACAAACAAACAAACTGGCATCAAATGATTTTTTAAAAAGGAAAACTATAGGCCAATCTTCTTACAAACTTAGATGCAATAAATCTTCAAGAAGACATTAGCAAATAGAATACAGGATATTATCAAAAAGATCACATACGATGGAACTATCAGGTTTCACCTCAAACATGCAAGGATGTTTCAGCATAGGCAAATCAAGAAACACAATAACATAAACAGAAACATAAACAGAAGGATGATCAAAAGCACATGATCATATCATGACAGGCAGAAAAGACATTTGAGAACATTTAATACACCTGGATAGGAGCCTGGAGAAAACAAGTATAGAAGTACTATACTTGCATTTGATAAAAGCTATTTATGAGAGACCAACAGGTAGAATCATATTAAATGGGAAATATCTAAAAGCATTCCCTCTAAAGTTAGGAACAAGATGAGAAAGCCGACTATCACCATTTGTGTTCAACAGTGTACTCAAAACATGAACCAGTGCAATCAGGCAAGAGAAATAAATGAAAGGATACATATAAGAAAGAGAATTTACATTATCATTATTTGCAGATGACTACATAAAAGACCCTAAAAGTCCACCAGTAACTCTTAGAATTAATAACCAACTGCAGCAATGTAGCAGGGTACAAAATGAGAGCACAATTCAACACCATTTATGAACACCAACGACAACTTAATGAACGGAAATCATGAAAACAATACCATTCAGAGTAGCAACACGAAACATTAAATACCTGAAAATTAATCAGACCAAGGTAATAAATGACCTCTACACAGAAAACTATAGAATTCTTAAAAAAAGGAGATTTAAGAGGGCATCTGAAAATGGAAAGATATCTCCGGCTCCTCGATATTCAAAACCAATATTGTCAAAATGCCTACACACTGCAAACTGTTATGCAGATTCGATGCAGTCCCAATCAAAATATAAATAGCATACCTCACAGATCTAGAGAAATCCAATCATAAAACATATATGGAATCAAAAGAGTCACAGAATAGCAAAAGCAATCTTGAATAACAACAGCCAAGTAGGATTTATGATGTTACCTGAGTTCAATATATACCAAAAAGCCAAAGTAATAAAAACAGCATGGTACTGGCAAGAATACAGATATGACCATGTGGCCATCATCCCAGAATGTACAACTGTCGCGAGCCGTGACATCAGGATCCTGCCAGCAGGTCCTAAACCTGAAAGGACAAGGACAGAGAGACGGGAGACACCTTTCTTCTCAAGTTAGTTAGTTGCTTGCTTGCTTGCTTGCTTGCTTGCTTGCTTGCTTGCTTGCTTGCTTGCTTGCTTGCTTGCTTTATTACAGAACCTCTTCCTTTTATACTCTCCAGCTGCATGGGAGCGAGGGCTGCACGGGAGCGAGGGAGCGAGGGTACCGCCCACACATTCCAGAGGGAAACAATAACAACCATTATGGGTTACATCTGCTACCAGCTGAACTCACCCGTGGCTATGGGCGAGAGCACGTCCGTGCCAGCGAGGTGACTCAAAGTTCAATCATGGCTAGGCCTGTGTCAAGGCTCACCATAATGGCTCGCCATATACAACCATGGACTGAGACAATGGATTTGCTGCAAGCAACACAATGTGACACCCCCGCTGAGAGCCACGCAAAGGCTATTTCTAAAGTAACTCCCCTCACAGGCGATGGCCCTCTGACCTGTGAGACTTGTGGAGGTCACAAGACCTGATATACGACCCGCCGATGAGATCCAGGAGCAAGCAGGCCCCAAGAACAACCGCAGCTCACCCTGATGCAGACCTTCCTAACAAAGAAGGGAGAGATGCAGGGGAAAGCAATATTAATTATGCCAAAAGTACCAAGCGGTGCAGGCTGTAAAACCACGACTGGCTTGTTTATAAAAGTGAGCCCAGCTGAAGCTACGTGTCCAAGTCAGAGTAACTCATACCACACAAATTCAATTTCTGCAACTAAAATCTTTTTCTTTTTTTTTGTATTGGGGAATGAACAGAGGACCTTGCACTTGAAGGCAGGCAATGGTAACACTGAGCTAAATCTCCAGCTAAAACATTCTTAACTAGGACAATGTCCTAATTATAATCATATATTTTGTCTATTGTGTTGTCTTCTTTTATAAGCTTTGTCTGCATTACTTCCCATAGAAATTGCATGCAGTCCCACCCTTCCACATAGCTTGCTTTTTCCCCAGTTGATTACTAATAAAATTCAGTTGCTTGGGCTGACCAATGCCTTTTCTAATTAAGCAGCATTGGCTGTCCTTGAACCCTGATTTCTCTTTCTCTCTTAGTTCTGTCTTCTAGTATAGCTTTTTCTCAGGCTTACACCATAGGCCCAAGCAGATCAGAACCCACTGCAGAGAAACCCTCTGCAGAGGTCTCTGATGAAACAGAAGAGAGGTTACAGAAATATCCCCAGACAAATTCAGCTATTTGATCCTTGAGAAAGGGCCCAAAAGCATATATTGGAGTAGAGATTACCTACTCAACAAATGTGCAAGGAGAGTGGGATATCTTTTCTCCTGAAGATTGAAACTAGTTACTTATCTCTTACCATGCTATAAATTAAAACCAAAATTGATTAAGACTATACACATTAAAGCAGAAACATTGACTCTCCTGAAAGATAACATAGGCAAAACACTTATGTGATATAGGTGTAGGGAAGGATTTCCTAAACAGAAACACATTCACTCAATAAATAACAGCAAAAATCTATAAATGTGATTACATCAAATTAAAAACTTCTGTATAGTAAAGGGTTCAATCAATAGAGTAAAAGGACAAACTTTAAAACAGAATAAAAACTATTTTTTGCTGGATATTCCTCAAAGGACTAATATCTAGAATGCATAAAGAACTTTCAAAAATTAGACTACCTAAAATAAAAGACCCAATTAAAAAATGTTAGTGAAAATACTGTGGAACCTTGACTTATAAATTCAATTAATTCACAAGTGATGGTTGTAACTCAAATTATAACTTGTTTGTTCTGGAAGCCTGCTTACTTATATGTTGAGCTCTTTTCCCATGCAATGGACCCTTGACTTACAAACTCAATTCATTGTAACTCAAGTTGGTCAGTGAAGACACAGGCTCCTCTACATGGCCTTTGAAGTCTCTCTCCTGCACATAGGCAGATTTTAGTGTCCTTACAGAGACATTGGCCCAGGATTTCTCAATTAACCCCACACATTAAAGGATGTTGTAATGTTCCTTACAGAATTCTTTAAGGGATAAATTTATATCTGAGACCATCAGCATGAGCAGCTAACATTCAGGTCATAACTCAAGGCTTTGTTTATGAGTTAAAACTAGAATTGCAGTCATAACCCAAGCTGTTTTTATTTCAGGCCAGTTGTAACTCAAGGGTTCACTGTACATCGCCACTTCTTAAGAGAAAGAAGTACCAATGCCCAACAAATACATTAAAAAAGATTCAATGTCTATGGAAACTAGACAAATAGAAATTATAACAATGCTAAGATTCCATCTTATACCAGAAAGAATGGCAACCATTAAACAATCAAAAAAATAACAAATGCTGGTGTGGTTGTACTGAAGAAGGAACCTCTTACATTGTTGGTGGTAATGTAAACTAGTATAACCATTATAGAAATCAGTATGGAGTTTCCTCAAAGAACTAAAATTAGAAATTCCATGTGATGCAGCAATATTCCTTCTAGGTATCTTCCCCAAAGAACTCATATATATCATGTGACAGCAATACGTACATACAAATGTATAGAGCAGCACATTCATAGCAGCCAAATGCTGGAAGCAGACTATATACTGCATATCCATCAACAGATGACTGGGTAAGGAAAATGCGATATCCATACATAATACAATACTATTTCCCTGAAACAAAGAACAAATTTAAGATTTTTGTAGGAAAATAGATGCACCTGGTACATATAATGTTGCGTGAAATAGACACACAAGTTTAAATACCATATAGTATAGAGACAAAGTACAAACAAGGAAACACTAAAGGATAGCTAGAAAAAAAGGATAGCTAGAAGGGTCGAGAGGATCAGTCTCTTGCAAAGAGGAAGGGATCCAAGAGTACATGGGTGAGCCCAAAGAGGGAAGATAAGGGGATGCAAGTAGAATGAAGGTATGTCGTGTATAGGAACCTAATAACCTTAGTGAATGTATAAGTTTTATGTTGAATAGATGAGATAAGATTAGTAATGTCAACAAGAATGCAAATGGGGCAAGGAGATTTAAACAAAGGGGGAGGAAAGCTGGAGGAAAGGGGCAGAAATTTAGAAAAAGAATCAAGTGCATGTACTCATCCCAAACCGGAGGTGAGTTGCATGCCCTGGAAACACGCACTAGTGAGGACAGACATTTCTGAAACAGGGCTGACTGGCCTTGGATGGTGTCTGTGAACCAAGAAGTGCTGCTGCTTGAGGGAGAGAGCTGCAGACCATCGCTAAGTTCATGAGGGCCCATTCTACTCACTGGAGAGCTACAGAGACCACACAAATACCATGGCATGCATGCATTGGTGACATGGAAGGTTAAAATGTATGTAGCTAAACAGTTAATTTTGTTTTTTGTAGACTATTCCAGATAATGCGGTAACGTTTAAAACATCTTGGGTCCAACTGAAGAGGGCATGGAAAAGAAACGTGGAGAAGTGATGAGACCTTGTATTAGGTGTTACACTAAAAAGTACTTGTCATAGGGATTACACATTTCTCCGTACATTTGACTTACCAACAGAAATGTTCATACACCCAAATGTAATGCAATAGAAATGTAATGAAGCGGAACATTGTCTTAGGGGAGATATTTTTAACAGAAAATACAGGATACATTATATGAGCTAAAACATAAGCTAATAGGAAAGCTGCATTTGAAAAAAATTGCGAATTATCACGTGATTTTACACACATTTGACAGTTGCACTAGGCAACGTAATGATACGGTTCTTTCAAAAGTCAGAACTCTGTCAAAATCTGTTTCTAGAGAAAATTATTAGATTTTTATGGGTAATTCATCTACTTTCTATGCATATTGCTTAGTGATTTTTCAAATATCTTGCAAGAGATCATACTCAAGATATTCTTAATATTTTAATAGATATAAATTATCTTATTGAATCTCAAAAAATTGAGTCAAGCAGAATCACATGTTTTACTTGACACAGAGATGGGAGTATTAGAAAATCAGATACTTGTTCACCCTTTCTTGAAAATGTGTTTCCTCCAAGTAATTTATTTTTTGGCTACAAAGAAAAGGAAGAATTTTTAAACTGTAGGAAAACATCCATTTTTCAGTTCTTGGTACTTCTTTCTTATGGGTGAACAAGAAATTGGCCTAAATCCAATTCATAAGAAAATTGTGAATTACCCACTACAGGCCAGTAAGTTAACTTTTAAATGTTCAGCTGAGTAGATTAGTAAACCTGGCATATTGGCGCAACCTACAATATGCTGAAACACCAAAAAAGACTTGCAATTTCTTGTCTTCATAATTGGCATATTTATATCCATTGTCAGTATTCCATCAGTCTGTGCAATTGACTTACCTATAAGTTTACTAACTTAAAATCTCCCAAGTAAATGTTCAAGAGCATTTCTTCATAATTTCTGATAATAAATTCACAAGCTGTTCTATATAATTCTGAAGAAACCTGACTTCCTTAGATTATTTATATGATTGATTGTATTTATAAAAAAATAAAGTCATACTTTCACATAATTATAGAGCTGGAAAGACTTCCCAGAGTTCATAATCAATTTGCTAATTTCACTGTGGAAACAATTCAAAGAACTTCAAAGGCAATGCCCTGCATTACTGAAAGTTAATGATAAGGGTACCTCTGGGACCTGTATTTCCCAATTTCTGGGGCAGAACAATCTCTTTAAAGACACAACAGGTCTCCGTGGCCCCTTGACTGTACCTACAGGGACCCTCAGTGTGAAAGTAGTAAGATGTAAAACTTTTAAGTGTTGTAATTCCAAAAGTCTGTTTTATGCAGTTTTATGGAAGAAAACTGGGAATGTTAGGCTTCTCAATAACTATTTGCAAATATGTGATTGTGTTTTAGTAAATTAATCGCTACTCTTCATGTGCACAGCATTTAATCCGGTACTGTTAGCATATATTTAATGCACAGCAAAGTTAGTGTATTTTTCACTTTAAATTACAAAGAATAATGGAAGAAGTGCCTGTAAATCTATGCTATAACCCAAAAAGGTGAATATCCTACTGATTGGGGTGTGATTTTGTACGTCCCTCTTATCCCATGTCAGGCCTCACACGATGCATAACCATTTTCTTGAGCTTTCCATTGAGATTTTCCTCATCTTAGCGGGCCATTTTGCAACATATGTGTGGATGGTTAAGACATTTTTCTTCTTTGTCATCTTAAGCTTCACCAAATCGGCCTTGTATTCTATGTGGTCTTCTGAGAGTCGCTTTTACTAAACCCCTTCCTAAAATTTATCTGGGAATTTATATGTAGCTTTAGTCCACTTATCTTCACTGCTTTAAAATGGTCTGCTTTATTCATGTAAAGCAAATGATTTACTCTTTCTCTAACGAAGCAATACTCTAAAATACTTACACACGGCCCTAGACACACATGTGCAGATGCTGCTCTAGAGCGTATCTGTCTCAGGAACTTCAGGGTGTGCCCTGTGGACATGCCAAACTGTTTCCAGACATGACTGTACGGATTTATCTTCCCACAGCAAAGAGTGAAAAGTTCCTGCTGGTCATACGCTATCGAGTCTTTCACATTGTGCAACTCTTACTACTTGTCTACATTGCTGTGCTGCGAGTCACTCCTGACACGGTACCTCTTGATGCTGCACTGTCATTCCTTTCCGTAATGAAGAACCAAGATGGGCTTGCATATTCATTTCCTTTGCTGTGGAGTTAGTACTCGTGTCTTTTGACAAGAGTTGTATTTGGTATCGTTTTGTAAAACTTTGAATTCTTTTAATTTGAATTCTATCGGTACAATTTAGCTATTCATAACGATCCCATTCATCAGAGGAAATTCGTACCTGTATGTGACGTATCTTGGTTTTTCTCTTTTCCTATTCCCCGCCCCTCCCTTCTTTCGACTTGCTTATTTACATATTTTGGATTGTAATCCTACACATTGTCTATCCTGCAAATATCTTCTTCTAGCTCTTTAGTTTTTCAACTGTTCTTTATTGAACAGAAGCTCTGAATTTGAAGATCATTGTATTTATAATTCTGTTTATCTATATGCACATTTTGTCTCTGTGAAGGAAATCCTGTCAGAAAGGTATGATTTTACTTCCTTCAGTAGATGTGTGTGAGAGTGTGAGTGTGTATATGTGTGTGTGTGAGAGAGAGACACATGCATGACTTTCGGGGTTTTCTGCGTCGTATGAAATGTATCACTAATGCCTATCCTCCCATGAAGCTTGACTCCCAACCTGCCTGGACTAACAAGAGGGGGCGAGACGGTTGCACTGTGCGGTTGCTGCCCCAGTAAGAGAATAACCCACTGGGGAGTTCACAGCTGCATGGACTTAGCGGGAGGCAGGGAGGCAAGGGCAGGGCCTTGGGGCTAAGTCTGCTTCCTAGCCCTGCCTCTGTGGCGCTTCTCCTACGTGACTTTTCAGGTGTCACTAGTGAGCAGCTTTCCTTCCCTGCACCAGGCCCTTGCACCCTGATGTTTAACCCTTAGGAGTCCCTGATCACACACGGGACCACAGTAAACCTCCTTTGCGTTAAGCCGCAGCACTAAGTATTCTGTCCCATCAGTGGGGAAGTTGCCCCAAGCCACCATTTATTAAATAGGACCTACTGGGCCTCCTGCCATGTAGCGAAGTCCTCTACATACATTCTGGTTGCTCACTTGGTCTGCATCTGTTTATCCCCCTAGTTCCCGTATTTTTAAAATACTGGTTATTACTAGAGCATATGCTCTATAACTCCTCACTTGCTTCTTTCTCTTGATTATTTTCATTTTTATGCACATGTGGAGCTGAGCTTAACAACCCTTCATATTTGGACTTTTATAGGCTCTATTGGTCAGAGATATAAATGAGGGAGAATTTATAATTTTATGATGTTGATGCTTTCCTTCCAAGGGTAGGGTGCTTATTTTATATACTTATGCATCTTTTAAACAGACATCATTTTCTTCTCTCTCTCTCTCTCTCTCTTTTGTACAGTGCTTTTAAGACTTTTTTTTTCTTTAAGGGACAGGGCCTTGATATGTAGCTCAACCTAAACTCAGCCTTGAACTCACGATGTAGCCCAGAATGGTCTCAAACTCATGGTGATCTTTCTGCTTCACCCTCCTGAGCTCTGCTGGGACTACAGCTGTGTGCTACCATGCAGCTAAGACTTATTTTCAAGGGATTTGTTTTTTCATATTAATTATGTATATAATGTGGCTATTGTTTGTTTTTATTTTGTAATAGTTTCCTTGATGTATAATTGATACAGCATGGTTAAAATGCTTGACTGTTTTTAAATGTTTTAGTGAACAGTTATATTGAAAGTATTCAGATCTTTATATTGATATATATATATAGTGATTGATATATATATCAATAATTGATATATATACAGTGATTGTTATATATATATATCAATAATACATTCATATTACTGTTAGTAATACTCCTGGAGTATTTTTTGCATTTTAAAGTAGATAACCAAATTGCTAATATTTATTACTTGCTAATCGTTATGTCTTTTTTATGTTTTTTTTCAGTTGAAGATTTGCTAAGAAAATACGGATCCTTGTCTTGGTCCTGGTTTTAGAGGTATGGTTTTCCAAACTATCCTTCTAGAAGTATACAATTATTTTTAGTTGTTTGAAATTCACCATTTTTTCTTCTCTGTACATTTAAGGTTTTAATGTGTTCTGGAATATTTTCAATCATTTTATGTTCACATATTACCTTTCTTCCATTTTCTCTCGTATATCTAATGGTGATTTAAGTTAGGCCTTCTTGTTCCATCTTCAATATATTTTCATGATTCTTTCACATTTTCATTTCCTTATCTCTCAACACTTCATTTTGTTATGTATTTTATTGTATTTTCTATTTTTGCATTTTTCTTCAACTCTGATATGTTGGTTCAAATTTAAATATTTTAAGTATACATATAATTGTTATACCACGTACATATGCTCTTAAATTATAATTTATAAATGCATATACATATGAGACTCTAAAATTGCACTTATTTTCAGAATTCCTACCTGTTCATAATAACATCTGCCTGATCAATCTGAAATTGTCATTGCTTCGAAAACTATTTTATATACACCCTTCTAAGTTTTGTATTTGACAGTTCTAGTATTTTCAGCTGTGCCGAGATCAAAATTCTATTCGTTTATATTCACTCATTTACACTTGCTGCTCCCGGTCTTAGTGGCTGAAGATCTCACGCTTGGTGTTGCTTGATTAGGAAATCACTGCTTGCTCATAGGAGCTCTACGGGCCTTTGCTGGGGAATTTTTACCTAGAAAATACGCATTTGGAGCAGAGGTCGTGGAGTCCACTCCTCTGCAGTGTGGATCGCTCCTGCTCTGGAGCTTTGAATCCTGACTCTTCCCTAGCACATCTCGTGAACGCGGCTTCCTTGTTTCCACCTGGGACTCTTGGGTGTTGACTCTGTGACGTCATTTCTCTCTCGCAGCCCACTTTGCTTTCCTCCAAGCAGTTTTTCACCTGTGTTTTTTGAACTCACTTATTAAGGTTTTAGCCTAAATTTTCACATAGAACTTTTGCCTTGGGAACTATTTGGTTTGTTCGTTTGTTTGGTACTGGGGATTCAACTCATGACTTTGAGCCTGGGAAGGAGGCAGCAACACCACTGAGACGAATCTTCGCCCGCGCTATTTGGAATCAATCGTGAAATGCTACTTTAAAATTACATATAAGCAGTTTATCAGCCTACGTAATGACAGGGAGATTGAAATTTTACAATTTATAAATTGTAGTTTTCAATTTACATATGATAATTTGATGATTGAAATTTACAAATGATAGTGAAAAGAGCATTTTTTGAGGTTAGTATTGGGCCTTTTTTTATTGTATATGTTTCTGATACAAATAAATACACTCATCCTGAGGTAATGGTCTTGATCCATTTTTCTTCCTTTCCCATTTCCCTTCCCCTTCCCACTTAAATATACTTCATGACTAATGATTTCCATAACATGTTAAAGCTGTGTCGTTATTATCTTATAACCACGGGCAAGTAAACATTTTCACAATTGCAATGTTTACACATTGTTTGACATAATGTATGGTCAGTAAAGAAAACAAACATAAAAGTGTCCATATATTGTTTTTTCCTCTTATTGATATAACGCTTCACTGTCCTTAAAGGTTGGATGTAGTTATATGATTTAAAAAATAAACAATTTTGTTAAGCATTTTTAGTGTTTATAGATCACTGGATATGATTAGGTACCTCAGATGTGTCTGTCTGTGTGGTACTCAGATTTTGAAGGAACAAGAATTCCTCTGATTACATGGGCAACATGTAATCGATTGTCTTGAGATTGAATTTGCTGTTGGCAATAAATTTACCTTGTTTATTGAATAAACAAAATGCAAAATGTATATACATACATACATATTTTAGGAGTTTTAAATAAATAATTCCTGGAACATATTTAAGTAAAAAAAAAAAAAGTGTAGTTAAGTTGCTTTGTCATTACAATAAAATGAAAATATTTCTATATGCTTAGTAAGAAATACTTTTAAAGTGTACATTATTTTTTTCAAAAAGTCTTCTCTGAAGAAAACAAGTCCTGATCGCTCATTAAAGTGTCATTTTATATCTTATATGCTATAAAGAACTGAAAAAAAAGCTGTATGAACTTTGCTTTCTCCTCCATACTAATTTTAACCTAATATTGCAGAACTAATGCCAGCTGGGAGAAGCCTTGTGATCAATTCCAGCTGTCTCCCACATCAGGGTGCCCTGAATTATGGCAATGTTCTAAGAAATGAATCCTCAAACAAAATCCACCACATTTTACTACTTTTCCTGACTCCACATTGTGCCCATCTCCTTCTATCACAGGGGAAAAACAAAATAAAACTTATGACAACCTGAGTAATTTTCCTCCATTTTGACTTTATTTTTGAATCATAGATTCTGAAACTCATTTTGTATAGAATCGCTGGCTTTCTTGAACAATTTGCCAACTTGCTCATGGTTTGGGTTGTCTCCAAATTGATATGGATTTATTTGCAAATGTTTCCTAACTAGTCCTGTAATCTGGGTGCAGAGAAAAGTGTTTCTAGTTGTACCCAGTAGTGAAAGCAGCTATGCTAAGAAGTGACATTGACATTAGGTTCACGATTACAGTTAAGGCCTCGCTGTCATGAAGCAAGTGTAAGCGATAAGCATGGGTGTTTAAATGGGCAAATAGAGGACCCTAGAAAGATCACTTTATACCTGAGTTTGGAAAGACTGTGGTTTGAGGGGCAAAAGACCCATGTTATGGGATAAAGAGAGAAAATTTGGCAAGAACCAAGTTGGAATAGTATTATGGGCAACGTGCTAAGCTATCTGGTGATGGCAGGACATTGAAAAATTTTATTTAATGGACTACCATGACAACTGTGCTAAGGTAATGGCCATTCAGACATATGTTAATTAGAGGGGAGTGAGAAAGCAAATATAAGACTAGAAGCAGAAGGCCAGACATGATTAGCTGTAATGAGACTTTTTCAGCATTTACACTACAAAAGGGATTCTCCAGATCCCATTCTCTTTAAAAACATCGACTCATTCAATTACCTATGAGTTTGTCACTCTTTGCCACATCCTACAGAGAAAACGAAGCACCAAAGACGGAATACCATGCACGGGGTTACAAAGTCCCGCGGGAAAGCAGAACCCGATATCTGTCAGTGTACTGGGAAGTGCTTACTACTCCTCAACCAACTTTTATCACACACAGGCATCTACAAACCCTGCCTCTCCTTACCGCCCACCCGATGTCAGGCCCCTTCTTTCCCCGCTCCAGGGCAGCTTGCACAGCCACACTTGCCTTTCTGATCTGTGCCTTGTGATGTCACGTGGACAACTGACACATAAGCAATCTCCCCTTCATCCTGCAGAATCTTCTCAAACCTTACTCAAGAGTTCTACGTATATTTTACTCTTCCCCTTCCCTTAGCATTTTAATCACAACTTCATACTACTTTCCTCTGATTGAATTGTCCCTCTTCATCGTATTTTAATTGAATCTTTCTTAAGCCTTCACATCTGTGAAGAATTCACATCACTCTTATCAGTGAGAGAATTCTCCATTTCCCATCACCCACAGCTCAGGGCCACGAATACAGCTGCGTTTAACAACTCCTGCTGATGGACCTATTAGCAGGTCCTGGTTCAAAAAATGTTCCTTAAATTCTTCTTTGCCAGAGATTTCAGCAGTTTCTGGAAATAATGAGAAGACATGGGACAAGTTCCCAGAGCCACCGTGCGCTCTCTCCCCTCATGAGCAGGGACACAGAGCACATCCGGAAGAATTTAGGAGGCTCCTGTGTTTCTGGAGTTTGTGAGATGTGGCGGGAACACTGGAAAGGCCACAGGTACTTTCTGTTTTTGAAGAGAAAGTCACAGGGTGCTCTGGGCCTGTGTTTCTTTTGGGTCCTCTGGTTTTCCTCCTCCACTCCAGACACAGAACTTCCCTTTTCCTCTCTTGCCTGCTGAGGCTTCACTTCTGTCTCTTATTTATTTACTTTGCACTCGCTTTCCTGAAACAAGAAAGAAGGAAGAAATGGGTTGGGGGGGAGAAGATGGAGAGGAAAGGAATGGGGGAAAGAAAAGAAAGTGGACGAAAAGATAGAGAAAAGAAAGGGAAAGGATGGGAAGGAAAGAAAAGAGGAAAGAAGGGAAAGGAAAAATAACTAACCAGACTTTAGCAGTCAACAAATACCCTATTCCCTTTGGTCTGCAGGCTCCGGCGAGTTGTCGTTCCTTAAGATGTTCAATCTAAATTATTTCCTAATTCAGGGCCTGGACATTAGCTGCCATCATTACTTGTGACAGTTGCCATTCCTTCTTTCATTTTCCCTCACTCCTCGACAAATTACCCTTCCATCATCATTAACTTTCATTTTAATGTTAGTTCTCAGTGTTCAGTGGGAGCCTCACTGGGAGCAGGATGCAGGTAGAGTTCGGACTCTAACTCTTCGGCTCAGGGTGGTGCTACAGTTACCACAGCCGTCCCGTCTGAGTGATAGAACACTAAAAGGAGCTAAAATAGGCTCCCATAAATGTAATCACAGGGTCTTGAGAATAGAGACCACCCATATCACAAATTAACTCGCAATGAGTTAATGTAAGATGGTACAATTCCTAGAGCATAATGCAGGAGAAGCCTAAGCATCTCTATGATTGCAGTTTTTTAGCTAAAACACAAAATATTCACTGAAACAAATGACTGGTAAGTTGGACTTTATTAAAATGGATGTCTTGTGAAATATAATGCTAACGTAGTGAGATGCCAGGCCACAGACTGGAAGAAATTAGTTTGCGCAAAAAAAAAATGTATCTTAGAAAAATCTGTTCACTGAGGAACCTGGAAAAGCTGTTGCTGCTATCGATGCATAACATACTTTTATTAGCCTTTATATCTATCTATATCTATCTATCTATCTATCTATATATATATATATAAATTGAAATTTGGGAAACTTTAATGGTGCTGCCAACTTTGGAAAAAGTCATCCCAATTTACTGTGTTGAGTTGGCATTGTACAGAAATGGACAACCATATTGGTCTAGAAATGTTAATTTATTTTTATTTTTATTTTTATTTTTCCATGTGTACAGGGGTAACACATCGTACTAAATATGTAAGGTCATATCTACGTGGGTTTGATTACAGAAACTAATAAAGTATTCTCTAAATAGTGAAAAAAGAATAAGATAAGACTATAAGAGTGAGAAGCAATTTAAATATGTTCAGGGACCATTTTCATCTCCAGAATTAAGGATTATTTTGATGTTACATCATTGCCTTTTCTCTTTTACTTTCCTTTTTAGTTTTATTTTAGGATTCCCTATTTTTAATGTTCATACAGAGATTTCTTTAACTGAAATACCGAATAGTTTCTTTGGTGTGAAAAACTATAATAGTACACAGGATCCTAATGAGAAGGGTGGGGGAGAGGTAAATAAGGGAGAGGAAAAAAATATGAGAAACTGAAAAAATGGAAATAAAGTGTTTTTAAATGGGGAGGGGAGGAGGGGGTGAAGGGAGGGCAGGGACAAGGGGGAAAAATGAGAATCAAGACCTATTATGTAAAGGTATAGAATCCCAATGATGAATGTAATTGTATTGTATACCTAGATTGTACCAATAACCTCAATAAAAAGAAAAAAAAAAGGAAGAAGAAAAAAAATCTGTTATGCTCCACAAAGAAGCCTTAGAACTCAACAATAAGACAACAAGCAATCCGACTATGCCACCCCCAAAGAAGATAGCTACAGCGATGGAGGAAAACCCAAACTAAAACAAGAAGAAAAAAAAATCTGTTATGCTCCACAAAGAAGTCTTAGAACTCAACAATAAGACAACAAGGAATCCGACTATGCCACCCCCAAAGAAGATAGCTACAGCGATGGAGGAAAACCCAAACTAAAACAGAAAGAAGATATTATAGCTCTCTGGGAGTGGCCCCAGCCCACAGCACTGCCACCAAATATCAGGAAAATTTGGGCAGCGGGACTTGATCTATTTCTGATGAGGAAGTGAATGGTACAACTGCTTTGGAGGACAGTTTGGCACCTTCCTCTAAAACACAACACGCTTTTACCATGTGACCGAGCCACTGAACTCTGCACATGTACTCAAAGCATTTAAAAACTTATGTGCAGGGGCTGGGATGTAGCTCAGTTGTACCACACCTGCCTCAAAAGAGCAAGGTCCTGAGTTCTATTGCCCATACCGCGACCACCATCAACAAGAACATCAATAATAAATTTCTGTCTACGCACAAACCTATGCATTGATTATTATAATAGCTTTATTCATCGTTGTAAAATCATGGAGGTGGCCAAGATGTCCCTCACTAGGAGAATGGATTAATAAATTATGGTACATCAAAATAACGGAATAATTACTTAGTCCTGAAAGGAAAGCAATTAAAGCTGCTCTTATAACAATAAAGTCTTAAAACCACACAAGTATAACTGATGCATAGAGCCCTCACCAGACACCAGGCGGCTCTCTTTCTTCTGATTACAGAAGTGTATGTACATTTGTACCTAGCCATATAGATAGCGCCTGTGCAGTTAATATTAAAATAGATGTACGCTTACATTTACTCAGTTATTTTCTACTCAGTCTTCTCCCCAGGCACAGAATCCTGATTCAGATTTTCAGTTTTATTTGAGGATACTTTATGGGTGTGTGTTTGCAGTGTGTAATGGCTGCGTGTTTGCAGGATGCAGTGGTAGCGTTGGTCGTGTGGAGTCGGTGCACATACTTCACACATTTTATGTCTCTCACGGCTTTCCTTTCTCCTCCCTGTTCCTTTCCCTCCATTTCCTGGTCCCCTTCCCTTTGGCAGACATGCCATCCCTCTGTTTCCTGCTCTCGATCTTTATAATCCCTGGTACTAAGAGAAGGAAGCTGGGGCAGGCGCATTCGGTCACTTTCCGGGAGTCACAAGTCTGCTGCAGGAAGCGCTGGGGTCACAGGGTGGTGGCTAGTGGTCAGGATGCCATGGTGGCTCCTAAGCTCTCAGACCAGGTGTGATCTGCCAGACCAGCGACCCCACTAGGTCATGTGAGTCCCCTAGGTGGTTTACTTTAAACACACGTTCACTCGAACGTCTGTGCTATCCTTGGTGCACAGTCTCCCTGGTACAGGGTTCCCACTCCAAGCCACAGCGCAGATAAAGCTGCAGCCACTGTGCCACTGTTCAGACCTTGGAAGCCAAGAAGGCACTGGCCTCACAGCAAGAGCCCAGTGCTAAAGGCGGCCCTGCAAACACGCTTCTTCTCCTCTTTGAGTTTTATTTAGGACAGAATAGAAAACCTTATTATATAAGACTAAATATAAAGTGATACTTCCTTAAAAGTGCCCTTGAGAAAGTCACCTTGCATCTTGTATTACGAGACACTTTTTAATGATTTTATTTTGAACCACAAAGTACAGTTTAGGAGAAAACAGTGGCCTGGAACAACCTCAATCAGTGCTAGCTGGCAACACTTAGAGAAGCGACCTGCAGCGATCGGACAAAGGAGACAAGGAAATTGGCTATTGGATTTTCATTATGTTTTACTCGAGAATGACCTCATGACTGCAAGCACTGGATTCTATAATAAACAAGTACTTTATTTTCATAGGTATGAAATAAATACAGTAAACATTGTATTCCCATTACGGAGCATTAACATTCAGAGAGCAAACAAAAACAACAATTTCCTTAATGTTTTTGAAAATGTATTTCTGTATCAAGATTTAGTTTCCAGTAAAAGCACCAGCCATGGGTCCCAAACTGTGGTCCCTCCACACCGCTGGTCTCTACTTTGTTACTTCATATTCCCCAAAGGAATACTGTGTTTGGCTTTTCCAAACCCAGGATTCTCGGCACTTGGTTTGTTTAGGATACCCCAGTTATAGGATAATTTGGCTTGGTGATGCATTCTTTTGGAATATGCACAAGATAAAATACAAGGTTATGAGGCAGGGTCTGATTCCCTCTGAGCCTGGTGGCAAGCTCTCTGAGTTTCTGGCAGAAGGGCAAGCTATACTTTCAGTGGTTTCCCATGTTCATTTGACTTCTAGCTGACAAGTGCAAAGGGAGGCCAGAGCTAGTGTGCAAGTTCATACAAGAAGCTTCTTTAATGATCCCAGCAATAATCCTAGTCAAACCGGAAACTACATCAGTGGGATGTGTCTCAGAGTGACGGTGACCCCGTTTATTTTTTTTTCAACATTCTAACCTGTGAAGGGAGAGTAACAGGGAAGAAACGAGAGAGCATACGCTGGAAGAAAAATAAATAAGGCTTCATTCTTCACTTGTGCAGCTGTTGGTTCAACTTATAAAAATGTGGAAATTTGAATGGAAACCAGTATCATTCTGGCTGGGTTACAAACGGGAATCCTATTAGATATTTACATTGACACTTAAACAGGGAACTGGGAGCGTGGTTCCAGAATTTACAAATTTTGGTTGCACGGTTGGTGGTTGATCGACTAATTGTCAGTTTGAGTGGAAATGCCAAGCTGAAGGAAAGCAGCATGGTTCTGGGCGTGGAAGACACACTTTAAGAAGGATTGTTGTCCAAATGTGTAAAAGGAGAATGGGAGGGAGGATTTCAAGGTGGTTTTCTTTGGAGGAGCTTCCTTGTGACTGCTTTTCTTCAGAGGCGGCTTGGAGGTATTTTTATTCAAAAGTGCTTCGGCTGTTTTCCTTCTTTGGGGGAGCTTCAGTACTCATCTTCACCTTGGATGTCCTTGCCTGGCTTCCCGTGCAGACCCCTCAACATCTGACCCTAGAAAGCAGTGACTAATACACACAGACACTCTGAAGGACTGGCATAAACATGACTGGACTGAACAGAACCACTCTCAAAAAGAAAGTATTTAGAAAAGGGAAGAGAACGTGGAGCCGAGTGTTGGAAAAAATCATGGAGATGTCCTGGGGGAGTCAGCACAGGGGAGTAGAAGAGAGGTGCCTGCCAGGCAGAACAAAATGCAAGCAATTGAGGATCTCTGAAGGTCTGGAGGTGAGAGCAGGTTTGGCTATTATTTGATGACTATTCCTGAAAGAGAGCTCAAAGCCGAGAAAGGTGAAAATATGGACATGTTTGGAGAACTTGGTGAAAACATATTTGGGGAGAGGACAGAGGTGGATCTTTTGTTCTGGTAGAGCCATAGGGAGAGACCTCAGACAGCAACTTCACCATGCTTTGTTGAAGAAAGGTGAACAGCATTGGAAGGGAAAATAATGCAAATTGAAGAGGTCTTTCTGTGTTATTGCTCTTTTCAAATGTTAATGACATTGGGCCATGTGCAAGGACTGATGAGAAAAACATGATGAAGAGCAAGAAATAAGAGATGCAAAAGAGAAATTGATAATTGTAGAGAGAGATGTAAAGCTAATGTTGCCAACACTTCCATCCCATGGCACTTCCTCAAAGCTGGGTGTTCCTCTGAGCCCTAAAAAGGATGAAAAGGCAAGCACAGGACAGCCCTGACCTCTCTGCAGTCCACTGGGAATTCATGGAAGAGATATGAGCTACCTCCCCTGGGAAGTGGCTTCTCACAAGGGGAAGAAAAAACTGTGGGCAGAGTAGATGCATTGTGTAGTTGAGGAAAAGCAAGAGGTCGGAGAAAAGAGGTGGATTAAAGTCACTTGTTGCACATTTAATTGTTAGAATTCAGTAATCAAGATCTATTGTATTCATGCACATCCCACATAGCCTTCTGAGAGGCTTCCTGACAAACTTGATGAGACATAAATGCAAATCTGACACCTTTTACTGAAGCTAGTGAGACATGGTGTTTCACATTGTCATGGATGCATGACAATTACATGTTATAGACACAATGCTGGTAAATTGAGCTTTGTGTACCCAAGTTTCTGTGCAGAAACCCCCAAAAAAACCTATTAGAGACAGGATAATAGGGAAAGAAGAGAATAACAGAAGAATATAGAACCTAATAGGTTTCTTCTTGGCATAAAAGCTGACCAGGTTCTTAGGCCCAAATCTGTTGTGGGCAATTATGCAGCAGCTAGAATATGACTTTCCAGTCAACTGAGAACCAGTGTCTCAGGGACCCTTGTGGGTTAGTCCAGGAATTCATGTACAAGTTGATGCTTTTACACCTTGCACAACAGACTGAGCAAAAGCATGCATGAGCTCTACTCTCAGTTTATAGATCAAATACATTCTCACTTCCCCCTCTCAGTGTAAACCACCTCTGATTAACACTTTCGTATACTCTAATTCTAACCATTGCATTAGCAACACAGAATCACACTAGTTTCTAGAAAGGTATACGTCTACAACAACATAGTATTTCAAGAGAGAATTAAGGAGCAGTTGCAGTTTCAGGAATCTAATTTCAGGCTGCAAAAATTTGACTGGAGATGTGGGCAAGCACTACAAATTGGGCTCCTTCATGAGAGCCTGCACCTCCAGGGTCCTCGCACCACGGAACATACACCAGGTGAAGAGCGAAGCCCTCAGAGTGAGATGTGCATTCAGCTTTGCTCTTTCTTTGTAAATGTAGCCATTCTTTTCTAGTTTGTATTGCTTTACATCAGTGAAGAATTCCTAACCCCTGTCTTTGTGCATAAATTACAAACATGTGACATTGTATGGCTTGCTTTCTTTCCTGTTCCATTCCAGATGTTGTCTAGATACTGTAGAGATTTTGTTGTAGTTTATCTGAAAAGAAGACCGGGGGAGGGGCAGAGAGAGACAGAGAGAGACTGAGATAGAAAAGACTATGGAACCTACTGTAATTTCTCTGATTTTGGGTATTCAAGCGAATAAATATTTCTACACTGCAGTGTTAAAATACTGTCATGGTAAGGCACACCTGAAGAAATTGGTAGTGTGCCTTTACAGCTCACTTTAGTTATACACACACACACACACACACACATATATAAACATATATATGATCCACTTTACTGATACATTTTTTTAAAGATTTGACAATTCTCTATTTTTCCTTCATAATCCCAGTACTACCTAACACTGATGATGTGTTCATTCAAATGTGTTGAAATAAATAAATGTTAAGCTAGTGGAGAAATTAAAACAAAAATTTAAACCTTTCTATCAGCATGGAGATTAGTAATATATATTCCCCATGTATGAAATTCATGGTATTACCTTTTAGGATCATTGCGTGTTTTCTAAAATACTTTTATTTCCCATTCCTAATGTTAATATGTAATTTTAATAGGTAATCCTTGCAAATTACTTTTTCTAACATAGTGTGTAAATTTGCATTGCAAATACAAGCTCTTGTATAACTCTTCAGAACTGCCCTAGGATCTAGTGACCAAAAGGGAGGGAGAGGTTGCAAGCAGCTCAGGATTGCCCATGTTTGAAACAACCATGGGTTTGCGAGAAGTGCTACCTTCATCAAGACTACGTGCGAAGCACATCAGCCCTCCGCCACGGAACGCCACGCTAACACAATCGTGCCTTCCTCCCTTCCATGGTGCTTGCTTACGGATTTGGACTCGACTCATAACCTTGTCGTTTACATCGGTAGAATTTAAACAGAGCTGCCTGTGCCGCCAGCAGAGCCCACACGAACGCTCATTCTCCAGATGAGAAAGAAATAAGCAACTTCATCAGTTTTGTTTCCTGTTAATAATTTAAAATCCAAATTCTTCATCCTCATTTTAAATAAGCAATCTTTTAATGTGGAGAAGAGTACACTGGCACGGATTTTGACTAAAATTATGAATAGCCTTAAGTACGCTCACAAGTTTAATCCATTATTTCAGTTCTAGGGTTTATTATAGAAAAATGGAAGAAGTAGTGAGAGCAGTTTTGGAAGAGCAATTGGACGTAACTTAACTGTGTAACTGAGGCCAACATACACACGGCCGATTTAAATTGCTCTTCCAGGGGATAAGAATAGTTTTCTCTTTTATTGGTATATTTATTACGTTACTGAAGAAACAACAACTTTGACAAAATTGACTTGCACTAATTAAGGAAGGCCAGGGATCTTCTTGAGTGGGAGATTGTACGCCTAGGATTCATGGGGACCCGAATTGGTCCACAGCAAAACAATCAATCCATCGAGCGATTCATCAAAATCTCAGAGTATCTCAACATTTATTTTTAGGATGAACGCACAAATGTCACTATTATTGTTCTTTGATTTCTCTGAATAATAAATGTAGTGCTTGCTGTGTCCTTATGATGTACACATATTATCAACTTTTAAAAAATGTGAGGTTTATGATGACTCAATATTCTCAGTGGAAGCCCTTAGACGTGTTGAAGGCAAACTGACATTGTGCACTGTTACGTGTCATTAATTCACACTTAGCCTATAGGAAGCAGAAGGATATAGGGTCAAAAGTGCACATTCACAAAACTAACTGATTTTGAAGACATTGACGTGCTACCTCTCACTATGGAAAGTTGGAGGATTCCTGTTATACATACATAATTGTGTTGTGATGTAAATATCATGAATATTCATTTGCAATATTGAAAGGATGTCTTTTTAAGGTTAGACTCTGGACCTGGGCTTTTTTTTTTTTCTACATATAAAGAAGTTTTCTAGGGGTATAAATAATTTTAAACAGATATTAGAAAATATGAAAGATAGGTAATGGCCTTAGTGGTATCTTAGAAATAAAAAGAGAAAAAAATGTGATGATAATCTTAATTGAATTGATAAAAAAAAATCAGTGAAAGTTTCAAGCAATCAGAACAGGACTGTTTTAGGAGACTGCAAGGATTAGAGAACACTCTGTGATAGGGTAATGCTAGGAGATGTCCTGGATTTTAACCCCAGAATGTGGACCTCGGCGAGTGCTCAGTCTGAATGCCTTTAAAGAAGGTTCCCGAATATGAGAAGGGACAGCATGGTCATTAATGTTACAGAGTGCGGTCAGCACGCCACACCCTTGGATGCTCCTGGACACACGCTATTCAATCACCAAAACAAGAATTAGAGGATGCTGTGGCTAAACACATTTGGGGAACGGGAGAGTAAAGAAAGTCAGAGAGGCCCTCCGCTCTCCCGGGTCACCCCTCCCTCCGCATCCTGGCCACTGTGTGGCCATCAGCTGCTACCTGGTCCAGCACGAAGCCCTTCTGAGGACATGTTCCCACCAGGTCCTCCCTTTCAAGTTCCTCCCATTGCCAGGTGTCTAAACCATGAACGTATTTACTGTATCTCAAAGAATCCCCATGTAGTATTCCCTTGGTCTATTCCAACTTATCAAAATTAAAATTATTCTCTCCTCGGTAAATGTCCCAGGGTTACAAATGGATCACTCCCCTCCTGATAGATCTGTTTAGTGTGGTTGAAACACTACAGAGTACACGTGTAAGAAACATTACAAGGTACCTTATTCATATGTCCAATTTTTAAATTTGTATCAACTAGAAATTAATTCATTTAAGTTATAAAAATTGTTTGTTCAAACAAATGCCTTCTGGTCACTCTCAAACTCAAAGTTGATGTGTTTGATAACTTTTGACAGTTATCCACTTAGGAAATCTCTTTCTCTATTAACCTTTTATTTTATCTTAGTGAATTCCAATGCAATCATCTATCACAAACTTTGAATTCCTTCATTCCCTCTACTTGTTTATGTTTTCATTATTAATAACACCCACCTGAGATGTCTGTCAAGTTCTTTCACCTTTACCTGGTGTGTAATTCATAACATATCTTTTCAAGGTAGAAACATTTATTGTGCCTAAATCATTCAATATCATTTCTCCGCTTTTAATTAATTGACTTTAATTAATTGTGGCCTTTTCATTCTATTTATTCTGCTGTTTCTTGGTGGATTTAGAAGATGTGAAAAATACATTTTGATAATTTACAAAAATATTTCCCCAGAAAAGCAAAGAACATTTAGAAAGGGTCTATTCTGCCAGTTTTACTTTCCCATGTCTAGAGTTAGGACAGCCTGGGGGCCATTAGGGTCCAGCTTTCCTACTGTGATCTCACAGACCTTCTTTCTCCTCAACTATAAAATTGTATCCTCTTTTCCTGGGGCTGCCATTACAACCTGCCATAGATGGCCTGGCTTATAAAACAAAAAATATTATCGTATAGTTCTGAAAGCTAGAAGTTCAAGGTCGAGATGTTGGCAGAGTGAGTCCCTTCCCAGAGTGATATAGGAAAATCTATTTCAGACCATTCCACTGCTGCTGCCGATTTCTTGGGACCTTGCGGTTGCTTGGGTGAAGATGAGTCTCCCTCATCTCTGCCTCTGACTCCACAGGACATTCTGCCTTGTATGTGTCTGTATCCAAATTCCTATCTCTCTCAGGACTAGGGATTCTCCCAACTTCAATCTGATCTCATTAATTTAACAAAGTACACCTTAAAATGCACTCTTTGCAAATAAATTACATTTTTAGGGATTGTGGGTTAGGATTTCATCATACAAGTTGGTCAGAGAACAGTATGGTTCAACACATATATTAATATTAAAATAATATTTCAAAGTTTTTGTAAAAATGGAATTGAAGTACACAGTATTATGGCACTGCCTCTGAAGCAAACAAAGTCATTAAATGAGGATACTCTCATTTATTTGTAACACAGAGTCAAAGAGACTGCCCGGTGTTAAGACAAATGCACCAACACGTTACACAAAACTGTCTCCTGTATCTTGCTGTCCTAGAAATGGTAAATTTGGAGACAGCTAATGAGAAACAAAAATAAAAGTGACTATTCTTCAGCATTAGTGCATTGGCCAGTGTCTTTGTTACTTTTTTTGTCACTGAGACACAGCACACAAGCCCTGAAAATTAAGGAGGAAGGTTTAGGCAGGGGGGCAGGGTAGAGGGGAAACAGCTCATGGCAGGACAGCAAGAAGAAAGTGGGCTGAGGGAAGAGGAGGAAGACAGAGTTCAGGCCAGGACCACAGGGCCCCACCTCTCCCCACTGTCACAGCCAGCTCTAATCCAGAGATGAGTATCACACCTCCCAATCCACTCCTATGAGCACATGAGGCTCTTGGGGGGACATCTAGGTACAAAACATAGCAGCTAAGGACAAGTGTGAGAAGAGGAGAAGAAACAGGTCCCAAGAGTAAGAGTTTTAAAAGAATCGCCCCTTTGGGCTCACAGCCAAAGGAAGACCACTGTAAGCCACAGAAGAGGATCCATGTGGTGCTGGCCTGAATCAGATTTCCAGAAGAAATCATAGTACATGGGGTTGTTAAACTACATTTATTCAGTCATACACTTAGCTATCTGCACACTTGGACGATGATCACCTAATCCCACACTTGTTTGCTAGCATGCACTAAGTTTTGCTGAAATAGTAAGGGTAGGTCCATGCCGCGGCAGTAAAAACTCCTTTTCCTTTCCAGTATGGCATGTATGTTTCTCATTAATGAGACAGGGACTCGAAGAACTTATGTCAGTTATGCCCTAGGCCAAGCTCGGCTTAATTCTAAGCATGTTAAGATGTATGCACTGGCTTTGGGAGGGATATTTTAATGAAAATACAGATTTACATTTTAGATGGATGAACTGAAAGAGCCATGGAACTCAAAGAGGCTGTCCGCTTTTATCATAATTCCACATACTGACTCACTGGGGCACGCTTTCATCCCTTCCTGGTGTGCAAACGTCTGCTTCCTAAGCCCATTTATTTATTTGCTTTGATGGTCATTTTGCTCAATTCATTCCATATGCTTGCTACACAGTGTTTGAAAACCTTTATATCTAAATTCTTTAAATGTTTTGAACCATTAGTATTTTGTACCAGGGATTATCAGTTTAATATTCTTCTCAAAAGAGCTTCCGTACTTTTTCTAATTCAGAATTGGATTGTCTTTATTTTGTGAAGGAAAATCTCATAAGGGAAAAATAAGAGAACTATAGTGACTAATACATTGTGTATCAAGTATGACTTCGCCGTGAATGAAAATAAAATTGAAGCATTCAAAATTAAGTGGTAGTAACTTGGGAACATAACGTTAAGTGAAATAAATCAGACACACAAAGATGAATTATGGCGAAAATAGGAACAATATATAGGGGGAGCAAAATAGAAGCTAGATACTGAACAGGGAGAAGTTCAAATAATTCTCCAACTTATTCATATCACTCTTTCAAAACTATTTTCATATATATGACGATGTTCTTCATTGTATCACCCATTTCTTAGTTCATTGAAAGAATGTTTTGTGCTATTATCTGTTTCTTTTTCTTTCTTTTTTTTGTTACCGGGGATCAAACTCAAGTCCTTGCCCTTACAAGGCAGGTAGCAGAACCACTGAGCTAAATCCCAGGCCCCTATCTGTTGCTTTTTTGCAAGAGAGCTTCTTTTTTTTTTTTTTTTTTTTTT
>NW_022900918.1:37828366-37875182 GCF_012274545.1 Fukomys damarensis
TTTTTTTTTTTTTTGTCTGACTTGTATTCTCAGCCACTACTTTTAGGAAGAGCTTATCTATTATATTTGTATCCTTGAAAGAAACTCCCTTTTTTTTTTTTTTTCCCTAGCAAGATGTGATATTTCCCAAAGAAACACAACCAGAGGAAGCTGATTTCCCCTGGCCGGGCCCATGGGGTCTTTTGAGAGTTGCTGGCCGAAATGGTGTGAGGAAGTACAAGGGCAATGCTGAACGTGCACCCGGACAAGGAGGGAGAAGGAGGAGAACCTGGATGTGCCTGTCAGGGTGGCCTGAGTCCGAGCCGGTACTGACTGGGTGCAACTCACAGGCTGATTTCCAGGTCCAGTTCGATCCCATCCCATAGCCCAAGAGCCCAATAGCACCGTGGGTTGGTATTGCCGCCAGTCAAAACCAGCAAAGCAGAGCGAAAGTTGAGGGATTGACTTTCTCTCCTTTCTTGGGATTTGTTTTGAAGTCTTAGCCTTGATGAGGGTGTCATTCAATTTAATTTTTTTAATTTAAAAATTGGTAAGACCTTCACAGGACCCCTCTTGTCCACCTCAATAATACTTTGAAATGGAAACCATATTTAACATAGATTGTAACAAGTCAAAAAATTTCTGTACTGAAAATGAGTTGAAATTATTGATAAAACCCAAGGTAAATTATTTAGATCTCTTAAAGACACCAGGTGTTTCATTAAGGTTCGTTTTCCAAGGTAATTACTGTTTGGATAATTGAGAAAAGCAATGATAACCTCTTTAGTATACATGTTTTTTGATCTTTAAAAATAAAATCAAAATATGATTGCATAGTCAAAATTAGTAACAGCTAACTTCACTTTATATTTATATTCCCCAAAGTACACATTTAAACAGATGTTGAAGTCAACAAATATTATGAATTATCCCTTCGCTATTGTCACAAACTTGCAGAATCACTTATCTTTTGCATATTCAGTTTTGTTTTCACATGTCGAGATTTTTGTTTTGTTTTAGTATGCACATGTATTTTAGATTATACTGAAATATTTTTAGAATATTCTAAAAGAAATAACTTATCTTTCGCTTGTGATGCTTGGCTGTAGGTTTTACCAAGGAGCCCAAAAAGCTGCTTTAGAATGAGACGTGTCAGACTGGCTTTTATAAGTTAGTGCACCTTTCCCTCCTTGTTGATCTTTTACGTGACTGTCTTACAACAGGTGAAAATGTCATATTTCAGGGGACCCTTTGACAACGTTTAAAGGTATTTACTATAGGGATTTTGCAAACAGACACCAACAATACTGGCCAGCATCCTACAAGGTACTGGACAATTTTCAGAACAAAGATTTATATGAGACCAAGTTCCAAAGTAAACATTGACACAGCCTATTTTACAAAATTTTGAGATGACTTTTAAAAGTATAATTACATTGCATTAATTCAATTCTTCCTCATTCCAACTTTGAAATCGTTTTCCCTTTAGTTATTAAATCAAAATTGATATTTTATAAAGAGTATAATCAACAACACCCCAAAAAGAAAAAAAAAAGTTCTAAGCACTGTGTACACATTAATATTCTAAATGTAACAGTACTATAATCTTTTCTGATTTTGCGACCTTTCTTGATAGTTTTTCATCTTTTTTCTACTTATATGCAATAACATTATTCTAAAATATGTAACAAATAGAGTAGTATAAATCCTTATTAATTTTATGCTTATTTCAAATATTTGTTTTTTTCCAAACTGCAGAAAAACTCAAGTATAGATGAATATTAGAAGAAAATATGTATTAGATGCTGTGTATTCAAAATTCAAACAATGTGTATCACTATATATATTGTTACTACTGTAAGTAACATTAATTACATGCCTATTAAACCCCAAGCAAGGTGATGAGGGCTTCCTTATTGTTACATTTAGATATCAAGAGCTTGCAATTGATACATTAGTATCAGACTGTGGGTACTTAAATTTGACTTGAATCTGCCATAGCTTTCTGCCCACTTTCCCCCAGACTGTCAGGCAATAGGTAGTCATTAAATAAGTAGATATCAGGTAGGAGCTGTTGGATTAATTGAGTCTCATTTCAGAGATTCAAAAGAGATCAATAAGGATCTCTTTAGTTTCTGAGCCACATATTAAATTCATCATAGAGACCAGGTATTCTTAGTCATAATGTACTCTCCTCATACTGCTTGCAAAATATTAGTCTCAGAAAGAATACTTTTCAATGAATGCATGAATAAATACTTGAACTGGTGATTTTATATTTCCAATTTTTATTTCATATTTCCACAGTTTTATATTTTATAATTTTATATTTCCAACAGTAAAGTAGGCTAACAAATTACATATTTGACATGGCAGTGCTCTGTCTTTCTGGAGGTTAACTTTAAAATATTAACAAAAACAATAGTAAAATGATTAAGGTGTGATATGTGTACATACCAATTGCCTGAGGTGATTGCAATTTTTAGGTATCAAAAACATATACTAAGAAAATCTGGGTCTTCTGACCAAAAAAGAAGAAAGATCACACATGCTATAAAAATATGCTATCCACAAAAAGCCTAATTACAGCTGCACCTTCACCCTTTCTGACATTTTTAATAATGTCTATTTATTTACCTCATTATCTATTTCTGTCTACACTGAAAATATAGAGCAAGCTGAGTTGCTTCATTCTCATTCAATGATGTTTATTATCAATGCCAAATTTTTATTTCTGATCAAGTAAAAATGTCACAAAATTTAACAAATGCTAGGTATGATCATTTGCATAAAGGAGAGTCAAATGCCATATTTCTTTGCTTGTTCAAGGAACAGATTCTAATTAACAATGTCTTATTATTGTCCAACCACCTGTGTGATTTCTTTACATAATTACTCACACACAAATCTTTGGTAGGCCTCTTTTCTGATACACAGAAAATAAAATTAAGCTCTCATGAAAGATCCGCCACAGAGAAGTTTTGGAATAAATATAGTAGATTTAATTTTTCCCTTTCACAACCTGACAAGGCAGCTGCAGGCAGGTTCTCCTGCAAAGCTTTGTTTAGCATGAAATTCCAAGTGATGAAACTTCAGCCTTTAACAACAAACTGTGCTATGTGGTCAATGACAAAGGATGCATTTCCCAGGCGTCTGTCTTAGACACATCGAGGAAAAAATGAATATGAGATAATTTAGGATGATAGATAATCATTTTGTGCCACTGAATATAAATCCACACCTGGGTTATGCATAGTGAGTAGAATATGAAGCCAAATATGTTCAAGCAGTAGCATTTGGTTTTAATATTCATAAAGTTT
The DNA here is from genome assembly GCF_012274545.1 of Fukomys damarensis. Classification (NCBI taxonomy): domain Eukaryota; kingdom Metazoa; phylum Chordata; class Mammalia; order Rodentia; family Bathyergidae; genus Fukomys; species Fukomys damarensis. Next base: position 37,831,666 of record NW_022900918.1, read on the forward strand.
TTAAAGCAAAGCTGTACAATATGTTGCATCCCAGGTGGTACTTTAGGAATTTATGTCCTGTGATGGCAAATCAGCAGGTGTGTTACTATTAGCATGCCAAATGTGGTTGGACACAGGTATGCTCCGAGTCCTAGCTGAAAATATAGCAAAACCTATATTCAAACTAGATGGGCAAAAACCTGCCACAGAATGAAGAAGACCTTGGTCCTTATTGTCCATAGCAAGTAAATGCCAGAAAATAAGGATTTGTTTGGAAAAAATGCAAAAAGTCATGTTATCAAAGGAGAAACGTCAGTGTCCATTAGCAAAAAAGAAACAAATATTAGTGTTCAGTTTCACAAATTTGGGAAATCACTAAAATCCATGCAACTAAGCCTCAGGGAAAGATACTGAATGTCCCATCACCTACTGGGAGGAAGGGGAAGTAATTGATATGTTATGATTTGTGTCCAGTTTCTCTCCCTTCAAATATTCTCCTTGGATTCTGCCAAGCAGCCTCTTCGTTTGATGGTCTTCATTGTTAGTGACACCATAATTCATGGCGTAGGTCCTCCATGGTGATTTTGCTTGCTTTATTTTATCTGCCTTTCAATTGGGAGGCAGTTGGATTATTTCTTTCTGGAGGCCTTTAGGTATTCAGCTTCTACTAGTTTTCTTTTCTTGTTTTTTTTGGTAGCAGAGATTGAACTCGGGTCCTTGCGCTTGCAAGGCAGGCCGCCGAACCGCTGAGCTAAATCCCCAGCCCCAAGTTTTTTTGAGCAGGTCATTTTGATGGATGTGTGTTTTCATTCATCTCAGGTGCATGATTAAGAGTGAAATGGATGAGTCACGATGGCTGTATACTTATTTTTCTAAGAAAGTTAACAACTCGTTATTCAGTGTGATCGAGCCATTTGACACAAGCAAATAGAAAATATCCATTATATTAAATTGTATCCATGCTTTTAATAATTTTTAAAATTTCTTTGTGGATGTACAGTGTTATCTAACTGAGGTTTTATATATCTCTGATCATTATTAATGCTAATTATTTTCATGTGTGTATTGGATAGTGGATATCATCACATATTTTTGATAAAATTGCCAAATCTTTTGGTCTATATTTAAAGTTATCTTGAGATACAATTCACATAACTGCCTATGAACAAGTCAACAGTAATTAGTATGCACTTGGTGTTGCATAACTGCCCTCCGTCTCCAGTCCAGACTTGGATTTCTCCAAATTAAAGCACTTGGCCCAGTGAGCACCTTCTCCTGAATCCCAGGCAACCACCCATCTGCCTACTTTCTTCCTGGATCTGTCTTTCCCATGTGTTTAATATAAAATAAGAATTATAAACTACATGACCTTTTGTGTCTGACTTTTTTTTTTACTTAGAAAAGTGTCCTAAGGTTCCAGTTGCAGCACGTGTCAACTCCTTGTTCTTTCTTATGTTGCAGACCTTACATTTTCACGCACCATGCATGTGCCATGCGCCATGAGTAGTGTGTCCACAGTCTAGGAACTGGTCTTGGAGAGTTCCTGGCTTTGCTGTTATCAATACTACCACCATAAGTTCGTGTGCATAGACCTCTTAGTTTGGGAGGTTATCACTGAAGAGTGGGATTATTGGTCTCTGTATGAGTTTTCTGTCTCACTTTATTAGTTACTTTCCATCCTCTCCCCTGGCCTTCTTTACTAGTCCGGGTTTGCAGTACAATCCCCCTGGGAGTTGGTCCACGCACATATCACATTGCAGTCCTCTTTCATTCCCTTCCCCTGCCCCTCCTCCTCCTCCTCCTCCTTCCTCCACCCCTTAATCCTCTGCCCATTTGCAGAAGATCTATCTCCATATTTTCCGTTATAGATCTTTCATTTTTGCTCTTTCATATAATAGAAGCCATGTGATATTTCAGCTTGGGTGTTTGGTTTAGTTCACTTAATATTATATCTCAAGGTGCATCCCTTTTCCTACAAATGACTCCAGTTTATCCTTTATTTTGTCAGAGTAATGCTCTATTGTATATAAATACCACATTTTCTTTACCTGTTGATGGGCAGATAGGTGTCTTCCAAGATTTGGCTACTATGAGTTCTGCTGCTCTAAGTTTGGCACACATGTGCCTCTGTAATATGATGTCTTTATGTCTTTTAAGAAAAAGACCTAGGAGGGGAATACTTCAGTCAAATAGAATTTGTACTTTCCAATTTTTGAGGAATTTCATTACTGATTTCCATGGTAGTTGTACCAGTTTACATTCCACCAAAAATGAGCAAGGGTTTATTTTTCCTTCCAGCCTTGCCACCTCTTGTTATTATTTGATAACTTGATGATAGCCACTCTTTTTCTGGAGTAAGAATGAATCTAGGTGCTATTTTAATCTGCATTTCTCTATTGGCCAGAAGTGTTGAACATTATTTTCTTATATTTATTGGCCATTTCCATTTCTTCATTGGAGAAATGTCTATTCAATTCTGTTGCCCACTATTCAAGTGAGTCTTTTATTTGGGGAGGGGTCTAATTTTTTGAATTTTTTTTTTTATGTATTCTACCTATTAGTCCTCGGTCCAAGGAATAGCTGTAACATGTTTCCCTTTGTTTGGGTTGTCTCTCCACTCTGTTGGTTGTTTCCTTTGCTGTGCAGAACTTTTTTAAATTTGATATGATCCATCTTAGTGATCTTTAGCAAATCTGGTCTTTCGTGTTGCATTAGACAGCACTTACATGTAGCTGACAACAACCTTGTTCACAGAGAAATTTGTGAACCAATCTGCATTGGTTCCTGAATGGACACTGCAGGCTTCCATTCTCAAGCAGCTTTGTAGACATCTTTCCAAGTTATTGTCTACTTTTTTGAGAGTATCATTAAGATTCGACTATAAAAATTCTTTCTTTTTTTTAATTTGAGACAGTGTCTCACTATGTAGTTGAGACTGACCTGGAACTCACTATGTATCCCAGGCTGGTCTTGAACTCACAGCGATCCTCCTGCCTCAGCCTCCTGAGTTCTGGGATTACAGGGGTGCACCATCATGCCTGGCTAAAGATTCTTAAACCAACATAACAGGACACATGTGACCTCCCTTATATGAAAGTGTACTGAAAGCAAATGAATGAATGAGGTATTTCCAATCTCAGGGTGTTATGTACTACACGTTTTATACTAGTTTATGTTTGGATGAGGTATTGCTTTTTAATAGTAAGCACGAGAATTCATCATGTAGATGCAAATAACATGTAAATATACTTTCTCTTCATGACCTAATTATATCTCTTTCCTAAGAGCCCCCGTTGAACATGGAAGAGCTCACCTCACCCTTTATTTGTGTGTGTGTGACTTCTGTGTGGCCGGTGACCTGAGGAAGTACGCCCTTTAGCAGCCTCCGTTCTGAGGGCATTCCGAGCGGCAGGACAGAGGGGAGGCTGGAGTCCACTTCCCCAATCCAACAGTGGCCACAGGACCCGGATTTATGCAGGTTTTCTTCTGTACCACATGAATCAGTAACGTTTGGTATCAGTTTCTCTTCAGGGTTTCTAAGCATGGTCTGAGGCTCTGTTCTTAGAAGCTTAGCCTTAGGTCTTGCTCTCCAATTGCCACTCCCCAAATCTCCGAGGCATCTAAATGTTTTAGACAAATGCTATCCTTGTAAAATCCCAATTAGCTGAATATTCCCTGAAAGAAGAGCACAAATACACTAACTGTAGACGTCATAATTTTATTGCCAGTTTGATGAAATAACGTCACATTTGAATAATGTTCTGTTACTAATTATTGAGATGGCCCATATTTTCATAATACAATGGTGTAATTTATTGTTCCGTGTGTTATGCACTATACCCACATTTAGATAAGTTTTTTGTTTGTACTGAGGCTGGAAGTCAGGACCTGGTGCTTGTGAGGCAGGCGGCAGAATCACTGAGCTAAATCTTCAACCCTCTTTCTAATTTTATTTTGAACAACAAATTCTTGGTTAAAATTCCTCTTGATTACAAAATTCTCGGTCATTGAAAATATGTTATCGTCAGTCTATGTGGTGCAGTCCTGTCTTCTGCCCTGTAGTTACTCCACTCGGCACTCTCAAGGCTTCTTATTTAACTTAATGCCTATTTCTATTTATCCAATAAGCAATATATCTAAGACCTACATTTTATGTCCTGTTTCTTCCATAGTTTACAAAATCTATGCTTTCTTTTTCAAAACATTTCAAACTTTGCTTGCCCCAAATAACTCCAGAATAAAAGAATGGTGTAAATTTACAGCTCCGTTCCCTCAAATAGACACAAATACCAGACGGAGAAGCAGTAGGCCAGATTCAGAGTATGTACACTTCTTTAGAAGGCTCTGTGAGTTGCTTTTAGGCAAATGTATACTAAACACTGACAATAAATACATATATAAATAAGTATAATTTTCAAACGCGCACAGTACATTCTCTACTATTTTGGAGCATAGGATGCATGTTTTGGTAGCTGAAATGTAAGAGTAGTAACAATGGCTAAAATGTGATACCTGGCTCTGCATGAAGTGAGCAGCATCCTACGGGGCTGGATCAAGTGCAAGAGAGAGGCCGATGCAGAAATGTGAAAGGGGTGAGCGCTGAGCTTCCCTGTGCCTGTGCCAGGGAGGAGACATGGGTCCAGGGGCCTGGCTTACCTGGGTCTCCTGCGACCTTCTCCCCACTGTGCAGCTACCTGGTGAAGATAAAATTATTACAAGAAAGACGGAGGAGCAAAACTTCATTTTTAATCTCTTTGTGCCTAAACTAAATCCCAGATTAAATGTTTGCTAACAAAATTTAAAATTTCACAGCATACATATATATTGTTGACAGAGAATAGAGCACATAAAGCAAAATCCTAGATTTCCTGGGAAAATGTCACATTTGCCTACTGGGAAGGTTGTGAGGTGACTGCCCCTCCTAATAGACATCACCCTTCTGGTATCTGCTTGTCCTGGAAGGAGTTCACGGAGCGTGTCACATCAGGGCTTGGCTGACGTGGGACAGACACAGTGCCCTCTCCCTCCTCCTATTCCGGTCTTCACTTGCCCTGATGGAATTACCTTCCTACTAAAGAAAAAAGGAAGTTGCTGTATTACTCTCTGGGGAGCACATGAGTAACCAATGCAAAACATCTTGCAGTCTGGACCTCTGCCCTCTAGCACTGAATTTCACGGGTAGAGGAAGATGAGTTGGACCAGTGGAGGCAGGTGACAGGGCTCAGTTTCAGTGTTGTTCCTTACAGTCCATGAGAAATAAAGGCAAGAGAGCAGATCTCTTCTCTCACTGTTAATTAGAAAGAGAAGGTTTCCTTTCTCCATTTCAAATGGCACCATCTTCAGGCAGTTGAATAAGTTCTTTATTGTTGGTGTTCAATAGAGGAAGGAATTCAACTCCACGTTATCAATGGCGGGTAGAGGACATGGCATTTGATACTCAGAATAACAAGGTAGCCTATTTTCATGAATAAGGCCATCAAAAGACTCAAAAACTCGCCTCAGAACTGAAAACAAAGGCCACACAATTAAATACTATTAAGTACGGGGTTGTGCTTTGTTTTTCAGTGAAAAGTAATAATTCTAAGAAATTTATTACATTTCAAATTCTAAGGAAAAACAACTACCATGTCTTAGAAAAGACTAAGACATATGTCTTTATATTTTTTGAATGAGAAATAGATTCATTTGAAATATTTCAGCACATAAATAATTTAGGGATATATAAAATAAATAGAAATGTTATAAAAGACAGATGAATAAGTGTTTAGATATATAAATAAAATGGAATTTATGTAAATATCAATGTAGCTCACAAATATATGTAGATGGTCATTATACTAAAATGCCACCATTGTATAAAACGTAAATCTAAAAAAAAAAAATACTGTAAGAAAGAGTGGAATATATTCGCAGTGGAATATGAACTACAGTCAAAACAATTTCTACTCTAAATTTTTCTCCACAGTTGTGTACGTGTGGCTACAACATTAAGAAATACCACATGTAGAAAACAAAATGAAATGTATTTAAAATATGTCACTTTAATTCTTTAAGTGTGAATTTCCTTAATGTAGTCTGACTTAATACTCAGAACAGCATTAAGAAGACATCGTGACGTATTGGCCAGCATTATTTAGTTACCATTTCAGATGCCTTTTTCATTAAGCATTCGGGGTAACTCTGAACGTAAAACCAACTTTCCTCCTCCTCCTTTCTTTCCAGGTCCCTTGAGGTACTGAATAGATCTCACCTCTGTTGCTGAAACTCCCTGCCGTTCAGGACGGATGTCAAACTCAGTTGCCTGGGTCTCATATCAGCCTCACGGGGCACACACGTACCGCGGGGATGGACGGGAGAGACACCCCTCCCGTTCAGGGGCAGGAGACCGCTCAGTGTTTAATACTTCCAAACTAGTTCCCAATGTCAATGTTCTCAGCTCCGAAAACACAAAACACATTTTAAAAATAGAAATGTCTGACAGCAAATGGCCACTCACTGTGTGCATAGTAAAGGTGAAAGCAAATATATACTGCAAATGCTTACACATGTACAATATGCGCATTATTCCTAATGAAGATGAGCTGTGTTCTGGAAGATCCCAGGCTTGAGGCTCTATAAGCTGACTCCACGCAGTGCCTGTAACCTTGGTTTTCTTCTGTGTCCTTTGCTTGCTGTCCTTTGTGTCACCTTCTGCCTCCCACACGTTATGCTACGATGTGCCCTAAGTCAACATCCTCACCCTGTTCGGTTTCAGGACTTGGAAGCACAGATCTCCTCAGATGATCCACACCTTCCTCTTACCTCCAGCCGACTCCGAGCCCCCCGTACCATTTCTCAGGCAGCCCGCCCACCCTGCCGTGAGAAGCCCGTTCCTCTCTTCACTCCCAGTAGTTTCCACTCTGCACTCACTGCCTGCTCCTTTCCTTTCCACTTTCTTTACTCTACATTAGTTGCCTCACTTCCGTGTCTTCCAGGTTAGCTTGGACTCCTGCCTTTTGACTGCCATACCCGTTCCTCCGCTAAGTTTGAAACCTAGCTCCATGGTAACTTTGCATCCATTTCCTTAATACCATTGGCAAAGCGTCTGTCATCTCATGACTTTCCCAGTCCGGGGATATCGTTTCCCAGCGAGGCCTTCCCTAGAGATCTTTTTCTTTGCTCAGACTACCTTTGTCCTTGGTCCACCTTTACTAGTCTTATGTCATAGTGCGTACCCCACGGGCCCCTCCTCAGACTCCCTTTGGGCAACGCACAGGCAGATTACAAGAACTATGCAAAGCTATCTATGTGTGACAGATAATCTTAAACTAAGTAAAAAGGTCAAGATTTTTAAAGAATGGCACAATAGTTGAATTATATCCACTTGCCTCTCCTTTGAGCACTAAGTTCTGCAAGCTGTTGCCAGGAAAGAGTTATATAGGCTCCTTTATTACCCTCGTACAGTGCCTGGAGACTATTATGTGATGGGTGCATCCAATAAATAGGACAAGTAAGGAGGTTTATGTCAGAGCCCTTCCATGCAGTCCTACACAGATCATGCAGTGGAACGATCACGATAGCCAGTTTCCAGCAGGGACTGAACCCAAGCAGTCGCCATCATATCCTCAGGCCAGAGCCACAAACCCAGGTGTCCGCTGGGGCATGGGAGTGGTTCTTCTTCCTTTGGGGCTCAGGCGGCCTTTAAAATTTGATTATGACTTAGAGAAATATCTCAAACTTATCATGATGGAGAGAAAAGCATTTTAAAACTTTACTTTTAGTTTCATAAGACAACCGTGTGTCAGACAGGGCCAGGGTGTCAGTATACAACACAAGCTCAGAGATTTGGTGTTGCCATGACACCATTTCAAACAGAGAAGAACGACATGAGTGCTGCCTTAATTGTTGTTTATAATGCTTGCATGCACCAGGTTGTTCTGAACTTTTAAATCAGAAACACTTTCTGGAAATGTGTAGACAAACAGGTAACAATACCGAAAAGTGATGACAGTTTAGCTTTACTTCATTGTTTCTAAGGCAAGAGTTCTGAATTCAAGTTCTCTATTCTCTTAGCATACCCTTTAAATTACTAATAATTAATTGGCTTTAAGTGGATGTCTTCAGCATTTTTTGCTTCCTTGGAAAAATTCCCAATACTGCTGATGCTTTAGTTTTCATTAAATTGCAAAAGCTATAGGGAATGACGAAAGACTATTCTTCACTGGATGTTATAGCAAATTTAAATAAAATCTAAATGTTTCCTTTATTTTTCAATTAACTTTTCTCATATCTGTAAGGCAATATAAAGATGATCTGATAGCCATAAAGTATATCATCTATGCTAAGCACAGAGGTAGAGGTTTTGCATCTTATGGTACATTCTGAACTTCAAATTTGGGAAGAGTTCTAAACACTGAGGGGTTTTTAAATGCAGAACTTTGTCAGAGCCAGTGGAATGTGAGATGCTTTTTAGTTCATGCTCTGCTCCAGGGCCTGCTCTCCTCCATATAAAGCAGGGCATGGATTTAGCCATTTTCAACAAACTCCTTTTCAAAACCAGGAATAATGATTGAAATCTTCCCTGTATCGATGTATATAATGCTCTCATGAACCAGATATATTCTCCTTTCCTTACACTACAGGTTCTGATACCTGGAACAGTTAATGTCAATGTTATCTCTTCCAGTTTGATTGATTGATGATCAACTGCATGATTCACTGATTTTCATGCTTTTCATCCCTTGTTCTCAGACACACAATCACCACCTTCAGCTCTCCCAGAATTACCAAACGGGTAGATTCTTCTGAGCAGCTAAATTTGAAAACCTACATTAAACTTTCACATTGATAATCTAATGTAATACTTAAGAATTTCCCAGGAAATCCTTCTTACTAATTTTTTACAGAATGGGAATCTGGTTAAAGGATCAAAATGTATATCTGGGAGAATGAGAGGACCCAAATTACTAGGCAGATAACTTTATCCATAAATCTTACTCATACTGAAGGGAATTAAGAAGAGAGCTATCTCAACCATGGAAAGAAAAGATATACATTATTGCATGGAGCCTTGAGGAGATCCAAAATATTAAACACAAAAGGAATGACCAAGACTCAGGGTATCTTACAATGTCATATCGATTGTTAGTGCATCCAGTCAGCAATTAGATATTGATTACAAAATATGCACCACTACAAATAAATCCAAGAAAAATAAGTGAAATAACTCCAACATTTCTCAAGCAATGAGAAACAAAGAAGAGCAGAAGAAGCATTACATCCAATAGATAAAAGGGGTAAGTACGGTTTCTACTAGGCATGGTACTGTGGATTACATTTTATCATTACAAAGATGTATTGTGGTCTGAATCCCTGATACCTGTTATTGTGACCTTAATTTGGAAAAAGTCTTCGCAGATGCGATAAAGATGTTAACTCAGAGGAATCCACACCAGGATGGGGGTGTGGCCTTAGTCCTGCGGGATTTTCTTAAAAGAGAAGAGAAACAGACATAGACACCAAAATGCACACAAAAGACTATCAGGGAAGACCCTGATCCCAGAGTTGGATTTAAGCAATGGCAGAAAGAAATGATGACCATTATTGGTGACCCTGAGGCCCAGAGAAAGCCCTGTGACAGATACTCCCCTGAAGTCTGCAGAGGACACAGGGCCAGCACCCCCAGAGGGTAGTCATCTGGCCTCCAGAATCACAGAAGGAATCACAGTCTCTAATTTAAGCCATCTTACTTTGTTCTGCTATGCTATGGCTAGTCCTAGGAATGTGATGGTCAGACTTCTTGAAATTTTAAGATCAGAATGTAACAACCTCTTTTTAAAAAACAATTATTGAAAACTCTAAAGAGCTTTTGTTTTTACGAGCTAGACCAGAGCTAACTGCTTAATTAATCTGATAAATTTTAATAAATATTAAGTCATTTAAAGCTGCGGCCTAACCATTCACCATGTGCTAACATAAGAAACATATTTTTAAAAGAGAATATACATATTTTTTACAAACAACAGGAATTCAGTCAGAAGAGTGCCATTGTTTTACATTTCTGCAAATCTCTTTAACGTCTGGTTTAATAAAAGACAGCTGGTTTTTCCTATCGGCTTCTGCTTTCAGTCTGCTTCCATATGTTATTCCCGGGTTAAGTGTGTTAAGGAAAGACGACCTCACACAGAACTAAAGTTGGAAGAGAGGAATATTCACTTAATAGCTTTCTCTTTCAGTTAATCCCGCACAGTCTTCTTTGCGGCTATGTTCAAACTCATTGAGTGTGTAGTGTCTTAGGGTTGCTTGCAATAGGGAATCTGAAACTTTGTCAATAAACATTTGTTCCCTGCTTTATTAAACCCATTGCCCCGTCTAATCCATTGGTATATTAAATCCATCTTTCACTACAAATGTATCCTTCAGACATGCAGGATTTTGTAGCATATGCACTAATCCTTTGGAAAATATTGGTTTATGTAGTTATGCTAATCTTCCAAACATTGACGCATTTCTTTAAATAAAAATTTTCTGTTTCAATCACATGTTTTAACGTCAACATCTGCATTAAAAACGCTAATTTTTTGGAAAGGGACAAGCACATGATGGTCAATACAATTTTTTCCAAATATTTTTATTGTACTGGAACATCAAACTTTATAATTGATCGTTAATGCTCTGAGTGCAGCTGGTTGGTTGAAGAGACACGCTCATCCTTTGCAGCCTGAGAGTCAGTTTCATTTGCACCTGACGGCATACACAGGTTCTGCGAGCCCGCAAACCATCCCCTCCCCTCTGGCCAACATGGTGCTCTGTCGTAAACGTCGTAAAAGCTGCTAGATATGCTCGCAACTTGTGCTGGTCCCCAAAACGACTGTTGGAATTCCGGATGCAGCAGAATTGGGTTCAGTGGATTCCCCATTTCGTTACAGATAATATTTGCAAAACCTCTATTCAAGGGTCAAAGGTAATGAGATTAATATTATTTTCATTGCTTCTGAGCTGATGTGAAGAGACAGGGAAAAAGTGTGGGGGGTGACTTATGGCATGGTTTTTAGGCTTGGGAGATGTCCAACAAACAGACAAAAATCTTTCTCAAACATTTGGTAGTTTGTGACCTTAGATATTTTACGAAACCTGGGCTTGTAAAAGAGATGAAAAAAATAGTCCTTTATAACTTTATTCTTCTGGCATGGAGCTGGGGGTTTTGATTTCACGGGGCCAAGGGCAAGAGAGGTTTCACTCTCACACTTCTAGGACACATAACAAATGTACTGCTGCGTTTTATCTTTAGTTGGTGAACGGCTGTGGGGTGGAAAGAGGAGATACTTGAGTATGTTTACTTTTTGAGTGTAAGATATCAGTGAGGGAGGCAGAGAAGAGAGACAGGGAGCTTTAATATTCAAATGTGACAGGTGATTGGAGCAAAAGGTCAAAATTCTCTAAAGAAGACAGGATACGATACAGTTACAGAAGAAAAAAGTGAGACGTGCACAAGAAGGAGCATTCCCCCAGAACAAGAAAAAAGGAAGAAAAGAGTAAATGCAGAGGCTAAGACAGATATGTTTCAGGACATTGAAGGGATCAGGGACAATTTGCTGTGCCTTTTCCTTAAAGAGGCAGAGCTCTCTGAGCTTCCTGTAGGCTGCTATGGTAGAGTGGAGGAGAAGGGGCCAGGGAGACTGCAGGGTCATTAAACATGGTTAGTTGGAGGGAAAGGGGCTCCAGGGCCCTGTGTTGGTTCCCAGGATTTGGGAAGGACAACTTCACAGTAGAAGGAGTCACCACCCCATAAAGGGTAGAGCCCTAGGACCAATTCAGGATTGTTCTAGCCTGTGAGAAAGTCGACAGCTGAATTTCTTTGCTATGCAATTGAGAGGAATAATTGAGCTTGTTTTCTTCCAAGGGGAAAAAGCTGCAGACGATTTTCTGCACAGAGCAGTTCAGCCTCTTGCTATGATGAACTATTTGCACTCCCTTTAAATGATTCCGTCCAGGAAAGGAGATGGTTTACTGTCCTCTAATTCAAATGAGATGCCTGTGATATTTTATGTAGGAAGTCTAGAACCCCAAGATTTTGGGCTCCAAAAGTGTCTCTGGGATCACAGTCTCTCCTCTTACCAGGATTTGATTGTCATTGGCTAAAGTTTGCAAAATATTTTTCCCCCTTTGGAGAAAAGATGAGAGGTGATTATTGAAATATTGATGTTATCTATAAGATGTAAATATACAGATATGCAAATCTTGTTCCTTGTCCATTAAATGGATTTGTCTTATATAATCATTTGTAATATATGATTTTATGAATATTTCAAAGAACTAGTGTTTATTACATTTGGTAATGAAATTTTCCTTCAAGAAGGGCCCCTGAAGCAAAATTCAACACAAAGCATTTGAAATAGTATGCTCACTTAAAAATATTTCTGTTGATTGCTATGTACTTATTTCCTAAGGTTTTTCAGTTTAGTTTATTGGATCAAGAGTAAAGCAGACACTGCTGTGTGGTGTCTCTTTCTGTCTTTAATAAAATTGTTTTTTTTCAGTTAAATATGAACCAAATGACAAAGTTCTGTTGATATATTTTTCTGCAACAGGTTTGAGTCAAGGAGGGTGAGATAATTGCTTGTATTTCTGCCATATTTGTCACCTCAGTGTTTAAGATTTATCTGATTTTTGATGTATGGTTCATTTGCTTATCACAGAAAGGCAGGAATATAAACTGCCTGGTTTCCTTTGAATGTCGCGAAGATATTATAAGAAGAAACCCTCACCTCTGTGTCTTCATGGCTGCTCTCCTTCCCCTGTGAGGGAAACTTCCCACTCTGACTCACTGTTTTCCTCATCTCCCTTTTAAGACACTTTTTCCTCTTCCTAGAGTACTTGTTTTATTGTGTTTTATCAACACTGTTTTTGGGTAGCAATTCCCTCTTACTGGACTGGAGCACTCAATCTATTGGATAGCTGCATTCTAACTATATTTACTTAAACATCTTCCCCAATAGAAGGGCTTACTCTGAAAACAACATTTGTTCTAAAGTACTGTATTCGAACAATGAGAGTTTTATTGAATGGGTCTTGGGAAAATTAACAGGAAAGAACCACTGAATGAGGAAGCATCCAGTCCCCTCTGTAAGGGAGGGCAAATATTGATGGGCACATTTCACTTCTCATTCCTCTGCCCTGGGCTACGTATGTGGATACAGTCGCCTCCTCTGTGCCAGCGGGAAATCAAATCAAATAAACCTGCGACCCACTTGCAGACTGAACTCACTACACCCCCAAACAGAGTAACAGATTGTCCTTTCATCACCTAGTTGTAACTGAGACCAATCCCAATGAGCACTGAAACAGTTCGTGCTGTTGGGAAATCGGTGGACGGTGGCAGAAAGGCAGACTCTCCAGACACAGAGGGAAGTCATTGTCACAATGGGGAAGGCAGAGCCAGGCCCGCCTGGGACTGTTGTGCGTTTGAGTCAGCAGACAGCTCAGATGAGCAATTTGAGTTGTGTGTGTCAGAACTAGAGTTCTCATTATGCGGGGCGTAGGGAGCTTTGCTCTCAGACCCAATGATGAGCTTCAAAGAATAGAGGGGTGGGTTAGACTGTCAATGTACACCTTTCTCAGTCTAAAAACACAGGAAAGCAGCATTACACAGATGTCTATTCTGCCACCAGTGGGCTTTTCTTCTATTTCAGCTCAACTTTGCTGTACTTTTCTATATGTGACCACCAACACTGATCTCACTAACCCAAGGCTAATTCTGTCTGCAAGGCTCTTGAGTGTGACCTACCAAACACTTGGATTTCTTCTCTCCACTCTTCTGAGGCAGGCGGCCATGGAGACTTTAAAATTATCTTTTTTAATCAGGGCATTTATGGACTTTAGTTAATAGATGTAAGATTTAATTTTCTCAGTGTAAAGACCATGCTGTAAGTTAAGCATCTATTTTAATTAGACTAAATCATTCCTGTGCTTGGTGCTACATAAATAACAATGCTGAGAATAATAGATGCTTCTCTCAAGATTAAACAAGGCAGCTATTGAATGTTTAATTAAAAACAAAGTGATGATAAGGACATATTTCCAGAGATTCAATCAAATTGCAACACACACACACACACACACCATCTACCAAATAAGTCATCACAAGATAATTAAAAATTTTAAACAATTAGCTATTGTAGTAAGTGCATGGTTAAGTTGATTTAATGCCATCTGATTCCCTAGGGAGTGTATTTCCATAAAATATGGGCATGAGTGTTGTATCAGTATTGATAGTATCACTCCTTTCATTTATGAACATTGGGAATAGGAAAATGTAGTCTACTTATCTAAAGATGTCAAATATGTAATTTTTACAGTCTTTGCTAAAATATCATGGCAGAATTTGAAATGGCACCAAATTTTGGGTTTAGGGGCAAACAGTTTAAGAAACATCTGGAGATGCTGAAATAACCTGCACTCATTTATGTTATTTAGGTTGTAAAATCATATTCATTCTTGACCCACTCAGGAAATCGAACATAAACGTCCTGCTGATTTTGACAGTCATACAGCAAAAACACTCTCTAATGAGCATTTAATAGTCACCAAAAGTTTTGCATTAAGTACAAAGCCCTTTTGATTACTTATTCCACTAATTTAAAGTAAATGCTTTTACAGATGGCATCTGTTAGTCCCCAGAACGTGTACTGCATTTGTATGCAGTTATTGAAAATAAATTCCAGCTTTCTTAGGATGATTGTACCAAAAAGATCAAAAATGAAATACTCAGTAAACACTAGTGATATATTTTGTTTAAATCTCTTCAGAAATACTTATCCAATAAGAGAGGACTATGCTTAGGCTCTGTGCAGTAACTGAGAAATGCCTTGGCAAATTAACACCTATGACAAAATGATCTAGACAAAGAAATTGAGCTCTTCATTCCACCTCTCGTCTTCCTAAGTGTAGAAGCATATAATATTTCAGTCTCCCTCCAAATGTATTGTATTACACACAAGGAAAATGCCATGAAGTGCTTTCAGATGGTCCAGCTGATCAGAAAAATAACAATGACATGTTACAAAGAAAAATAAGAGAAAGCAGTGGTTGTTTTACAGACCGATGAATAGATCAATTTCTGGTTTTCTTTTAATTAAGAGAAAGGTTATATTTAGCTCCCTCAAATATCAAAAGACAATAAGACAAAGTCCTGATGGGAACTTAATTATGAGATTATGTAACTGAACTTTATTTGTTCATGAGAAGCATCATGCAATGAGCAAACGGAAAATGAGTCTAACTGTACAAGAGTCTCAAAATCTCCATCTTTGATGCTGTGGGAATCACTTGAGCTCTGTAGGCCCAATTTTGGAGAAAAATTCCAATTACTTGTAATTTTAGTAGCTAACTACATAATTCCAATTCTTTTTCACATTTCACTATTTGTCTGTTAACTTTTTCCCTACATGTACAGCATGTTTGTATGGTTACAATATTATTGTTAAATGAATAAATACAATCATTAGCAGTATTTTTTTATTTTTGAAAAGAGTGATTTTATAAATTGTCATTAGGATTCTGCCTATGGGATATTCATTTCTAATTCTTATTTTTTCCCATTCCCTTTTCTCCCTTCAGTCCTTCTTTAATTCCTTATTTACAGAAGCTTTGTTTACATTTTATCCTTTTCTTATTTTTTCCCTCTTGCCCCCCTTCATAGTGGACCTTCCCAAATGAACTTTTTCTTCCTATTTCACATTATCTATTATACATTTTGGTCCTTTTTTAAAACTTTCAATTTCTTACATCTGAGAAACAGTGTGATAATTACACGTATGTCTGATTTATTTCACTTCAGAGTATGGTCCAAAGGTGCATCCATTTACCTAGAAATTTCTCAAGTTTGTGCTTCTTTAAGGCTGAGTAGTACTCTATTGCATTTAAAAAATCTTTATTCCTTCTTCAGTTGATGGGCATATGGATCGTTTCTAAGATTTAGCTATTACAATCTGTGCTGCTATGAACATGAATATGCATGTATCACTGTGATAGGATGCTTTTATTCTTTCAGGAGGATACCAAGAAGGGGACAGCTGGGTCAAATGGTGCCCCTAGTCCTAGTGTCTGTGGAATCTCCACACTGATTTCCATGGTGGTTGCCCCAGTCTGCACTCCCACCAACACTGGAGAAGGGTTCCTTTTCCCCCACAGCCCCTTCAACACTTGATATCGGCTGATTTTGTAATAATAGCCATTCTTCTTGGAGTGAGATGGAATCTCAGTATTAATTCAATTTGCAACTCTTGAGTGGCTAGTGAGGTTGAACTATTTTTCCTATTTATGTACCATTTATACTTATCCGTGTGAGAAGTGTCTATTCATTTCACATCCCCATTTTTGGATTGGGTCTTTAAATTTGGGGGCTTTGATTTTTTTGTGTTCTTTATATAGTCTAGACATAACTCCTTTGTCTGAGAAAGAGCTGACAAAAATTGTTTCCCACATTGTGGAGTGTCCCTTCATTCTGTTGTTGATTCTTTTACTGTGCAAAAGCTTTTTAATAAGATGAAATCCAAATTGTTGATTTCTTATAATGTTTTCCATACAATCAGCGTTGTGTTTATAAAGATTTGGCCTATACCTATGTCTTCAAGATTTCTACATATTGTCGTTTCCAGTAGATTTACTTTTGCTGTTTTAATATTTAGATCTTTGATCCATTTTGATTTTAGTTTAGTGAATGGTGAGAGATATGGGTGTAGGTATAGTCTTCAGCATGTGGAAAGCCAGCTTTTATACCACCATATATTAAAGAGGCTGTCTTTCTTCCAGTGAGGGTGTTTGGCCCTTTTGTCAAAGATGAAGTTGCTGAGTGTGTCTGGAGTTGCTTCTGCATCTTCTGGCCTATTCCACTGATCCTTATGTCTGTCGTTTGTTGTTGGGATTGTTTGTTGATATTCACCAAAAGACTACTTCGTTTAATAACCAAATTCAGTAATGTGGCTGGATATAAAGTCAACACTCAAAAACCAATAGCATTCCTGTACATAGATAACAAACTTACTGAGAGAGTAATTAGGGAAACAACTCATTTCACAATAGTATGGCATAAATATAAAATACTAAGGAATCAATCTAATAAAGGAAGTAAAACATCTTTGCCTCAAAAACTATAATACCTTGGAAAAAGAGATAGAAGAAGTTATCAGACAATATAAACATATTTGCAAGATTTTTAAAAATTACATATTACATGCAACATTCTATAAATAAAAAAGACTCAGAAGTTGTGGAATATAACATATTCATAATTTTTCCTACCATGACTAAAGCTCTAATTAAATCCCAGAGGTAAAATAACAAACTGCCTGATTAATTTAACCAAAGTATGACTTAACTCATTTTATCTGATCCCTAAGTTTACATTCTGACCCATTGTGTAAGTACAAAGATAACTAGAAATAGAAAATATTTATTACTGTATTTTAAAATTTTCTCAATATTTTAAGTATCTTATTGAAAATAGATGACAAATTTTAAATCTAAATGATAAGTCTGATATTTCTGGCTGCTTATCATGTAGAATTAATAAGTTAGAATAAAGATTGTTTTTATTGGTCTTTTCTCTTTACAAATGAATTTTAAATGCTTACAGTTTTAATAAAAATATAGTAGCCATTACTCAGAATGAAACCTTAACCTTTACTGTAAAATTTGGAAGATAAAAATAATACCAAAAAAATATATATTACACAATTCCATAATAACCTGAATTTTTGCTTTTGTAAATTCTAGAACAAATAGGAGAAAACTCATATCCAAATTTAATTGTCTATTAATAGAAAGCAAACCAGCTCATTAGAAGAAATAATTGCTCAAAGAGGAACTTATCTTGAATCCTGATCTACTGAACAAGCGTGGTGGTATCATTTGCACTGTTTAGTAATTCAGGTTGTTTTCTATACCTGCCTATTATTTTCCTACATCATTATAAAAAGGCACTGCGTGCATCCACCCTGACTTTAAATGACAGGAATGTGTTGTGCTACTGTTCTAGAGGTCCAATATTTAAAGTAGTTTTACTGGGTTTTAGTCAGAGTGTCAGCAAGACTATTCCTTTCTGGAGGCTCCAGGGGAAAAAAAATCTGATCCTTTGCCCTTTTTCTTATGTAGAATCCACAACATTCCTTGACCCATGTTCCCCTTCCTTCCTCTGCAGTGATGTCAGCGTCACATGGAAATCTTCTCATGCAGCGTCACTTACCGTACATCTCTTCGCAACTGTGTTCAGCTACAAGGACCTTGTGATTATCTTGGGTCCACGCTGTTACCCCTGCCTAATCTCCCCATCTCAAGGTCAGTTGATTATGTTGTCCACTCTGCTTATGAAACCCAGTTTCTTTAGCTCTGTAACATGATATTGCTGTAACTTCTGGGGTCAAATGTATCTCTGAGCATTTGGATTAGTTATATATGCATCACTATAAAAAAATTGAGGCAATGAGTTTATAGAGCGTTGATCCATGCAGTGTCTCAGTAACACCGGAAGGCTGACAATTAAAAATGCAGACTATTCTAAAAAGCTGAAATCAAATGTTCCTAATTAATTGCACCATGAGTTTGGAACACTTCTGCTGTTGCATTAGACAAACACAGGGAACAGATGTAAACAAAGTCAAAAGAGGCACGTGCCAAAGATATATTGATGGAAATGCTGACATACTTAGAATACATGAAGCCTTTGTTCTTCTAAGCCTTCCCCCAGAAGTGACTTGGCATTGCTCTTCTTGAATTGGCACTAATACAGTCACACCCCAGTGTCAGCCAGTGGTGCTCCATGATCTGCCCATAGTGTGGCCATCTTATTAGACCCCAGTCAGAGTCATCTGCACATACTTTGCAATGGTTCACTTGGAGTCAAACACTCTCCTTCCAGCTAACTCTCCCTCTGTCCTCCAGATAACCTTTCTCAGATATTCTCTGTGACTTTCCATTTACCAGGGGATCAAGTCCCAAATCCTCAGTTTGGCATTCAAGGACCAATACCACCTGCCCCAGCCTACATCGAAAGTCATAGCTGTAGATTTTTAAAATTCAGAGATACTCAGGCTAAACCTTTCATTTCATAAAAGAAGAAAACATAGCTCGGAAGGATTAAGTGATTCAGCCTAGGTCATGGCGCGAGGAAGGGAGAGGTAAACAGTAGGGGTGAAAGACACCTGGCTCCACTCTTCCCCCAACACCTTCCCAGCTGTGCAGCTACATGTGGAGCCACAGAAGTACCTGTGCCCGCCTGCTGTGGCAGCTTCCTCATGCCTTCCTATTGCCTTATTGCCAGGACATGAGGACATGACCACAGTTAACTACTGATGATAACAGTAGTGACCTGTTAATTAAGTCACAGGAAGAGTTATTGTGTCCATGCTTTTTTTCACTTTTAGATGTTTTAGAATCTTTTGAAGTTTCTCCTAAAGTTGCCATTAATGTGGTCTTTATCTTCTGAAGACAAATATTTGTATTTAATATATGAACATAGAGCATATTTTTCTCATGTCTCTCTTTCCTTTCTTCCTTCTTTTCATTCCTGAGCTATTTATTCATTACACTTCACTCTTTTTAGACATATGTGTACCCAGTGATCGTCTACAAATGTTTTGAGCTAGCTAATGAGAAGTCATAAGGGGTAATAAAGTAAAATGAGATAAAAATTAAGACAAAACATACAGGGAGAATACATAATGAAGTAATGGCGAGAATAATGTTCAGAATGCCAATGGCAATGCCCGCTTGAGTAGAAACTGAGAGTGAAAGGAGCTAGGACTCTTAGTTTGCTATCAATTGAGTGAGGAAAAAGGCATATTAGTTCATCAAATTCATATAAATAGGTATAGATATAGATATAGATAGATCCTATATGTACCCTGGACCTCACACTTGCTGTGCCAGTGTTGAACTGCACTTTCAGTAGTTTTTCTATTTTATTCTAGGTCACAGTCTTGGTAAGCTGCTGAGGCTGAGCTCAAATATGCAGTCCCCTACCATACCTTCCAAATCTCTAGACTTGTAGGCATTCACCACTACCCCCAGGACCTGTATATTTGTATTTAGAAATAATATACTAACAGTCTTTGGAGTAAATTACAAATGATTTGACAAAAAAAAATCTTTGAAATTATTCTTTAAGGAGAGGTTAAATAGTGAACACCACATCTGAAACACACATCCAAATGTCTACAGAATCTGAGTCAGCAATTCCAACTGCCGATTCTCTCTAATATATGCATTGTGTAAAATTGCTTATGTATGAAACAGACATATAGAGATATATAGAGATATATGTATAACAGACAGAGAGAGAGAGAAAGAGAGAGAGAGACAGAAAGTTTAATGGAAGGACAAATAGCTAGTGGACCAACATAAATAGATGAATGATTCAGGATCTCCTGGTATAATGAAAACAATTGAAGCTATCAATATTAATCTTAAAACATAGCGCAAATCTGGACAAGCTGCAAATTCAATACCTAAAACCAGCAGAGAACTGAGCAACTAAGGGTACAGTTAACTTAATATATGGAAAGAGACAAGTGAATGTAGTAAGAAACAAGTCCAGTGGTTGTGAGTACATGAAATGTTATCTATGCTGGTAAAATGATTCTACAGGAGATTTTTAACGAATTCTCAAAGGCCAGTGTGGATTAAGATGAGAAATCCCTTGGGGTTCATACTTTAAGCTTTCTTCCAGACCCCTGGCGGGTGGTCTTAGTTGAAAACAAGTCCTGAGAAAACTTCCTCCTTAGAGGGAAAAGGGTAAGAATGCTAATGGCAGTCAACCCTACCTCCCTCCTTCATGAAATAAATACCTTGATCGACGTAGCAAAGAATGAAAATACTTTTATCTTCAGGAGAAATTGTTGCAGCTTGGGAAAGTGAAGAAAAGGAAAACGAAGCAAATAGCCTATACCTGAGGAAGAGGTGGAACTCCCTGCTTGTTTTACACTGTATGAGGAGGAAGGGTAGGGACACTTGTAAAGGATGCCTCCCCTCGGAGGAAGGCTCACAGAGTCCACCCAAGCTTACCGCTACAAGGAGCCTCAGGAAATGCACATTTTCCATACCCTCTGTCACCACTGCAGTCAACATCGAGGAAACTTAACGATGGAGCAAGGCTCACAAAATGCAAGCAAGATGCTTTAAAGACACTTAAGTAAAGGGAGGACATGCGGCAAAGCAGAGACTGGAATTTGGATTTCAGTTGCTTCTGATGGCCCCTTGTTTGAAATCTGGCACACAGGTAGGTGCTCTTTGGTGATGGCTGCGTGAGGCCTGACGGTCATTGTAGGTTTGTCCTTAGCAGAGGCAGTGGGACCACAGACATTGTTTCTCATTTTCTCTTTCTTTCACCTCCCATCCTTTAGTTGAGCAACTTCTCTCCACCATGCATTCTCTCTGTGATGTGATTTCTCAGCACAGAGCTGAAAGCCACTGAACACACTCATCATGGGCGGGAATCTCCAAAACCGTGAGCCAGGCTAAACCCACTCTCTGTGTAGCTTGATCGTCTCTGTTAGGCATCCCACTGTTGAAAGGCAAGGATCACACAGGGCCCGATGAGTGGGCTTGTGTTCCAACCCAGCCAGGCTTCTGACTGGATAACACAATTCCGATGCTGAGGACTCGGGTAAAGAAAATGAATAGTTAACAAAATTCAGTGAAAATAAAAACTATCTATAATGCAATATATACTGACCTTAATAAAAATTATTTGAAATATGACAAGAAATGTAGAAAAAATACAATCTGAAGAGGCAAAGCAATAGTCATACCCAGACTCAGATATGACAGAGGTTAGAGCTGTCAAAAAGCAAAATCAGGGGCCGAGGATTTAGCTCAGTGGCACTGCGCCTGCTTCACAAGTGCAGGGTCCTGAGTTCGATCCCCAGTCCTGAAAATAAATGAATAAAATAAGATCAGTACAATAATGTGTTAAAGGCTCTGATGGAAAAGATACATAACACCTGAGTCTGGCAAGGATATTTCAGTAAGAAAGGGGAAAGGATACTAGAGAATCAAATGGAAAAGTTACATGATGGAAAACAAAACACTTTTGACAGAGAAAGGGTTTGAAACAGAGAACTCTGACTTCATCTTTTCCTTTGAGGCCCCAGGGCCCAAGGTTTGGCCAAGGCTGTCGCAGCTCTCTCCTTCATTTCCTTTCACGCTCCTTTGAGGGGGGTAGGGACTCTGCCCCAGGGTCTCCCCTCTACCCTAGGAGTAAGATTTTGGCCACTCTGCCGAGCGGAGCTGTGGGACCTCCAGAAGCTGCCATAGCTATGTGAAGAAGCTGAGGGTGAACCGACCCTAACGTGGCAGAGATCAGAGGGTCCAGTCCGTGATTGTCATTCCTAACATCCCCAAAGTCCAGTAAACTGTGAGGAATACAGCTTGCTGCCCTGAAGTTTCCCCGATTTTGAGCACACCTGTTATTACAGAGAAGCGTCAGTGAAACAGCCGACATCTCCAATGGCCCGCAGAACCACTGCTGCGTGTCTGAGGCCATCAGGAATGCCCCACATCCGCTCTGGGAGATGTCCTCCCCTGACTGGAGCAGGCTGGAATTTGAACTGAGCCATCAAATTGATTTGTACGATCAGTAGGCTCATTTGTGAAAGCTTGAGTTTAGAACAATTTGGGCCAATTAGCACATTCATATATAGACCATTCAAAGGCTTGACTTGGCACCAGTCATGGATCTGAATTGAGACCAGTCTTGAGTTTAGATCAGTCACAGGCTGTGAGCTGATTGAAAGAACACTTTCAGGTTCTCTGACCCCTCTGTGCTGTAGCACAGGCTCTGTGCAAATAAAGACCCTTTCAAGTGATCCTGTCAATCTGCTTCTGATTCCTTTCTTGGACAGTGTGAACTCAAAAGGTTCTATAAATCTATTGTCCCAAGTAACGTGGATAAAGTAGATGTATTCATAAAACATCCATGAGCATCAGGGTCTGTTAGCCCCAAAGAGCTCAAGAAGAGCAGCTGATGAACATCAGCCAGAGGCAGCTACAAACGATAAAGTCCATGACATGCTGCTTGTGCAAGCTCAAACTGAACAGTATGGGCTGGCAGCACCAGAGATGCAAGCAGCAATGAAGACCTCTAGCATCTGGCAGTAGCCAGCATTGACTGGTGACATCAGGCTCAGAGCTGTTGTACTGAGGGCTGATGGACACTTGTGTGGAAAGCCCTGGGGGGGAGGTGCACACTGCCAGTTCATGATTTCTGTCTGCAGGAAACAAAATAACCCTCAACTGGTAAGTAAAAGTTAAACTTCACACAGGTTAGAAAATAATCAGGGAGCCAAAAGAACAGCACAAGTTTTCTAAGAGGATCGTGAAAGAGAAATAGTGAATTAAAAACAGCAGATACTCAATAGCTGTGGGCTAATAATATATGTCAAGTGTATGGGAAATTAGGTTCTCACAAAAAACAACACATGAGCACTACACACAAAATAGTGTGGAGCATTATGTGTGAACACTTCATAAGATGTGCACAGGCATCACAGCAAATTTGCACAGATTATGGAAAATACCAATCTTAATATTATCAAAACCAATAAAAACAAAATAAAAGTTACAAGGACACCTGAGCATTTAACAAGCTGAACAGTGAAGACGAGCAAATCTTGAAAGTGGACAGATGAGAAAAGCTCTGCTATCCACAGTGACTAAGAATGAGGACAGAGTAGATTTCCTGTCTGCAACTGCATAGCAAAAAAGTCAGAGGACTGAAATATTTAGAGCAGTGAAAGCAGGACAAAGATCTTAACATAGAATACTCTCTACATGTTGAAAGTAGACTACAGTGAAATTCTGGAGCTTCAAAAATAAAAGGAAAGTAAAACCATTCAGAGGTAAACATTAATGTAGAGAAATCATTGCTGGGAATTTGCCTTGCACTTCATAAGCAACTACATTAATAACTTACATTCTCTCAAAGAAAAAGAACATTTCAAGTGACTAGAGAAAGGCAAGATGTAATTTTCTTCATTTCAACTTTTCCTAAATTAACTTTCTTTCAAAGTAAATTTTGTTCCAAAGTATTTCTCTTTCATAAAATGTGTAAAACTAAAGTGCATGAAGAAATGGCCCAGGGGATGGAGGAAGGCATTGTGAACACATTATTGTAAATCACCTACACTATATGTGATGCTGTGTAACATTCAATGAATTTAGACAAAGATTACTTGAAGTAGGACAATATAAACTCCAGACAAGGACAAAAATATGTTTTATTATATAATATTAACCATAAGCCAATGGAGAAGATAGAAGTGAGGTCATTAAAATTTTCCACTCATGATCAGGGAAAGTAGAATAAAGAGTGGAATGGAAGGAAGAGAGGAGCTGGATGTGGTGCCACACACTGCAACCCAGCTACGTGGAGGGCTGAGTCTGAGGCAGGAGGATTCCTAAGACCAGCCTGGGAAAATCAGACAGCGCTGTTTACAAATAACATATTTTTAAAAGAACAGGAGATGTAGCTCAGTAGCAGAGTGCTTGTTAAATATGTGGAAAGCCCTAGGTTCAATCTGAAACACTGAAATAAAAGAAAAAGGAAAGAAGCACAAATGGAACAAGCAGAAAACAGCAAGATGTAGAATATAATGTAGAATGTGCACTAACAATGTCATAGTATCCACTACTGCATTAAATGTAAATGGTCTAACCACAAATACTAAAGGACTATGATTTTATAAAGACTAAAAGGAGCTGAGTAACACTGGCATAATATTCTTGTGTAGCTGGATAATTTGTGATGTTAAATAATGTTACTTTTTTCCTTATAACGTTTAAACTCTGAGCAGTAATGAATTTTTGAAGCATTGTTTAGGTTACATCACACTGTTCACTGAATCACTGGTAAATCATAAATCAAAACTGAGATGAAAATTTCAGTTGCAGTTTTGATTTTTAAGTGATTGCTTCCAGTTTTGATAAGAGTGAAGTGATGCATAAAATACTTCAAAACCACTCAGCATCGTCTGTGGACTAACATATTGCTTGCTTACATTTTTGTGTTTATGGAAGTTCGTAAGTATAATAACTTTACTGGTGACTGGTCAGTGCTAATTTTCATTGAGAGTTGTAGCTAAATTAATATGAAATGTTTCTGTTGAGCTTGGAACAAGTTCAAATAATGCAACAAACGTAAAATTCAAAGATGTGAGAATATTGAACAGAATACATCATTGAAAAATAGAACAGAATATCTTGTCATTCCAGAAAATGTATATGTGGCCCTTTTAGAAAGAAAATTATTTTGGTAAGCTTTTCAAATCATGATTAGTCCCGTTTGTTTGTTTTGCTCCTATTATTTTAAGATAGATTTATGTTGGACAGCCACATCACAAAAACTATCAGACAGACTGGAAACATCTTCAAGAATGAATGAATTCTATTCCTTTGAACTGTACATAAAGAGAAGCAGAATTTTCTAGCATCAGTTTTGGAATTATTTAAGTGAGCTATTAGAGGCAATCTGTAGAACTAAAAGCAAAGAATTATTTTAATCTCCGATAAAGACTGAAAGTTTCAGTCATTTCTCTAGCATTGGAAACATTTTCTCTATAAAGTTCTGCCAAGTGATTATTGTATTTTCATGGACAATATGAAACGTGCATGGATGGACTCATGCACTCTATTTCTTATTACACTGAGGACATTTCTTTTGGAAGCAAATACTCTTTTACATTCAAATGACAAATGAAAATGAACATGAATAGTGCATGGTCTATTTTTCATCAAGGTGGTACATGGCAGCACGGACAAAAACTAGACTATAACTACATGGAAATCATAGAATAAGTGACAAATGTACTTTAATAAACAAAGTGAGAAATACATTTGTTTTCAGATGATTTTACTCTGGAGTTGTGTGTTTTTTTTTTTTTTTAAATCACCTTGCTCCAAGTAGATATCATCTGTAAAAAGCTGTATCTCTGGGAAAGTGTCCTCATCTCACTGCTGGTGTAGTGGTATATCATGCAGGATTCCCTATTAAGTGTCCTTGTCATGATATACCTTTCTGATTCCTGTAATTACCTTTCTTTCTCTATCCTGGGCAATGAAATAAAATCAGAATTGAAAGCACCCATTCACTTGTGCCGTCCACCTCCGTTGTAAAGGGGCTGTTCCTGTTGTGAGCTAGAAATCTGAGCAGCCTGAAAATGACTGAACTTAAATTATTTCAGTTGCCAAGTGTCCCAGTTATGGAGGAAATAACCCTATACAAATCAGGAGAGTGAAGTCGAATGGTTAGAGCAAAAAATTGATATTCCCATCAAAAGAGCAAAGAACTAAATATGTCACACTGTACTGAATAAAATTAAGTAAAACCTAATACCGTTTATGTTCCTACATTGACCTATTGTTGCCATTTTATCCATTTTTGCTTTAATTCACAGAAGGAATTATGCTGTTTTTTGTTTCAATTATGGAATTTGAATTAAGTCAACCAAACCATCATTGACTAAAGACATGTAAAATGTGTCAGCTCCTACTGCTACAGTGGAAATGAACAAGGACAATGACAGATTCCTCCTGTTACCCAAAGTTCAGAGACTAAAACAAGAAATAAATGCAGAAGCAATTATGAAACCATAAGAAAGATAAGAGTATGTTGCCTTGAAAATACGAAAGATGATCAGACTTTGGTAGCAAGAGGGTGTGACAAATGTGAAATTTGATGAAACAAGTTATCAAATGTTTCATCCAAACTCCTGGAAAGGTCATCCTAGAAGCAGGGGGAATTCATCCCACAGAGAATAGAGTAGAAAGAAAAACAAATCTGTAATTTATAAGGAATCCAGCGAGGGTGGAATGGAGTCTGATGAAGAGAAATTGTCCCGGAAGGAAAGGAGGGACTACACCATAAAGACATTTCTATTCCATGAGAAGCAAGTCTTGTTTTAGCTTCTGAGAAACCAGGAGTTGCCAATGACTCTTACCCAGGAGTGATATGTTCAAGGTCACATCACATGCCAGAGTTACACATCTTTAGGCAGTTGAGTGGACCCAATTCAGATATCTGTCTTCTCAGTAATCTTTTCAGTCTCTGTGGCCAGCCTCTGCCTGGAAGAAAGGATACTTACTTGTCATCAGGCTGCAAAGAAATGTCCTTTGTAAAATGAGTCTAGGGATGAGATATGTGCCTAACAACTCAGTGGAGAAAGACTTTTCTCTACTTTAAATTTGAAACTGCATCTTAAAAGGGTTAGCGCAAGGTTGCTCAGCTTAACGTTAACTAGTAACTATTGTTGCTGTTAGATCTCAGCCAATGAATTCAGAGCTTTGTATCTCAACTTCTTCAGGTGTAAAATATGGATGGAAATACAATTGCAAGTGGATGACATTGTTATACATTCATTATCAATAAATCCTTAAATCAATGTACATAATGGCAAGTGTTTGACAGCCTTATTCATTCATAATATTTCCCCAAATCAACTAACAGTAAATGGTCCTATCTTGAGTCCTTGGTAACTAACTTTGTCTATGTGTCTATACATTTTTGCTATCTAAATTTTATCTATGTATCTATCTATTTATTCATTTTGGTACCAGGAATCAAACTCAGGACCTTGTTCTTGCCAGGCAGGCATGGTGCCTTGAGCTGCATCTCTGGCCCTGCTATCTAAATTTTATAATGACATATTGGGACTTGAAACACAGCTAGATAAGAGTAAACAGTCACCATGTGACCATCCCCTGTGGTGCAGTGGAGGAGGAAGAGCAGGCCAGATGCTAAGTCAGTTAGAGAATGCACACTTGTATAATGTGGTTATTTTCCATGTGAATCTGAAATTTGCTTTCCCATACTCTGTTCACTGTGCAATCTGGATATGATCTGCATCTGTTCATTCCAGTCCTTCGCTGAGAGATGCTCCGGATTTGCAATAAAACAACCCACAGAACAGGAAGAAAGCACTTAGAACAGATGCAGAATCTATCCTTTGTTTGTTATTAGAGCCATCAAGGAAGAGACATGAAAGCACTATAAATTGAGACAGCACAAAATTTGAACATAACATCTGACTGTCCCCTCCTCGTAGGTAAACCCAAGTTGGTGGACAGCAGTTAGCAGTGCACAGCATTGCTTTGCATCCTCGTGGAAAAGTGTGATCACTTCGCCCTGATTCTTTCAATGATCCACGGATCTCATTTTCTTCTCTATTTCAATGCTATTGCCTCTGGCAAATAGCTCAAACAGTTGCTTGGTTTGGGGTTGGTCTTTTTGTTTTGTAATGTATTTGCTTTTATATCCATACTGTGGATATAGCATGTACGTTGAAATAAAAATAAGTTCTTCACCTTCTTTTGTGCCACAGTCCCTCGTGCCTTAGTTCAGTAGGTCATTTGTTTTCTTTGATAACTCCCAGTCATTTTCTGGTAACAAGTTCCCAAAAGTAAGTGATATATTTCATTTTTTAATTTCAGAATGCTTTGTTTTGGATTTCCAAGGAATGAACTATTTAAGCCAATGTTTCAAACCTATTTCTGATTCCTATGCAATAAAATAGTCTCTCTATGAAATTTAGCTTTATTACTGGTACAAATGCAAATGCTTATCTTTTCCTAGTCATAATATTATATATAATTGACCTATCTTGCTTGTTAATTCAGTGGTTCAGGGAATGCTGAATAATTAAGGTAGATTTTTTTTTTTTTTGCTACAAGTTAAATATTTTGTAAAACTTCTTTAAAATCAGAAGATTATATTAAATTTAGAATAGGCTCTTCCATCAACGATGGTGCTAGTCAGTATTCAGACATAATATTCTGCCATAATGAAATCACACAGAAACATGACATAGAACAAAACTGTAGATTGTTTTTTAAAATGAATTGTCACATTTTAATTTAAATTCATCATGTGATCATGGGTCCACTATAAATTTTTATAAGACAACTAAAATATTAAGGAGTTTTATAAGTAGTAAAGAGAAGGGAGACAGCCTTACATTATTATTATTTTCCAAGTTGGATGTCAAATTATGACAACTACAATCAAATCTCTGAAGTAAGGCAAAACAAGAACACTAATGCAGGTCTGTGCAGTGGTGGAGAAGAAAACGTATGCTATTAAAATGAGATTACTGGTTGACCTTTAAAATGCCCTTGGTGTGTCACAACTTAGGCTTCATTGTCCTTTCCTCTGAGAATGATACCATTTTACTCGACACACAGTTGCTGATTATCTGTGAATAATGTCAAGAATACCCACCTGTAAGAAACCACCAACATCTCAGGATATTAACCACTCTAGTTATTGGGCTAGTGAAAAACTTACAAAGTGAAAAACAATAAATTTCATTCTGACATTAGAAATGTTAGAAAAGGTCAGTGCAAGTATTTTACAACAAAGGATGTAAACACATATAGCACAGAAGGATTCCAGGTTCAGCAAAGCTAAAGATGAATTTAAATGTACATAGAGCTGAAATGATTATGAACCATGTGCAGTAGATGTTTATACCAGACTTGAAATACTTGTGATTTAACTGATACACAACAACACTGCAGACTTTTCTTTTAACTTCTTTCAATTAACAATATTTTTGAAACCTAAAATATCAATGGATATGGAATGATTTAAGAATTTTACATGAGGAAATATTTTATCCATAACTGTGTTTTCCTTGATATAAATGGCATAAGAATCACAGTGGATGAATTTGTGAACCATAACAGATATGGTTATACTGATGACAGGTGCAGTGTGAACTTTTATCTGACTATATGGGATTTTTTTCCCAATTGCCAATCGGGTTTAATCTCAGCACATGCCAAGGGTATTCTAAATTCCCAAGACCATTGATGTGTTACATGGTTGGTCACTCCATCTTTAATATGTTTCCAGCAGCATCCTGAATGATATTAGTTTACACGGATATGTTTAAATTGTGTTACTATGTTGCTGATCTGGATCTTCTTATAAGGAATAAGATCCAGTGGTAGAATTACCAAAGGAAAACATTTTAGTTTAACTTTAAATTTCTCCTTTCCATAATACATTTTAATTTAAAAACCTTGCAAACTCATCTTTCATTACAATTACACCTTACTTAGAACACAGTTCTCCACTTCCAGCTTTCTGCAGTCTGCTGGAAAATGTGCTAAAGCATCCACTCAGGAGGGAAGCCGAGAGTTTGCCAATTTGTAATTTTGTTGTAGATGCTTTGCAGAATTGAAGGTTGTGTGCTCAGAACTGCAAGACAGATAAAAAAGTTATGAGTGAAGAGAGAGCAGAAGCACTAAGCAGGCAGAGGCAGTGAGGTGTGGATTCCCACTGACCTAGCTACCTGGAGATCTCAAGGAGGCAGGACTGGATCTGCCATTCTCTGCTGCAGTACCAGATACTCTCCCAGAAACTGCATACACGTGCATACAATCTGCTCACCCGATCTTCACAGCACCATGACCCAGCTTTATGCAGTGAGGAGGGTAATTCAGAGCACAGCACTGGCATTTGAAGAGCCCACCTTCAAATCCCTGGCTATCTCACTATAATCTCTTGTCCTCATTATATAACATTTTTCAAATACATTTTATATTGGCATCAGATTCAGAAGTCAGATATGAAAATAAAAACTACTAGGTCTAGTATTCACCTACTAAAGCTCCTCACATAATTTTGTGATCTTTACAGCCCAGGAACTTCACATCTAACATTCCAAGAGTAGCTATACTTTTGCCTTAACATTTCCTTAACATTTTCGCTTTTCCGTGGGCCCTAAAGTTAAAGGCAGGTGGGATAGGACAAAGATGTAGTAGTCAGAGTATCCCTCCCCTTGTCTCTCATCCTCTCCCCTGTCTTTCTAGATGTCAATCAAATCTTCCCTACTTATCGACAGGGATTAATTTATACCAACTCAATGACCTATTCATAGACTCCTGACTAGGAAAGCAAGAGGAAGTTTGCCACATTATTCTTCTTACTGTAATCAGAGCACACATAGTATAAGTAACTGCTGTGAGTAATCATTTTAGGCTCTTGGTCTGTAAATGACTCCTGACATGTACTATATTTGTCTTTTTCCAGTGAGAATATCAGAACATTATTTTGTTTCTTCATTCTAAAGATAGTTCATTAATCAGTGTCCGTAAACTTTACCTAAGTAAAAAAGAAAGCAAAACAGAAACAGTTTAATCCATTGTCAAACCCGCTTGCTGTTAAATTAAACATTAAAGAACTAATAAACACAAGTTCTTTTTTTATTCTCCACATGTCCATATCTAGTATAGAAGCACATATAATGATAACGTTGAATTTTAGGCAACAGAGAGTTTTCACTGGAAAAGGTTTTCTGTAACATTTTCCACAATTTTATGTCAGAATATCACAATTGGAGAAATTCACACATTTTTTATTTTCATTCACTGAAAATAGTTGAGAGCTAAGTTCTAGTAATAATTATGTCATATATATATATATATATATACATTATATATTTTATGGTAACTATATTCATATGCATATATTCATATATATTCTTTCAAATCACCATCATGAAATTGAATGTATATAGAATTATTTCTTCTTAAAACATGGCCTAGCAATTGTTCAGGACTTGGTAGGGACTCTGTTATACAGATCTTGTTCTCCAGGTGGTCCTCTGGGGTCCTGAAATCAGCTGCCTTAAACTAGTAGCTAACCAGGGTTGGAGGTTTCATGTGTCCTGATTCCATGACTAGCTGTTACTGCTGCTTGGTGCCTCCTTTGACTCTAGCAGGGGATGTCAACAGGTAGATTTGCTTTTCCTCCATGTTGCCGCTTGGGCTTCCTCACAGCATGGCACCTTTCTCCTAAAATAGCAGTATCCAAGTGTGTTGAAAATGGAACTGCCCACTTCCCTTAGAAGTAACACAAATCCTCTTTTGCTGCAAATGATCATAGGAAATAAAGATGGAGTCAGCCAAGATTAAAAAGAGAAGAAAGAGCTTCCACTTCTTGGCAGATCATTTCAGGGCAATCATGGCAGATCAACCAAAGAGACTCTTAAGATAGAAAGTACAACCTATCATCAGTCTTTTTCTTAAATAACTTGTGCCATTAATTTTGAAAGATAGTGACTAAAAAATCAGGTACATTTTGAAATCTATTTTGTTTTAGTATTATTGTCTTGTGCTTCAAAAATGTCTAGAAAGATTAATAGTGTGATACAACCTGACTTCAAGTCTGCTTTTTAAAGGTTTTTATCATGAGAGCAGTGAGCAGCTACAGCAAAAATTTTATCATAATCAATCACACAATTTGAAAATAGCACCATTGCAGAAGAGTCAGAAAGATGGGCTTTCCTTTTAGGAGACCTACTGATTCCAGTAGTTCATCTGAGCTATATCATACGCACAAAGACGAAGATACATGGGCACACTTTTGAACAATTTAGTCCATTTCATAACACAACAATTGTTTTTGCACTTAAAGATTTTTAAAGTCTAGTCTTGTTTTGTATTCGATCACAGACTGCTTGCCTTAGTATTAAATAATGTTATAACACATGGTATCCTCGGTGCAAAGTGATATGGTACTTTGGTCCATACTATCTAGAGTGGACAGTAGATCATGTTTGTTAAATTCAATTTCAACTGAGCTTGATTCATTTATTTTCCCCAATTATAATTTGTTTTGAACTGTTATACACAGAGGCAATTCAAATGTGTCATAGGACTGGTGTGCTTGATGTTTTAATTAGGCTAAAAATTTAAAGATTTAACTGTAAATTATTAGATACGGTCATATTGTACAGACATAATGCCTTACTGTTGATTACACTGTTGAGTCTTCTGAGTCCATAATGTGAAGAAAAAATAATCAGTGTTCCTTGTTGCAAAAGCTTTGCCCTCTGTCGGGTAGAAAATGTTGCCAGTACCTTCACAAACTCCTATAGACACAGTCTGAGGCTGCCTGCAC
This sequence comes from Fukomys damarensis, assembly GCF_012274545.1. Lineage (NCBI taxonomy): Eukaryota > Metazoa > Chordata > Mammalia > Rodentia > Bathyergidae > Fukomys > Fukomys damarensis. The sequence continues at coordinate 37,864,580 of NW_022900918.1, forward strand.
AAAGCCCAGCTTCACGAGGTGCGGATGAGACAGGACAGCCATACCCGCAGCATTCGGGTCCTGCGCAGCTTTCCCCTCCAACTTTGTTAATCGCCTACTTTGTAGCTTGTCACCAGATTTGTAATTACCAAGCCTTCCTTTTAATAGTAAGTGGTCTTTCTTTAAAAGGTTTGACATAAAAAAGATTTAGAGCTGAAATGCCTTGAAAGAAGGTCCTAAAACCTTATTTTCTCTAATAGATAATCCAATCATGTACTGATGAATGAGGGAGAACACATCTGTGTTCAAGTTTTAATGAATTAAAATTAATTAACAAGGAATTAAATGAGCCTCACTGAAGAGAATATTGGATGCCATATATTATACTTGCGTTTTTTTCATATTTATTTTTTCATGAGACAGTTTAATGATGGTATCACGATCAAAAAGACCCTAAGATGCCACAGCTTCTGGTTTAATAGCTACATTTTGTTTTCAACAACTTTCTTAGATAACAGTTTACAGTCAGGTTACTGCCACAGTGGATAGCAGATATCATGTTATTATCAACTGAAGATTTGAAAAGAGCTATTCCTGAAAATCACTTCTGCTACCTGGTATTTGGGGTTCTAGGCTGTTAATTGAAAGCATATGATCTTTTCTTATGGTGACTGCAAAAAGTTGCTTGCCAGAGTGGTTGGAGCTGACTTAACCAGATAGCATATTATGCATGAATAAAGTAGATATTAGGTCCATTTCAAAGGCAGTGGTGTTGATAGTTGAGAAATAAGTTTGCCAGCTTTTGTCAGGAAGACACATATTTTACTTTGTCTTCCCGAGAAGAGAGGATAGATCTTCTCTCATCAGATCACATTCTCTCACCTTGCCATCTTTACCATCAATGACATTTGGTGCTGTATCTAGTTGGGTTAGACAGCAGTTGAACCTCATAAAGCTATGCAGTCTTTGCAGGAGTTGAACCTGTGACCATAGCCTTCTCAGCCTCAGTCCAAGGGGATCTTTGCGATCAACGCACTGCTATTCAGTCACCAGCTACAAGGACACTGATAAACAGAAGTGCAAAGTCCTTGCAAAACTGGAATTACTACTTTTTGTTGGTACTGGGGATTGAATTCAGGTCCTTGTGCTTGCGAGGCAGGTGGCAGAACCACTGAGCTAAATCCCAGCCCCTGGAATTATTATTTTTTTACAGTGGTTTCTATCTGAAATCATAGCCAATATGGACCAGCTGTCTATCCTATCAGCTTACTCACTGGGATGGTGAGAAATCCCAATTCACAGCCCCATGGATTTACTCCTAGAGTGGCCTAGGTGAGTCAGCACACAAGGTTATCCTCAGTGTCATCCAGCCTGGATGGGACTGGATGGGAAGAGGGACTACTTGGGCTCACAGTTAGTACAGTAAGTTATAGAACTATATTAGCAGTTGTAAGATACTTCCTTTCTTATGTCAGCTGAACAAAATACTATTTCTAAATTGTGCAATATTCATCTTTAGATTTTGTCTAGAAGAAAAAAATAAAATATAATTTCTTTGTAAATTTGTTAAGAAGTCAAATATATCCAGTTAGTGTGACGTGTTGCAAAGGCAAATGCCAGATAGCATTAATTTAGAGAACCCACATCCCATTTAATCCGGCTTTACGTGCTTTGAGCCCAAAAGAAAGTCTAACTCACAGTAATTTAGAAACAGATAAATTAAACCTAATGTTTTACACTTGAATTTGGAATTCAACATGAATGCCAAGGCGGAAGGAAGTCTAGTTCTGTGTTCTGTCTGAGTAGCTGCGCCTAGAGCTGCCGGCGTTGCTCTTGTTCTTGGGCTGAGAAGCTGCTGTGTCTTCTGGCCGTGCAGAAGGAAGACACCACTGTGGCGCTGTGGACCCGGGGAATACATACACTTCCCTCTTTAATTCTTTTCCTCTGGAGAACTCTCAAGTAATACAGTGAGTTTCTGGGAGTTCAAAGAACAGCAGTGTGATTTAGAAAGACGTGTTGAGTCTCATCAATAGCTCAACCTCAAGCTAAAGAATCCTATTTCCTAAAATCTTCGACCAGGGTCAAGAACCCAAAGCTAGAAATTGCAGCGTCTGCCTCTAATGCATTTCCACAGATTATAGAGGTCTTTTTGTGGCCTCTACTTACCTACTTTCGTGAGAAAAGTGCAACTCTCAGAACACTAAATAAAAGATGGGGACTGAGGGATTATGCTTTATCCAGAAAAGGGAATTCTTTCTAGTAAATCTGTTAGCAGATTTAGAAAGAAAAAAGAAACACTTAAAATAATAAATATCATATTAGGGCTTGAGATTCATTTGTTTCGAATACTAGGCTACTCAGGAACTGGAGAAGCTCTAGACCTACTCAGCCCCCAGAAATGTCTGTTAGGCACCCTTCACTGAGCGATTGAGTCTGATGGCCCATGGCTCAGCTCCGTAACTCCAGACGGAGCTATACCATCGCTCTAGTCCACGTCCAAATCCATTTGCAAGTTTGATGAGTGCAGTGTCTGAACAGAAATTTACTTCCCGGAATACCAATAGAAAGAAAGCCAATCAATTATAGTAGAAAAACATGAAAGTAAATTCAGAACACACCACTAAGAACTCATGAAATAGAAGGTATCTTTGAAAGTATGGATTGTGGGAGCCAGATGTGTGACAGATACACTTTAAAAGTAGGTGGGCTGTATGAGTGGTTAAGAAATAGGCTTAAGAAGAACACAAAATATAAGAAGAATAAATGTGCAAACAAGAAAACTAAGACAAATAGATATTCTTCAGTAAAATGCATTGTGTTACAGAAAGTGCTTGGATTCCATTAAAAGTTATCCATCATTAAGGAAAAGCATTTCCCTGGGTGCTCACTTCTGCCCAAAGGAGTAGTGCATATGGGAATCACTTTCCTGCAGAAAAACAAAAACAAAACTAGAAAACGAGACAAGAAAATGAAGAAGATTCTTTAGGTGTTGACCAGAAGGAGCACAGCCTTGCAAACCCGAAGGAAAGGGGAGCAAATAGATGACCAAACACGTCTGTTTGCTCCCCAAAGGCAACATGGAGACTGCTGAAGATCAGCAAATGCACTTCCAGCCAGGAGCTCAGCGCGCTCAGGAGACAGACAGGTCCTGGCAGAGCCCAGCGCAACTGGTATTTGCAGCAAGCTACACAATGTAATAAGCCATGCATAGGGAAAGCTCCCCTGAAACGTACGGCATCATCTTTAGTCACTAACGTATTAGAAAAGCAAAACCAGCAGACACAGATGAGAAGCATGTGCGTGAAAAGTTCATGTCAGTTGTATGTTTCTCCTGCCTCCCTCCCTCCCTTCCTCTTTTCCTCCCTCCTTTCCTTTCCTTCCTCTCTTTCTTGCTTTATGATACTGGCCGTGGAAAACAGAGCCATCGTACTAAGCTTTATCACCATTTTTAATTTAAATTAATTATTTTTTAAAATTTTGGTCACGTGTCCTCACTAAATCACAAAGTTGTTCAGGCTAAGCTTGAACAAACTTGCAGCCCTCCTGCCTCTGCCTCCTAGGGAGCTGGGATTACAGGAGTGCACCAGTTTAGCATTTGTTTTCTTCATTTCTTCCAGCCATCCTAGCTTATTAATACAATCAAGCCAAATACCTGTACCAAAAAAAAAAAATCATCTGGTATTTGAGGGCTCAGCAGATAGGTGGGGAACAAATAAGAGTGAATCTCTTACCATCTAAATTTCTTTCTTAAAATGCACATATTGCTGGAATGAGTTTCTACTTTCTACCTTACCTGGTCTCCATGTGCTTTCCTCTGGGACATTTTACTTTTTTTGAGAAAAAAGTTCAAACAGCAATGCATTTGCTAGATAATAGTCATCTGGTGCCGATTCTTTATATTTTTAATCATGGCTTCAAAAAGTAACCTCTTCCTTAAGCTGAAATCTTTAAATTTTCCACTAATAGGAAAATTAATGTGCAATGTGGCTTATTTTAAATGTATTAAAAATATCAAATTATAACAAAAACATTCACATACTGAAATAGTGTGAGATTTATAATAGGGGTATAAAAATTGTATCTCAATACTGACTGAGTACTACTTATTTTTCAGAAAATGAGAATTATACATTTTTGGCTTTCCAGAAAACTTATCAACAATGAGAGTCTAGTCAGAAAAAATAATGTGGAATCTTTTCTTAGACCTCAATCACATGTGAACTAGCACAAATAATCAACAAGTGGTATCTTATCTTATTAAAAATCTTCTGCACAGCAAGAGAAACCACCAACACAGTGAAGAGACAACTCACAATGTGGGAAAAAATTTATAATCTGTTCCTCAAAGGACTACTATCTAGAATATACAAAGAATTTAAAAGAATCAGACCCCCCCAAATGTAAAGACCCAATACAAAAATGGGCATATGAAATGAAGAGACATTTCTCAAAGAAGTAAAAGTGGCAAATAAACATGAAAAAATGTTCACCATCACTGGGCATTTGAGAGATGCAAATGAAAACAACACTGAGATTCTACCTCACCCCACAAAGAATGGCTGCTATCAAGAAATCAACCAATAACAAATGCTGTCCAAGTTTTGGGAGAAAAAGAACACTTCTCCATAGTTGGTGGGAGTGCAGACTGGTGCAACCACTGTGGAAATCAATATGGAGACACCTAAAAAAAAAAAAAAAAAAAAAAAAAAAAAAAAAAAAAAAAAAAAAAAAAAAAAAAAAAAAAAAAAAAAAAAAAAAAAGGAATTGAGGTCCCATTTGACCCAGCAATTCCCCTGGAGGGTATCTTCCCAAAAGAATTGAAAGAATCACACCACAGTAATATATGCACACCTATGTTTATAGCAGCACAGTGTGTAATAGCCAAAATTTGGAAACAACCCAAATGCCCATCAGTTGGAAACTGGAAAAGAAGATGTGGTTTTTCTATAAAATGGAGCACTACTCAGCCATAAAGAATGGAAAATTAGAGATATTTGTAGCTAAATGGATGCACATTGAGGCCATACTCTTCAGTGAAATAAATAGGACATATGTGCAAATACTGAATAGTTTCTTTGGTGTGAGAAACTGAAAGTGTAAATAAGGATCAAAATGTATAATAATATGAAATAGCAAGAGAAAGTCCGAAAGGGAAGAGGGCATGGGACAGGGCGGCTAGGGGAAAGGAAAGAAGGGAAAGGAATGGTATGAAAAAAGAAAAGAATATAATGTGGAGAGTTAGGTCTGGAAACACATACAGGACTAAGAGCGATCAGATGACAAAGCTGTGATTAGAAGCCATCAGAGTTGTCCTCTGTGTCTCCAGGCTGATAGAGAGCTGTGCTTTGAAGGAGCCCTGACCAACAGGCTTGAGTGTTGTCCTCACTGCAGGTGATGACAGGGCTTGCGGCTCCCGCTACTTGGGCCATGCTGCTACATCAGGGCTCATCCTAAACTGATGTGGCTGCCACTGTGTCTTACCCCAGCAAGCTCAGCGGCATCGCACCATGACTATTTCCTTTGCTGCTGCATTTGCCTCGTGTGTCACTTACTTTGCCACTTGGATTATGAATTCTTCCACGTCAGATATGTGGGACTTTCTCTTCATTTCTGTACCCGTTCTGTAAAAGTAACAGTGATATCATTTAAATGTAATTTTATTAATTTCTGCTCAGTTTTTTCTAAGTTTGTTTAACATACTTTGTGAAATGTCATTCTTTTTGATGATAAAATATATAAAATTTTTATACACAGTCCACCAAACCTGCATATAGTACACACCTCAGGAAAAGAAAAACTTGTATAAATATATTAATACTAAATTTATTGAGACATCATGAGATTAATAGAAGTTACCCTTGTCTTAAACAATTATAAGAGGTGCTCAAGGTGGTGGCCATTCCCTTTCAGACATGTATTAGGTGCAAACTACTGCTTGGGTGAGCTCGGTCCATGGAGACCCCTGAACGTGCATTTTCAGTTTCTTCTCTAATGGCCGGCAGTGCAGTGCATTTTGCATGATACACGGTGTGCTGTAGGGTTCTCCAAGGGAGGGTAACATCATCTGTTGAAAAAACATCATACTATTTTTCTTCTCTTGAAGAGTGTATACGTTCTTTTTTGGAAGACTGTGTATATTAATATACAAATGTTTGTATTTTATCAAAATTACATTTGATCCAGTTTTCCAAAATGGAAATATTATCCTTGAAGTTTCATTATTTACATCTAAATAAATATACTTTATCTGTTTTCCAGGGGCATATAACACATACATATTATATATGAAATATTACCTATATGCATATCAGTTTAATGGACATGTTTATGTCAATATGTATGTGTAAGATCGATAACATTGTCAGATTTGAGATCGGTCATAAAACAAAGGTCAATATCTAAACTTTCCAGAGTCAAACGGTAATTGCTCACAGTTTCTGCACACACGTGCACACGTCACACAAGGATAGGTACCGTAAACAGTGAGCCATGCTGTAGCACTGCTAAACCAGCATCACATAGGATCACCTCTGCTCCCTGTTCAAAGGGCTGACTTACAATTTTAGATGCCAAATATCTATTTGGTTTATTAAGTATAATGAGCCACTTTTGCACTTTTTTTAAATTGATGATTATAGAGACTGCAGGTATGAGCTTATAAAGAGGTCCAGATACCAAGTTTTGGTATTGGAATGGAAATAGAATATTTGTTGGTGGAGCCTAATCAAAGAGATAATGGGTCAGTATCTGGTACTTTTTAAGTATTGGTTGTTAGCACACGATACTTTCAAAAATAATGTGTTTTTTTTTTCACATAAGGATCCTTTGTATTGAGTTTTATGCTAAGAGAAATGCATTTTAATAGAATTTCTTTTTATTGTTTTCAAAAACAAATATCTGCCAGTATAATCTGTATATAGATTGGAAGAACTAACATTGCTAAACTTAATTTTGTACCCCAAACCATGTACAGATTCAATCGAAGCCCTACTAAATCCCAGTGGTATGTTTTACAGAAATAGAGAAAACTCATACTAAAATGCATATGAAAACTCAAGGAACCTCAAAAAGCCAAAAGATTCCCTGAAGAGGAAACAAAGAGCTGGAGCACGCACACTTCCTGATTTCAGAAAACTCTACCGTGTTACAGTGCTCAAAATATGCGCGGTTGGCATAAAGACACACACAGTGAGCTCACAGACGAACCTCACATAAATGGTGTATGTCTCCGAAGAGTTCCAACCTCTTTCAGTGAAGGAAAGTGTGATGATAAAACTTGATATACACTTGCAGGAGAATAAACTAGAATCCTGAACTAATATGATATACAAAAATTATTTCATAGTGAATCTGCTATCTAAATATAAGACCTGACCTTATAAAACTTTTGGAATAAAACACAGGAAAAATGTTGAATTCCACACAATGTTGAATTCCTCAATGATACCTTGGCCATCAAAGGTGTAAGCCAGAACCAAATAGAAAAACTGGATATTATAGACTTATAAAACAAATAAAAAGAATTAATAGACACTAACAGACTAAAAGGCAATCCTTAAATGAAAGAAAAAATCAATTTATAATCTGATAAAAAATTAATATCTACACTGTATAAAGAACTCCACAGTTCAGCATTAAAACAAGCAAACTGATTCCAAAATGGTTTAAGGACTTAGACATTTGTTCAAATATTATAAAGCAGCCAATAAGGACATGAAAAATGCTGATGATCTTCAGCGATTAGCGAAATGCAAGTAAAAACGATGATAAGAAAATAAATCATACCTCAAAGAATGGCAGCTGTTGAAAATAAAATTTTAGTGAGGACACAGAGCTACCGGAAACCTTCTCTATCATGGCGGGAAGGTGACAGGGCCCACCATCCTGGAAAGTGCTATGACTATTTCTCCAAAAAAAAAAGACAGAAAAGATAGAGAAAGAGAGCAAGAAAGAAGGAAAGAAAGAAAGAAAGAAAAAGAAAGAAAGAAAGAAAAAGAAAGAAAGAAAGAAAGAAAGAAAGAGAGAGAGAAAGAAAGAAAGAAAAAGAAAAGAAAGAAAGAGAAAGAAAGAAAGAAAGGAGGGAGGGAGGAAAAGAGGGAGAAAAAGAGGAAGGAAGGAAAAGAAAAAAGAAAACTACCACATGATCCTGCCACTTGGCTTCTGGTTGTGTTTTCAAAAGTATTGAAAATATGATCTGTGAGTGATGTTTCTACACTGATGTTCACGTGGCATTACTTAGAGTAAACATAAAGAGTGAGAAACCTGTGACCTTCAATGGGGAATGAATAAACCAAAGGCAGTGCACACTTACAATGGCCTGTTGGTTACCCAGCCTCCACACGAAAGGGATGCTGGAACATGCTACAACACAGATCTAACTTGAGAACATCATGCTCGACGAAATAAGGCAGTCAAAAAATGACAAATCCTGTGTCATCCACTTAGATTAATTACCAGCAGTGCTCAAATTTAGAGGTTAAAAATTAGACGGCTGAGGAATGGAAAACTTCAGTGAAACTGAGTTTTGCATCAGTGAACATCTTTGTGAGATTACTTAATGCCATGGAAAAATAGCTTTTAAAATGGTCAAGATAGCAAATTTTACATTATATGTTCTTTACAATCAAAGCTAGGAAAATGCTGTTATTACTATATTGCATAATTTGAACAATTAAGAAAATGAAAACAATTTCAAAAAATGTAATGCTTGAAAATCTAAAGGAAAGAGAAAATAAATATCCCCCAGATTCTGAGAAGTCTTTCTCCATAGCAGAATGGAGGGGCTCCTTGGCTACTGCCAACAAATGGTACTAATTGAGTTGTCCCTACTAGTGTCTGTTAGAAATGGGCTCTTTCTTAAGAGAGTAAAGAACTGAAAAAGAAACTGGAGATCTCTGACATGTTAGTTATCTAACATGTAAAACAGTATAACCACACACTTAGGAACCCAAAACATCACCGGTCCCTCTCTCACCAGGTCTGTGGGGCAGAAGCCTCAGCATGGCCCAGGAAGGCTCTCTGCAACCAGGTCCAGCCAGGGCTGGCGTCTCATCTGAAAGCTTGAGTGGTGAGGGATTGGGTCAAGATTGCCGAAGAGGTGGACACTCACCTTTCCTTGCAGCTCTAAAATGACGAGTATCTTCTTGCTGGCTCTTGGTTCGAAGCCACCCTCAGCTCCTGCAGGATCCCCCAGTTCTCTGTCACATGGGCTCTTGTAAGGTGTTGGTTTGATTCTCCAAGCCAGCAAGTGAGTGAGAGACTCAAGGAAGACAGGCTCCACAATGACAAGAAAAGCAATGAAGAGATCCCTCCCCTCCTTATCTGCACCATCAGCCTTTGTCTGATTTGCTGGTGTGAGCTAAGTCACAAATCACGAGAAGATTGCACGCAAGGTATGAAGAACGGAACGTGGAAAGATGTGGACCAGCTTTAGACTCTGCTGACCACACACAGTGCATATGAGGTCCTGATTTGGCTGCTTCAGCTCCATGTGGGAGTCATTGCTAAAATGGCATTAGTCTTGGCTTCTTTGTTATCTCCTTGTAGTCCTGGCCAACATGAGACAATTATGCAGTTATTTACAAACCAATTAGACAACAAATTCTATTTCCAAGATTGGTCCATTTTAGGTAAGAATAAACTTTTCTCCCTCCATTATGTGATTAGTCACTTACATCTATATCTTTATTATTGTCAGTCAACATATATAGTATTTCTCCCATAAACATGTGCACTTCCAAAGGAGCTTTGATCTTATGTTTGCGTTGGTAAAAAGTCTTTTAAAATGAAGTAAGAGCATGTTTATATTTATCTGTAGAAAATTTCCCATTGAGTCTTATCTCTTCCCACTTTAGATCCTATTTCAGGCAAAATTTGCCATCCCAGTACTTTAAATGCATCTATCTGGTAACATCAATTTAAGAGGCAAATGCTCTATCAAATAATTTATAAAATGTTGCATTTTTCCTAGTCATTAAAACTGTTTGCATACAAAGCTAAAAATAAATGCAGTATCAATGGAATTCAGTAGATAGCATATGTTGTTTGCAAAACACCCACAGCTTTCATTATTTTGTCATGAACTCTGCTAAGAACCACTTTACCCCAGTGAAGGCCTTAGATTCCTCCTGCTTTTGGCAGCGAATCCAATTTGTGGTGCAAGTTGAAGAGCTTTCCCAATGCACACTCCTTTGTTTGGGGTTCTAAAGAGGCGAGCTCCAGCACAGAAAGCTCATTACTCCCGGTGTAAACAAGCAGCCTTGTTCTGAGATTCCCATGCAGCGTAATCATCAGTGTAAACACATGTACATCTAAGTCTTCAGTAAGCTCTTCTTTTTCCCCTCAAGGAATACAATTTGGTGTGTATTAAACTCCTGCCTTCCTGGATAGTATTGACGTTCAGCTTTAACAATTTCACCAGAGGTGCTATACGGCTTATTCAAAACTGGAAATCCTAACTTACATGGCACCTAATGATCTGAGGCCATGAAACATTCCCAATGAAGTAAAGTCTAAGTTTTCAGATATTTAAGAAGTCATAGAAAATGAAGACAAACATTTAGGCTATGATGAAAAATTCAGAAAAAGGAATGAAGGAAGGAAGAAAGGAAGAAAAACAGAAAGA
>NW_022900918.1:37875319-37879555 GCF_012274545.1 Fukomys damarensis
AGAAAGAAAGGAAGAAAAACAGAAAGAAGAAAGAAAGGGAAAACATAAATAGATGTATATCCACTTTCTTATTAAATTATACAGTGTGTGATTTTCAGCTGGTAGTCCGCAAGCGTGTGTATATAGGTAGAAATACACACATATATCTGGAGTTATGTAACACTACAAATGAAATGGAAAAATCTGAATTTCATTTCCAGTCTTTGTAAGTTTAGCACTAGCTACCTTATTGGAATCACCCATTCATGTGAAAAGGTGGAGAATAGATTTTAGCAGAAGTGGTATTGGCTCAAGGAGAAAAATCTCAGTGGGTGGAAGACAGACAGGGACCCTGAGGCTATGAGCTTCACAGAGGGTATCCAAACCATGGTTAGTGCTGCCTGGACAGACCACAGTAGACCACAAATATGAAACTCTTTTTTATAAAATGACAAAGATTGACATACAATTTTTTTTAATTTTTATATCTTTGTTCTAGTTTATCTCTTAAAACACTACACATGCTCAGACATTAGATTTCGTTGTTCAATACTTTGTTTCTCACTTGACTATAGCACAGGAGAAATATTTGAATTTGATTGACTTGGAATACTTAAGTATAAATGGTTCTAAAATGATGGGACTTTGCATCCTAAAGAGTTGGAGCGAATGAATACTATTACTAATAACCTATCTTGACTTGTTTCTTAGTAAAATATTTGCAATGAGGTAAAGAGCTAATTTAAAATGTTTCAAGTTTGGAAGCCTGTTGCTCTATTGATATTCTCTCACTGTGTTGACCAGATACATTCACTGTAACAAAGATGACTGAAACTTTCTTTGATCACTGAAGCTCATCTAATATTTTAAAACACCTCACTTTCTATTTAGGCATCAAATGAGCCTACATCTTTCTTCAGGAAAAAATGAAATAAAGCAGCCATGGTGAGGACGTATGCTTCAGGAAAACCACAGTATGCACATTCCTCCCTAACATAGCATGTTGGTAATTTCTCCCCAGTGAAAACCAAGGCAGATGTCCAGGTGGGCGTCCTGGAGAAGGTTTAAATTATAGAGAGTTTCTGACGATAAGGGAGGGAGGAAGCAAAGTTTGTGACACAGAGGGGAAGGTCTGCGGCTTAGCTTCTGGTGGCACTGCCTGCAAGTCCCTGTGAGAGCTGGCTTTGACCGAGAGCTGCCACAGTGGTCACTGGGTCGCCTGCAGACCTCCCGGCCTCACCTCACCTCGTGCAGGAGGAGCCCAAGAGCCTGAAGTTTTCTGAGCTGTGGCAGCAGAAGTGTTAGATCCTCTCTGTGACTTAGCCACACTGCACAATCGCGAGGCCAAGATCTCTGTACTGGACCTTGGCAGTGGGAGGGCAGGAGCCACCCCTACGGTGCATTCAGAGCAGGGGGCTGGGGATACCTTCGGCTACGTCCGTCCTTGCTCCTGGCCAGCCTGGGGAGAGGGCTGGAGCTTCCCATAGAGCAAATTCCAGACCTCGTACCTAGACACTTAGGTCTCCTCCTAGCCTTCAGGGTCACGCCAACCAAACCCTGAAAGCTGTCATTTCCTACAATACGAGTGTCTAAAAACGGTGGTCAAATGTGGCCCTGGGAGAAGTTTCATTTTAAATTATATACTGAAGTCAATTTTTTGGCCAAATAATGGAAGGTAAGAGATGCTCACGCCCAGGACGCACTAGTACTTGAAACATCACCTTAGTTGGACACTAATTCACAAAGCTTTTGTTAAGCATCCTTATTCTCACAGTTGTATTTTTTAAAAAATCAGTAGAAGTTACTTATTTCAAATCACCATATCAACTCCCTGCGCTGTTTCTCTTGCCTGTAAAGAAGCTTAATTATCTAAAAACAAAAAACAGAAGAAAAAAAACCAGAAAGCATTTCTGTCTTCTAGAAATGAAACTTATCCCATTCTAAACATGATGACTTGCAAAATACCAGAGTGCAGTGGATAATCAGTGAGTGGTGTCCAGAATGTGTAAACAACGGCACAAATAAAAGAAGGAATAAACTAATCAAAAGTAGGAGCATGAAGAAATCCTGATCAACGCGGTGGCCCTAGGATAACTGTAGCCCTCATGTAGGTTGGTCCCATAGAACACAGACTAAAAATACAGATTCAAGTTTTTTTATAGATTGATTAGTCATTAATTATTTTCATAGAGTCAATCAAAATCAAATACTTCTACACAACCAGTGAAACGCCGGCTACGTGGCTCCCTCTGTTAGAACAGCATACCTACAAGTGGATGTTGTTGCCCCAAGATTGTCCACCGGTCTGTGAGATCTTGCAAGGCCCGATCTTGTTTTATTTTTGCTTCTTCCACTCCTACACAGTTGCTGCTGCAGTCTGCCTTCAGCAAAAGTTGCCTGTTCAACTGCTGTAAAAATATTCTATGGCATAACACTAAAACTTCTGAGTCCTCAAGTGTAAAATTCAACAAAAACAAGGGGAAAATAGAAGATGCAGTCTATCAAGATTATATTTGTAGTGAATTTGGTGTACAAGGTCCATACACGTACAAAACCAATTTCGTTTATTACTGTGTCATTGGGATCTAACCACTTCATTAGTTTATTTGGAACATTTATTACTACATTTGATGCATTTATTCATAAATACTATAAGGAATGGCTGTGACCTCTCATGTAGGATTATGCACATCAGAATCTAATTGCTATGTCTATATTAATGTATATTAATGTACGAAGAAATGAAGACTTCTTGAATTTTCCAAGATCTCATAAAGTTTCAGAATTGACAATTTGGTTCACATGAAGTTAGAAAAAATTATGTCTTTAAACCAGCTACACCCACTCTCACTCTGTAGTAGGCTTTACTTTTTATTTTGAGTAACCCGAGTTCTATGCAGACTGTAGTAGGCGCAGGGTCAAATAATTGCTTGAGTGAAATATCTACTATGCCCCGGGTAGGAGTGGGTACATGGAGGCTCACACTGAGGTCAGGGCCCCCAGACACCTGACGTGAGAGATCCTGAATCATCTTGTGCGTTCTTCTGTAGCTTCCAGAGCTGGAGTAATGTGGTACCAGCCTGACCCTCCAAGGTCTCCATCCTGCCTGGAATCCTGGATGGTATCTATCTCTCACTCCTGGTACTCTTCCTTTATCAAGTCCGTACCCTGCTTACACCCTCACACAACTGTCCCAACTGCAAGGCTCTGCCCCGGAATCCAGAATTTTGTTCTACATATTATTGGCAAAGCACAATGAGCTGTTTCAAAGATGGCCTGACAAAAGGATTTCAAAACAAAGTTCTCTTCTGTCTTCCTCCTTCCCATCGTGTGTGGTAACTATTGTGTTACTGTCCAGCGGCGACAGCCACAATCTCTCTATGCGTGGTATTCTTGGTGATTCGTCTAGTTTTTTAAGAGTTTTGGCTATTATTTTTCTTGCCACGAAGTCTCATGTTGCCTCCTGCATCAGCATACTAGAAAGCAAAGCTCAGCCCTGTGTGCTCCAAAGAGCTGACCCCCCAACGAGAAGAGGCTTGGAGGTTTCAGGCAGGACAGGGAACCCCCGTCAGCGTGAGACAATGATGACACTGTAGGAACTGTGCCTGCCAGAGGTGCCTGCTCTCTGAAGATAAAAATCCTAAAGCAAACATCCTCTGTGGATGTAGCTCAATGGTTGTTATTTGCATAGAGACTAGATTGATCTATAACCATCTGAGCCAAAATGAAACTTTTCAGGGACAGCGAGACATCGGGCCACATAGGGAGAAGTGATGAAGATACTGCAGCAGCACCCTTTCCTTAATCCTACCCTGATCTGAAACTGCCCCTTGGAATCTCTTCCTACCTACCACAAAAATCAAATATCTCTCTGCAATACCATGGTAAATTATCCTGGAAGGCAAACCAAATCATGGCGAAAGTACTTTTCTGTTTGTTGGATTTTTAAGCGGCTTTCTGAAGGGAATGTAAATCCAGGAGAGAATAAGTCAGATACACCGTGTTTTTTTTTTTAATTTTATTGAGTTTATTGGTACATTTTAGGGATACAGTACAGTTACATTCATTGTCGGGATCATGATACACCGTGTTTTTAATTTCAATATGCTATCTCCTGCCTTGATCCACTAACACCGAGGGCATTGGTGAGCAGAATTGTGGTGTGCTTTTGCTTTGTGAGGCCAGGCCCATTTCCCTCCTAAGCACACAATAACATAGGCACACACACACACACACACACACACACACACACACACA
>NW_022900918.1:37879574-37900573 GCF_012274545.1 Fukomys damarensis
TAAGCACACAAACATAGGCACACACACACACACACACACACACACACACACACACAAACATCAGCACATACAAATGTACCCCACGGGAAAATCAATGCTTTTGGTGATGCCAACCTAGTTATTTTTCTTTAATGATTTGGGGCTAACTACACACAGTTGAACAATGTTCACTAGAAATAGATTAACTCGGCCTTTCAAGCGACGGGAGCTTGGCTTCCAGTGCTGGTTGTGAAGACAAAAGCCAGCCCAACAAAAGCTTCTCCCCTCTCTTCAGCAGCTTTGATGCTGCTTTTCAGGCCCTTCTGTGCACTGACAAGCTCATCACTCGTGATTGATCTGAGAACCTGCACACTTGGATTCCTGGAAACTTTTTGTCTTGGTCTCTCTGGCATCTACTTTGCATTCAGGGCCTAGATCTGTGACTTCATCGTATCCATGTCCTGCCACCAGATACAGAAACACTTTGTTCTGCCTCTCTTCAGGCTGGAGGGGTTTTTCCTAGGGGTTGCTTCTTGTTCTCCAACATGAAAATGTGCGAAGCATAAAACTCCAGCTGTGAATACTTACCTCCCTGCCGTGTTAAAAAGTTCAATATACGGAACACCTGGTTCCAAGTAAAATGTACATCAAGATATATGGCAAAGAGACAGATTTAATATACCCCATAGGGCCCTTGGGTGGTTTTAAAATAAAGGCACAATCCGCTTTTTTTTTTCAGCCTAGGTTTTACTATTTTACAAATAATGAACCTGTAAACATCAGTGAAAGGGAAAGTTGTAAGAAAACAGTGGACAGGGTCACTGTCTCATAAATGAAAATCACTCTCAGACATTACTGAGACACATTGTAAATGAATTTATTCCCCCCGCAGTAAAGTTTCTTTTCAGTACTGATAAATATGGCCAAAAGTCTCAGTGATATAAATCCTGTGGGAAGTAGCAGCTCGCAGTGTCACTGACCTTTGAAAGGTTCATTGTGAGCATAATTTATTTCCAGGGGGATAAAAGGAGTAGTGCAGCCGTTTTAATGTCTCTACCTTGCAAAAACTCTAAACTTGGAGCAATCATTCCTAGAGAGCAAATGAATAATTATCCCTGCGCGCTGCCTTGAAATATTCCAAAAAAATAAACAATATATTTTTAGATAGAAAAAAGATATATATGAAAATATGTTGGCAAAGCCAGGGTAAGAGGGCAAGAAACGTTTCTCTAAGACTTGTTGTAAGTTGGTAACAGAAACGTATGCCACACTTTCTGCTTTTGCTCCATTTCCCTTTTCAAGGAAGAGGAACAAAGTGTCTGTGGCTACCACAGAGAGTCAGTGCGAGACCCTGGAGAGGCAGAAGGCAAGTCTGGGGTGGCACATAACCCGGGGTGGCCTGTGCCGGGGGCGGGGGGGCAGCAGGAAGCCTCTGGCTGGTCTCGCTCCTGCTCCGCTTCCTGTGACGCCCAGGCCCCTGGCCGGCACCTCTCTCCTGTGGGTTCAGTGTAGAGGTGGAAACAGCTTCTCCTTGTCACTGTAGGGCAGCACTGGTTGCTAAAGAGTCATGCTCAATGGTCAGTTTCCAACACAGGTGGGCTGGGCCCAAACTGAGGGCCCTGTGGTTCTCGCCGGTATCCGAGAGGCGCTTGTCAGGCAGGACAGACACCAGGACAGAGCTCCTCGGTTGGGGGCACAGAAAGGCGTGTCACACACGCTGGGCTCAGAGGGCCCCACTGTGACGGCTGGGGAGAGCAAGAGTGATGCTTGTGTCACATTTTGGAAAGGAAGAACTGAGTTACAGCAGCACCGGGGCTCGGAAGAGCGCCTACCCCATTGGTTCTGAAGTTGCCGCCTCCACGTCACCACAGCCCCTTGGGCATCGCGCATCGTTCCTGCGACTCTGATTCTGTGTTAACCCCATGCTCTACCAACACGGGGCCCTCTTCTGCTCGCTTTGGTGGAATATTTATGTACCATAGTTTGCAGTCTCGACAGAGAAAGGCCGTTCACCGAAAGGGCTGATGAGTTTATTCAGCTAGTACGTGTTCATCCAAACTCGGGAGCTCCTGGCCTCTGGCTTCAGGATGCTGGGCTTCTGAATCACTGAGCCTCTGCCAGGCTTAGAATTAGGAGTACTTGAGTGTGCAGAGCGGTCCTGGCCTTAGTTTAATATGCATATAAGTGACATACCAATCAACAGCTCTGAAGTATAATAAATGCAGTCACAACCTCGTTGCTTATGCAGGGGTGTTGTGGAATATGAAATATGTCTAAGATGCACTGTCGCACCCCCCATGAAAGTAACCAGCACTGCGCACCTCTTTCTGTTCACCAAAGTCAAATCACCTTGCCAGAGCAAGAGATCACTGATGGAATATCTCTCAATGTGTTGCCACCTGCAAGAATGGCGTTGTTACCTTTCATTGAGCTGAAATAATTTCTTTCTTCGTGTGCAAGATCAGGCTTCTTGTTGGGTTTCAGTGCAGTCACGATCCCTGTGTGTCTCCTCCATTAAAAAAACGTGTCGCTCTGCACTTCCCTTTCACTCAGCAAACCTGGAAGTCCTCACAACCTTCTAAACCCTGCACACAGGGGCTCTCCTGGGTCCATCTGCATCAGCGTCCCTGAGAAGTTGCTAAAAATGCTTGTTCCTGGACCACACACAGAACACCAGGAGCCAGCGGGGAAGTACATATTTTCCAGGGTCCTCAGTGGTGCTCTTCTGCTTCTCACCCTCCCACCCATGCTAAACTTCAGGCCTCATCCATTTTCATCGGACATTTCCCAGACATGCCCTGCCCCTGGGCATTAGCATTCACTTTCTCTTTCCTGTCTAAAGTCCCATTTGCCCACAGAAGCTTAAGCCTGGATTCCTTGCTTCTAATTTTATTTAATGAAAGGTTACCTTCCTAGTAGGAGTTTCATCAAATGTCTTGTTTTAAATGCTATCTTGTCCTATCTATTTGTTCTAGTCGCCTCCCCTGTTGTTCTTTTCTATGTATCGCTCATTACCTTATAAATACTCGACAGTTTGCTTACTCATTTTGTCCCCTAACGGGACCTTGACATCAGCTGATAACATTGTTATCTTAGCCTACTGTCCCCATGCCCTGGAAAAACAGGTGTTCCGAGACTTTGGTTTGGTGACTGTGGTTTTGCAGGTCCAGTATGAACTTCACTTCGTGGTCACTTTTTTTTTTTTTTAATCCCAGGTCATGTGTATTTTTCAGCTTTGGAGGTAGCAATAACCCTCTGACCTAAAGGCTTTACAGAGGACTTTGTATTAAAGATCACATGAGTTCTTAGGGAAAGTGAATTGTTAGGTTTCTGTAGGGCTTTCTAGCCATCAGCCCAGTGAAGGTCAGCTTTGTGCTAATTATCTTAGTGAGACCCCAGTTAGGAAGCTTGAATAATACAATGGCAGGGGGGTACTGGCAACATTTCTTAAACTTTCTAAGCTGTGACCAGTACTTTATCTACCTATACCTCATTGGCCCAACTCGATGCCAGGCCAATCCTAAATTCCATTGAGCAGGGAATATATTCCTTCAACAGGGCACTTATGAAAGCTGGATAGGAGGGTGGGTAACTGGAAACAAGGCAATCTTCACCACAGATGGCTGGTCCACAGAAGCGTGTAGCTCTCTGATTTCCAGCAGGCTTAGTATTTGAAAGGGGAAAAGCCCAGATCTGCTCAGCTTGGATGCTGCTGGAGAGACAAGTATACTGCAGTTGTCAGAGAACTATAGATGAACATTTAGGGATCATCATGGTAGCACTCTGTATAAAAGAGAAGGAGAGAGAAATAGTGTCTTTGTTTTTCCTATAAAATCCCCAAGAATTGTGCAAAACAGTATCTTTTGAATTTATTGGCACACCACAACATGTTTTAAGCATTTTGTACTGCACAGTTGATTCGGTGGCATTGAATATTTCCCCACTGCCCTGCAACCTCTGTGTTTTCTGGTTCCAGGACTTTGTTACCAAGCCAAGTGGAAACTTCAGACCCATTACCCATCCCTCCTCCTCCCAGCTCCCAAGACCACCATTCTGGTCTGTGGATCTATGGGTTAAGGAATTCTGGACATTTTGCATAAATTAAACCATACAATACACTGTCTTCTGTTATTGGCTTTCTTCATTTAATATAATTTTTTCAAGAATCAGCCATGTGCCATACATCAGTACTTCATTTCTTTTTACATCTGGATACCATTTCACATATCTATTCATAACAGAGGTTTCCGTAGTGTAGTGGTTATCACGTTTGCCTAACACATATCTATTCATCTATCAATCAATAATCTATATATCCATCTACCTACCTCTAAGGTATGAATCTCCACACTGTGTTTGGACTGCCTATCCCAGTGCTAGCCTCAGGCTAGTCATTAAGAATAGATAAGAAATAAAAATAAATCAAAAATGTGTTATGTTTTTTAATGTATCAAGAACTGATAAATTGACTCTGACCTGTGAAGACATTTAAAACAGAGTGGATGTGTGAGCAGGTGGCATCATTTTTACTATCATTGTGAACATTATCTGGAGTTTCACAGATCTTTGAAATTCATATGGATTCAATGTTGAATAATTTAGTCAACAAGTATGAGAGATACATATATTTTATTGGTTATAAATTTTTAGCCTGGCAAAAGCTCTAATCATAGGGTATTATATCTGGAAGGCACGAAGACTGTCATGAAAGAACTTTGACTCATAACTGTAGATTCAGTTTTTCAATAGTAATGACAGAGTTCAGGACAGGATGCCAATCATAAAATGGAAGGCTGTGTGTTCCACCCACGGAGAGCTGGAATGTCCCTGAAGTTATCCTCTATGTCTGTTTATCTTTTTTTCCTCTATTTAATCTTCTTCGTAAAGGTCAAATGTGTGTGAGTAATCAAGAAAAAAATCTATACAAATTGTGAACTCTCAGTAGCTTTATTTGGGATCAGTAAATATATTTCTTTTCTCAGATCCGGCAGGCTGAAAGCACTTTATGAAACAGACTTTTATTAATGATGCTATTTATTTAGAAGGTCAACAAGATATTAAAGTGAAAAATCATGTTATTTAACCAATAACAGATTTAGTTTTCTAACTATTTATCTGAAACTTTGCCTTGCATTTACTATAACATCTGCTTCTGCGAGATTTGCATTAGGTCAGGGAGATAGATATTTAAATTTAATATTAATATTCCAATCTTTAAAACAAAGCAAATTAGTCTTAGGAAAATCTAGAATAACTTGTTGAACTCCCTGCAGCAATTAGTGGCATATCTAGATGTAAATCTTAATATGCAATTATGAGATCAATATTAGACTTTTAAATAAAGTACATGTCAGACATTCAAATTCAGTTTGATTCGAAACTTATGGGGAGTGAGACAGGAGCAGGGCTTTGGCTGCATGCTCTCTATAAAGAGTCCGTACAATCTCTCTTATAACATCTAAAGGCAGATTCAGGGTGAACGTGCAAATTTGTGATTATAGAGTGGAAAGTAGAGATAGAAAAACTCTCTTTTAAAAAATTTGAAGCACTACCTTGGGAATATCAGGTTTGGTTATTTCTTGTACCCACTTTCCCCATCTCTGCATCTTAGTTTCTCTAACAGCAGCTGCAAAAGGTCTTGTAAAAAGTCTCTCCGTACCATCCCAAGTACAACAGAACCTCGAAACAATGATCTCCTGGTCCTCTCCTTTCTCTCCAAGTGATTCTTAGGCAAGCTCCCCAGAATGGTTCTTACAGCTAATTCTAGAGAAAATACACTTCTTAATAGCTTGATTTGATCTGGGAAAAGAGTACAAAATTGATATCTGGGCAGAATGTCTTTTAGAATCAGTGCGCCACACTGGCAGTCCATTCACAAGCACTGCAGGCCTCTTGATGCTTCCGTAAGCAGCTGCAAACACAAATTGGATTGTGCCATAGTTGTCACTTAAACTCACAGTGAAAATAGTCTGATAAATGTCAGCCCGCCACTGGGCCACTTAATTGTTCTATTTTTTCATGAGCCAACGTATAAGGTTTAATTCCTTCACTATAATGCTATGGACAAACAAATATTTAACAAGCCATGATTAAAATCCATGGCATATAACAATAGAACTTTAGTATCAATGAGAATTTACATGCAATGCACGGGAAGCTCAATTTGAAGGTAAAGATGGTTTGAATTTGAGCTTGCTGGAGTTTTAAAAATATTTTAATAGCACTGATATTACTACTCACTGCATTGTGTTAAAATATGAAAAATATTGAGATGCATTTGGGCAAGATTACTTCATGGGATGATAAAATTCTGCACTTGCTATTACCTTCCCAGATGCATGCTCAGGGAGGCCTTGGCCACAGAAGGTCTAATGCACTGGAGTGAACTGAGCAGATACCTGTGCAGGACAGTGAGGAAGGTTGGAAAAGGGCCAAGAAGGATTTTGGCTGCCACAACAGGGAGCCCTGGAGCTGAGCAGTTCTTGAAGAAATATTCCATACTCCAGCAAGACAGCTGGACCTTAGCACTAGCCCTTGGATGTTGGCTACCTTCATGGAAGACCTGTAACCTTGGGCCAAGCAGTTCTCTGAGGCTGAGGGCATTCCTCGTGGGAAGAACATCCATCTGGTCAACCTTTAGATGATAAAGTCCACAGCATAAGGGTCATGGGAGTGGTTGGTCCAAAATGGGTACCCGGGTAAAGCCCCACAGTGTCCCTTTCAAGTCTACATAAACTGTCAGTGGTAGAGTGTGCAGAGTGGGATTCCAAACCCATAATTAACTAAATGTACTCACAAGTTGGATTGTTGCTAGGTCAAATGTGAAGTTTAACTGACAGAAGTATAGAGAATGTTGGCTGACACTCACCCACTCTTTTGTGAAACGGCTCCAACTTCTGTGGCTCAAGGGAAGCCTGATCTGGAGCTGAGGAGGAAGTCTGTGAGTAACATGTGTGCCCTCTCCTAGGATGCAAGCTGTGGTTCGACTCAACTGCATGAGTTATTTTAGAATTTGCTTCCTAACAAAGAGAAATTTGCTTATTCTGGAGTAAACACAACACATCCAATATCACACTGGACTTCCATGTGGGGCTGCCATATGCAATGTGTATGCTTTTGCATAGAACATGTGATCTCTTTCATGTGTTCACAGCCTTAATCCAGTCTGGACCATGGCCTGAAGGGTTGGAGTGGGATTGTGACAAGCACACCTGCCCACTAGGTACCAGGGGATTGGGCCACTCACATCTGGGAATTTCTTGAAGACTGTGCAATGCTTATTCATCTTTCACCCCTACCGCTGCACATCATGAAGGCTACACAGCTTGGCTATATTTGTTTACTTATAGGGACTTTTTTCTAACCCTTTCTAGCTCCTCTTAAAATGGGGCAACCCTTGAGTAAACACATGGATGGTATTGAGAGAAGAATGAGGGTGTCATACCAATCAGTGCATCTGTGCACGTGCCCTAGGTCCCGAGTGACTGCCTACAGAACGCAATGGTTCCTGCAGTTCTAGAGCTCAAGCAGGGAACCAGATGATCTTGCAAAGTCTCTTTCAGCCTAATGATTTTGCTTTCGTGTTTTCCACTCACAGATGGAAGGTGATCCTTTGAGCTGCGCTGGTGCTGGTTTGTACCCGTGAACTTTCATAAGCGATGCGTGACATATTATGCTTTCTAGCCTGGGCACCGTGTAGATGCCCCTTTCATTAGTATTGTGGTCTCGATGCCACTCTGGCACTACGGGTCAGACACTTCCCCTCAGGGCTTAATAGTGACTTTGAACAAAATATGCAGCAGCTTAGACGAATGGCTTCAGGTCAGGAATGTTGCTGCTACCTCTCCAGAATCACTGGGGTGATAATTTCCCAAGCTCTATTTTCTTGTGTTAACCTTGATGAGTGATAACAAGACCACACAGCCAGTGAAAGGACTTCAAGATTTGCAGTGGAGGGGTGCAGAGCCAAATACTGCTTTTTATTCTTGTATTCACTCTTTTAGTGAATCTGGTACCCTGTGGCACACCAGGAAATTATAGGAAATTATTTGAAAATAGTAATAACTGATCTACAGCACCATTGAATAGAGGCTGCCTTCCCTGCTTCACACTGTGACGTAGTTCCTCAAATTACTCACTGATCCTAGTAGAACATCTGTATGCAAATGTGTGTGACAGACAGAAACTAGCACCTGATAGCCATAATTCCACCAGACTCCAGAGATGGTTTTCATCTAAGATCCAGGAGACCCAAATCAAACTCCTTGATGTCTTAGCTCCAAATGTCCTGAGTCTCCTGCTCTTGCTGCCTAGGACAAGGCTGTCTCCGTCTTCTGGGGCGGAGAGGCCCTCTTGTGACAGCGCGCTCATTCCCAAGCACCCCTCACGTCTCCATGCATCAGCTCCTCCGCAACTTTCTCATTCTCCTCAGCGTCTCATTCAGGATGTGACCATTCTGTGTCAGAGCCAGTGTAGTGCAATTCCCAATGCTTCGTCTTCTTCCTGTTCGGCCACCATGCATATTAACTTCAATTTGCTAACAGAATGAGCCTTGCTGGAAAAAAAGTGACTTATTCTCTTTAAGTTTGGGACAAAGTTCATAAGGACAAAATAGTGATAGGGTCTTTGTTATGAAAGTAATACATGATTACTACCCCATAAAGGATACATCACTCTTGTGCTAAATAGAAAATACAATTAAGTGTAAGTGAATGAGTTATCCAACTATATCTTAAATGTAGGTGATTTTAATAAATATTTCTATTTGTGTGGTTGGAAATAATATTGCTGTATGTGAAAACAGGCTATTAAGTTTTCTTGATCAAGTTAATCATATTATGGCAAACCTCGACTAAAAAAAATGCATTTTGGCAGATTAGCTAAAATTGTACACTGTGTGTTCCAACAGCAAAGTTAAATTCCAGGTCTGCAGCCAACTTGCTATGTATCTCTAGCCAAAGTATTGTACATCTTTGCTCCTGAGTCTCGTAGTTGCTAAGGTGAACATAGTGAAGATAAAATAATATGTGTGTCCATGACAGGATGTTTCTGTGACTCAAATTTGTAAACACATTGATGCATCAGCTGGCTCTGAGAGAGGCACACAATAGAGAGTCAGTACATCTTGACTACTCATTACCTGGTAACAAGTCCTATGAAGTATGCATCTAGCATACATCAGAAGTATGTATCTAGCAGCATGAGAACTGTAGAGGTCCCACAAGCAAGACTTATTATGTTCAAATAAACACTTGTAAAGATATTCAGAATTTCCCTGTTGACTACTGAAATTTATATTCCCCTGATATTTGAGAAATGATACACGAACGGAAATGGTATCACTACTAGCAACAGAAAGAGTGAGATATGCTCCGTATTCCCACACAGGGCCCTGAAGGGCTCCACTCAGATTGTAGCTCCCTCCTTCCCCCTAAGGGCCAAACTGCTTACACCATGGGCCTCTGTGTCCTCATTGATGGAAGAATAAGAATACAGACCCTAAAATCCCATGACCTGATCTTTTTCACTGAATGCGAAATTGTTAGCTCAGAATTGTCACTAAAGAGTTGATAGTTACTACTACTGATTTAGATAAAAAGATTTGCCTCATTCACCTGAAATTATTTAAAAAGTTTCCATGCTATGTAATGAGTCATAGACATGTTTTCAAATAGTTGATCTGATGTCCACTAACCTATTTTTTTACTCATTAATTTTATTGGTACATTTTGGGTTCACAGTATGATGACATTCCTCACTAGGATCTTGTACCTTTACATGATGTGTCTTGGTTCTTATTTACCCCATTCCATTCCCCTGCCCTGCCTTCAGTCCCTCCACCCTTCCCTATTTACAAAGACTTTGTTTCTGTGTTTCCTTTTCTCCTATTTTTTTCCTCTCCCTTCTTTTCTTTCCTCTACCCCTCCCATTTCCCCTTCTCCTTCCCCTTTGGACCCTTTCTTCCTATTTCACATTATCTGTTATACACTGTGGTCCTCATTTACACTTTCAGTTTCTCACACCAGAGAAACTCTTTGGTATTTACACATGTGTGTCTTACTAATTTCCTGTAAGAGTATCGCCTCAACGTGCATCCATTTAGCTCCCACTAACCTATTTTTATTCAAGTCAGAAAATCAAGAGAAAGAAAAAAAGATTGTACTCAATGGCACGGGTCCACTTCACTGAGATGTTTTTGGATGCCTACCACCAATGGGGCACTGCCTTCCCATTTCACTGTGCTGGTACCACTCCCTGGACTTTTTCTAATGAGAGGACTCCTGGCATGAACTTTAAGGAGTCTGGGGAGGACTTGCCTCACTTGACCAGGGAAGAAGAAACCAATGACAGTGCAGATAAATCATTCACGTCAGTGCAGTTCAATTTTGAACTTATCTGTTACAATAAAGATGAAGGGCTATGATTTATTAATATTTATAGTTGGAGATCAGAGCCCTCTACCCGTTTTAATTATTGTTTTTCTCTCTCTGTGGATTTCTCTGATTTATGTTATTATACTGAAATACCTCAGGCAATTAGTTGTCGTGGGGAAAGTTCTGAGCTCATGACTGTGAAAATCCTAGGGACTGACCAGGTAGTGGCTATAATGTAAGGCAGGGCAACATATCATAGAGAATAGCAGGGCGGACCACTTAGAGCCAAAGCCAAGAAGCAGCAAGGAGACAGAGACCAGGTCCTGACACCATGCCAGTGCCTGTCCCCATGACCTAAGGACATCCTGCAGGAACCACTACCAAAGATCCTGCCCACTCACAAAAGAGCCAACCGGGGCCCAAGACATCAGCATATGGGAAGAACTCACCCAAGCAGCACCACAAGGAAAGAAACACCCTGGATTGTAGAAGACATTTTTTCTACACCGAACTCAACTCCTTCTAAGAGTTTGCTCCAAAGTAACAACATACCACAATTTCAGATGGAATCAAAAGGAGCCCCAAAGGTTTTCTTCTCAAGATGTCGAATCCTGGGGACAATTTCCACAAGTCTATTTCTGCAAAATTAAGTGTAAATAACTAGTATCTCTGAGATAATTCTGCTGCTATGTGAAGATAACACAGGAAAACGTATTAAGGTATTGAGTAATGCAAAATTTACCAAAATCATATGATGGCTGGTAATTTGATTTTTATGATGCATTAGTACTTCAAAGCTATAAGTTTCTTAGTGACAAAATCCCAATTTTTGCCATTAGACAAATTAGAAATACTAATATTTCTATCTGACAATAAGATCATCCTAGCTGACAAATCATATATTTCAAATTTAGAATCTACTTGAGACTGGGCACCAGGTCTTCTGTGACACCCACAAAGAGACGTCTTTCATCCCTGCCTTCTCCTGCCCAATTATCTGTCACCCACATCTTCCTTCCTCAGAGTAAAGCTGGGTGGGGACAAAGGCATCATAGCCTCTCAGATACCTGTACTCTTTGTCATTTCTCCCTTTACTTGTGCCTGTGGGCATTTTCTCTCCATCCACCAAACCCTTCTCTTGGGTAATACATCACAGTAGGTTTCTACTTCTTCAGTACTGAGGAGAGAAAGAAAAACAGTTTACAATGGCCTGTGGATTTTTCAAAAGTCATTCTAGATAATTTGAAAGAGGCTTTGTTTTTATTGGTCTAGATATTTCATTACATGTTCATAGTGTAAATTATTTTGAAATTACCCCTTTTTGGACAAACAAATATCCCTAGGTGATCTAGAAGGAAAGAGGAGATCAAAGCACTCCACAGTCTCTGAGACTCTGTTGTGCATAAGGACCAGGGGCATCCATCCTCCTCCAGAATCCAGGGGCCACCTAGAACCTTCTCTGCCCATCACTGAGTTTGTGGCTGGGTCTCTGCCCTCAGAACACTCTTCTTTCAAGACAGTCCTCTCATGCTGAAGGCCAAGGCCATTTTCATTGACTCTGCTGGCTACCTTGACTGGGATATTAAAAATGATATATGGAGCTTCCGAGAGGAGAAGTCCTAAGCAATGCCCACCAGCACCCCTCTTACACAAATGAAGTTCAGGGAAGCAGGCACATCGTGGGCAGCTGTTATTTCCTGCAAGGCCAGTACAAAGCCGGCCCTTTCCGTGGCTCTTACAGCCATTAGAGTCACTGTGCTCCATGCCTCTGCTCTCTTATGTCTAGTACAATTACTGAACTTTGATGAAATACACTCAGGGTGCTTTTCTAGTTAAAAAAAAAAAATCAGTGTCAGTAATGCAGCTCTGTACTAATCAAAAGCACTTCCGGACAGAAAACATTCTTTTTATGAATGTAGAAAATTTCTCTATTATGAGGGAGTCAGAATATGATGGTGGTGTTCGACAGAGCTACAGGGCAAATCTTAAAAGTAATTTGCTGGCCATAATAGAAATTCTTTATTAGAAAATAATTCTCATTTGGATAATTTTTATCTGCAGTGAATGATGATGTGATGCTAAGTAAATGAATTCTCCTTCACTTGCACCAGTCTTTCTTGGACTTGGGACTAACAAAAATGATGAAATTCCTGTGCATTTTCCAACGGTTCTTCAAATAATTATTAAGTCATTTTAATATTTACTTTAAAATTGTCTTTAACTTGTGATATTAGATACAGTCATACTTACATTTAATTTTAGTAAATGCAAAAAAGAATCATTCCAAAATCTTTCTGAAATGAAATGTGGCAAGAAAAAGGTCTTGGTCTTTTCAGTGAATGGTGCATAATTCCCTTATTTCAAATGGAACATTATCTTTCTTCCTTTTTCTTTCTTTCTGCATAATTTTCGTAAGATCCTGCATGAGAATTTTAATTCTACATTTAATTTTCAAAATGTGGAGAGGAGACTGACGGCATGGTGTCTCATACTTGTAACCCTAGTTCTTTGAAAGACTGAGGCAAGAAGATTGCAAATTCAAGCTTCATCTGGGCAATTTAGGGACTTAAGAAGATGGTCTCAAAACAATAAATATAAAAAGAGCTGGAGTTGTAGTTCAGTGTAAAGGACCTGCATTCAATCCCAAAAATCACCAAAAAAAAAAAATAATAATAATTTGGTGCTTATATTTCCTGTAGGAAACTCTTACCACTGATTACTGCATTAATTTGTGGGTCAATATGGTCAAATATGAATAATTATTAACTCAATTCATCCTTGTAGCTATCCTTAGATAAATTTTACTATAGTCACAACCCACACATTTTGTAGATGCGCCAACTAAGGCACAGAAGAGTTCAATGATTTGCCTCGAGTCATTCAACTGATGAATGTAAAGGCTAGGGTTTGAACCTGTGCACTTGGACTTCAAAGTATTGCTTTCAGCTCTTGTCAGCGGTAGACTTTACTCACATCTGCTGGCTTAGTTTCACCTTCACAATAACAGGTGACAGGAGTAATTTGTCACTTCACTCTTTTTTAAATATTACAATATAGAGACTGGATTTAAATAATGGTATTGTTGCAGACTAAAATTGCCTAGTTTTTATGTATTCAGTGTTTGTTTTCTTCCCATGCACAATGTTACATATCATTCTGTGGCTTTGAGAAGCTATAAATATACTGTGGCCATTCTAATTAGATAATCATCCTTCAATGCATAATTGTACAGTGCTTCACTAAATTCCTTGAGTAGTACCATGCTTTTTTTTTAATAAAAATTCAATTATAGAACAAAAAAAAAGAACTCTGAAATTTACATTTGAATAACATGGGCATATTGGCACACAGAATGATGTTTGTATTTATAGCATAAGCAAAAAAAAAATTTTGCAACGTGTAAACATATTCTTAAACTTAGATTTTTTGGTAGACCTGTCCTTAAGAATCACATAGAAAAAGTAAATGTCACTATTAACTAACTGATGTTAACTGCTAAAAATATAAAACCAAGTAGAAGATTCCCATTTATCCAAATGAGCTGTCAAAGTGAATGCTCTTCTCATTGGAAAAAAAAATAGTTTTAATTAAATGAGAGAAACCACCCGACCAACTGTATAACCATATTATATGTGGTTGTTTAATATGTCTGATGTTTTAGTTCATTGTAGCTGCTATAACAACAATAACAACACAATTCCATGGACTGGAGCCTTAATCTACAGACTTTTATTTTATGAGAAGTTCCTGATACTGTTAAGTTCAAAATCAAGAAAGGGCACTGGCAGATTGAGTAGGTGATGAAAACACTTCCTGTTAGATCTCATAAAAAGAGTGAGACAGCTTTCTCAGGTCTCTTCTATAAGGACACTAAGCCAATCTATTATGGTTCCACCTTTCTGGTTTAACTATTTTTCAAATGCTTGAGCTCCTGACTCCCTAACTTTAGTAGTGGCTACAAATTTCACATATGAATTATGAAGTCATGAATATTTGGTTCATAGCAGTGCAGTGAATTAATAGAAATTATTGCTATTTATAAAGTTGATAGGATATTTTAGTAATTTCTATATTTAACCATTTTGTGATGACCATATATTCTCTAACTAGACAAATAGCTACATAACAACTTTACGTACATATCCTCTACCAGTCAAAAAAATCACCAGGTAGAGAACTAGCCCTCTTAACTTTGTATTGGACTTAAAGTATGAATTCATTTCAGGCAGTTTTCTTGGACCTTTCATTTCAAGGTTAATGGATATTCAACATAGATTGTTTTTTCCATATCTGTTTCTGCTGGATGCTGCATGGTTTGGAAGTTGTGGGGAAAAATGTTATTGCTGTTGCTAGGTAAATAATGTTTGACAGAACAAAGACAATCACAAAAGTGAGGAAGTAGTGGGTGGTACATGTAAAAGAAGATTGACTGGGAAGGAAAAAAAATGAAGAGAAATATATGAAAGCTTACAGGCATTTCACTTTGTGTACACACAGAGTGATTGTCTACTTTATCACATATTACAACAAACATACCTGGAGGTGTATAACTCATTTCAAACCACAAAAATAAAGCTTGATGGTAAATTATTCTGATGAGAAGTAAAATATGGAGCTACAAATACTTAATCTTCTATTATTAAGAATAAAAGCAAGTTTGCATTGATTAGTTTTCTATTTAGTTCACAATAGAGTCTTCTTCACCCGTGAAACTGAACATCTAGAATGCAGTTGCTTCTTCTTCCTTAGGGCTCCTGCAGGAAGACAAGAACTGCACAGGATGAACGTGGCATTTCTCACAGCCTCACAGGCCCCTGAGGGTCCCAGAGCTCTGGGAAGTGCTAGTAAGAAGTGTTACAGGGTGTAGACCTCGCACACTTGTACAATAAGACATTAGTAATCATTGTTGACTGCACGGAGAGGCCTAGTGGATCAGTAAAGCACACTTCCAGGTGTGTCTGTGAGCTGGGTGCCAGTGATGATTGGCAGGTATGCCAGCCAACTGAGGGGAGAAGACCCACCCAGACTGTAGGTGTCACCATCCCAATAGGCTTCCAGCCCAGGTAGGGGGAAAGAGGAAGGAAGAAACTGAACAGCACTTGAAAAGCTCCATTGTGTTTGAGTGGGGGCATCTTTTGCTGCTGCCTTTAAAACTTTTTTAAAGGCATACAATTTGATTTATCACTGCCTATGGACAGCACAGTCTGGCTTCTCCAGCCTTCTGACCCAGAGTCACACCAGCAGTTCGCCAGAAGTTCTAGGCCTTCAGTCTCACACTGGCCCTGCTTCCTTGACCCCTCCTGTTCTGCAACTTTCAACTCCTAGGACTAACTGGCCAGTGGATCTCTGTGTCTGGAGCACACAGTTGGATACTTAGACTCTTCTGCCTCTGATCTAATGAATGCCTCTATTGAATCTCTCCTTTGAGAGAATGTGAACCCATGTAGGAAGGCAGGGTAGTCTGGATCCAAATGTCACTAAAATCAGAGCAGGAAATCTTTCTACAGCCATCAGACAAGCCAGCCATGCACCTAACAGGGTGTCATAGCAGGGAAATGTGAGAGTCCTTTCTGGTAAGTGGAGGCTTAGAGCTAGGACTCTGTCATGGAGTTGTGTCCATTTTTCCTCAGCTGGGTCCATGGATGGGAGAAGGAGCTGGGCTTGGACCAGTGAGTGCAGGAACCATGGGTACTCAGCAGGTTTTTCTGGGTCCTCCACTACTTCACCAGAACACACTAGGCTTTTGAGTACAATGATAATTATTCTTCTGCCAACTACTAAGTTCGTGGACTTACTTTCAGTTTTGCTCCACTCTAACCTGTGACATTAAAGAGAACATGACCTTGAGAAACTGTAGCTTTTGGCTTAACCAGTCTGAGTTTATGAGTTGTACCTCCTGGATGTACAGTGATATTGAAATCTGCTGACTAATCACACACCTCCAGCAGTGTCCTTCGTAGTTGGCCATGTGCCACAGTGTCCTGGACTTGCATGTGATTACCCTAAGTAAAGAGGATATCAACAAATATAATGTGTACACGCACTCCAGGGAGCATGAGCTCCTGGAGTTCCACTACCAATAAGGAGCCCAGGACAATCTTTTTGAGAATCAAAAATGATACTGACATAAGGGTCCTGAGTTCTCAGAGACAGACACATCCATCCAGCACAGCCTTCTAGCTCAACCCAGCTCCCGGGAAAACACCAGGGACCTGTCACTGCACAGGGGAATCCAGAAAAGAATGAAAAAACAACCCCACCAGCCCACAGAAACACTAGAGGTTACAAAACTTGTTAAGAGTGAGCATCCTTGGAATTGGCTATGGCGCTAGAGACCACAGAGTTGGCTATCAAATTGAGCTGAAGTCTTCCATTCTGAATGAAACATGAAATAAATATTAATTTTATCACCATCATGCTAACAAGAAATGTCTTTTAAGAAGCCTCAAATTCAATTTGCTAATAAAGAGTTTTCAATTGACTCTTAGCTTTGTTGTTCAAATTGCTGGAGCAGTGACACTTCAATGATTTTCCAATACTGACTGTGTGCCGAGAACTCCATGAAGATCTGGTGTCTCTGTGGCATTGATGATTACATTCATTGAGTATTTGCTGTGTGCCCACCTCAGCGTACAGTGTTGCAATCAGGGAGTTCCCGTGACTTCTACTGGACACTAAATATCTCTTCATAAGACAGAATTGCAGAGATGTCAGATGACTCTCCTTGCTGCTCACAGCAGGACTGACAGGGCTGGTGGTGGGGTGGTGGAAGAGCAGGCATCTTATGCGCCATCCTGCACCCCTCAGCTATGTATCAGGGCTGGTACTCTGCTGTCAGTCAAGGCAGAAACACCGGTCGGAAAGACGTGGTACTAGCTAGAATTATGATGCATAGCATAGATCTGCAGTGGCAGGGAGGGTTACCCAAGCCTTATCAGTATCTCTGGAGGAGAATGAAAAGGAATAGGACTAATGGGTTCAGAGAGGCTATAACAGGACTCACTGCATCTCTCCTCACAGTTACACACCTACCAGTATAGGGTTGGTTCTACAAAGCTGAATCGAAACCATATACATTCACAAAAAAGCCCCCAATTCCACCAGATTCTCAGCTGTTTGGTTTGAACCTGGAAGTTTCTTCTAATTTTTCTTCTGCTGAGCTCTGCCACTACTCCTCTTTCTGTCCCTTCTCCAATAGCTAAAATGGTCCTAATTAAGACCTAACTAACCCATAGGGAAGTGCTGTGAGGTCAGTGAGATATTGGGGTGAATGCTGAGGTGGACTGAAAAGACTTTGCAAGCTGGTAGAGGAAGAGAACAAGTGTGATTTAATACAAAGATAAAGTTAAGGAATTTGCCTATAGGAGATGTGGACAAGAGTTTGAGAGAGGATCAGTGGATATTTAAGTGGCCAAGGTAGATGGGAAGAATGCAAGCACAGGTTGACATAAAATATCAAGAAGAGACTGCATCACTATGGGAATAATGATTTTCATGAAAACAAAGAGATGGAGTTACTCTACAGATGAGAATTCCCCATTCAGAACTCTTACACAAGTATGCAAATTTGTGTAGAAATTTATGACAAGAAAATAATAGGTGGGAAATTGGTAAACTATACAGCAGCTGTTCTTAAATTCAAATAAAAAGAGGCAAGACTACAGATCAAACTGTGCAGTGGAAGCAAAATGAATGCACTTCACTTTTGTGAGAAAGGAGGAAAGATGCAGATGTGAATTGTGCCTTGTGTCTGCTGAAGAAAAAAAGTCACAAAGACAATGACTGGTGAAGAAGCCTGCTTTTTTTTTTTTTTTACAAACTGTTATTCTGTTTCCTTGTTTATGGGAAACCATCTCTATCTTGCTCAGTGTAGCATGATTACAAGTTGTGAGGTCTTTGTGTACCAAATAGACATAGTGGAACCCACAGTTCCCAGATTGTTATGACAGTTAATTAACCTTTATAACACCTCCAGGATACAGAATGCAAACTCTGCTACACACACAAACTCAGAGTAATCTGAAAAGTCTGGATAAGTCCATTTTCCCATCATGAATGGGCTAACAAAGGGAGAATTTAAAAATCCACTTCTATATAGTACTTTCATTTTCTACACTTGCCTTTCTAAATCATAAAATGTAAGGAATAGAAAGATAGTACATCCAAACGCTAATAGGACAGATTTTCCCAAAATAATAAAACTAATTCATTGATTAACCTCAAGCAAGCAATGGGTTCTTTTGGAACGTTCTATGATGCCGAGAAGAACCGAACACTTAAATAACTAGAGCGGGAAACAACATTCCTGAAGAAAAATAATTGCTGTCTGTAGTGAGCCACTAATCATTATTATAAAATATACTGTTTATCTATGGGGATTAATAAGTAAAGAGCCCCAAATTGCATGTTTTGTGATAATATCACTCTCTGACCCAAGATAATTGTGTGTATTGCCAAGTCTAAAAGATTAAAACTGTCCTTCAGTCTTGAGAGAAAGAATACAAGCTTTTGCAGCTTTGAAAATCAAATTCCTATAAATAAAATTGTCACTTATATTGAATGATCATGATTCATTTTGTTAGTCTCATAAAATTGTTGTCACCTCTTACCTGAATCTGCCTTTGTGAATAAGGCAAATGCTTAATCTGGCTGTAGAATTTCAGTGCTGCATCACAAGCTGCAGCAGTCCTATTGTTTGCCTTTGAGAAACTTAGATGCAGATAGCAGAAATTCCTAGAGAGTATAACAGGGCAACAGAGGTGCGGAAATGGCCCCATCTCTGTTACTGAGGTCGGAAATAGCAGTGGAAATAAAGCTCTGGCTTCCTTCTAACCTGTGTGGCAGGTGGTCTATTGCACCCAGTCCTTTTACACCCTCCTCCTCTGTAAAATGGATTTAGTATTCACATCTAAAGGGGGTGGAGAAGGGAAAGGGACAATATGGGCAAAACTCAACCCATCACACAAGTCTAATATCTATTTAGTTGAAGCAATTTCAAGGAAGTAGGGATTTTGGGTTTAGTCAAATTTCAAAACAGTTTGAAAACCAGGTGGTTGGAAATAAACAGATACCTAAATTATAAACAAAATCTATCAGGAGGCG
Organism: Fukomys damarensis; assembly: GCF_012274545.1. NCBI lineage: Eukaryota > Metazoa > Chordata > Mammalia > Rodentia > Bathyergidae > Fukomys > Fukomys damarensis. Next base: position 37,899,029 of record NW_022900918.1, read on the forward strand.
CACACTAATTGTGCAGTCAAGTTTTACTCACTTATCAGAAATACTGATATCTAATTGCCTGCTGGCTAAAGAGCTCGGAAGTCATCACTATTATAAACACAATAAGAAAAATAATTACAAACATAATGTGAACAACTCTTCTTGGACTGTTGTAAGATGAAGGGCATAGGGCAGACAGGTGTCCAATGCTCAATAAAGAAAGGCAAAGCTGATACGTGAGGTTGGCTTACCTGGACAGAAGGTAGCCCCAGATGTAACCTGGTAGGAATTGTCATTTGCTGCTTTAATCCTAATTTGGAGGGATCTCTGGAAGCTGTGTACGGACCAGCATGTGATCAGGAAACTCTAAGGGAACAGCTTTACATCGTGACTATGCTCTTACATGGCTTAACCGGAAATCCTATGATATAGACTCTAGAAACTCCTGGTTGAGCTCTGGTAAAATGAAGGGAGATGTAATCACGATCTACAGAGTTTTCCTAAATAAAAGCTTAAACTTCAGGGAAGAGGCCTAAAGCCTGGTCCACCTGGGAAAAGGCCGTTTACCTAAATGTGGGCTCCTCTAAGCGTCTCATCTCGGCTAAGGAGATCTTCCTGTGAAGGTTGCAGAAGTTGACAGAAATCCGTTAACCACTTGAGTGTCAAAGTGAGTGAAGAGAACACCATCCAACTCCACGTGTGACCACCACGCCAGGAGCAGAAGTGAGCTACACCGTGTCCTGGATGGAGCCTGTCTCCAAGCAGGGAAACATGGTTAAAAGGAAGACAAAAAGACAGACACCAGGGGAGTTTGATGATTGTGGCACCTGCAACTCCATTTATAGCAAAACACAACTCAGTCTCTACCCAAATTATGATACAGCCCCCAAAATGAGGGGTTTTACCTCATTTTCTATTACTGTATACAGCATAACCAGCTTTAAGTGAAAATTGCAAGCATGACAAATGACAAGGAACAGTTCACAGCTGAAAGAGGCGAGGCAACCTTAAGAGCCACTTCCAAACATGACACATTTGGTAGTTATCAGACAGGGAAATTGAAGTAATTACCAAGTATGTCAAATGAGCTCATGCAGTTAGTAACATATAAACACATGTATAATTTGGAGAGATGAAAATCCTAAGGATGACTTAAAAGACAGTATTTGAAATAAAAATAAACACCCTGCAAGAAATAACAAATATCTTTCTCTCTGATGACTGGCCTTGGCCAGAGGAGGCCTCGTTGATCCAGGAGAAAGTCAACTGAAACAGCTAAGACTGAAATGAAAAGGCAAAAAGACAGTAAAGGCTCTTCCAGAGCTCTGGACAGTATCAGAATACACAGTGCACACAAAACGGACATATCAGAAGGCAAGAAAAGAAGAAAGTATTCAAAGTTAAAAAGTGGGAGAAATCTTCAGAATTACCAGTAGATCACTGACACAATTGGAAAGCCTGGAGAATATCAACTAGAGAAGACACAAAATACTACACCTAAATATGTCAAAGCCACATAACAGAATAGCAAACACAAAAAGCAATTTTTTTTTTTTTTTTTTTTTC
>NW_022900918.1:37900879-37949510 GCF_012274545.1 Fukomys damarensis
TTTTTTTTTTTTTTTTTTTGTACCAGGGATTGAACTTGGGTTCTGGAGCTTGCGCGGCAGGTGGTGGAACCACTGAGCTAAATCCCTGGCCAAAACCAAATCTTGAAAAGAAGTCAGAGGCCAAAAAGAACTTGTATATAGAGGAATTCGGATAGGAAGTACAATGGCTCACCAAAATCAGACCAGAAGAGAGTAGTGTGAGACGTATTTAAAACACTGACATAAAAAATGCAAACCTGTAATTCTATGCCTCATAAAATGGTATACCAGACATCCAGGATAAATTAGGACTTTCTGAAAATTACTAACAAGATTTATCTCTAGGAAACATTCGGGGAAAGAAGTGTAATAAAGTTTTCAGGGAAGACGATTTATCTCAGAAAGTACATCCACCTAAATAAGAGGAGCGTCGGACAAGGGATAAAGAAAAAGTAAAGTAATTTTTAATTCGTTTCTTACTTTTTAAATTTATCTACAACATAACTGTTTAACGTCACGGTAGAAACAAAGTTTGGAGAGTTTATTGGATGTAGGCAAGTGGAGTGAATGGCAGTAACTCAGGTGGGTCAGAGGGGGAGAATTCGAGATAGTATTGTTACACACATGCTGCATGGGATGTAGTATACTTTTATTTAAGGTAGTGGAGATTAGATTACATGTATATTTGTTTGTGTTTTGTTTTTGTTTTTGGTACCGGGGATTGAATTCAGGACCTTACACTTGTGAAGCACGCAGCAGAACCCCTGAGAAATCACTTCTTTATTTTTTATTAGTAAATGTTTGCATTCCTTGTGGGGAGTTCGTACGTGTACACAGCACTATTTTTCAAAGGAATGTAATTGATATGTTAGCAGAGGAGACAAAGCAGAATCTTAAAATGCCTAAGAAAGTCAGAGAAAGCAGGAAAAGCAGAGGAAGAAAAAAATACAAAATGCACTAAATTGAAAAGACTATAAACATGGTGGCTATTTATTCAACTATATCAGTAATTGTTTTAATGCCTATTATTTAAATATGCAGAGATTGTCAGAGTTATACATCTGAATTATACATTATCTACAAAACTGATTTGTGGAGAATGGCCTATGTGATAGTTATATGCCTTGATTAAAATTTAAAATTACATTTTTATGAAACAAAATGTAAGAGAAATGCTATGATTTGATAAAATACACTGAAACTTAGAAAAAATATCTCTACCATAGGACGTTGTTCCTCCAAAGTGTAACTGATTACTTTTCCAAAGTATAGACACCGAACTATGTATTCAAGGTAGAAATGGGAATAATATTGCCAACAATTCTCCTAGGAGTGACAACATCAAACTAGTAATCGCAACTGAAACATGGTAAGTACTTTAAACAGATACATGCTGAAGAATCTTTACAGCATAGAGTTGAAATATATATATATCCTATTTTAATTTTTAAAATATTAAACATGTATACAATTTTGTGCTTTATATGATATATACTCATATATTTTCTGTTCAAATTACTGCATGATTTGTCTCACATCATTGCATGATTGTCTCACTAGGCTGATAAAATATATTAAATATATTAAAATGGATGTGGTTTTCTGGGACTGACATTTGGTTGATGTCTTATCCACAAATAGTAACAGGAAACAGGATGCAAATAATTAAATAATAAATAAATTACTGTAAACTTTGCTTTATTGTTTGAACTTGCAATGAGATCACATAAGTTTTCTAAATAATTCCTCTTCTCTGGTTACTTTTAAACTAAGTGTTGTAAGTCTCATTTCCTTCATTTCAAAATGAGAGTAAAAAAGTTATCCTCTTAACATATTTTCCTATGAATATCAAACATATACAAAAATATTCAATATAGTATGCAGGATCAAAACTAATTGGCCCTTTCTGTATATCCTTCATAACTCTTATGACTGCTACTTAAAATATTTAAATACAACCTATACTATTATGGCATGAAACTTAAGTTGTTCAGAAAATAGAACTCCATTTTGTAGGTAGATAATCACTTCATAAATCAAGATATGGAATATCATCTTGCATTTTCATATTGCTGTACATTTTATATTATCTCATAGTGTTGTGTGATACACAAGGCTGCATTTTTTCCTTCAACTTTCCAGATAAAGAATCCTTCTGCTTTTCACCCATCACCGTATGGCAGACTGCTTACTTCTTCCAAGCTCATCAGTTAATTGCTGGTTTGGCAAAGTCTTACAAGGCCCTGATCCCTTCTTCACAGAAGCTGCTGGACTCCGACTCCATGGCCCCATCAGACACTTAGTCACACCCTTTCACATGCATCATACGTTTCTGCCTCTGTCTTGGGTAGAAACCAAGGCCTTGCGGCGGCAGGGGACCAGCCTGGCACACGGTCTTGGAAGAAGCATGGGTGAAGCGATTAACAAATGACTCAGTAAATGAAGAAACAAATTTCATGTGTCCGCATTGCTAGGTTTCACACCCAAAACCGGAGAGTGCAGAGACAGCTGCCAAGCAAGAAGAAAGCAAGTTTGCAAGTTGTTATAAAGTATTTCGAGTATTTAATATATAATACATAGAAATGTACACATATGGAGCTTGAAACAAATATCGAGCATCTACTTTATGCAAATCATGAAAGTATGCTCATAAATCCTCAATTATCTTTTTAATATACAAAGAAGAAAGTACAAAAAATGAAATATGTTAACATTTCTCCTCAACTTACCCATGAAGTTTAAATATTACACATTTAATGTTACATAGCTGGTCATTTTCCATGTTCATTTTAAATGTAAACATAATAAAAGGAAATAGTAATCTGTATAATTAATATAAAAAGCACTGTCTTTGATTATTGTGTCTTGATGTTTTACTGCAATAAGATATAAAATCACCTTGTTTATCTTCATGTGCATGTGTGTGTGTGTGTGTGTGTGTGTCTGTGTGTGGTGTGCCCCTGTCATCCACACTTTGTTATTTCTAAAACAGAAAGATCAGGTTGGAATTCTGACATTGGAAACTTTCCAAATACTGGGACATTTACTTAACTGAATGGGCTTTGCAGTTACTTCCTCTGGCAGTTGGGTGATACTCCAAAATTTCTTGACGTTTGAACTATTTATCTGTGTACTAAGTGGAGTTCTTGTTTTATTTTCTGAACAACGTAGGTTTCGCACTGTATAACGTATGTCGTAGTTAGAGTTTTCCCTGTGTTCTGTTTTCATGAGGACTCACGATCCAATGCAGCTGAGGGAAATAAGGTTCACACCCATAGGGAGTAAGTCATCTGGCTCACTGGTAGCAAACAGATCTTAAGACTGATCTCAGAAAACCTCACTAACATCTGCCATGACAACCTATAAGTTTAATTAAAATAAAATGTTAATTAGATAGAAAATGTATGTGTCAGAGATCGAAAATAATACAGTGGTAGAGAACAATATCATTTCATAATAAAATGACACAGGGTCACAGGGTTAAGCTGATTCTTTTTCTCTAAATAAATACTACATATCACAATGAAAACACTATGAATCACCACAGTAACGACTCCTGAAGCTCCACCTTAAATCGCTATGAGCCTTTAAAAATGTGCAGCAGGCACATCCTTGGCTTCATCTTTAGACTATGATTTCCACACACTGTCTTGGATTGATCCATTCCCCCGAAGTGATTTCCTAATTTCAGCATAATTTGCCATCTGCTGAGGGTAGGAAGGAGGAAACCCAGCAGTTCTGGCACATTCGTGTGTGACAGTCTTCCTCTCCATTTCCTCTACTCTCAGTTATCAGAAGATGAGCTCAAGCCAAGAGATACTTGAGATCATCCTCATCCTTTTTTCTTGCCAGCTCCTAATATCACTTCCCATATTTTTCTTTAAGCCACTCTGAAAAGCCTCCTGGAGCCTAACCGGTGCCTGCTTCTACTGGCTAAGTTTCTTGTGAATATTGTGTGCAAAGCCATCCCAACTTCTCTACATCACCTTTTCCCTGGGCAAATGTCCTAAGTCTGGGTGTGACAGCAGCACCTTTTTCCAGGAAACAAACTATTTTTCTATTCACCTGAAAGCTACATCAACAATCTCTGTTTTCTTACTAACCAGAGCCATGCTTGGAGGAGTCACATTGTGTTGGTCCAGGAGGTAATGTTGTGATTTGAATCAGGAATATCTCCTGAAAGACTCGTGTGTTCAAATTTGAGCTTTTGGAACATGACTAGAACCACTGATGAATGCATAGCTGAATGTGCTTCTAGAAATTGGGTTTGTTCATAAGAGATCTGTCTCTGGGGCTTGACCTGGAAGGCTATCTCTCCATCCTCAGTTCCTGCATTTCCTCTCTCCTTCCTGACAGCCATGACATGAGAAGTTCTACCCAACTGGACTCTTGTACTATGCATGCCCTTGCAGCTTTGGAGCCAGCCAACTCTGACTGAGTATTCTAAAAACGACAAGACAAAATAACCCTCCTCCTTTAAGTTGTAGGTGTCAGATATTTGACCCCTGGTGAGAAAATGACTAAGATGGATTTTGGAACCAATTGGGTCATTGCTACAACTATACCTGACCATGTGTTTCAGAAGCCTTTGGAACTGGCTTGTGGAAGATATTGGGAAAATGTTCAGTTGCTGGCTAGAAAAGCCATAGAATGCTGTAATCTATGCTTAGTGGAATATTCTGTTCAGAGCTCAGAAGACAAGAAGACTACTGAAAATGTAAGCAGTAAAGGTTTGACTAAGAAAGTTTCATTTGGGACTGAGGACTGCCTTGGTGTTTGGACTGGAGACCACGTGTGTTACGTTCTGCTGCAATTTTTTTTTTTTTCCTTTTTTCCCTTGTCCTCAGACTTTGTGGGAAACTGAAACTAAAGGTGGTGGGCTCATATATTTGGCAGAAGAAATGACAAGGTAGCCCAGCCCTTGGGCTGCTGCATGGGTACTACTGGCAAATTTTAGCCAAATCTATAGTGAAAATAAGGAGCAAATATTATAGCTAAAACATGCAAAATGCTTGAAATTTCACCAGAAATTAGTGCCTGCAAAGCTGAGACAAAAGAGATGGTTGTTGAAAAGATTAGCATTAAAGGAAAGACAAGCAGTTTAATCAGGACAATAGGAAATATGACCTGAGGGCATTTTAAGAATCATCAAGACTTCGTGTTTTACTAGCTCATGAGTGTAAAAGACTAAAGGTAAACTCCTTTGAAAAACTTTGTTTTGAGGAGAAAGCCCTAGGGTGCCTTGCTTCAAAAGAGTCTCATAAGGAATTGCTTCCCCAGGATTTGCCCTACACTGCTCATTCATTCAGGCATTTAAAGGTGTCAGAATTAATGATTGATCCAAGGGGTCCTGTCTACTGCCTGAGCTGGTGGCAGTCCTTCCCATCATCCACATGATGTTTATTTGATAAGCATGCAGAATGCATAAGTTTCTGGGTTCACAGAGGCTTCCACTTGGATTTCAGAAGGTTTAGAAGATCAGACATCATGTCCCTGAGGGGAATGTGCATGAAGCTATGAAAGTAAAGCCACAAGTGAAGTGCAAATCCCAGAAATTTGGGAAAACTAGGAACTTGGAATGTCTACTGAGAAAAGCCTCAGACAGTAAGCAGGTCCATTCTAACATATAGGTCATGAGGGCTGCAACTGGCGGTGCTGCAGGGACAGTGCACTCAAGCCCTTTGTAGCTCACGTTTTGCCACAACTTTCCTTGATGCTGGGCCTGAATCTATGGAATTTAATGCTTTTCCTGCTGGTTTTTTATCTTATTTTGGTCCGATTCTTTTTTTCTATCCATCTATTTTTCCCTTTTGAAATGGGAATGACTATCCTGTGCCTATGCATGTCAGCAGTGTGTGACTTTTTTCTTGTTACAGAGTCTTACAGATAAGAATTTTCTTTGAGTCTCAGAAAAGACTTGGAGTTCTCTGCAAAAGTAACAATGTGGTAAGCTATGGGAACTCTTAAAAATGGACTAAATGCATTTGTGTACTGAAATGTGCGTGACTATTTTGGAAGCCAGGATTGAAATGCTGTCGTTTTGGATCCAAAATGCCCAAAATACCTCTTGTTTTTCGAAGTGAGGCTTTTGAAAGGTGATTAGATCATGAAGATACTACAATCATTAGTAAATTAACCAACGAATTAGTCCACAGCTGAATATAGTGATAGGAAATGGGTCTGGCTAGAAGAGGTAAGTCATTTTGAAGCATGACCTCAGAGGATATAGTATCTCCCTACCTGCTCCTCCTTTCACTTTCTGCATGTTAGTTGCCCAGAAATGAACAACTATCCTCAAGCAGACCCTTTCTGCCATTGAGTCAGCAGAACATGGATTAAACCTACCAAAAAAACATGAGTCCAAATAAACATCTCTCTTACATTATGAATATCAGGTATTTTATCCCAGGGACAAGAAACTAAGGTATGTAACAATGGCCAACTGGAAGGTTTGGGTGACTGCTTTCTACATCATAATCACATCACAATCAAAGGTGCTCCTCATTTATGCTCAATAAATGATATTGGCCATAGGCTAAGAACCAGATGTTCTACAGCCAAGACAAATGCATGCATTTCTACTTGTCTTTCCAGTAGCATGGTGACTGACTCCAAAATGTGAGTGTCCCTTAAGAATATTAGGAATGCATGGCACCTTACTGCCTTGCTTTGGAAATCATTTTTCATCACTCTCACCACTGTTACTCATTTGGAGCAGCTTCTAAGATCCACCCAGGTCCAGAGGGCTGGGATACATCTACTCAATGAGTGCAGACCACAGAACAAGAGACTTGTGGGACAAGGCCTGTGATGGTGGCAACTGTTGGAAAGTACAATCAACACAGTGGACAACGTCCTCCTCTCTGTAGTAAGAAATCATGAGCCACAACACAAAATGAGAACTCTCAAGAAAGAAAGTCCTGCAAATAAACAAACACACACTTCTTTGTAAGGATCTTCAATTTTTACTGTAAAAGAAGTAAGGGATTGTTCTTTTAATGCTCTTAAGAAACAATAATGCGTCTCCCACAGTTTGAGAACTGCTGTTGACTGGTGATCATTGTATCTCACTGATTTTCCTCCACTTTGAACAGAAGCACCAAAAAATCTCTTTGATGCTCCTGTCACCATTGTATGTTGTTTGGGGCAGGGGTGTTGAGGGAGAAGCCAGTGTCTTACCTGTTTAGTCCATGAGTCTTCAGTCTGAATGCTGTATTGAGTAGCAGTATTGATGAGTTGTTTCCTTCCCCCAGGTGGTTTAGATGACAGCATTAAACACTTCAAGCTGCTGCCATTTTATGGCTGAATTATGTTCCTCAGGAACTTACAAGCTGAGCTTAATACACCCACTCTGGGCTCAGTGGCATATGTCTGTATTCCCAGAATCCTGGGAACCTGAGGAAGGAGCATAGCAAGTTTGAGTCCAGCTTTGGCAGAGTAGTAATATAGTGAGACCTGTCTCAAAATCTAAAAGGAAAAATTAGAGGAGCTGGAGATGTAGATCAGTGAAGAGGCCTTGAGTTTAATCCCCAATACTTAAACAAAAGCAGTCCAGCACCTCACAGTGTGACTATATTTAGAAACAGGCTCTTTAAAGTTATAATTAAGTTAAATGAAATCATCAAATTGCACTCTAATCCAACATGACTTATGAGAAGAAATTTTGAAACAGCAGAGGGGGAGCCTTGTGAAATCACAAGGAGACTCTGGCTGGAAAAATCAGAAGAAACCAGCCCTACTGAAACCTTAATATCTGACCTCTAGCTTTAGGGGTGGTAAGAAAACATATTTCTGTTGTTGAAAGCACACAGCAGCAGATGTGATTTGATACAGCAGCCTTTGCAAGTTCGTGTATCATGAGCCATGGGGCAGAACAGGAAGGAGTTTTGCACAGGGAAGGGAAGGAAAGAATGGAGGAGTCCAAATTGCAGAGTGAAGCATACTACACTGATGTGAAGAGTGCCTTATCCACATCGCTTAGATCCAAGCTCTTCTGAAAATGCTACAGCTCTATCCCTTGTATTAAGTAGGTTCAGAGGCCTCTTGTCTTACACCCAGGTAAAATGCTCTGAGTACACTGGAAGGGATTCTGTGTGACTACCAAGGCTGGGCTCTAAGAAAGCTATGCTGGTCTTTCTCTCCTTGAGATGCTCACTTGGGTGCCTGGTGCACACACAGACAGAATGCTGTGAAGTCAGGAGGAGGAGACCTGTTCAGGTATCTGACAGGCAGCTCCAGGTGACAGCATCTCCAGGATCTCCTGGTGCACTGCCAGGAGATCCACACAGCAATCCTAGACCTGTCTTTAGGATGATCACTTCAACAGTTGTAGATAACTGGAACTGAGGGCTGCAGCTGACAGAAGTGTATTTCTTTGAATAAAGAGTGTTCCCTGCCTCCTCACATTGCCCTAGAGTTCTTTAGAGCTTGGGAATATTATTATTTGGTATGTTTTGACTCAATGAGCTATTATTTTGGAAATTTAAGTGACAGGACTACAAACTTCAAGCTAAAAGAATAAAGAACAGATTGCTTGAGAGGTCATCAATGAATCCTTTAGCCATTCCATCTAATCTGGAAAGGTTATTTTCCCCAGACAGACACCAAAGAAGCACATGGTACATATATGACCTTCAGACATAACTTGACAACTCAGCTGTGTTCTGCTGGTTTTCTCCTACAGTCACACCAGAAATTTCATGCTGAAATGTGTAGGCTATAGAGAAGGACTTAATCAAATTTCCTCAAAAGGTCAACATTGAACCTCATCATTGAATTTGATCCAGTTCTCGGCCAACTCAGTTTGTGACCAGAGTCATGAAAAGAATCAAGATATATTCATAAAAATTTATCCTGGAAGAGACTTTTCTCTTTTTTTTTTCCTCTCTTAATATTTTCTTTAGCTTCCAGTAATTTCCAAACAGTGTTGCATTTCAGGTGATGCCAGCTGCATACTCTTCTGCCTTACTAATTCATAGACATCACTTAATAATACTACACACAGCTGTCTATCCAGAGAATTAGTGGCTTTCTGATTTCTGAACAGGGAACCACACAAATAATATTTTCAGACCAAGGCCTTGGCGGTGTGATTTCATGCACCATGCATGGCACAGAGAAAAGTTTTGAAAAAATGGGTATTTCACTTCTGTTCAGGGTCCTGCTGTCTATTGATGCAGGAGATGATTAAAGACATGTTCCAAAGCACTTGCCCATCTTAATGTCTTCTACCTCTGTCTTCCTGCTGGCTGCAGCATACTTAGAGGGAAGCTTTTCTTTTTATCCCCATATGTGTCACTGTGATTCTGGTAACATTTTACCCTCCTTTTTGTTATAACAAACAGAATTTTAGCCCTGCAGGCAGCTATTAATGGTTAGTGGCATGAAACAACTGTCAGAAACCTGAAGCTGAGCCCTGCAATGTGGGAAGGCTCAATCACATTGGCCCTTTCAGCACATCCCAACTCCCATTCCAAATGCACCTTGCGTAGGAAGTCACCGGCTGGAATAAATATTCAAACTTCCAGTAACAATGGCAGGAGCCAAAGAAGCTAAGAGAGCATGAATTACACCTGCAGGAGTTACAAGATTTCTGCCATTAAGGAAGCAAACAACCACCAAAAGTTGAAAATTCCTTCCAAGTTGAGTGTGATTCTACTGATAAAATATGCACACATTTTGACGTAGTTATAATTTGGAAGTACCTTGGGCCAGGGCAGAGTGCTTACCTAGCATGCATGAGGCCTTGGGTTTGCTACTCAGCACCACAGATAATAACAATAATGATGATTGATTCATTAAAAAGAAAATACATTACTAGTAAGAAAAACTAAGAAAACAATGCACTTGAAGTCTTTGAAGAAGAAAAGGCCATGAGCATTTTAGAATTCCTTATCATTTGCTGATTTGTGCTGTTCTGGCATTATTTTACTCAAAAAGTGCAAGAAGGAGTCAGAGGCCAGTCCCATAGCAACAGTGAGTGTGCACAGATCCTGGGGAGCAGCAGTGTGGTCCAGACTGCTCTGGCTACAGGCAGATCCCAGCCAGGGATCTGCTCCCACCCCAGAAGCTCAGGCACATCCACCCAGCCAAGGGCCCACCTGGGAAAGAGCCACACAGGCACACAAGTTACAGTCAGAAGCTTGTACCTACGCTCTCTCTGGCAGAGACCCTAGCCAGAAGCCCGCTCAGACTATAGGAACTGGGAACACAGCCCCAGCCAAAGGCCCACTCAGACAATAGTTACATAGAGGCTCCAGAAAGTAGTACACTTCGATAGCATCTAAAGTATGCTCAGGCCCCAGCCAGAAACCCGCCCAGACAACAGGAGAGCTCAGGGATCCAGAAGGCTGTGATTCTGACCACAGGAATTGGTGTACTGGTGAGCAACAGAGAAGAGACCTCTTAATGGCTTACTCAGAATTGAAGACGACTGGGTGAGCAGAAAGTTGTCTCAACAAAAGCACAGCAGGCTGCATCTGTTGAAAAGAGAAGACATGGAAACAAGTCCCAAACAAGACTTCTAGATCACCTAACCAACCCCAAAGGGAAATGAGATGGGACAGTCTGATACTCAACCACCTGGAAAACCTGAACTGGCAAGGAAAGAGGATCTGGAAAAAATAGAATCAGAAATAATTTCTTGGATAACAGCAGATATTGTGACCATAGTGCAAGACATGATTAATAAATCTAGAGCAGACACAGATAAAGGAGCTGAGGAGCATGATGGAATCCCAATTTAAGAAACAAATGTAATCCATAAAGCAGATGCAAACAGATTTCCAGGAGATTAAAAACTCCACTGAAAGTGTATGCAGCAGAACGAGCCAATGCAAAGATAGGATTGCAATTAGTGACCAGGAAAGGAAAAATTTCTTAAAAATAGCAAGGAACCATTAGAAATCAATACAACAGCTGATAGCTGATGCAAAGAAGAATATAATACTGATTGAAATCAATGAAGAAACAGGAGAGAGTACAGATGACATAAAACAAAACAAAACAAAACAAACAAACAAACAAAAACCAGTTCACAGAAGTAATAGCAGGAAACTTCCCCAGTAGTGACATAAAACAAAACAAACAAACAAACAAAAACCAGTTCACAGAAGTAATAGCAGGAAACTTCCCCAGTAGGGCAAAACAATTTGGCATACAGATAAGTGAGGTATATAGGACTCTACCTAGCTATGATAAAAAAAAAAAATTTACACATAGGTATATAGTACTTAAGATTCCAGAAAACCAACAGGGGAACAATTCTCCAAGCAGTCAGGGAAAAGAAACAAATCACATACAAAGGAAAGCCTATCTGAATCACAACAGACTTCTCAACACAAATCATCAAGGCAGGAAGAGCTTGGAGTGATGTATTTCAAGCCCTAAAGGAAAACAGTCTCCAAGCCAGATTGATGTACCCTACAAAACTATCTCTCAAAATTGATGGAGAAATAAGAGACTTTTAAAACAAATAACACCATAGGAAATCCATGAATACCAAAGCAGCACTCCAACAATTTTTAAACAATATGCTAGGAAAACACAACAAGGATCATGACCTCAGGAAGCTCAGGAAAATGAATCCATCAGGAATGACAGGAAATTAAATGCTAAGGAGGAGAATCCAACAAAAAGAAAAAGTCATGACAGGATAAGTCAATGCACATCAATTATAACCATCAATGTCCATGGTCTCAATTCATCAATAAAAAGAAACAGACTGGCAGATTGGGTCAAGAAGCAAGATCCAACAATATGCTGCATACAAGAAACACACTTGATTCAACTCAGACTGAAAATTAAAGGGTGGAAAACAATACTCCATGCCACAGGAACCCCCCCAAAAAAAAGCAGGAGTAGCTATCCTGTTTGCAGCTCAAGTGTATTTCAAATCAACACTGATTAAGAGAGACAAAGAAAGACACTACATCCTTGTAAAGGGAACAATCCAATAGGAAGAGATGACAGTCACAAATAAATATGTATCAAACACAAATGCGCCTCAACCGTATAAAACAAATATGAATGTTCATGGAAAATCTAATAAGCGATAACACAATAGTAGTGAGGGACCCCAGTACCCCACTGTCACACATAGATCAACCAGACATAAAATAAACAAAAAAATACTAGGATATTTACAGAGTGTCCCACCCCACAAAATCAGAGTGCACATATTTTTCAGCTGCACATGGGTAATTCCCCCAAATATATAATATACTCACTCATCGGATATGTCTAAATAAATGCAAATAATTGTAGTGATCCCCTGTATATTACCAGGCTATAGTGTGATGAAATTGGAGATCAGTAGTAAAAGAAACCACAAGAAATTTACGAACTCATAGAAATTGAACACTCTTGAATAAGCAATGGGTCACAGAGAATGTTAAAGAAGAAATCAGACAGTTCCTACAATTAAATGACAATGACAATACAACATATCAGAATCTAGGGGACCCAATGAAAGCAGTCTTATGAGGGAAATTTATAGCACTGAATACACATATTAGGAAAATAGAGTGAAATAAATTAAACAATGCTGAACATCAAGCTTCTAGAAAAAGAAAAAAAGAACAAACCCATAGCTCATACAAGGAAGGAAATTATAAAGATCAGAGCAGAAATCAATTCAATGAAGACTAAGAGAATGATGCAAAAAAATCAATGAAGCCAATAGTTGGTTCTTTGAAAGAATAAATGAAATTGACAAACCCTTAGCCACCCTTATTAAAAAAAAAGGAAAAGTAATGGCCCACATTCATGCAATTAATGAAATATTGAAATTACATTGGACCCAGCAAACATCCAAGAACCTTTACACCAATAAGATGGAAAATACAGAAGAAAGGACAGATTCCTAGATGTATATGAATTACCAAAGTTGAATGAAGATGACTGAAAAGTTCTTAGCAACCAAATATCAATAAATAAAATTAAAATGTATTTGAAAACTTACCAACTAAGACAAGTCTGGCCATGATGGATTCACTGTTGAATTCTACAAGACATTTAGAGAGGAAATACTGCCCCTCCTTTTTAAATTCTTCAGTGCAATTGAAAGGGAAGCAATACTCCCAAATTCATTCCAGGAAGCAAGCATCACCTTGATCCCCAAAGCAGAGAAAGACCCAACCGAAAAAAAAAAGGATAGGCCAATCTCACTAATGAACTTAGATACAAAAATCCTTAATAGATACTGGCATGTAGAATATAGGAGATCGTCTAGAAGATCTTACACCCTGACCCAGTGGGGTTCAACCCAGGGATGCAGGGATGGTTCCACATATGCAAATCAATAAATATAACACACTATTTTATAGAGCCAAGGACAAAAAGAATATGATCATCTCAAAAGATGCAGAAAAACTATTTGACAAAATCCAACGTGCATTCATGATAAAAAAAAAACTATAGAAAATTGGAATTGATGGTCCCTATCTCAATCTGATAAAAGCTGTCTATGAAAAAGCAAGAGCCAATATCATAATAAATGGTCAAAAACTGAAGTCTTTCAAGCTAAAATCAGGAGCAAGACAAGGTTGTCCACTATCACCACTCCTGTTCAATATAGTTTTGGAAACATTAGCCATAGCAGTTAGACAAGAGAAATAAATAAAAGGAATAAAGATAGGAAAGAAAGAACTCAAATTGTCATTTTTTGCAGATGACATGCTACTCTAAACAGAAAACCCCAAGCACTCCAACAAATGTCATCTAGATACAATAACCAAATTCCCTAAAGTAGCTGGATACAAGGTCATTACACAGAAGTCAATAACTTTTATTTTCTGTGCATGAAAAAAAAAATTCACTGAGAGCGAAATGGGGCAACCAATTTCTTTAACAATAGCATCCAAAACATTAAAATACCTAGGAATCAACCTAACAAAAGAAATCAAAGTCCTCTACTCTGAAAACTATAGTACTCTGAAAAAAGAGATTGAAGATGATATCAGAAAATGGAAAGACATCCCTGCTCCTGGGTAAGGAGAATCAACACAGTGAAAATGGCCAAACTTCTAAAACTGCTATATAGATTCAATGCAATGCCAATTGAGATCCCAGCAGTATACTTCACACACCTTGAGAAAACAATCCAAAAATCCATGTGGAACAAGAAGAGACCTAGAATAGCAAAAACAATTTTAGGCAATAAAGAGAAGTTAGGGATATCACAATCCCAACTTGAAACTACATTACAAAGCTACTGGGATAAAACAGCATGGTAATGGCAAAGAAACAGACCTAAAGACCAGGGGAACAGATTAGAAAATGCAGAAACAACCTCAGACACACTCAGCTGCTTCATCTTTGACAAAGGAACCAAACACACTCACTGGAGGAAAGACAGCCTCTTTAACAAATGATGCTGGAAAAAACTGGGTTTCAACTTGCCAAAGATTAAAACTAGACCTATGTCTCTCACAATGCACTAAACTAAAATCAAAATAGATTAAAGATCTAAATATTAAAACAGAAACACTAAACTGGCTGGAAGAGAGGTGAGGTAGAACTCTTGAAGATATTGGTGTGGGGAAAGATTTTATGAACAAAAACTCAGTTGCTCATGAACTAGAACAATCAACAAGTGGGACGTCTTCTTATTAAAAAGCTTCTGCACAGTAAGAGATACAACCAACTGTGTGAAGAGACAACCCACAATGTGGGAAAAACTTTTCACCAGCTGTTTCTCAAACAAAGGTCTACTATCTGATTATATATTATAATATCACACTTCCCAAATTTAAAGACTCAATTCAAAAGCAGACAAATCACATGAACAGACATTTCTCAGACAAAGAAGTAGACATAGCAAATTAACACATGAAAAAATGTTCAACATCAGTGGTCACTGCAGAAATGGAAATGAAAACAACACTGAGATTCCACCTCATGCCAGAAAGAATGGCTGCTATTATGAAATCAAAAAATAACAGCTGGGCATGGTGTCACACTCCTGTAATCCTAGCACTCAGGAGGCTGAGGCAGGAGGATTGCCGTGAGTTTGAGACCAGCCTGGGCTACAAAGTGAGTTCCAGGTCACTTTCAACTACATTGTGAGACCCTGCCTCAAAAACAGAAAAAGAGAGAAAGGAAGAGGCGGGGAGGGAGGGAGAGAGAGAAAGTGAGGAGAGAGAGAGAGAGAGAGAGAGAGAGAGAGAGAAAAAAGAAAGAAAGAAAGAAAGAAAGAAAGAAAGAAAGAAAGAAAGAAAGAAAGAAAGAAAGAAAGAAAGAAAGAAAGAAAGAAAGAAATGCTCTGGTGGGGCTGTGGGGAAAGAGGAACACTGCCCCACTGATGGTGTGAGTGCAGACTGGTGCAACCACTGTGGAAATCAGTATGGAGATTCGAAGTCCCATTTGACCCAGCTATCTCTCTGCTGGGTATCATCCCCAAAGAATTAAAAAAAAAGATACCACAGTGATACGTGCTCACCCATGTTTATAGCAGCACAATTTGTAATAGCTAAAACTTGGAAGCAGTCCAATTGCCCATCAATGGGAGACTGAATAAAGAAAATGTGTTTTTTCAATAAAATGGAGTACTAATCAGTCATTAAAAATGAGAAATTAGAGACATTGATAGCTAAACAGATGCACATCGAGGTGATGCTTTTAAGTGAAATAAATAGGACACGTGTGTAAATACTGAATAGCTTCTCTAGTGTGAGAAACTGACAGTGTAAATAAGGACTAAAAGGAATACTAGATAATGTGAAATGGAAACAAAAGGGACAAAGGGAAAGGGGAAATGGAGGGTTAGGGGAAAGGAAAGAAGGCAGTGGGATTAATATGAGAAAATGAAAAATAACGGAAACAAAGTCTCTACAGATAGGGAGGGAGGGAGGGCTTCAAGGGAAGACAGGGGGATTCAGAAAAAAAATAAGGACCAAGATTGTTTATGTAAAGGTACAAATTTTCAAGAATAAATGACATTATTTTGTATACTTTAAATGTAACAATAAAATTATTTTTTAAAAAGTGAAAGATGAATTTAATGAAAAAAGGATGACGAAAGTGGATTCGATGAGATAAAAAATACCATAATTTAAGATTGACTTTCACTTCCTAACTTTCTCTGGTTTTGCAGTATCACAGCATCTCCACAACACCTCATTATTTAATTCCCTTTTATCCTTTACAGGTCGTATATATTGCACTGATTAACACGTTGTAAAGTGCACTTAAAGATGAAGAAAATAATGGTAGAGACTTTAGCTATCCTCTTCTAGTGTAGGACTTTTCATTAGCTTTTTGTGCATACCTAGGTATAACCCAGAAAAAGAATTCACTAGAACTTGTCTAATAAACTTGAAAAAATATCTTGTTTTCAAAAGTAGACAGAAGCTCACAGTAGACTACATTCAGTCCACTGCATTCTCAATAATCTTTAAAATATGGTGCAATTATGATTTATCTTAAATCTTCTGACTCTGAGCAATGGAAGTGTTAATTGAAACAATAGATAGGTCTCAAAATTGGAATGCTTTTCTTCTTCTCTCTAGACCAAACCGAGAGGAGCTGAGCTTGGCGTTGGGAGCGATCTATGAATATGAGAATATTTTATTAAAATGAGAGAAGAAAAGGAAACAATATGCCTTTTCAAGGACTAGAAACTATGCAAATGGCTTTCAAATACGCCTTATTTTAGAGACACAAAACATGAGAGAAGACCAGGAGGGGCGTTCGCAGTGCTGCTTTATTCCAATTCAGGGGAGATGCTTCCAGCCCCATTATGTCCATCTGCCTGTGAAAGTGGAGCTGCTGCTTCACAGCCAGAAAATGGTTCAGGGCTTGATGAATGTAACTTTTCTCGGCTGGTATTCTGCTTTGAAATTTCAAGCATCTCTAGTGTAACAGACGCTCAAGTCTATGTACACAGCTTTTTTAAAACCAACTTTTGCCTTAGGAATAAATACCAAGTATACTTTTCAGTCTATGTTACTCAGTGTAAAGAATCTAAGATGTACAACTTTTCCCTAAATCCCTCTTAATCTTTTCTCCAGGACAGTAATTTATTATTTAGCATATTTACTTACTACTTAAAAATTATCAATGACCCACTGTGTTCTAGTCCTGGGTAAAATAATCAGCATATTTTGTTTTGTGTTTTGCATTATAAAGTAAAAGAATGCATCTCAAGTATTCAGTTTGGGGGATTTGCTTTATGGTTTGTCATTTATTTTATTTAAAAAAATTCTTCCACTTCTGTAGTAAGTCTTTGAGGAAAGGGAACTGTATCTTAGTTACAGTGGCATTTTGGCAATTACAGGACTACCTCAGCATTCAGGATGTATTCCTTAAATTAGTATAGGATATTTATTGCCGAGTGGATAGGAACAACACAATTAGAACACATACTACATGCATCCAGTCTATTGCAATTCCTAAGTGACTTAAATATGTTAGAGGAGGTATTTAAAGAATATTAGCAACTAGCAAAGCAATCTGTATATCTCTCACAGGTCATTTTAAGGAAGAAAGCTACTCAATATGAATATTGTCCATTATAAATATTATTAAGCTCATACTGCATGGACAGTCATGGATGGATATAGTAGAAAAATCTGAACTAAAGTAGGTAAATGTTCAGTCAACAAGAATCAAAGCTTCACGGTGATCTCTAAATGTGTCTGTGCCTAAGATGGTGAAAGACTGACATGTGAAGTATGTATTAATAGCTGATTTTATAACTGTGAGATGCTAAAGTTGTAGTTTGAACCACTCAGTATTAAGGTCAGGTAAAGGCTTTTATTTTTCCAATATCTAGTAAGTTACTATTGTGAGATCATTTTGTTTTTCAGTACCGGGAATCGGACTTAGGCAGGCACAGTGCCACTGAGCTACATCCCCATCCCAATAGTGAGATTTTTGAACAAGATGTAGCTAAGCATTACTTTCCAGTAGAGCTTAGATTCACGCGATATTTCGGAGGCAGTCTTGAAACTGCAATGCCAAGAGTTGGCAATGAACACGGCCCAAGAGTACATCTTCAGTCGTCGGGTTTACTGAGTTCCTGTGCTTCTCTGCTCTGACCCTCATTCACTATTTTCAGATTTCTTTTGGCAGAAGTATCGGAAATACTTAATTCCCTCTAAGCCGTATTATTTATCATGCATTTAGCCTCTTAATATGGACTTATATTTTAAGCAGAGGAGGCACATTAAGAAAGAAGCTATGTTCTTATTCCAAGGAATGCATTAAAATAAAAAAGTTTGTTTTGATGTGGAAGGAAAATAATTTAAACTCCAGTCTCAGCAACTTTGAGAAACAAGCAAACAAAAAAACATCAGTTGTATCTGAATGGACTAAAATCTGAACAGATCCATTAAGAGAAGTACTTAGAGTGCAAACAGCAATTCTGGCTTCCTACATTATACTACACAAATACAGAATATTCTATGTGAAAAAGAGCAGGCTCCAGGAAATAGGATAAAATAATGAATATGTACACAGGTTATCTCAAAATTACTTAGTAAGAAGCAGAATTAAGGAAATCAACGTTAGTTTCCTTCTAGCCTAGGTCTATGCTATTCGGATCTGATAATGATACAAAGGAGTCTGAGCAAGGGACAGACTGAAGAAAAGACAGGGCCGTTTCTGATTGGCCTCGGAGAAGAAGGTCCATGTGGAAACCGGGAGAAAACTTTTTTACTTTCCGTAGTATGAAGCTGCACACCTCGTTCATCTGAAAGGGAGCTTTCACCGCTGCTGAATGTGGAAGTGCAGCGGTGTGGGAGCGTGGCCCGAGAGCTGAGTTACGGATGGTTCTATCCGGGAATTGGGCAGCCGCTCACGGAAGAGCATTGCTGCAGTTTAACATCGACAAGACTCCATCACTTCTCCTGCTGGTACCAGGAAAACACTGCTACCCCTGAGGGCTTATATATGTTTTAGGTACAGACTCAATTTCCTGATGGTGATTTGTCTTAACAGTCATTTTTAGTTACAAATGGAATCTACTCCCACTGTACCTAAGTTGTCCGCTCAACTGAAAAGGTGTTTGACAAAACAGTGTATCATTTGCAAAGAGTGTAGTGTGGTCTTAACAATGAAGCAACATGGCATTGTTAAGTCCACTAAAAATAACACCAGGGGACTCACTGAGCAAGCCTGATACAGGTAAAAGTTTTATTCTTAAAGTGCTAAATTACATTTACCAAATAAGAGGTGTTTTGCTGTGTGCTACCTTAAAGAGGAGCTGGAATTTTTTGCACAGAGCAATGAAGATAATCGCTATAGATTTGTTACTTCTAAAGACAAAAATCTCAAAACTCAGATTTTTAAATTTATGAAATTCATCCAGCAGTGTTTATTTAAAAAAAAAACAAACTAATAATACTTGGTGGGCCTTGAACTTATCCCTACGTGTCCCCAGTTTCCTTTTGGAGATGGCACTTGTCTCTAAAAGAATAAAATCTTTATTTTAGCTCACACAAACAGAGCAATGGCAACAGTGAATTCTGCTTTTTGATAAACTTAAAGCAATAAAGATTTTAATATAAATGCCCTTAAGGTCAGAAAAATAAATTGTAGCAGAGAAAGTATAATTAGAGAATTAACTCTAACCGAAGCTATAAATGGAACTTGGGAATGGGGGAAAGATCAGAATTGTGCATTTTCCTTGGCAAGGGGAGCACTTAAGGTGCCAAGTGCCATTTCAGGGAAATTAGAATTGAGCTGTTGGTGAACTCGTTCAGGATGATAGTGCACACAGCCCTCTGGCAATGGCTGTTTTAATGAAATCAGACACGTTCATGTTAGTGGGGCATGTCTTAGTTGTGTTATATATTATTATAAAGTAAATAAGTTTTTAATTGGATCCACCTTTTTATAATGAAGTCATGGTAACAGAAGACCATCAATATAAGTCAATAATAACTCACTATCTCAATCTATGAGAAATAGATTGAATTTCATTAGGTACCATTTTCTTTCTGGGTAGAGTGGGCTGGGAACAAAGAAGATTCTGCTCTTACTTTCCCATATTCCTGGCGGGGCATGGTGTTGCCCTCCTGTAATCCCAGCACTCAGGAGGCTGAGGCAGGAGGATCGCTGTGAGTTCGAAACCAACCTGGACTACATAGTGAGTTCCAGGTGAGACCCTGTCTCAAAAACAAACAAACAAAAACAAAAAACAAAAAAAAAAGAAAGAAAAACAAAACAAAACAAACAAACCCATTATTCCTTTTTTTTTTTTTTTTTTTTTTTTTTTGGTACCAGGGATCGAACTTGGGTCTTTGTGCTTGCAAGGCAGGTGGCAGAACCACTGAGCTAAGTCCCCAGTCCTCCAATATTCCTTCCTAATATTGCTCTGTCTCTCCTAATGTACATTAGTTTATTTTTCCTACCAACATAGGTCAGGCTAAGGGTGCCGAATATGGCAGATCTTATTCCCATAGGCAAACAGATCAATGCACTGAAGCTTAGATGCAGCTTATAAAATAAAGCGTATTAAGGTTATTCTTATACATAAGAAAACAGACTTCAAGAAAGAATAAAATATTGCCTAAAAGCTAAAAATACATGAGATAAGACTGCAGGAGGTATAATCACAAATCTTTCCTTCCTCTATTATTTATACTGACTTCTGTATGAGCCAGGACAAGGGGGAAGGCATTGGGAACATTAACGCTAAACCTGGTTCTAATAAAAAGGGGGGTGCTTGTAGTGCGACTTATATCTCCATCTGTGCATGCACCCATCGCAGAGCCCTACCGTGAGGCTACGCACTGCCCTTCTCTGGTCTCTGAATCTCAGCTCCCACTTTACCATTACAGCATATTCAAAGAGGTGATTTTACAGTATTGCCATTGAAGCCATATTCACAGTTTTCTGTTTCTTTCCTCAGTATTTTTGAAAAATCATCTCTAGGTAAGTAAACAGATAGCTTGACACAATTTTATTATGAATACTCACAAGCCCATAGAGCACTTTTGACTAATTTAGTTCATTTAGTTTTGGTAACATACAAATCAGATAGGCTACCTATAATTCAACAGGTGCCTGGGTATTTAATTCATACTTATTTCACCACATGGAGAATAAGCTATATTTTGATGTTTGGGACCAGGTGGGGGTTTTGTTCTCTCCTGCACATTGTGGGATTCTTAGCCGCAGACCTAGCCTCCACTTATTTGATAGTAGTAATCCCCAAATCCCATCAGCTAAGAACCCCAGGATCACTTTATACCGCAGTCCTGTGAAGGAAACATTAGAACCTGTAAGAGAATCTCAGTCTGGTCAGCCTGCTATAACAAAAGATCAGGTGGTGTGGAAAGCTTGAGGAGCTTTGCCCCTGGTCCCACTTTGCAAAGGGCACTAACCCTGTGTGCGGGGAGCCAGCCTTAGGACCCAGTTCCTTTGTAGTGGCCCCATAACCAAACACCATTACACGTTAGGAATTGGGTTTCAGAGAATGAGCTTCAGGGGTATGTGACCATCCACCCGTGCTAATATCCACACCTTAGGTTTTGCATCTCCTCTTTGGATCTAGGCTTCCTCAGGCTGACTCGTGTTTAGTACCTCATGCCAGTGGAATTTCTACTGTTGCCTTCAAGTTACAGTCACTGAAGCAAACATCAGCCTCTCTTAGTATTGCTGGTAAAACCAATTTTGTAGAATTAGAAACCACTGGAGAAGACAATATCTTATTTATCTTTTTTTCCCTAGACTCAACCTGTACAATCAACCTTTCATTATCCCCAGGTTCTGTGCGCATCAGCACACTGAACCATCTGCCTATTGAAAGTACTTTTGAATAGTTGTGTCTCTATTTGAATATGTACAGCATTTGTTCTTGTCTTTTTTCCCTATGGATACAGTTCGACGATTTACATAGCGGTTAGTGTGCCTTATGTGTTACAAGTAATCGTGATGGTTTAAAGTATAGCAGAGGATGTGTATACACTGTGTGGGAATGTTACTCCACTTTCCGTGAGGGACCTGTCCCAGGGTAGATTTTGGAATGGCTGGGAGTTATGGGAGCAACTCGCACATTCAGTGGGGGACTGAGCAACTTTGAACACTGTGGGCCTTAACCTCCTACTCTGGATATCGAGTGCACTTTTCCTTGCTCGTAAGGAATTTCTCTGCATATATTGCTATAATCTGCCTGGATACATTTGAAAAATAAGACATAAATTTAAAAGAAGTTAATAAAATGCAAATAAAGATGGGAGGTACTTTTGGAGGACAGATGACCTCAAAAAATATTTTTAAAAACCAATGCACCATGCCGAGGATTTAACTCAGTGGTTCCGCCGCCTGCCTCGCAAGCACAAGGACCCGAGTTAGATCCCCAGTACAGGGGGGGAAGGGGGAATGGTACACCAGGACTTCATATTTTTTCAATGGAAACCTCTTATTTTTGCTAAAAAAATAGTCATCACTTGACGCAAAAATTGAATAAGATGGTAAGTCATTAACTTACCTCACACAGTTAAATACCCAATGTTGAAAATGTAGATTATTCTGTATGACGGAGATCAGAGATTCTTGGTTTTGTATTTGAGTCACTGGTGTGTCGGTGCCACAATACTATTTCAGACCGCATGGCTAAAACGTAGCTCATTTTAGACCCCTGTGAGAGACAAACACGCGCACAGCTTGGATACGTGCTCATTTGGTTTCCATTCCGGGTTTGTCACGAGATGGGCGGGCATCTACTTCTCTTCCTTAGCACAGACGCCCGGCCTTAACGCACTCACGAGGCCAGCTGGAGCCTCTGTGGTCCACGTCCACGCTCCTGCTCTTCCCCACTCCTGGGCCTCATCCATGGCGGGCCTGTGTCCCTAGCTGCCTCCCCTGACGCCTTGATACCCAAATGAGCTTCGCACCTGGACCCAAGCGGCGCCCAATGTCCTCCTGAAACTTGTTAAAGTATTGTTGTATGAAATACACAAGAGATGAGCATGTGGGGGAAAAGCAGAAATTAAACAACACAAAAATAGGAAGATCAGAAATATCATTTAGGACAGGATACGAAGTATTCTATGCATTAATGGAAAACTCACAGTGACTTTATAAATATAGTTATGATTATGTAGTTACAGACAGAAATATCACTCAGTCTTTTTTGGAGATTACTATTAAGGCATTTTGCAGTTTTCAGTCGACTAATAAAGTTAAAATCCCTAAAGAACACGTGTTTAATCTTATTAGAAAACAAAGGAGAACATTTCTACTTATCAGCAAGAAGAAGTTCACGGCCTGGAGCGAATATGTACGTGCTAAACACACTCGGAGACAGATATGCAAATTTAATTTAAATATTTGGCAACTACAAGAATATCTGCCTGAGAGACTTTGAAAATTTCACAGTCTGCTCAATCTCTTTTTTATTTTTAGATCAAGCTGAGCAGAAATAGTTTGAGAGACGCATGCACACTCTGTCCACAATATTGTCCATTTATTAAAGATAGCTGTGAATCTCTGGGAGCCGCCTTATGCTAGCACATTCTTGTGATTTTGAGGGGAAAAGGCACATTTTTGGTCTCACTGTTTACAAGGAGAAAAAGGAGAAGAAATTTGAGTTAGGACACCCAGTACAGCTTTGTCTATGCCCTTATTTTTTTTGGCTGTCTAAATTTTTCTCCATGCTTTCTCTTTTTCATGGAAATAAAACTAAGTTGGTATCAATGAACACCTTTAAATTACTGGAAAAGCTGCAGATTAGGTAGTGGTTCCAAGAGTGCCTCAGAGTTCCTTATGCATTGCACCTAAAAATGACAAGGGAACCAAATGTAGTTGGGTTTAAAAGAGAAATTATAAAACAGAGGCTTCATTTAAGTGCTTAAGATCATGAATGTAGTTGCAATTTTGGCTGCCAGCTTCGTTTCTTTTCATGTGCACCTCAAAATACACTCTTCCCTGCCGTCTCTTGGCAGATGACTGAGTTGCTAGAAAGTGTGTCACTTATTGGAAAATTTGTGACTCTGAAGTGGTCTATTTTCATATTTCATCCCAACCTACATTTGAGTTTGGAAAGCCAGTACAGGAAAGTCTGCTGACAGTGTGCACATGCCAAGGTACGTTATGCACCAAGCAAGGGCGGCCTCCCCTTGTGTGCCATGGACCTTTGCATGCACACTGCGCAGATACTGCTGCAGTGGGAAATGTGAGGGTGGCTGTGGTTAGAAGACCAGGCTGTTCCCAGGTAGGAAGAATCAATATAGTGAAAATGGCCATACCTGAAAAGTTGCTATATTCAACACAATCTCTATTGAAATCCCAACAGTATATTTCACAGAACTTGAGAAAACAATCCAAAAATTCACTTGGAATGAGAAAAGACCTAGAATATCAAAAGTTATTCTAGGCAACAGAGACATGGCAGGGGGTATCACAATCCCCGACTTGAAACTGCACTATAAAAACACTGTGCTAAAAACAGTGGGCTGGGGATTTAGATCAGTGGTTCCACTGCCTGCTTTGCAAGCGCAAGGAAACAGACCTGAGGATCAGTGGGACAGATTAGAAGATATAGAAACACCTTCTGACATACTCAGCTACCTCATCTTTGACAAAAAAACCAACCATCCTCACTGGAGGAAAGATAGATTCTTTAATAAATGGTGTTGGAATAACTGGATTTTAACTTATTAAAGATTAAAACTAGACCTGTATCTTTCACCATTCACTACACTAAAATTCAAGTGGATTAAAGATATAACTATTAAAACAAAACACCAACTTTGCTGAAAGATAAGTTAGGCATAACTCTTGAAGAAATTGACATAGGAAAAGACTTTATGAACAAATCCTCATTAGCACTGGAATTAACAATTAGGACCTCATCTTTTTAAAAAGCTTCTGCACTGCCAGAGAAATCACAAGCTGAGCTAAGAGACAGCCCACAATGGAAAAAAAAATTACCAGCTGTTCCTCAGACAAAGGTCTACTATCTAGAATATATAAATAATGCAAATTAGACCCCCCAGATATAAAAACCCAGTACAAAAATGGGCATTAGAAATGAACAGACATTTCTCAGACCAAGACTTAACAGCATCAAATAAATATATATAAAAAGGTTCAACCTCACTGGTCATTCAAGAGATGCAGATGAAAACTACACTGAGATTTCATCTCACTCCAGAAAGAATGGCTACTATCAAGAAACCATTGTTGATGGGGATGTGGAGAGACAACAACCCTTCTTCATTGTTGGTGGAAATGTAGACTGGTGTAACAACTGTAGAAATCAATATGGAGATACCTTAAACAACTAGGATTAGATGTCCCATTTGACCCAGCTATTCTTCTGCTGGGAATTTTCACAAAAGAATTAAAAGTATCATACCACAGTGATATATGCTCACCTATTTTATAATGGCACAGTTTATAATAGCTAAAATTTGGAAATAGCCTAATTGCCCATCGTCTGGAGACTGGATAAAGAAAATGTGCTTTTTTAAAAATAAAATGGAATACTACTCTGCCATAAAGAATGAGAAACTAGAGAGTTTTATAGATAAGTGGATGCA
Organism: Fukomys damarensis; assembly: GCF_012274545.1. Taxonomy (NCBI): domain Eukaryota; kingdom Metazoa; phylum Chordata; class Mammalia; order Rodentia; family Bathyergidae; genus Fukomys; species Fukomys damarensis. Next base: position 37,926,349 of record NW_022900918.1, read on the forward strand.
CACTGAGGACATATTCTTAAGTGAAATTAATAAGTCACACATATGTAAATACTGAATAGTTTCTCTGGCATGAAAATCTAAAAGTGTAAATAAGGATCAAAATGTAAAATTGATATTGTGTAATAGGAAAAAAGTCTAAAAAAGTAGAGGAAGTGGGAAGGGTAGGAGAAAGGTAAAAAGGGAAAAGAAAAAAAAATGTTTAAAGGAAACACATGGAAACAATGTCTTTGTAAACAGGGAAGGGTGGAGGGGCTGAAGGGAGGGGTGGGGAATGGGGAAAACTAAGAACCAACGTCATGTAAAGGTACAAGATCCCAATGATTACTTAACTGTACTGTATACCTTAAAAGTACTAATAAATTTAATAAAGATAGAAAAGAAGACCGGGCTTACCCTAGCCTGCATTTCACATTTATGACAAATTCTCTGAACAAAGGTGACAGCTCTTGGATACCACTGCTTGTTTTTATTAGTCCACATTTGCATGTTGTCCACATTCCTTGTGCGGAAGTGGTACATGGACATAACACACCTTAACGTTGTTTTCATCCTCTTTTCCCCCTACCTTCCAACCCTTGATCCCTCTCCCATTTGAGAAAGATCTATCTCCTGACTTCCTATTGTCCATTTTGTATTTTGCTCTTTATTCATGGTTTGGGTTCTCCTATAAGTGAAACCATGTGGTATTTAAGCTGTAATATAACCATGTGATATTCATTTGACTTCTCATTATGGCCTCAAGGTGTGTTCATTTTCTATGAATGACTTCAGTTTACCCTTAATTATGGTGGAGTAGTACTCCATTGTGTATAAATACCGCATTCGTCTGTTAATGATACATAGACCACTTCCAAAATACAGCCCTTGTGAACTGCGTTGCTATAAACATAAATGTGAATGCATCACTGTAACACAATGTCTTTAACTCTTTGGGAAAGATACCTGGGTCAAATGGAACCTCTAGTTGTAGTTTTTAGAGGAATCTTCACATTGATTTCCATAATGATGGTACCAGTTTACAAGCCCACCAGCGATATAGGGGGTTTCTTCCCCCACAGATCTGCCGTAATTCGTTTCCCCCTAATTCTATCACCCTGATATTTCCCAAGTCGTTAACCCCAGTCATTCTTCTGTATTAAACATTTTCTTTTTTACAAAGAATATATTGAAGTATTTGAGAAAACGGAACAGAGAAAAGTAAATGTTACAATGTATCGATAATTTCAAAGTTATCTCAAAACACCGGGCACGGATAACACAAAGATATTTTCTTAAATGTTGTGTCTGACATTCTTGAGAACGTTTTCCAGGTTCCCAAAAGGTAAATGAAAGGATATCTCAAGATTTTAGTCAAACAATGCTATTTTGTTTTAGTTTTCATACCATATGTTACAGTAGACAAAAAATAGTCAAATCTGGAAATTTTTACATTTTGAAATCTTGGAAAATGTCTTTGAGAAAAATCAAAATTGTACTTGAAATTTCAGATGCATTGAAGTAGCAGGCTTGCCTGGAAGGAAACAAACACACCAGTGAGAATTTAAGCAGTGATAAACTCAGAAAATGGAATGACTGTGCGCCTCACGCGGTAATGAGGAACAGCTAAAGAATGAGGAATGTCCCAACACTGCATCCACTTAAAAATCGTTTCCTCTTATGGTTGCAGGAATAAATTTTAGACTGTTTGATGTTAGTGAATTGCAAAAAGAGAAAAATTTAGATCTTGCTGGTCGAATACTTCTTGAAGCGTAAACTCCTGCCGGAATCAGCCTTAGGACCTCCACTGGGAAGAGGAGACCTCCAAGCTCCTCCCGGTTACTCCATCACTAGTAACAGACACGGTTTTAGGAACAGGCCTGAGTCCCAGCTCTGCTCTGTCACTTTCTTCTGGGGAGCATTTCCACTTACTCCAGATAGTGTTCAGGCCCAAGGAGACAGGAGACACCCCGTTTAGTTCCATGCAATTCTGGATTGTAAATTTTTAAATATACAGAATAAATTCTTCCAAATATATAATTGAGAATGATTGACCCAAACCATCAATTAAGGCTGAAACAGTTCAGCTGTTGAGGGTCTTTAAATTAGCAACATCAAAACACCACAAAAAAGAATGTTTGAGTCCCCCTCTTCAAAATCTGTACTGGACAATTACTTTGCTAAACTTTCCACATAGTTGTCTAAGAAGGCTAGTACATGCTTATTTTTGAGTCAAATAGTCATTCATTTCTCAGAATGAAAACTCCTTTCCATTCCTCATTTTTCACATTACTTAACTTTATAAAAATAAAATTTAAAATAGTCAAAAACTCAATTGTCTGAAACTGAATGCTGAGTTTTGTCTTGTAATCATTCTTCTTAAGGAAACCTACAAAGAATAGATCCCACAGATGATGAAGTAAACTGAAGGCTGGGTTATCGATGATTAAAAATATATGTCCCTTTCAAAAGATGTTTTAAAAGACAAGGGCAAAAGAAAAAACAGGGTGAGAGTAATTAGACCTAGTTCAAAGATGACCAGTGATAATATCGAGTCACCAAGGAATTGAACCCGAAGGGAACAATATACATTTTTCTAGCGATTAGCAATTAAACCACACAATAAAAACAGCATCACTCTATCATCTTTCACTGAATGAAAACACTAATACCAAACATCAAGGAGTCACACGAACTATTTATAATGCACACTTAAATGAACTCGAGTGCAGGGTATAAACGAAGATATCGATGGCAACTAATTCCCAGAGCACTGGCTGTCTCTGCTAGCCCCCCTCCAATCAATTTGAGAAAGAGACTCGGCGCTCCGTCATCTCACAGTGTGATGCCTTTTAAGCAAGGAGGGCTTTGGCATCATTAGTCGCCGGGGCGAAGGAAGCGGGGAAGACATAGCCTCGGGCAGGAGTGGCCTGTGTCCGCGGGGTGCGTATCTCCTTCTCCCTTCAGGGAGAGATGGCAGCAAGAGGAGGAGGACGGGCTTCAGGAGGTTAACGGGAAAAACACGGAACCCCGTGCTGCTCCGGCCCCCTTCGCAGCCTGACTGGAGGTTTGCCAGATTCAGATTAATGGGAAGGAAAATCACCGGCACATCAGCGAAGTTCAAAGCATGGGCTGATGAGTACGGGAAAGCAGCAGAGGAGAGGAAGCTGATCCGGAAGTAACAGTCGGTCCCTGGGGAAGAGGAGGGCGGTTGAAAGAACTCGAGGTAGAAGAAACATGAGTTTGCACCATGCCAGTGGGGAAGGTGTACTTCTACTCAAAAATGCACCCTCACACAGCAGATGGTGTTCCTTGCTGAAAATTTAAACATATAATGTGGTTTACTGTAACCATCGGAGCTTCCAGGAGCGCACATTCACGTTCAGCCAGGCACGATGGTGCACACCTATAGTAACAGCACTCTCTGAGGCTGAGGCAAGAGAATCTCAGATTGGAGCCCAGCCTGGGGAGCTAATCAACATAACAAGACCTTTTCACAAATTAAAGAAAAAAAACTTAAAAGGGGTGGGGTAGGAATTGTGGCTAGTTGAAGAGCCCTGGGTTCAATCCTTAGTCACACACATGTGCGTGTGCACGCACACAGGTCGAGAGAAAGGAATAAAAGAAAAAGACCTCGGAACATAATTTAAAAGTAAAACATCCAGAAGTCTGAGCCTAGCCTAGGTAACTTAGTGAGAACCTGCCTCAAAAAGTAAATAAAGTTTATTCTAATTTAATTAATGTAAGATGCTGGGAGTGCAGGTCAGTGTGAAGGCCCTGGGTTCAAATGCCAGGAGAGAGGGGGGGGGGAGAGAGAGAGACAGAGGGAGGGAGCTTTTCATGTTCATGTTCTCATGACCCTGTAAAGAAAATGTGTGCACTCTCTACTCATTCCGTACATCAGTCAGGACATGATACCAGCGTCCACATTCTCGTATTCACATGAACTAAAGGTATGCATGTATACACTCTGCCTTTTAGTATTTTTGTTATTTCCAAAACCATCAACATGAACTATCCACCCCGGTCCTGGTGCTTACTTCAGTTTTTCTCCATAGTTTTATATTATGAGAATAAGAAAAAAATAACACAGTCAACTGTACATTTCTAGCTGTTTAAATAAGAATATAAGTAGCATTTCAAGGTGCAGTTTACAGAGATGTTTTGGCCAAATAGAGTGAGATTTTATTTAAATACATGAGCAGTACTTTCAATCTTATCAAGATATTTAATGGCTACATTTAAGAAGAAAGTAAAAAAATATATTTGCAGCTTTATAGAGTAAGTTCTGTGATACATTTACAAACATGTGCCCACGTATTGGGAAGAAGAACAGAGCAGAGAGTATTTCTCGGGAAGAGGAGGCAGTATGCTCTTAGACACCTGTATAATGAGTTAAAGCACTCCGAAAACCTGAACCCATCTGCTTTTAAGGATTAAACTATCCTGATTTTATAGAGCTCTACTTTGCCTTGCTGATCCATGGCTGTTTCCTCGCCCATTGCCAGTATTTAAGATGAAGGGATCGTCATCATCTCCACACTGTTTAGCGAGGAGCTGTAACTGTGAGTCTCTGTGGCACCTAAAAGGTGGCCTGAAACCTAATTGGAAATTCTTGCACCGAGGAATTTCCTGCAGCTAATAATGAGTAGCCTCCCCCCTGCACAGCTGCAGAGTGTTAGCAAGAAGAGTCGCCCTCTCTTTTCTCAACAATCTTCCTAAGTGCTAATCAAATCACAAGTTTAATTGATCAAATCAAGCTGAGAGGGGAGCTAAAAATGTATATATACAAGAGCAGTCTAACCTATAAACAAATAGTCCGAAACCTTGCTATTTTTATAATGTGTACATACAGAATAGTCACCATTTTCCATAAATCACATTATCCAGGATCGTACCCCTCTAAGGAACCTTAGGCAACTCAGTCTGGCCCCGTGGCTGTTAATAGCATTGATTTTACTGGAATTTAAAGAGAGCAGGAAACTTTTGAAGACAAGAGAAGCTTCCGTTGTTGTGTAGTAACGGGCTACAGTACAGGCTATTTTCAACTGATTGTTGTACATACCTTTCCAGAATTCTAAGGTAGGCACAGAAAACACCTTCCAGTGCTTGGGATAGTGCTGTTTCCTGTGACTGTAAGCACATCACCGTCTGAGACTAGAGGTCTCTTTCCTTCACATTCTGAACCATCACACCAATTCAGAACAAAAGCAAAAGAAAAGCACAGGGAGAGAAGAGAGGCTTCTCTAGGCATCGTTTTCTATGAGGAGCACTCTGTCCTGGCAGATGGAGGAAAGACACAGCAATGCTCTCATTCCATTTTACCTTTCTCCTACCATTTCCGTGATCCCCGTCTCTTCTGTGAAACTCCCTCTGCAGTAGATCAGGCGGCAGCAGACAACACGCCCAGGAAGAGCTGCTCATGGAGAGCAAGGAGGAGAAGGGCTGGGCCCCAGGGTAGCAGGGAGCTCCCTGGGCAGAACCTGCTTTTTGTGTTCTATGAACTGCACGCTCTGTGATGTCTGGAAGCCACCACTCTTTCCCCCTTTATCTTCCTCTGCTTTGAATATTCCCTAGGAAATTGCTGTATACTTATTTGTGTAATATTCTTTCTTGGCAGTGGGTAACCTGCCGAAGCTTTCCCAGTTGCCTTTCTCGTTTCGTCTTGGGTCTAAGCATTATTCCACACACTTGTCACCAGATACTCTTACTCTTTTATGCAAGTTGTGTATGCTTACTAGCTATACTCAACTCAGTGAGACTACTTAGCTCCACTCAACTTACAGTAGGTGATAAAAATATACTGCGGATGTTTCACTCTTTTAAAAAATATGTACTACATTGAAAGACACATGGCCATGCATTCCCCCCAAATCCTCCTCGCTTTGCGCAAATCCCCCCATTCTCACCACTGGCTGAGGCAGTTTTCCAGATCCTCTTTGCTGAGTCTCTTTGTGAGGTGTGATGAAAAGTGTGGTGGTTTCTGCTGCCGAATGCCCCCCAAAGGGAGTGTAGGCACCTAAAATCTTCCCGGGGTGTCTTCCTCTAGCCGTCTACCAGATATGGCCCCATGCTACTTCTGGCTGCTTCCCAAAGTCAAAACGATCATGAAGGGTGTAAGTCTGGGGTCAGTCCAGGACGCTGAGGGAGCCAGGAGAGCAAGGCTGAAGACTGGAAAGAGGTCTTCCAGAACAGATTCATAATGTGGCCCAAAGGGTAGGATAATGGGGAGATAAACCTTGAGACAGATTCATAGCAGCACATCTTTTACTGTAATAACATTTTAATTAAACGTTCACTGTGCTTTGATCATACCTCCTGCATGGTGTATTTATCAGCTGCTTATGTTCAAGCATTGCCTCAGGGTCCCCGCTAGACACTTTGCCTTTAACACAGGCATCCACAGGCCCCAGCACCGAGTGCGGCACCCACTGAGCATTCAGGGGACATCTGCATTGTGAGCTGAGGCACACCGAGTCACCAGGGCCCCTGTGTGACTTCTCCCATGCTTGTTTTCTCTCAAGACAGCATTCAAAAACCTCTCGTCTCCCCTGAGACCTTTGAGATTTGGTATTTTTAAGACTGATTCTATGACCATCATATGGAAATGGGGTTTTTGTTTTTGCTTTATTTTGGGATGAGTAGTTTCACTATTTCTTATTATTAAATATACTTCCAAAGGGAGAACAAAGAGGAAAAAGAATTGATCTATCAGTTTGTTTTCCAGGTCACTATTGTTATTATTATATTATTACTATTATTGAGAGAGATGCCCTACTCAGAGAAAAGTATTTTCTTGATAGGACTCAAACCACTGAAACAAATACGCTACAATCAAGCAATATTAAGGGGCATAGAAGCAATTAATTCAGATATACTGACACTCAGGTAATTGAATGGAACATGTAACCCTACAGTAAGGTGCTGAAATGTTAAATTACATGTGCTTAATACTCAACTACCCAAGACCTTTCAGATAGATCACAATTCAATGGAAGGTTATGCAAGAAGTCTGAAATTACAGCCCTGCTCCAAATACTCCAAATGCTGATAAATGATAGCTAAATTGCTCTTGCTCATTGCCTCTAAAGCCCTGATACATTAAATACCACATGAGTGCTGTGAAATTCAGTCCAAGTCACAGACGAACGATAATATTCTGATTCCCTGGGTTCTATAGTATCGATTCAATTGGAGGTTAATAATGTTTTTGATTACAGAATCTTAGGAAATGGTAACTTGTGAGCATGTGTGCACTGGTCTGAGTGTTGGACCAGACCCAAAGGTGTGCTATGGCTTCAGACTCACACATTACCAGAGACTGGGAAACTCACTTGCAATTTACCCTGCACAGTTCTGGAGGCTGGTGACTCCATATGGTGGTGCTGGCAGAGACTGTAGGTTGGGGCTCCTCTGGTTTGCAGGTAGCTGGCTACTCACCTCACCCTCATGTGGTAGAGCAGAGACAGAGAGCATGCTGCCTGTCCAACTGATTCCACTCATGAATCCCTACCACCAGAACCTGATTATGTCCCATGCACACCAGTTCCTGGAATCATTTTGGTAGGAAGTAAGGTGACGATGAGGACAGACTCAAAAGTCATGGGACACAAACAGAAACAAGCCAGCAAGGGCTGCTTCGTCAAAATATTAGAGAAGCAAGATATAAAGGTCATCTTATTCCCCAAGACCACAAAGCACATGCAAGACCCAAAGCACAAGAGCCTGGCCTGTGTCCAACTTCACTTGCACTGCAATTTTAAACCCTGCCCTGGGCATGGGGGGCCATGACACTTCCTCTAAAATCCTTGTATCTACAAAAATGTCCTCTTTCTGGGGGGTGTGCCAAGTCAGGTATCCTGTGTCCCATGACTCCTGCCAGTCCCCAACTGTAGATCCTACCCGGATCTCAAGATTTTAAGAGACGCAGCAGCTGCTCCTAATGGGGTCATGAGCTCTTCACACCCGTGAGCTCCTGCCTCCTGGTGCGCATGTCAGCTTCTTCTGCTTTTAGTAAATCCTACTGTTGTTCCTCCTTCTCAACATCCTGTTCAATATCTTGTTCAGGACACCAAAAACCTGGGAACAGTTCCCTGGAACCTTCCATCCAACAGCATCACCAAGTTAACAAATGAATTTTGAAGGAAGATAGGCATTCCGTCCCGAATGGGGTCCTAGGTGATCTATTCCCAGTAGCATCACAATGACATCCACTATCTCCTTTCCTGTGGTTCCTTTATTGGCTATTAGCTTTATAAAAATAACTTTACAAAACTTTCTGCAAACTGGGAATACTTTAAGAAGTACAAAATTATGTGGTTCAAGAATATGGCAACATATCAGCACACTCTTGCTGTTCCGGAGAATTGTCCTTTGCTGGATTTACATTTCTTTCAAAAACATGGAGGCAAACATTTAAAGAGTAAGAGTTTAGGACTTGCTTTAATGTTGGCCAAAGTGATACTTTGACTTCCAAAACAAACCCACATTTTTTTTTTTTGCATTACCAACACAATTTTAGAACATTCATCTATTTCAGTGAAGACATATTTTGGTTAAAGGGAAATACACATAAACTGATTAAATTGGACATTGTGTCATTTTAAGATGTATACATCACACTTAAAAAGTCAAATGGAAATTAAAGGAATGTTTACTATTAGGAATACTTTTCCATTTTACTTCAGCATAATAGAGTTGCTGCCCCATTTAGGCATTAGCAAGTGGTAAGTACTGGACTCAGGTGAAAACTGTTAGCTTCTGAGGACCAGCCTTGGAAATGGCTTCTGTTGTGTGAAAGGAGAAGTAGTCCAAAGTGTACAGGTAGAAGGAAATGTCAGGTATGGGGCATGAAGCCTGATGGGTTTACACAAGTCTTCCAGTAAAATTAGTTTTGCTCTCTGAGGTTACTCATCAAAATGAAGCACTACTTGTATTTCCTGTTGCATTTGCTTGTAACTTAAGCTTTGCTGGTCTTATTTCTATACATATAGCTATCCACATTATGCATTCCTTGCTCCATTTTCAAGTTCTTAAAAAAATTTTCGCTTATATTTCTTAACCTGCTTTACTGAATATGCTTTTCAGCAAAGGACGGGAGTCATTTACGTTCAGTCCCTTATCAAATATTGTTATGTGCTGGCTAAATGTCTTCCATTTTTGTGCCAGGGGACTGAAAGGAAGAAAAACAAAATGAAGGCAGTTTTGTAGAGAAAAAAGGGGCCCAGAGTTAATATGAACAGAAGCAGAGAGACAGAAAATGGGTTGGGGGATTCCCTATGAGATGCTGCCTACAACATTCAACATGCTACAGACATTAGCACATTTAATCATCATAAAAAGAAGTATTGCTGTACTGGTTTTCCAAATGCAGATGTGGAGAACAGAGAGGGTAAACAGCTGTCAAGTGCCTGGGAGCCTCACTGCAAATCCTAAATTTAGGAGTCTCATGACCTCGTGCCTTATTTCAACCTAACTCCCTCCTTATGGTGGTCTCTCACGAGTGACAAGCCTCTCCTGCACCCCCATAGGCACCTTCATTTTCCTCACACATTTCCCTTTGCCAAATACAGCATCTCCTTGGCATCTGGCATGCAGTAGCTGCTCAGTAAAATCAGTCCAATGCTGAGTGATCCAGGTGTGAGCGAAGATCCTCCCCAAACTGCATCGGGAAGACTAAATGAGAAGTGGAAAGTGACTTCAGAAATGAAGCATTTCTGTGTCCTCTGAAAGATGATTACTCTTGTTCATCCTCAGTATAAAAACAACTTCCAATTTTGTTTTTTTCTCTCAGCCATTAAACAAGATACTTAGGGATTACTTTTGTTTCTAAAATCCACCAAGCCAGAATTTTTGCTCGAAGGGCATCTCTCAGGTGTTGAGACTCAGATAAACTCTGCCTATGACTTTGATGACCAGCGAGGACTTCGAGCATATGTGATAAGCACTGTTCGGCAGAAGCAGTGTCTTTCGAGTAGAGAACATGCCGAGCATTTCTCTCTTTCTCACCTAGATGCAACTGTGCAAAAATAACTTGCAGCCTTCCCAGGCCACAAGCTCACTGAGATCCCTCTCGGCCCCGACTTCGAGCCTTACCCAGGCTTCATAGATTTAATGACCTTTTTAGGAGATGCACAGCCCACTCTCCATCATGAGATGTGAGGACTTCGTGATGCCACAGGCCCATATGAGCATGAGCCCTTCCGTGTGCACCCTAGGAAATGAAAGTGGACGTTCACCACTTTTTCTCTGAGCCGGTTTGGTACCTAGGTGGCTCGTACCTTTTTTTTTGGGGGGGGGCAGGTATCTTCCAATGAATTTCCAACTGCTGCAAAGTGGAGGGTTCCGTAGGGAAGATGAGCGGGGCAAGGTAAGCTTCTCCAGGGGCTTCCCAGGGTCACGTCCCTTCACTATGTCAGCGTAGAGCAAGCGAATTACAGCAAAGCAGCTGTTTCTTTCTTATTTAGGTGTTTTCACGTATTTCCCGGGAGGCCCTTACCACTCGGGGAAGGTCTCCCTCCTGGAAGGGTCCGCATCACACCATCAGGGCTAAAGGGCTGCCCCCTAATTTAAGTCGAGCACCGATGCCACAGGTCTTCTTGCCATAATCTGAAGAATTACAGTTCCTCATTTGCAAACGTGAATCCAAGGAACTGCTGCTGAGTAGCCGTTCAACGCTATCGCATGTGACTACGTATGCATGTATAAGACACCACACGCAGAGCTGCAGTGTGAATCCGGCAAGTGCCGGGGAATTCCAGTTTCATGATCCCTGGAGCCCTCCAGTGACACTTGTCCAACGTCCCCGAGTGCAGACGTGACAGTATTTCCTGAGGGTGGATCCTTCCCCACTGGTCTGTGTCACATCCTTGTTTTTGTCGTGTTCGCAATGTCAAATACGCAGTCAGGACCTGGCGACAGTAATTTCTCTGGAGCCGCCCATTCTTGATTACACACGGTGTCCACAGTGTGACATATCTTGTTTACCAGCAGAATGTGAGAGAGGCCCCTGAACTGGACGATGGATCTGACTCTTACGCAGGGGGCACCTGCAAGAAAACGCAAGAGACAGAGCGGGGTTCCCTTCCCTCCCTGCACGTCCTCCACCCCTGCAGTGCTCACCAGGTGTTCCTGGCTGCCATAGCACTCACAGCTCGGACATCTATTTCTCCAAGCCGTGGGGACTGGTGTTCCATGGAGCGCCAAACCCTGTGTCCAGGGACGATTGTCTGGCTGCTGCCTTCCCCTGGGGCCTCTGGTGGCAATAATCAGTCCTTAGCACCAGCTGTGACAGGGTCTGTGTCCCCGGGTCCCCTGTGGGGCACTGGCCCGCAGAGCTCAGCCTCTGGCATGGCTGGCAGCAGTGAGAAACCTTATCCATAGCTGCTCTCCACCTTATCCGGGCTGAGAATCACACCCGGGGCAGCCAGGTGCACGCTGGAGGGCTTGGGCGGTACTGAACCGCAGGTCTCCTGCTAACAGTGAAACGTGTGCAGGTTGCTTCCCAGAGGAAACCAGAGGTCCAGCGGGGTGAGGTGCACTTCAAGGTTCTCTGCAGCTGGGCTTCGGCTCCTCCAGCAAGGCTCAGTGAATCCTGTAGGAGAATAAGTCATGGATTATACTTACCCTTCCATTAAATGTCTGCACCTACAATGCTTTTGGAATACTCCTGAATCATTTTCATTTAGATAAAGTCATCACAGACAGAGAGCTCTTCCTCTGGGTCCTGCCTGTACTGTGTTGGACTCTGCAGTGAATTATGACATTGATTGATGAGGACAGATCTCTCCCTGTGTTTAACTGAGAGTCATTTCAGTATTCATTTCTTTGAAGCATTTCCTTCCTTCCTTCCTTCCTTCCTTCCTTCCTTCCTTCCTTCCTTCCTTCCTTCCTTCCTTTTCCTTCCTTCCTTCCTTCCTCCCCCACCCCCTTCCTTCCTTCCTTCCTTCCTCCCTCTAAACTTCAGAGTGAACATTCTCAGGTTGCCAGCGGCCATCATAATCTCCACAGGCTGTGTCCACATCACCCTAATATGTGTGCTTTATTTGTCTGCTGTTGTCATCATTTATATATGCATTGCCAGAACTGCTTCTGAGCAGCAGTTATATGTACTCACTTGATGCTTACCAGGGATGTTGGTGCGTTGCCTCCTCTGGAAATCATTCTGCTTGGGTTTAATCTTAGAAACACTTTCACTGCACAGCAGCAGTGGGAAATGTATCCTCTTTTGGAGCCTGGCACCGGAGTAGGTCACTCACGGGTCCCATCCCTACACTGGAACCTGTTTGGAATTCTGCCCCATGAACCAGTGCTTAGGTCAAAGTACACAGTGCCTTTCCTGGGGGGCTTCTGTAACCAATCACCCAAGACTTGGTATCTGAAAACAACATTAACTTATTTTCTCAATGTCTAGAGGCCGGAAGTCCAAAGTCAGTGTCAGTGAGCTGCAGTCCTGGGATTGGCTGGACAGATTTCCTTCTGGAGCCACTGAGGAAATGTCCTGTCAACCTCTCCTGTGTGCATCTCTGTCTGCTAAGGATGCCTGTGCAGCTCTGCAGGTCCACCTAGAACAGCCTGCTCCACCTTCCCTCCTCAAGACCTTTAGCTTCATCTATCTGCAAAGACCATTCTGTCATATAAGGTAACATTCATAGGCTCAAGGGATTAAGACTTAATACCTTCCAGCAACAGTATTCAACTCAGTAAGGGTAACAGAGAGAGGAGTAAAACAAGTGACAGGGACATTGAAACACTGTTTGGATTCACACAGCCACCACAGGAGACAGGGACAAGGGTGGATGTGGTGACTTTGTTGCAGTGACTCAGAGGAAAGCAGGAAGATCTGCAGAGCAGAATGCAGGAAACGCAGCCAAAGGAGGGCTGATGGAGTTTTCCAAACAGGCAACCCCTCTGGATGGCCCAAATAGGATCCCAGACTCTCAGCAGAACAGCAATGAGTGGTTGACGAGAAACACACCTGGACACCAGGTTTCCTGGTGGCTCCTTGAGGCTGGGAACCCCAGTTCCATGGGGACCCCTGCCTTTGGTCTCCACACTGCTCCTTACTGCCTCCCTGTGCGACCCCACCGGAGGCTTTCTGGGCAGACCATGCAGATGGCCTTGGCATAGAGAACGGAGAAGAACTCACTGCACAGTCACACCTTCCTGAGGAAGTGTCACCACGGGCAACCCACTGGCTTGGCATCTACGGCTCTGCGTGGAAGGGTGTTTGGGATGAATGTGGTTTTCCAGGGAGGATTTCAGAGACGTGGCTCAGTGCAGCCCCCCGGCCCTGTACTTGGCCAGGGTCCTTAGGGCAGCTCTGTATCTGCCCTGGGAGGTAGAATCTACCAAGAGAGGGGGCATTGAGCTTTCTTATTTATCCTGGATGCCTGGGACTCTCTGGACATTGAGTGATCCTGGTGACTTACTAATTAATTCGATACTCTCAAGGAGCTTGCAGATCCGCACAATAAAAATGATTAGCTCTTTATATCATAAGGTCTTTTGTGTGGCACATAATTCTCTGTACAATGAGAAACCCAACAGTGAAATGATTTCACTTGAATTTTTATCCCTAGGGCCTTGCATAAAATAGGTGCTCAATAAATGTTCTTAAATTGAAGCAATGCACAGCATAGGGTTATGTGCATTACTGATTAATACATAAGGCTCTGGAGTCAGAAAACCCTAAATTCACTTTTTGGTCTCTCCAAGGATAGAAAAGTTTGACTGCTGGAGCAGAATTTCTAAATTGTTTCACCTCAACCATCATCATGGCTAAATCTTACAGAAGAATGTAAACTTTCATCATGCAAGCTGCTAAGCTCATCTCTGCCACTCCCTTCCTAAATGGAGCAGTCCCCCTGTGTGTTATTTCTACTTTTCCACGGGAACAGATGCCAAGAGAAACGGATCAAACTGGGCCTGGTCAGGAATGGAGTCAGGGAGACAAGAGGAGATGGTGAAACCCAGGTGGAAATAACTTTAGAGAAGGAGTACTGGGTTGACTTGCCAGGCAGAGCTAGGGTGGGCAGGACCCAGGGAGCACGGACAGTGGTAATCGCCGTGGGGCAGATCTGAGCTAAGGGATCCCAGTGTGGTGGCCTGGTTCCAGACATCTGTGTGTCTCCTTCTGCAGAGAAGCAGCCTGCCTTGGTAGACCACGCTTCCGGTTGTCAAACACCTGCAGCAAGTGAGTGACATCACCCACCGTCTGCAGATGTGTGACTAGGCAAGCTGACCATGGTGCGATTAAGCCATTTCCCCCCTGTGAAGCAAAGAGGACCCCCTGAGAACACTTTCCCTGGAGGTTTCTGAATTTATTGAGAAAAAAAATCTAGTCCATTATGCTTCCACCTCCAATATCTAGTTTATTATACTTTCGTCTCCAAATTATTTCTTAAAAATAAAACAAAGTGATTCTTGGCTGAAAGACCACCACCTGCAGGCATTATATGCTTGCAGGGAAAGAACTGGCTTAGTGTTGTAAGGCAGGGAGTCCCTGTGCCCTGTGCCTCTTACAACAAAGCCACACCTGTTGTGAAAGAGTCTCCCAGAAGTGCAAGGTGTTTCTTGGGTGGTGTTCATGTCTGTTCTCACATGTGGAAGAGTCACTGGGCTTCTCTGAACTCACAGGAGCAGGTTGGCTGAGTGAATAGAACAGTCCTGAGAGCCTGGAGCTCGCTAAAACAGAATCTGGACGGCTAAGGTTCAACTGGGAATCACAAGGCTCTAAGAGTTCTATTTTAAGACAGAGACTCCAGGTGAGAAACACTTAAATTGAAAAAATACTGAATTTAAATGCAAGCACAGGCACTAAAACTCGTTTTCCCATTGGTGGATTCCAGGGCAGGGAATTTATACAGTATAATCTGCCTGATGATCTGCTATTGGATTGGCCAAGCTGTGTTACATTGGCTAACTCTGGCTGCACACGTAGAACACAGACCATCTCTCGACTGGTTTACTTTAAAAGAGGGTTGTGTTGATAACTGAACAGTAAATGCTTTTAACTAGAGAAAGACACACATAACCATAACCAAGTTCAAGTTTATCTTAACACTTGGTATAAGTACCGAGTGTTCTGAATCGAATCTATCGTTACTTACCTTGGAAGATGAACACACTAATGAATGTGGCAGGATAAGTACAATTGTGGAGGGCTTTCTAGTGACAAAAATACCTTTTTACATGCATTCTATATTTGCATGGCGTTCTTCAATCTTAGGGTTTGCTTATAAATCAGGAAGACCATGGCAAGCAGGAAATGCTTGTTTTATATGGAGGAAGCAGGGTTGGTGGCGACTAATGAGAAAGGATATCAGGTCAGCTACAGATGGTGGTGTTGATCTATAATGCCTGCACTCTGGGAGCCTGAGGCAAAAAGATTGCAAGGTTCAGCTCAATCTAAGAATTTCATGGGGCCCTACCTCCAAATACAAAATTAAAACAGGCACGTAGCTCAGTGCAAAGTTCCTGTGTCCAATCCCCAGTACACCAACAAAGAAAAGGAAAAAAAAAAAGATTTATCAGGTCAGCATAAATATATATATAATTTAACTTTAGATACTTATTCCTATCAGAATTTCATGAAGAGAACAGAAGATGAGGCAGGTGTGAGGTGAAGTCCCCGGCCAGGCCTCTCCTGTTGTCCATCAGTGGGGCTCATGTTGCCCTAATGGAATGAAAATTGATGCATTTCTAATTCCAGTATTCTCTCAGATGTTCAGCTCACTGTGCCAAATCAGGGAACCTAGGGGAAAATCACTAACACATTAGCAGCTGACTGCAGGCTTGTTGAATTTCTTGTAACCTCGACATGGAATAATAGTCTAAGATTAGACCTTTGTATTCTTCATTTACTGCCTAAGAAAAGAGAGTCAAGTGACTTGGCTTCTGTGTTGTATTGCTGTAGATCCCAAACACGTAGCTGAGTTCTGTTGAGATAGGAACTGTGTAACAGTGAGTTCTCTAAAGTCATTGTCAACTAGAAAACAATGTCATGAAAGGGTGACTAATAATTTTCCTGTTTTAAGATACATATGTAAAGTGAAAATCCAGCCCCAGGAGTATTTTTTTTTCTTATCTATTTTTTATTTTGCTCTTTTTTTTTCAGCTTTAATTGAGTTTATTGGTACATTTTAGGGATACAGTACAGTTACATTCATTATTCGGATCTTGTACCTCTACATAACAGGTCTTGATTCTCATTTTTTCCCCTTGTCCCTGCCCTCCCTTCGCCCACTCCTCCCCTCCCCATCTACAAACACTTTATTTTATCACTGACTCTGTGTAGAATTGTCCATCAATGGTAATGATAACAGCAGACCAACTTCTAGTTAGCTTTATTATTTTCCAAAGCATTTTTTTCATGTATAATTACTGCTTTAAGATTCTCTGAAGTCCATGTGGGTACAGCTCTCAGTGCCTTGCTTCTCTTAACGTTACTGCTGAGCACTGTGACAAATACCTGAGATGATGTTGAAGGGTCATTCTTATACATATTATGACTTGAGAAGAATCAAAACCTAAGGCATATAATACATATCCAAAGACAATAATTAAGTCCAGCTGCTTATGCCTATGTGCAGCTGTGTACTCTGATCCAATCCTAGCACCAGATAAAAACGATTGTGCAGAAAAACTCACTATTTATAGCTATTTAAGTGAGCCCAAATCACAAGTCCACTCAAAGAAACTTTTTTTTTTAATTTTACCTACGTAGATGATGATAGCTCTTGGAAACAGCAGTTAGTGGCAGGGGAAAAAATAAAGAATTAAGATGTGTTAGATACATACACCAATTCTCCACAACAAATATAATTATAATGTCCTGCAAACATGTGCCAGTGTGAGTAAACTAGTTAACAAATAGATAGATACTCACATTTCTGTAAAGGGCTCATTTCCCTGGAGGATCTGAACACATTCAGTACTGGTTTCAAATGCAAATGAGCGACAGGAACAGGTGTCAGGGCCTTCCAGGGTGTGCAGGCATGATTTCAGGGTATCTGCCAGAACCTTCCCCTGAGCAAAATGGGGCTCACACGAAGTGTTCCCTGAATAAGTCACATGGCCAGTATCTGTTTTCAGAGACTGCGCGATGGGCCCCTGGATCTCAGATCGAAGAGCACTGAGCAAAGAAGTGGGAGGAACAGCCCGACTGCTGTTCCCACAGAGGGGCGAGGAAGGGAGGGGCCTGAGATTCCATAAGAGCCAGGTAGAGCAGGAAACAGACGACGATAGCAGGCAACAAGTGGAGAAGTACCAGTTACAGAGTCGCGGCGCCCTCCAAGAGGCACAGCACGTGCGGGAGTTGGAAAGTCAAGGGTTTTGTTTTCCTTGCTGTAAAGCCCGTGCAGCACAGAATCAGTTGTAAGTAAAGCTCGAGGCAGGAGTGGAGTTCTGAAGTAGAAGCAAGTGTTCACGAGGCCATCGCATGAGGAAGGGTTATGCAGGAAAAGAGACGCCAGTTCTTATGAGTTCTTTCATAAGAAGCAGCGACGGTACTCTGGGAGTTCAATTGTATTTTTCTATTCACGACGCAGTATATAACAATTAATTTTGTAACAAGAAACACTTCCCTGGAGTTACTAAGCTCTTTAAAGTAAATGAAAGGTATTAAAGTTAGAGCACTTCAAGTGAATTGTAAAAGAAAGACATATTTTGCTACGAAATATATGTGCCACTTGAAGCAAGGTTATGTCAATAAAAGATTATTTTAACATGATTATATATGCATACAATTTGAAAGAAATATCTGGTAAATAAGAAGAGACACCAATGGGAGTTATCAAAACTACAAAATAAAACGAATAAAGGAATTCAAAGAAAAAAACAGCTAACCTGTTTTTATCTTGCATATTATTTTAGCCTTTTATATTGAATATTATTTTTATTTTATTTTTCCATTAAGTTTATTAGTACATTTAAAGAAAACAATACAGTTACATTTGTCACTGGGGTCTTGTACCTTTTCGTGATATATCTTGGTTCTTGTTTTTTTCCCGATATCCCTGTCCTCCCTTCACCGACTTCACCCTTCACTATAATATTCCTTTTAAAAATCTACATTTAAAAAACAAGAGCCAGCTATTTGAATTATGACAAAAATCTTCACTCTGCGTTGAAAAATGATAGAATATCTGTATCATAATATAAACCCAGGCAAAATAAAGACATACAATGCTGTATATTATGATCATATCATAGCGATCTTATCAATACTCATTAATGATTAGGTTAGAATGTTAATTTTCCTTTTCAAAATGACTATCTAATATAATATAAGACACGGTTTGTAATGCTGTTGCTAGTAGATGTAGGTTGGGGTACTGTTTAATATTTCTATTTGCTAATTAAATCATGCCTTTTAGCAGTAGTTTTTAACAATTTAAAATGTTAATGTAGTTTATATTTATAAAATCCCGATTGAAAGTTTTGAAGGCAGTCACAAACATGGACACCAATTTAAATCAGCAGCTCTCACTGACACATGACATATTCCATGTCTTCTGTCTTTAGAAGATGCATGATCTGAGAAACATTTTAATGCACACAGCTCACTAATAGAGCACTTCTATTAGCCTCTGGAAATGTATCTGCCATGATGTAGCACATGCCTTTTTTGTCTCTTGTTTTCAGTGAATAAACCTGTACCACTGGAATATTTTAGAAGTCATAAGCAGAGACTCTGAAGGATAAATTGAAGTCCTAAATACACAGAAAAATAAAAATCCCTCTTTCGAGAATCAGCAACCATGTTGTGCATACTCTCTTCTGAGTAGCACAAAACATTCTGAGGTCATTCTCGACTGTGAAAGTGAGATGGTCCCAGGTAGCTGTGCAGTTCGGCTCTGGGCAACGCATCAGCTAAGAGAAGACTTCTTCACAGTGAGAGAAACAATTCTTCAACAGAGAATGTTAATAGAACGTTAAGTATAGATCAGGTGATTTTGTTTTCATGTTGCTATTTTACGTTTTTTAAAAACTAAATTTTTAAATATAGTTAAATTAAAAGGGAGGTAAAACATAATCTCTGAAATATGATAATGACGATTCTGAAAATGCATTCTGCATACCACAGTAATAAAATTGTATTCATTGGAGGCTGAGCCGCAGGTTATGAGAGAAGAACACACTCCGAGCTGGGGACCGTGGGGTGGAAGGTAAGGGGGTCCCCAAACACTGCAAGATGCAATTTCTGTGAGATGGAGAACCTCCTCTGAAACTCTAATCTAGTCCTTCGGTCAGTGAAACACTGGTACATAATAGCAGCTCATGAAGTATTTCCAGTGCTTCTGTAGGAGATTTATTTATACCAGGTATCAATTG
The DNA here is from genome assembly GCF_012274545.1 of Fukomys damarensis. Taxonomy (NCBI): domain Eukaryota; kingdom Metazoa; phylum Chordata; class Mammalia; order Rodentia; family Bathyergidae; genus Fukomys; species Fukomys damarensis. The sequence goes on from NW_022900918.1 coordinate 37,945,660, forward strand.
TGACCAATAGTCAATGTTCAAATCCAGGTCAGTACTTTCTCAACTCGAAAACTGAAAGTTACTCTACTTAAATCTCTGGGATGGAAAATACAGTCGTAGAACACTGACCTAATTTTTGGGGTTGCTATGAAAATTAAGAATATTTTATTAAACATAAATGTGTTTGGAAAACTTTGAAACATCAGGGAAATACAGACAATCCATCAGAATATTTTAAAAATTTCAAATTGAACATACAGTTGAGTATTCTCTAGGAATAGAAAATTGGGGAAAGCATTGTTTTGAGTCAGTTATTTTGACTTTATATACTGAAGTCCTAAAAGCTCTACTATATTATTTTCAAACGTACACTATTGAATATGATGACTTCTTAGCTAATTAATTATTTCTGGCTACTTTAATATAAACCAAGGAAATCATTGTACTTCATTCAATATAGGTACAAGAATGTTTCCAAATTACTTTTCTCCTCCCACACACATTACAACATGTGCAAGCACATCTGTACCATGGAAATCTTAAAAGCCGCACTCTTGTATTTGCCGCACGATAAAAATATCCACCCATTTCCAATGCTTAAGTGATATACTTCTGACCCCTGAAAACACCACAAACGGTGGAAGGTATTTTTAAATTATTCTTCATGCTTTCAGAAAAAATTTCCGCTGTATGGGTCTAATCAGTGGGGAGAGAAGCAATAGCCATGCTTTGAAAGAAATGTTTGGCCCAGCGTGGAGGAAGTAATGTCAACCTCCTCCTCTCAGGCTTCTTCGAGTTTTTTCTTATATTTCTTGATCTAAAATTCTAACATAGGCAATGTAGGATTTGGACACTAAGGAATTTCAAAAACTGCTGTGCAAGTAGGAAAAAAAAAATACAACCACCAACTCAGGATCAACTTTGAATTTCATAGTTGTTTGAAGACCCAACTGACTGTTGCCATTTTTGTGCAGCATTATAGGGAAATCCAGAGCTCGTTCCCTGTGTAGGGTCTGATCCATTGCACGTGGGCACAAACTGAGTGAGTTCCGTGTCCACCCGCAGCTTCCGAGCTCACAGGTCCAGGTTAGGGCCCGAGACACTGCAACTCTCACAGCTCTCCGATGAGGACTGGTGTTCAGGAGCCATGGCCACATTCCTAGCAGCGAAGGCCCACGCCACCTCTCAGGAAGGAGCCCACTCCTGGGCTACTTTTTATACAGCTTTGAATCCTTGCTTCCTGCATGACACATGTAAGTTAAATTATTATCTTGTTTTGCTAATTTGCCTAAGGTTCCTAGAATGTCTGCAGGTTTTTATTTTTAATTATTCTGGTTTCCACATGCCTCGCTGTACTAATTTTACTAATTTGCAGCACAAATAATTAAAAAATCCACTTATAGAGCAACTGGCTGATGACAATCCTTTTGAGACAGCTCATCTCTTCCTATACCTGCACCAAAGCATAGGAGCTGCACAGTGGCCTTTGTTGAAATAATGAAAGCTGAAACTGAATGCAGGTGTCTCAAGAAAATGAATTTAGTTGCTAGAAAGGTGTCAGGATATCAAAGCATCGGTGTGAAGCTCAGACGATCGAGGGTGATCTCGATTTGCACTCAGCTGAGATTTCATCTTGCCCCGCAGACAGCAACTCTCACACTTGACCGCCGTGCTCCTCCCTTGATGTTGGAGTTGTGGGTTGCATGAACCCGACAATCAAAGTCTCAGAACAAACATCCAATCAGCAGGCCCAGGCCTCCCCTCCCACCCGGGATCACAGGTGCATACGATCTCGCAGCGGAAGACCCCCGGGAGCTGACCCAGGAAACAGAGTTCCGACTGCCACTCCACCGCAGGGGACGTTCCCGCGGGACAGAATGCCAAGCAGCGCCGTTCCATTGCTGTGCACGGCTTCCTATGTCATTGTCATTAAACAAATGCTTCAGAAGACACAAAATATTAATAAAAAGGAGCCCAATTATAGACACCTGCCTAAACGTCACAGGATGCCGTTTTCTTGTTTAAAGGAAACTGTCATACGTGAAGCATTCTCTGAGTTTTGTTTTGGCTTTTGGAAGCAATTAAAGAACAAACAATGGTGCATTTTGTTCAGAGAATTTTTCCTCTTGAAAAACAATTATCTTGTTGTGTGAGGTCTGGACACTGGGGTGTAATGTGATCCGTTTGCTTTTATAGCACTTTCTAGTCACTTTACATCTGTTGAATGGAAATTCCTTATTCCCTTCTTAGTGAATATTAAATGAAAGTAAAAAGTAATTAATTCAAAAAATCTTATAATCTCTATGATATGGAAGTGTCACATGTGTACAAATAGTACACAGTAGCATCATTTTAGTTTAGAAGAAACACATTAAGTGTATATCTGTATGTTTAGTGTGTGTGTGTATGTGTGTGTGTGATTTGATAGTTCCCTCTTTAAAAAGAAACACTTAGCTGTCTTTACCATGTCTAGTTATTTAAATTATTTTTTTAATGTGTCAGAGTCCCTGGAATTAATCATCTCCATCTGCATACACAAAAGACATGACACACGGAACAAAACAGCGTCTGAGGACAAAACCTAGGCTTCCTTTCACAGGCAGTCAGGAAATTAGTGTCATCACTAGGTTGAAGACATAAAGAGATTCAAAATTAAAAACCCTTTGAACGCTTCCAACCAGATTCCTATAATCAGCTGAAAGATAAGTAATGATCAGAGCCCTTTAAAACACTATTGTTCCCTCCATTAGAAATGTTTAAATGTACCCTACTATTCACCAGAAATTACACAAGATTACTCCAGAAACCGTGCTATTGTTTCGGCAAGGCACCCAGATGTTTTAAAGATGGCTTTCCCCACCAGTGTGAGGTTACAAGCCAAGATGAAAAACCAGCTGCAGTTATGGACCCTAATTACCAGGGACATCCAACCACATAGGTGCCCCAGTGCCTTGACAAATTGCTTTCTCCTGAAGAGGGTGGGCTAGACTTTGTGTTCTGAGACTGAGAAAGGGAAAAATTGAGGAATGGGCAATTTCTTCCATGTATGGAATCAAATTTTGAAAATTCTTCCAAACAAACCTTTCTGAAGCCTTCCGTAACTTGGCATCTGAGATTTCTTCACACCCTAAAGATTTCATTTTCATTCACGCTATCACAGATCCAGTATGATGTGTGAAAAGAGATTGGCACACGTCTGTACATCTTATCACCACTATCGTTTTGTGCCATGGTCAAGGGGACACTGCACAGAGCATGACCACCTTGGTCGTGGGAGGTCCTGAGTAATGTACACTTGACAGATGGAGTAACTCTTTTGTTGACTCCGTTGTGCACTGTAAAGTTATGATAACATCACTGTTATTGCTTTCGTTGATAGTCATTATGAAGGGACCTCTTCTTTCTTCATCTTCACACATTTTGAAGATTCCACATGACATTATTCATTATTGCTGGCTGAAATTGGAGAGAGAATTTGTAGAATTTTAGAAATTAATTTCTGTGAGCTATTTGGAAAAAAATAACTTAGCAATTCTAATTTTCTATTCCAGAAAGTATCAGTTTAAACATCATGGGCAATACCAGGAACAATGATCCACATATAGGCAAAGGGAGATACTTAAACTAAGTATAATGTCAGAGGACTGTGAATCAAATCAAAATCAGTTAAGCAGAGGCTCAAAAACAGTGGATGTAGTATCATGTTTAGGACTTACAGCACAGATCTAAGTATATTTAGCTATTTTGGAAAATGTAACTTTAGGACCTAGAGTTTCAGAATTCAAAAATGTCCCCAGTCTCCCTAGCAGTTGTTGAGGATTTGTCAACTTCATGATTTTTTTTTTTTTTTTTTTTTTTTTTTTTTTTTTTAC
>NW_022900918.1:37949673-38176119 GCF_012274545.1 Fukomys damarensis
TTTTTTTTTTTTTTAGACAGAGTCTCACTAAATCTACATTTTCCAGGCTGGGCTAGAATTTTACATCCTCCTGACTCAGTTTCTGATAGTGCTGTGTTTACAGAATTCAATGATATGTTTTCCCATTAAACGACTTTCACAAATCAATACAGGTTTCAGCTCCATCTAGAGAGTCATGGTACAGAACAAGAAGAAGCAGTTACTATGTTAATCAACATCATTGGCATTGCTATGATCATCAAAGCCAATACATGTTTTTTCCTGAAGCCTTGTCCAATTTTGAATATTGCTCTTTGAGAAAGATGATAGGAGATAAATTCCTTGTAGTAAACAACAATGTGCTGTGGATCCTATGAAATCGAAGACAAGTTATATCCTCTAAGCTTTGGTAACACGAGCGTAGTCCTATATTAGAAGTTCTGCTCTCCAACTGAGGTTCTCCCTCCCTCCCTTCCTCTCCTGTGGGTCACGCTGTAAATGAGGTCAGAACAAAATGAACCTACTTGGTATTCTGAAAGAATCCCTAAGTTGGGAAACACCAGTCATCTTTTGCAATTGAATAAGTGCAGTAGCATTGGATTTTCTTTGGGATCATGAAAATGGCATAATGGACGCTGATATACAAATGCATAATAATAATACCAGCAATAAAACACATTCCACCATGACTTCTGGTGGCGCTCCCTTCTGTGCCCAACAGGTGAGCTACTGCCATGGGAAAGGCAACCTGAGAGTGTGATGTCCTGTATTCCAGCTGTCATTCTCTTTACTTAAGGTTTTTGTTAAACTGATGGTCAGTCTTTGTATACGATGCCTATAGATTATAGACATTGTGGTTGCCTAATTTTGTTAATCACCATACCTCCATCTTTACAGTTACCGTATTTGTGGGGAGAACACTGAAAAGCTACCCTTATTTCATTTTCAAGAACATAAAATATAGTTAACAACTGTACAGTCACCACATTGTACAACAGACCTCTTGACTTCATCCTTCATAGCTAATAAGATTCTCTGATCTCTTAATGTTGTCCCCATGTTCTCTGGCTACTGCAGGCTCTGCCAACCATCATTTTACACTTTACTTATGTGAGAGCAACTTTTTTTTTGACTCTGCATGCATTTGAGATCATATGGTATTTGTCTTTCCAGGCCTGGCTTACTTCTTTCAACATAATGTCCCCCAGGTTGACTTACGTCATTACGGTGTTAGGATTTCCTGCTTTTATATGACTGAGTAGTATCTTCCTGTGCACCTATGCCACACATCCTTCACCAGCTTATCCACTGATAACCTTAGGTTAACTCCATATCTTGTCTATTTGAAGGTAGCTGACAATGAGCAGCAAATGAAGATAATCCAGCATGCTGAGTTCCTTTACTTTGGATGTATACTCATTAGTAGGACTACGGAATCACACAGCGATTGTATCCTGAGTGCCATGAGGAACATCCACACTGCCTTCCGTAGTGCCCACACCGATCCACATTCCCGTCCTTGTGTATAACAGCTCCTCCTTCTCCAGAATCTTCACCAACACTTATTTTCTTCTTTTTTTTATAATAGCCAGGTGTGAAGAGATATCTCCCCATAATTTTAGTTTGCATTTCACTTGTGATTAGTGATGGTGAGTCTCTCTTCGTATATTGTTGGGTACTTACATGTGTTCCTTTCAGAAATGTCTACTAATGTCTTCTTCCCCCTCTTGCCTCAAAATAAAATTGGGTCCCTCACTCTCCTGTTATTAAGTTGTTTGAGTTCTTTCTATATTTTTTATATTAATGTCATCAACCTCACAAGGACGTGACATATATGGCTTGCACGTATTTTCTTCTATTCAGCAGGTAGTCTTTTCACTCTCTTGATAATGCTTTTTCCTGCAGGAAGATTTTTAATTTGATGAAATCCCATTTTGCCAGGACCATGATTCTTAAATACTGGCGGCATTACAATTTCCAGAAGGGTTGGAGAACCCTGGTAACAATGCTATTAGTCACGTGTGTGTGAACACTGAATAGTTTGGTGTGAAAAACAAAGTGTAAATAAGGATCAAAATGTATAACTGATATTGTGTAATAGGACGAAAAGATCTAAAAGAGTAGAGGAAGTGGGAGGGGTAGGGGAAAGGTAAAAAGGGAAAAGACTAAATTTGTGAAAAGGAAAAACATGGAAATAATGTCTTTATAAACAGAGAAGGGTGAAGTGGGTGAAGGGAGGGCCAGGGAATGGGGAAGAATAAAAACCAAGACGAGTCATGTAAAGGTACAAGATCCCAATGCTGAACATAACTGTATTGTATACCTAAAATGTACCAATAAACTTAATAAAGATTACAAAATAAAAATAACCATAACATACAGTACTGAGCATTCATCATAGACTTTTCTAACCATAATTCAGCAAAGCTTTTCAAGGGTACAGTCTATTAGAAATTCAGATTTGCTAGAGTTAAAATCCTGACCAAATCATTTTCATTCATACAGTGGCTTAAAAACAACAGCAAGAAAAAGGACGTTGCTAAACTACGTTCCAAGCCTGGGCTATCAGGGCTTACTAGTGAACAGAGAGGTTAGGAAATTCAAAGAAAATCTGGCTCATTCTACCCCAAATGTATAGGAGTCTCAGAATCAACTGACTTCAATTATCTCTTTTGAAGGCTTTAATATTTTTCCTGCTGTTGCCAAGCAAACATTTTTCACCCTTCCACCCTTAATCTATATTTTCAAGTTTCTTGAAAACTTCTATGAAATGCAGTGGCTTGGTGTTACATCTGGTACAATGTTAACCGAAAGCAGCCTTGTGAATTAGCACGCTTGTTGTGCATGAAGGACATTTATAAAATTCATGTTTAATTTTTCATTTCTTATATATTAAGTAAGGAATGAGCATTGAATAAATGTTTTATGCTCTAAGTTCTTAGCAAACTACTTTTAACAATTGCTTGAAGTAAGTGACATTTCAGCCATCATATATGCTGGCTCTTCTCTTTGGAATTATTCTTTATAATTCTAAGATCTTTCTGCTGGAAGATCTAAATCATTTTGCCCAGATCTTGAATCACTTATTACATTTGATGAATGAAATGTAAACTTGAGGCACTGTGAGTACCTCAAGGGCAGTCAATAATTTCATTTATTTTTCCATCAACTGCGTCTAGTAAATTACTTTTCTAAACACAAAGTGGGCATTTTCAATATGCTTATTGAGCGAATAAAAGAGAGTTTCTGAGAATGACAACATTTTCAGATGATACAGAAGTATAAAATTTGCTTTTGTAATATATTTCATTGAGAAATTTGCATTTTTTATATCCATTTCTTACAGTTCTCACAACTGAATTTTGAAGATGTATATGGAGCTCTGTGGTGTTAGAATTAGCTAATATTCAGTTAGAGAAAGGGATGGTTAATGAGCTTCCCCTGGAGGTGGATTACTTCCCCCTGACAGTGTGATAAGACGTAGATAACACTCACAACAAGGAGGTGCACTTTCTCTGTGAATGTCTTCATTAACTGACTTAAAAAGAATATCTAAAATGAGCAGGTTTGCTCAGATGCTTTGCTTGTTCCTTGAAAATCACAGTTTTTTTTTTCCCAGCCTTTTATTTCACTGAAATAGGCCAACAGCTCTGAACAAGAGTTAAATGATTGACTTTGATGCATCTTCTAAGTAACATGAAGAGTGCTGATCAGGGGCCTTTTACAGAACATACAAAACAACCTGGCAAAAATCTACAGTAAAAGATGAAACTCCTTGGGGCTAAAGGCTCTTACGTACAAATGACATGGTATGTGAAGGGTTAACCAAGCCTGGCTCTTTGAAACAACTTTCTCATGGATAACTTTAGCAAAATCTAAAGCAACTGCTATTTTGCATGGGATACATTGAGAGTTAGGTTGTTTCTTGTGTTTTCTTAATATGGTAAACTGTCCATAGCGTGCAGAAGGCTAGAGTTTCTTATATACTCTCAGCATGAGTCCCTGAGATTTTTATTTTTGAGACTTTAAATGTATACTTACTATATTTCCTGTCTTCACCATAGACAATAAAAGGAATGTTAAAATCTGTTTATTTTATTGATCGTTGATTGATTGATTGATATCTGAAATCGAACTCAGGTCCTTGTGCGTGCCAGGTAGGTTAAAATTTGTTTAAAACACACTTTCTCAAAGTGATTGTTCTGGATGTTTTCTACATTATTATGCTTTAGCCATGTCAAACTCCTGCCACCTAGTTATATTGGCAGGGGTTGCTAAATAAGATAAAAAGGGAGAAAGATGTGTGTGGAGCAGGAAGGAAGAGGGGAACGAGCTATAAAGGGCTAGATGCCCTGGTAGCCTTAGACTGAAAATGCTTCCTTCAGTAGGATTTGTTTTAATGAATACCAAGCCAACCTGCCCTCCTTCACTTTGATGTGAAAATGGCATTTGAATATCTCAAATGTCAGCATTAGTAGCACAATTGGCATGATTTGTTTTGAAAGTCAAACTCTTCTGTTCAGGCGGACAGCATTCAAATCACCTCACAAGCCTTATTTTCATAGTTGCAGATAACATAATTTGAGTTTTTGCACCATAGTACAATTTGGATGAAAAAAAAAAAAAGAAATGAGAAAAAGAGATACTCATCGCAGAATAAGGTCACCATCTAATTACTGAAGTCCCAAACCAGCCACACCTACACACTGCGAACTTCATCTCATACCTAATGTCTGCACGTGATTGTTTTTACCCAATTTTCTAAGGAACGAGAAACATCTGTCTTTTTCAGTCTCTTCACAGCATTCAACCCCATGGACAGATGTTTCCACAGCCACTCTGTGAGCATTTAAAGGCACACTATATTTGCATAAACTCTGGGAATTCCAAGCTTCGTGCTTTCCATACTGTTTTAGTTTTTTAAATCAACATTTTTTGTTCTGTACCCATCATTCTGTTTTACTCCCCATAAAGCAGACATTGTGTGCACACATCTGCTAAATCTGGGCTGCATTTATTACAGTTGTGTTCCTCCAGAAACAGGAAGGATTAATTACCATGGACCGGCTCTAGAAGCACCCTGGGTTTCTTAACACACAAAATTAATTCAGAGTTGACAAAACTCTTTTAGACACAGTCTGCTTCCTGCTGAGGGCGCTTTATTAGCATATTCTTCCCAGAAAAAAAAAATGCCTGATAGACCCTTTTTACCTCTCCTCTGAGTTCAATTTGTACAGAACTGAGTGACAGGCAGCAAAATGGCTTGAATATATCTGAGGCAAGTTGCCAAACTCCTCCCGAGAGCAGCACTTTGGAGCCTTTGTTCCGAGTACATTAAAGTCACAGAAGGTCCGTGTACTGTAGGCAGTACGGGGCAGGCAGGATGTTCTCAGTAAGACAAAACAGCAGGTGATAAATGACATTAAATAACAGCGAGAATTTACCACAGACTAAATTAACTACTAGAGTGAAATGTTCTCAGCTCTAAGGCTATATTAACAGCGAATTTATAATTAGGCGATTATCATTCTTTTTAGTGATGGAGGAAGTCGATAAGTAAAAATGACGAAGACAGCTCTATTCAACTCTGGAGACCTACGGCTGGAAGTGGTTCTAAAAATGCCTGAGAATAATTCTTCTTTCAAGTCTTGCAAAGTCATAATATAAATAAGTACTAGGGAGAGAAATGGATTGTTGCATATCTTACACACAAACACATACACACACACACACACACACACACAATTATTAATCATTGCTGCCTCGGACAGCTGATTTGCCAAAGAATCAGACTCTTACAAAATACAGTCTTGTAGATACTTCAAAATTAATAGGAAGTCGTGTACTGGGATGAGAAGTTTTTCAGGTGAGCATTTAATTGTATGTTTGTTTTTCTATTAGACACATATTCTTTAAAATACGTTTCTTTTCTACTCCTAAGGTGTTCTTTTACGACTAGGTTATATCTGTGGCATATAGAATATTGCCTCCATTTGGATGTCAGCCTGAAACCTCTGAAAATCTATGAAATTGCCAAATAATCTTTCAAACCACATATCAAGGAAAGAGAATGAGCTGCTAAATTTATTGTTGACCTTGTTCTCTTAAAATCATCACCTCACAGTAGGTTTGCCAAATACACTTAAACAAACTAATATTAATAAAAACTTAAATACTCTTTAAAATACTCTTAAAATCTGTTTCTGTACACATGATTTTTTTGCCCCAGACCACCTGTATGTCCAATGAGTAACACTTCAGTTTCTTGCTTATCTATAAGACCCCCTTCTGAAAGGGCAACAAGCTCCTAAGGGTGAGAGAGGCCCCTTTGGGGTCTGGGTAAAATTCTTACCTTGTTACATCTTGTACACTTTCCATGAGGATTTCTTGTAAAGCTAGAATCCTTCATATTTGGCAACCAAGCGGTGTATGTCTAGACACATTAGAGTGCTTGGTTACAATTGCATTTCCATAATAAACTAGTACCCATTCATTCATAACTTGCACAAAAATTCTCCTTTTGGGTTTTAAATTCTATAGGCTTAGCCTCAGCCAAAAGGTGAATATTTGGAAAGTTTCTGCTAAATCCATTTTATCAGATATTGACTTATATGACTCAAAGAATCATTTTCCATATGTCCACAAGAATTATTATGCAAAAAAAGGAACCCAGGAGGAACTGACTTTTATAATGTAAAATTCTGAGTCTGACTAGTCCTTTGAGAAAGGAGCGCAAAAGCTGGAACAAGAGATTCAAATGCAAACCAATTTTTTTCTTCATACATGCATATTCACCAAAAGCACAAACACATGGGCCTGTGACTTCACTTTATATTCTTGGATACATTTTTACTCATGTTTACCTTCCCTCTCATTTTGCTTGAAGTATGAGTGAATTAGTAAAAAAGCAATTACAGCTAAAGCCCGGTTGTATAAACTCAATGTATAGAGGGTATAAAGATTTGTAACACAGAAACACTTTCCAACAATTCAGGCTCTGGAAGTTCCTTGCCCTGTGCACTCTCTTGCCTGGGGTTCCTGAGGTGTCACCCCAAGGAGGTGAGCAGCTCTCTGTGTCTTTTATGTTGTTTCTCCTTTTCCTCTATTGATATGATGTATATGACTATAAACATACAATACATGCTAAATAATTAGTAGCATTTGGTCAGAGTTACTTATTCCAATCCACTTCCTCTCTTATAATCCTCGCTGCCTATCTCAGTTTTCTGAGTATCTACAGGGATTTTTCTTTAATTAATGAAGATCAAGTTAATGATACTGTCAGCTCTCCCAAAATTACTTTTATTTAAATAGAGACTTGTGAAAGCACGAATAATGGAAGATAAAGCAAAACACTGATAAGAGAATTTAAGACCCTTGGCACTGTGGCAATGACTATAATTTCTTCAAAATAATTCCACAGCAAGAACTTATTGAACCTCCCTGTGCCTCAGTTTCCTCATCCAGAGAATAGAAAGCAAAGCAGTGCTTCTGTAGATGGCTAACTTAAAAGCTTAATCAAGATTACTACCTGTGGCACTTGGATAAGTTCTCATTCGAAATGTCTGTGGTTATATTAATTACATTAACAGCACCACTATCCATGCAGCATAACTGTAACTCTCAAAAGTGGTTATCGAAGATAGCACTCCTACCAAAGATGACAAAATAATGCACTGGAAAATTTAAACGCTACGCCTAAATCCAAAACTAACTATAATACATTTTTCCTTCAAATTAATGAGCATTACATTACACCATATTTGAATTCCTGCACTCTGAAGAAAAGGCTTAGCATGCACACACATATGTAGACTTCTTTTTCAAACTTGTAAGAAGGGATAGTAGCTAGGAATATGGGTACATGGCTAAGTGAGGAGACAGTTACATGGGGCCAATCTTGGCAGGTCTGGGGGGACAGGCAGGGCTTGGTGGGCACAGCTGCCCTCAAGCCTCTCTTCTCCTGAGAAACCAGGTCACCTCCCACGTCCACACTGCAGCAAACCAGCCACTTTCCATCTCCATATTGTTCTTTTGTAAATGATCTTAAAATATGATTTTTAAAATTAGTCTGTGTGGTATTTGTATGATGGACAAAATGTAAAACTTCTTAGCCCTGTTTCTTAAATCTACTGGAGCCACTCTTTTCACCCAGAGCCAAATTGTAGTTAGAAGCTTTTGAATAATTCTGTATCTATAGGCAAACCTGGAAAAAACCAGCCATAAAATTTAAAAAAATATATGGTTTGATTAGATTGCAGAAAAGTACTTTGGCTATTATTGATTGTCAGAATATGGCAAATACACTAAGCAATTTCTTGTACTATTAGAATAGGAGAAAAATTTGTTATGATCATTCCACAGTTAAGTTCAGAACTAAGACATTCTAAAATAACTCAGATAATCAAAACTAAGATAGGCAAATATAAGTTCAATGAGGGTCATGGATTTAGCTCAGTGGTTCCACCACCTGCCTCGCATGCGCAAGGACCAGAGTTAGTTTGATCCCGGTAAAGTCCCCCCAAAAGTTCACTGAAGTAGAGTAATATCTTAAAATCTATATTACACAAATAATAGCATAATATAATAAAAATATTAGGGGCTTGGTCCTAAAATCAATAACTTATTGCCATTGTATAAGTTTTCCTTTGTTTATTTTTATTATTAATAGCAATTTCTTCTTTCTCTGCATAATCTTTTTATAAATAATCCCCTTATAAATAATTCTTTTTATAAATAATACAAAAGATAATTGAGCAAAAATTTTGCAATCAATGCATTTTTTTTGCTTTCCTGCAAGACCAGTAATGACTTCACATTTCAATAACTCACCTTTATGTAACAACAACTCATTTAGGAAACATTTTGCTACTGGAGAGCTGACTTCCTTGTTGTAAGAACCAGAGGATATATTCACTGATCCTTGCATTTTACAACTGAAGTTAATTGGTTTACTCAACCCCTGCTTCTATAAATTACTAGAAATGAGACAAATTTAGGCTTTCAGATTGCAAATTCCATCTTATGGCACTACTTCTGCATACTATTAAGTTGCAAATGATAATTCCTTTTGAAATGACCCTTCAATAATCTTGAGAATTCAAGTCATAGACAAAAAATTAATAATAATCCAGAGAATTTACAACATACGAGGCAAGGTTGTGTATTTCATGCTCATTACTTTAATTTATATTTAAAACCTTGATGTGAGATATGAGCTTTATTTGTAACATCTTTTGCAAACGGAGCTGTGGAATATTTCAGAATGTTCTCAGAATTACACAGCAGTAAATAACAGAACTGGATGTAAACCCACAATTCTCTTGCCTTCACAGTTTGTGGGCATAGCTGAGATTTTTGGAGAATTATTTAATGGTGTTTTAAGGAACCATTGTTAGAGGGTTCAGAAAAGATGTCCAAATTTTTAAAGAATCTACCCATTCTTTGATGACTGCTAAACACACGGTGTTGGTACAACGAGATTCACCTTGCTGATTCATTGCACCACGGAGTCTAGTGAATTTTGAAGCTGAATGTGAGATTTCAGAAACAAAGGGGAAAGAATGAGCATGTCGATTTCACAAAACGGGTGACAAAGCTTTGCAGGCAGGTGGAAGCTCTACTCTTTGAACTTGCAACAAGAAGCCAACCTGGGGAAATACTGAGGAGAAGATGCCACATTGACTCTTTGAAGACCCTTCAATGAAATCGCTCTGCAGGGATCTTTTTGGGCCGAGTGAAATGCAGCTCAGAACAGTAGGTAGAGAACATGAGACTGAGTGTGGTTTTGTGAGAAAGTATCGCATTTAACGGAGGCGTGCAAAGGGAATGACTAATACTTGAATGGGACTGTTGAAAATGGCATATCTTGGCCAGAAATAAGGCCAGGATGGGAAGGCCCTCAGAGTCAAGTGCTCTTAAGTCCTAAAGAATAAAAGAGCCTTTTGCGATCATTTATCCCGCCTGGATTGGATCATGTGTAGGAGAAGGATTAGGGAAAAGTAAGAAAGGCTAGAAGCCAGGAGTCAGAGAACTTCGCGATAGACCTTTCATTAATCTAAATGTATTGCTTAGCCAGGGTCTAGACGAGGATTTTGTGAGTACAAAAATAAAGAAATGAGTAGACTCCATGAATAGAAATGGGACCTAACAGATTTCAGATAAGAAACATCAATTTCAAACGCCATGTACCTCTGGGAAAAAATATGAGAAAATTCTCATAATAAGTATATACTATAGGAATTACCACATTATTTTCCAGCCCGTCTCCCAGGTGGAATTTAGAGAAATGAAATCATCTTTTCTTTTTTTTTCCGGAGGCATATAAAGACTGTATTTTGCTGTGTAGATGATCAACTTAATTTCTGTCAAGAAAACCTTTTTTTAAAAGGATTGCGTCAAGCCTGCTTACAAAGCTGATGGATTAATGTATTGAGTTTTAATTATCTTTAGCACTGCTTTCTATAAGCTATATATGTAACAAATTGCCTGCTTAGATAATAATCTTTAGTGTTTAAGTTATCTGTAAAAGTTGCTTTTCATGTTTAGGCACTTCAGGTTATATTTACTTTATGAAATTTTTTAGGCTTCCCTCCTCACTTCGCCTTTCAGTTCGACATTTCAGGTTCTGGAGCTATCGATACCCGTGTCTTAGACCTTAAGCAACACCCCCATCCCGGCCCTTGGTCAAGAGATGACTGCAGAATCTGCAGTCTTTCATCAGCGGTGGTGTGTATGTGAAATCCCTTTCCCTTCGCTGTTCCTGATATCGGTTTTTTTTAATCTTAAATTTTTCAATTTATTGGTTGGCAGTACAAAAATGTATCAAATGTGAGAATGTCACAGTTCTCTTAATGCAGTTCTGCTCTTTGCAAATTTCAGGGAGGCTGAGGCATGTGGATCTGCACTGGGGTTTCCAGGGCTCCCTTGCTCCATATGTCAGTATGCCAGCTGGGTATCTTGCAGCTCTTGGGGATCAAACACTGGAGAACCCCTCATAGCTCCTAGGGTTTTCTCTAAGTACTCTCTCATAATTGCAAAAGAAATGACTCTATGTCACAGTCATCTAAATTGAAGACATCAAAACCAAGTATCAAAACCAACGGGTGGTCATTCTCACCATTTTACTTAACACAGGTATGGAAAATCCAAGCCAGAACAACTATTTCAAAGGGGAAGATCATATATATATATTTTAAAGAATCTACTAAACAGTTATAAATAAAAATTAAAAACATCAAAAAAACTTTCAATTATTTTTCATGATGTACAATCAGCACACAAAACCAATAGCATTTCTATACACCAAAAATGAAATGTCTTTGAAAGAAATAAAAAAATACAGTCTCATTTATGATACCTACAAAACAAATACCATAAGTAGTAAAAAAATCAACAAAAATGTGTAAGTTCCTTTTAGTGAGAACTGTGTAATATTAATGAAAGAAAGAAATTAAAGCTAAATGAAAAGATATCCCATTTTCATGGATTAGAAGAATTAATGTGCTTAAAATGTTCACTCTACTCAAAATGATCTACAAATCCAATACAATTTCTATCAAAATTCCAGTGACTTTTTTATAGATATAGGAAAAACAACCCTAAAATATGTATGGAATCACATACTCACACACTGACAAAAATAGAACTAAAACAATCCTTAGAAAAAAAGGAAAGCAAAGCTAGAGTTACCCCGTTTTTCAATTTCATACTACATTACAAAGATATAGACATCAAGGTAAAATTATCTCACCATAACAGTGGACACATAGACTGATGGAAAAGGATTCAGAGCCCAAAAATAAATCCACATATTTATAACCAACCAATATTTAACAAAGTTTCCATGAACATATAAAGGGGAAAAAATCCCTTTAATAAAGTGAGACTGAGAAAACTGGATACTCTTATCTCATATCATATACAAAATTAATTCAAAGTTGATTTAAGTTTCACAGAT
Source organism: Fukomys damarensis (assembly GCF_012274545.1). Taxonomy (NCBI): domain Eukaryota; kingdom Metazoa; phylum Chordata; class Mammalia; order Rodentia; family Bathyergidae; genus Fukomys; species Fukomys damarensis. The sequence goes on from NW_022900918.1 coordinate 37,961,612, forward strand.
AAGACACAAAACTACAAAAATAGTATTAAATGCTCCCTGACAAAATCAATACTGATTTTGGATTATAAGTACTGATAACAAAAGTAAAAATAAAGAAGTGGGATTATTACCAAACTAAAACTTTCTGCACAGCAAAGGAAACAATAAAAAAAGTGAAAGGACCGCTTATGGAATTCAAGCAAGTATTTGCAAATTTTATATATGGTAAGAATTAATATACAAAATATAATGAATGCAAGCAACTCAGTTGCAAGAAAAGAAATAACCTGGTTTATTAGGAGATTAAATTAGACATGAGTGAACATTTCTCAAAACAAGGCACAAGTGCTCAACACATATATTAAAAGAATCTCAACATCAGTATCTCTTAGAATTGATGATTTCAGAAAAGCAAAAGTGTTGGGAACAATGTGGAGAAAGGGAGAAATTTTGTATATTGTTGGTTTGAACAGAAATTAGTATTTAAAAGAATATGAAATTTCCTTTAGAGTACCAGTATCATATGATCCAGTAGTCAATTGTACTACTAAGTATTTATCAGAAAGAAATGAGTCTGGTATGCTGAAAAGATATTGTCACTGTTGTGCTCATTGCAGCAGTATTCATAGTAGCTAAGAGATGTAATCAACTCATGTCCCCGTGAAATGTGGTTTGTTTACACAAGGTCCCAGTATTCCCCATTTTAAGTCCTTTTCTATTGGTCCATGTTGAAGCACATATTTCCATCCCTTGTGTGGACTTGGTGCCTGTCCAGAGAATATCTTGCTTCCTTTCTTCACCTTCTCCTCCTCGCCACCTCTACATTGCACGTTACAAAAGAAAATCCTAACAACTGCAACAAGATTGATTAAACATAGGACGTTATGTAAAGTAAGATAAGCACATAAAGATGTATGCTGCGTAACCCCACTTATACATAGAACATAACTTCAGTTCATAAAAGTAAACATTAGATTGGCCCGGCTGCCAAGTTTGTGTGTGTGTGTGTGGAGGGAAGACATCAAGGAGAGATTGGTCAAAAGGAACAGAATTTCAGTTACATAGGAGGAATAAGTTGAAGAGATTATTGCACAAAATGCTAACTATAGTTAATAATAATATACTGCCTTATATTCTGGAAATATAGCAGATTGTAATTTTCTCACAAAAGTTATAACTGTATAGAACACATTAGCTCAATTTATCCACTCCACAATGCAAATATATTTCGAAATGAGATGTTTGCATGGTAAATATATTCAATTTTAATTGTCATGTAAAAATAGATAAATGAAGAAGTAGTAAAAGACCAACAGGATTGGTGATGAAAGAAGAAATCGAATCTTCCTGTGTTGCTGGCAGGAACATAAAATGGTGAAGCTGCTTTGGGAAATAATTTGGCTATTCCTCAAAATGTCATACATAGACTTATTGACTTGAAAACCTATATGTAAAATAACTTTACTCAAAAGTCTATAGCAGCATTATTCCTAGTGGCCCCCAAATAGAAGCAATCTAATGCTTATCAATGAATAAAGGGATACATAAATTACAGTATATCCGTATTGTGGAATATTAGTCCACAACAACAACAAAAAAGCTAATATCAACAAGTTCTACAAGGGCAAGGAAGTGTGAAACCATTACGGTGAGTGAAAGAAACCAGTCAGAAAAGTCAATGTATTGCATGATTGTAGTTTTATAAAATATCTTAAGTAGATGAACATGGAAAAATGGAAAAATAGGTTATTTTCAGAAGAAGTTAGATATAATTTGTCTGCAGGTGAAATCACTGTACATGAGGAGTGACCACTCCTGAATACAGGAGAGCTTCTTTCTTGGTTTCGTTTTATTCTAGCTGTTAAACATGCCCTGAAGCAGTTTGGGAGATTGAGCAAAGGAAGGGAAGGGAAGGGACATCAAAAGAATAAAGATGTGTTGTGTACACGCACCAGTTCCCCTAACTCACCATTGTGCATGGCAACGTGTGCAAATAAAAACGCAAATTAAAACATTGAAATAATTAATTGGGATTATAATCGTATTACTTTGTAGGCACCCACAAACCATTATTCATTATAAATGGATACATTTTTGTCCTGTGACTTGTAGCTTCTACAACTGTGCTCTTAAAAATGAGAAAATAACATACTTTTGACAAAGAATGTGACTTTCCTAAGTACTATGCATTCTTTTTTTTTTTTTTTTGAGACAGGGTCAGGCTGGCCACAGAGTTATGATGATCTTCCTTCTTTAGCCTCCCAAGTGCTGGGATTGCAGAAGTTCACCAGCACACCTGGTCTCTGCAATCATCCGTTACCACTCACATAATTAGGAATACACTTTCTCCTTGGATCTTCCTTTAATAACTTTCAGTTTCTTGGTCAGTACCAATGCAGTCATATTTCCTCCTTTCTAGTGAGCATTCATTTGTGTACAAAGTTGCAGTAGAAACCTCCCTCGAATCCTGTGCCGGTAATGAGGAAGTGGATGGGTCAGCACAAGTGATGCTGGGTGTGTATGCACTTTCGGATTTTGACCATTATCCTCTTGGCTCTCAGTCTTCTCCCTGCCCAGTAACACAAGTACGGGGCCTGGAGATGAAGCAGCAATGGCGCTAATGTGAGCGTGAAGACCTCCAAGCAAGAGAGAAATTAGAAAACACCTGTGTTTCTGATCATCAACAATTTCATCAAGCAATTATAAGAGCCCTGTGTTCCTTACATTTCTCTTTACGTAGGAAAAAATAATCCTGTGCTCGTGTAGATCTCTCTGGAAGGATACATTATCCACATAGCCAAATGCACCATGGACAGACACAGAGGGAGAAAAATGTCATTCACGAATATTCTACACTGTGTTGTAAATGACAGGGCGCACACCTCCAACTCTAGAAGTCCTCTGAATCTGCAGAAAGCAAAATGAGAAAGCACAGTGGGAGACGTTCCAAATGGGGAATTTTTCAACATGGTCACCAGATTTCAGTACTTCATGCCGCAGACATACCTTATGGACAGGTATTTCTTTCCCTTTCATTCTGAACTTCAGAATATTGCAGGGTAGATGCCATCTAAGCTTCCTTTAATAGCTGTCTGTCAAATGTTATGCAATCGGATATATTTACCGTTTGTCAGAAAAGATTGAAAGTTGGAATTTTCCTGTAGTAGGACATTACAAGTCAAGTGACTTTAAAGGCAACATTATATATTACCAAGCAGGGTTTTCAGATTAAAAATAAGGCAGGGAATAAAATACCATCAAGAAGCAAGAGAATTTTGATCACTACACGTGTATCTGACTTGGAAAAACATATGAGACAAAGAATACTCAGTTTTGGTCTTTCTCGAGACTTCTGCCTCTGTATGAGCCTCTTACCCTGGGTCATTTCCAGTGTGATTCCTATTTGTAAATGTCCATTTCCTCCCTCTTACTAGCTTTCATTACTGACTATATGCAGAAGCCCATACTGTCTATGCATAGAAGCCCTGTCTGTTCTAGACATGAGTAAAAACTCCCAGCTCTAGAAGCTACGCCATTAAAATCCATGCAGTTTTCTAAATGACTGCCAGTGAACCATAACCAAATAGCATCTCCTCTTTCTGGAAATGATCAGACAGGTTCAAAAAGAATATTTGATGATACACCAAGCCAGCAAATTTTTGTAATTATAAATGCAATGCCTGCACCCCAAGCAGACTCCTCTTCTTTATAAGGAACAGTTGTGCCCAGCAGTGACCCAAGTTAGCACAAAATAGAAATGACTGTGCTGGTCCAGGTTCTGTGACATTTTCCAGTGACACCAGATGCAAGGAGCATTATTTAAAAATATTTGGGAATATAAATACATCCTCTTATTCAACTTTAATGGTCTCTTTAAAAACTTCACTTGAAGAGTTGAAAAAAGTCCCTTAATCCACAATTCACTCATGGAGCACATGTCTATTGAGAAAATATTAAAATTAAAAATTCAGGATTAAAGTGCTCTACCGCATTTCTAATCCTGCTTCTAAATGTGTTTCTCTTGACATTTTGATTGTTCCTTTAAACTACTGTTCCTCCAAAGTCGTTGTATGAAACCCTCTAAGTTGAAGATGGGCTGTTTCCACTCCATTCAGTTCCATGTGGTTTACATCACTGCAATATTAAAACACACGTGCGCCCCCCCCACACACACGCACACACAAACACATATTTACTTTTATATTATCTGGCTTAGAACAAAGCTTTAGTCCCTTATTATGTGGTTATCATGGCTCCCTACCTATTTTATTGTGCAGAGCCATAATAGATATCTATTGATATAATAGAATCTCAGGGTAAATTTCAAGGTAATTCAGAGGAGATCACTACTTTACAACATATTAAGAGTAGCATTTGCAATATCTGGAGAAATAGCACATTTCCTCGAAACACAGTCATTGAAATGTCTTGACATATACACCTGTTGGTTGTTGTTCTCCCTTCAAGAACCATAAAAGAAAACTCAATATTATTTCCAATAACAACCCTGGGAGGTATTGAAAGCAGTTTCTCACCTTCCAATCCTTAAACCCTTCCTTCTCAGTAAGTACACATCTTTGAGATACACATCCTCAGTTCTTTCCCAGGATCCACCTAGACCACCAACTCCAGACCCATCTTCCTGCTATTTCTATGGATGTGTTTCACTGTGTTAAGGTCCCTCATACACATCTGCTGTAAGTGGAAAGCATGGTCTGTGATGTCAAAGGAAGTGTGTGAAGGTTGCTTCTTCCTGATGGGTCCACATCCCTAGAAGGCGGGCTAACTCATTTTTCCTGTCTGACTGCTGTACTCTATTTTCTCATACTGAACTTGTGGCCAGTTAAAACCATTAGACTGTGTAGCGTACATGCCTACACCAATCTATGTCCAGCCATATCTGTAGCCACATCAGTCCTCTTCTGGACTTGGTGATGGGTTTTGTAATTGCATCTACTGGTTTTCATGTGCTCTAATTTCTTTCTCCACCTTCTCAGTGTCTTCTCATTTCCTGAAATATTTTATGGTGAGACTGATCATTTCAGAACATTTTTCAAAATTCCATCAAATTATTATTTTTCCCTTCAGATTATATAAGAATCCAACTGTTTCACTAAAAATTTCCCAGCTTAAAATTTAATTTACTCCTATTACCTGATTTTTTTCAGCCTTCATTCCAGATTGGAAGTTGCTGGTATGAATTGGACCCATTTTCCTGGGAATAATTCTCTTCCCCGAACAATCCCAGTCACCCGTTTTTAATAGTGTACCGGGGACCACTGCATCTACCAGAATAGCTTTAATGTTGACTATCATTCAACTGGTTTGTGGAGCTGATTGAAAATACTTAAACTTTAAACAATTATAGGTTCACTGCCTTTGCAGGTGAGATGAGACATCTGCTTCTTGTAAAATGTATCTCAGCCTTTTTGCTTAATGATAATATGAAATTTATTTAATACTATATAACATCAATTATCGTGAATTTTAAATTGTTATCACATTTCAAATAACTGAAATATCAAGGATCTTAAAAAATACATTACTATGATGTTCTTCCTGATAATTTGATCTAATTCAACTTTCTTAATTAAAATTTAATTGCATTCCTTAATGGCAAAGGTTTCACTCTAATTTATTGTTTATACTGTTTTCTTCTTTTATTTTAGACTTAACTCCTAGTACTTGAAAATATATTTGTTGCATACTCATGCTAACATTAATATTCTCAAAGTAGACACTCCACTATTATCAGTTGAACTGACTTAAATCAACCTGGTTCTTTCATCTTATGATCTTATATGCAAACAAAAACTACTAGAAATCTAGATTATGGCTTATGAGTCAAAAGAGTGAATTCCTGTTTTTTAGAAATAAATTAGAAATAATTGATTTCATATCTAAAGGGCTTCTTTGAAATTTTAAAAGGGTTGCGTGTGGCTTAGGGAGAGCTATATGCAGAGATCCCCAGGCTGTGGAATGTGTGTTTCAGAAGGAAAGGGATGCCCAAAAAATAAACAAAGAGATCTTTCAGTCCCAAGAGGAGAGAAATGCTGTGTTTTCTGGATTTGAAGAAGTAGAAGCATCTTGGTCAACTGCTATTCCCTTTTCATTTAGAATGATGGCATCGTATAACACATGGTGAACATCCTCTCCCACATCCTGAGCTAGAGTATTCATTCATCCCTGTCAGAACCAACTCTGTGCTCTAGGAATACGGACAGCAGAAATGAAGGCCATGACGGTCATTAAAGCATATCTTCTGATCTCAGTTGTAGTAAAGTTATTCCAGAGGACCAACTTGAAGTTAAATATGATCTTTTTATTCTGTTCACCTTCTAGCAGCCTCTCTCAATGAAACTAAATACCTATAGTAATTATATATTAATGTGTCTATGTTACAAATGCATGACATTCAGTTTGTGTGTTTACTTACTCAACAAACGTGTACTCCCAGTATCTGGGCTGCATTGAGAATTTCAGAAACCTCAGAGGAGGTTTGAAAACTTTGGCTTATTTGATAGACTCTAGGTAACTTCAATTAAATAATGAAAAACAAAACAAAACAAAAAAACAGAAGAGCGATGGTGCAAGACTCGAGCCAAGGAAATAACTGACCATAATGAAAAGGGAGAGTGGTTACTAGTGAGATTACAGATGATTTGAAAAGTTTCCTGTTTATTTCCATGGGCTTCATCACAGTAACACAGACACACGCGACTTACCTGCATGATATCGCCGGCTCTTCTAGCAGTAAGGACAAATAGTACAGATAGTAGATGATGATATTTCAACGGGAACAGCGCCTTAGTGAGTGAGCAGGCTGAGGCAGCAGCAAGGAATTTAATGACCCGATGTCGCTTAATGACCTTTCCATTACATCAGTGATGGGTTTTTATTTCCTATTCCTCAAATGTGTTTTTCATGATTACTAAGAACAGTATCTGTTATGTACTGTTTTTCTAGAAAATGTTTAGGTTAAATTGAAAAGGATGGATGGATGTAATGTGGATTGTATCATTATTCAGCCTACTGAAATGAGTTAACATGTTACTGAAATTTGGAATATATTATACTTATATTGTTCAGGTAATTGTATTCTGAGGGTTGAGCCCAGGGTTTTCCCTCTAAGCTACACCCCCAGTGCAAGCCCCCTTCTGATTTGGGGCTTTTAAAAGTTGTTGAGTTTCCAAGCCTGAAGCTTGAATTTGAGATCCTACTGCTTTGGTCTCTTTGAGTGAATATATACTATTAGCTAGAAAATTATTTAAGATTTCAGTATCTATTTTTTTCTGTAGTGTTTAATTAACTACAGTGATTAAAATTAAAGAGTAACCATCTTAGGAGTATTACAAATCATAAAGTATTTTTTTAATCTTGGCCTTTAAATTTAAAAAATATTGTTTTCCATATAATTTCTTTATTTAGGAATAGATAAAAATATCTATACAAAGAAACCCATGGAAATAAACTATTTCCCCAAAGATTTCATGTCACCATCATGGTTAAATTCTAAAATAAATAAATAAATAAAAGCAACCAAACAAAAATCCAGACCTTCAAAAATTAAATATTTAGAAGTATGACAAACATAAGAAAATAACATTAGAATTTGGAATCAAATACATAGTTTATGGTATGGGTTAAGAATACTTTACATTTCTTTGAGCAAATAGCTGATTTGTATTCTAAGAATATTCATCCAAGTTATTTTTATGTTAAAATATTCATTCCATAATTTTTCAACTCTGACAAATCAGCACACCAATTTCAAGGTATATGACTGAAATGAAATATCAGTTTGACTACTTTAAACATCAGTTTGAAGGAAGGAAAATGAAAATGTCTATTTCCAAAACAAATTTTATTCTGACACCATACTGCAAAATTTGCATTGACTTAGAAAACTTCTAAAAGGGTAAAGGGAAACATCTGAGTATTTTAGGACTAAATCCATATCCATAAAACTATAACAAAGCAGATTAAAAGAAAGAAAAATCAGTTGACTCAAGTATTATGAAATATGGACATACAGTTAATCTATCAAATATAAAGCTGGAGATATTTATTAAAACACAAAAAATATTTTAATTCCACATTATCATATAGTCGTGTGCAAAGAAGTACTTAAATTATTTTAATGTTAACCAAAATATACGAGTAAATAAATTTCATATATGTGTACTTTATTATCTCTAGAACCTTTTAAAGGAACAACCAAAACTATTATAGCAATATGATATTGCTCAGATATGACAATTTTTGTCACTAAACATTTTATGAATATAAATGGAAAGTTAGGAATAACGTACATTATAGTAAGGATGGATTCTAATTTCATAAAATGTTGACTTCCACCTTATTTGGTCCAACTAAGCTCAAAAATGCAAGGTTGAAAAGCCATTATTGATCCTACTTTTCAAGGACTTAGAATTCTATACAGAAAGTGGTTACATTAAATTAATCTTAAAGCCAAGTGATGTTATGTATTTGACACCTACTGTTCTGAAATAGTTCCAGTTGCATGTCATGTCCGTCCTATATGAAAGCAAGAGGTAAACCTGAGCACACTGGAATTAAATTTTGCTGTTTTCGGAACTCAACATGTCAGGGTAGAAGCCCCCTTGCATTGCTCTCTGGGCAACTAGGGCCAGCCCACACAGAGGATGATTTTTCTATTTTGTCAATTTTTCATTTAGAGTAGGCTCCATTATGCGGAGTATGTATTTGGCCTTTCCAACTGCTCTGATTCCTGTGAATTAATATTATTATGCATTTTTTGCTTGTTTTTGCTTTTCCTTGTTCAACTTGTAAATACTGTTGTCTCAAAAAGACTGTAAATGTAATGTCTTTGTAAATGTGATGCTTTCTATATCAGTGAATAGCAATCCTAGCTATACATTAAAAGAACGCAGGAAACCCTTCTGTTTAAATACTAACATAAGTTGCCCCATTACTGCAGTAGGTAGCGTGTCAGTCTCATAAATATGAACAAAAGGACGATGCTAATGGAGAATAGGACTCGTTTGATTTGGAAGTGGTACCAGTTCATCGGAGAATTTTAAGATACTCTCAAGTGAACTAAATTATCATCATAGTTGAAAATTTCTGAGACCCACAATTCACAGCACAAAGACCTGGCACAGAAAAGGGACTACACTTAGAGTAACACAGTCAAAAGAAAATCGCCCCAAAGGAACCAAAGGAAATAGCTCTGATAGAGATGAAAAATCTAAAAATTTTCAAGACATTTATAAACACATTTCCAAAATTTATTGCTTACATAAAACAATAATCTTCCAATATCTAAAGTGAAAAAAAATGTACAAAATCGCAGTTATCAGAAAGATACTGTGGTGGCTGAATTGATGGAACTTGGGTGCAAAGGCCCAGCTGAGCTATTAGCAAGGGTCTAGGGAGCAGAATAAAGGAAGAGCAGAGTGAGAGGGTTATAAGCTGATTTCCCTCAGAGAAGCTGCTCTGTTCTCTTAGGCTTAGCTTGGTCTTTGCTGAGGATGTCTGTTGCTCTCTTTCGAGAGGAGCTCTGGTCCTTGTCTCACCCTGAGCTGGTCTGCAGGCACTGGACACAGACACTTCCGCTTCTGGCATCGTCCTTGGACTTGGCACAGATCCTTCCGCCTCCTGATGCCACTGTGGTGGGATCCAGGCCCCTGGCTAGAATCTTCTGTCTCTAGTCAACGGACAGATCTCCTGGACTCTTGACTACTAGATACAGTGACTACGAAGCATCCATACAATTACTAATATTGTTTTCAGACTCTCAACAATAAGATGTGTATTGTATTTAAATGTATATTTAACACTGACATTTTATAATGTTCATTTTGCTGAAATTGTCATGAATGTATAATGTTCGAAAAGCTTAAAATAAAAAGATTAAGGAGTAACGTATCTATACTGAAAATTCAAATTTAAATAATAACTTATTTATTTGTTTATTTAGAGACAGAGTCTCACTATGTAGTTGAGACTCACCTGGAACTCACTATGTAGCCCAGGCTGGTCTCAAACTCACAGCGATCCTCCTGCCTCAGCCTCCTGAGTGCTGGGATTACAAGAGTGTGCCACCATACCCAGCTCTCCTCTATATTTTTAAAAGGCCATATTGCAGTATATTTATTATTTTCCAAATTGTTTTGCATATGGGGAATGAAAAAAATAGTCCATTGACGATTTATAATCCAGTTGTCTGGCTGGATGTAGATTCTTGCCACTTTTCTGAACACTATTCTCCCCATATTTCTCCCTACATTGATTGGACGACTTGGTCCAAGCTGGACCTGTGCAGATCAGTGTAGGCAGGATATTCTTTGTTAAATCCCTTGGCATCAGACTGATGCTGTCCTATGACCCAAAGTCAGCCAAATGTGTTGTACCATCGGGTAAAATGGAAGTGGATGGTAGGAAGATGAAAGCTTTAGATTTATACCTGAGGCTGTAGTCATCCTGCTACTGCTCTGGTGAGTGTCCATCTAGCTGGTCTCCAGGGCTGGATTCTCTGATGTCTCTGAGTCCTCCACACAAACCCATTTTACCAATCAGTTTTCTGTGTGAGTCACAACCTTTAAATAACTTTTATCTCACAAATCATTGAAAGCAAGCAATGTTAATAGATTCTGTTAATGTAAGTACAACAGAAGAGCAATAGTTTGATGTTAGGATACAGGAATGTACCATTTTCAGGCCTGGCTTAGCAACCTTTGTATTTGAGGAAACAACCTCGTACTAAGCAGATAATTCTCACAACTTCCAGCTTACCCATCTTTCTGTCTTCCAATATAGAATCTCTACCCAGAGCTATTTCACTGGAAGCATGACATACTGAGCATGATAGATTGACAGAAAAGCATGACTTGCTTGTATGAGAAATATTTTTGAGAATGTTCATCGAAATGGATTCTGAAGGAGCTGTGACAACTGAGAAAATAATTACATAGGGAACAGGGTGCAAAGGCCCAGCTGAGCTATTAGCAAGGGTCTAGGGAGCAGAATAAAGGAAGAGCAGAGTGAGAGGGTTATAAGCTGATTTCCCTCACAGAAGCTGCTCTGTTCTCTTAGGCTTAGCTTGGTCTTTGCTGAGGATGTCTGTTGCTCTCTTTCGAGAGGAGCTCTGGTCCTTGTCTCACCCTGAGCTGGTCTGCAGGCACTGGACACAGACACTTCCGCTTCTGGCATCGTCCTTGGACTTGGCACAGATCCTTCCGCCTCCTGATGCCACTGTGGTGGGATCCAGGCCCCTGGCTAGAATCTTCTGTCTCTAGTCAACGGACAGATCTCCTGGACTCTTGACTACTAGATACAGTGACTACGAAGCATCCGTACAATTACTAATATTGTTTTCAGACTCTCAACAATAAGATGTGTATTGTATTTAAATGTATATTTAACACTGACATTTTATAATGTTCATTTTGCTGAAATTGTCATGAATGTATAATGTTCGAAAAGCTTAAAATAAAAAGATTAAGGAGTAACGTATCTATACTGAAAATTCAAATTTAAATAATAACTTATTTATTTGTTTATTTAGAGACAGAGTCTCACTATGTAGTTGAGACTCACCTGGAACTCACTATGTAGCCCAGGCTGGTCTCAAACTCACAGCGATCCTCCTGCCTCAGCCTCCTGAGTGCTGGGATTACAAGAGTGTGCCACCATACCCAGCTCTCCTCTATATTTTTAAAAGGCCATATTGCAGTATATTTATTATTTTCCAAATTGTTTTGCATATGGGGAATGAAAAAAATAGTCCATTGACGATTTATAATCCAGTTGTCTGGCTGGATGTAGATTCTTGCCACTTTTCTGAACACTATTCTCCCCATATTTCTCCCTACATTGATTGGACGACTTGGTCCAAGCTGGACCTGTGCAGATCAGTGTAGGCAGGATATTCTTTGTTAAATCCCTTGGCATCAGACTGATGCTGTCCTATGACCCAAAGTCAGCCAAATGTGTTGTACCATCGGGTAAAATGGAAGTGGATGGTAGGAAGATGAAAGCTTTAGATTTATACCTGAGGCTGTAGTCATCCTGCTACTGCTCTGGTGAGTGTCCAGCTAGCTGGTCTCCAGGGCTGGATTCTCTGATGTCTCTGAGTCCTCCACACAAACCCATTTTACCAATCAGTTTTCTGTGTGAGTCACAACCTTTAAATAACTTTTATCTCACAAATCATTGAAAGCAAGCAATGTTAATAGATTCTGTTAATGTAAGTACAACAGAAGAGCAATAGTTTGATGTTAGGATACAGGAATGTACCATTTTCAGGCCTGGCTTAGCAACCTTTGTATTTGAGGAAACAACCTCGTACTAAGCAGATAATTCTCACAACTTCCAGCTTACCCATCTTTCTGTCTTCCAATATAGAATCTCTACCCAGAGCTATTTCACTGGAAGCATGACATACTGAGCATGATAGATTGACAGAAAAGCATGACTTGCTTGTATGAGAAATATTTTTGAGAATGTTCATCGAAATGGATTCTGAAGGAGCTGTGACAACTGAGAAAATAATTACATAGGGAACAGTATTTCAAAGTGGATCTTTGCCCAAATAGTTTGAATAAAGTTATATCAAACAGTTGAACATGTTTCTAACTGTTCAATAAACAGTTAAAATTTAAGCTCAGTGGAATCCCCAAAAGAGGCAATGCTAGAAACTAATTGGTCTTACGAAGTACATAAATGCTACAATATTTCTCAGGATTATTTGAAAAAGACCTGAGAAACTCAGTACGTCTCATTCATTTCAAAGAAATATTTCTAGAAACTTGGGACCACTTGTATTTGCTTCCAGAATGGTTCTCTCATAAAATCTTTGGATGCTCTGTATTCTGTATTTGAACCATTGATTAAGCCAAGCATGGTGGCACACAACTGTAATCCCAGCAGTTAGGAAGCTGAGTCAGGAGAAGTGTCAGGATTTTGAGCCCAGCCTTGACTATAGCGAATTCAAGGCCAGACTAAAATATACAGTGAGACCCTATCTCAAGAAACCAAAAGAAAGAAAAGAAAGAAAAAAGTTGATTAAAATTGAAGTCACAATATCATGATTTTCAAAGTACAGAAACAGAACTTGAATAACAGTTCAATAATTGCATGTGACCATTTTGAGATTTTATTTCTAGTTATTTTTTCTGCATTAGCATCGTATGAAAACCAGCAGACTCAATCCCAAAGAAACAAAATGACAGCATAGTACTCTTATTCCAGAATTTATTGTGCGATGTGAGTTTTATGATACTCTGCCAAACATTTTTGTTTAAATTCTCCCTACTAGGAGTTCCTTATTATAAACAAGTTAAATATGTTGCTTCATAAGACATAAATTTTTAAATTAAAATAAATTAAAAATATGTTTGGAGAATACAGCTCGCTCAACTCCTATCTCTCGGGAATATGCCTGGGAAGAGGGTCGGGGTTGGAGAGATTGTCTAGCACCGCTCTGGCCGTGAAGGCAGAGGGGGTCTATATTCTGCAGCGCCTTGCCCAGCCCTGCAATGCAACAGCCACTGAAAGCACGTAAGTGGAGGGACAGAGGAACGGTCAGCCATTCTTCGGTCCTCTCAAGCCACCCGCCTGAGGAAGGGAAGGCCATGGGGAGGGACGTTCCGGAAGGCCCTGGCCGGGCGTGGCTGACCTGCTGTGCTGTGAAGTGAGCCCCCAACCGGAAATTGCGTGGTGCGGGACGAGCAGATGGGAGCGGGCCAGGGCGTGGGCCCGCGGTGACAGGAGCATTGCGCGCTGGTCACGAAGCCTCACCCACAGGGAGTGGCCAGAGAGGGTGCCGCGCTGCCTTCTCAGGGGGGAACCTGGGCCTTGGTGTCTGTCGGTGAGTGGAATCCAGCACACGTCTAGTCCTAACAGCACGACCCACGGGCCATGGTGTGGGGCTGAGGAGGTAACAGATGGGCAGCTACGGAGCGGGCCATCCTGTCCGCGTGATCGCTACCTTCTCCTCTGCCGGCCGCCCCCCGAGAGCCTCTGTGGGTCACACGACTTCTAAATAAATGAAGAAATGGATATAAAGAGTTCGTAAATGGGGAGAGGAGGAGCGGGTGAAAGGAGGGCAGGGACAAGGGGAAAAAATGAGAATCAAGACTAAGATCCCAATGATGAATGTAACTGTACTGTATACCTAAAATATACCAATAAACTCAATAAAAAGAATAAATAAATAAACACTTGAGCCCAGCCAGAGAGCTCTCAGCACTCCCTCCCCTCACCAACTTGCCGTAAATGGGGAGAGGAGGAGCGGGTGAAAGGAGGGCAGGGACAAGGGGAAAAAATGAGAATCAAGACTAAGATCCCAATGATGAATGTAACTGTACTGTATACCTAAAATATACCAATAAACTCAATAAAAAGAATAAATAAATAAACACTTGAGCCCAGCCAGAGAGCTCTCAGCACTCCCTCCCCTCACCAACTTGCTTGCCTTCCATTCCCGATCATTTTCTAATGCCTCACCGCACAGCCCACCATCTGATGTATGAGCGCTGTCCAGATCTTTCTTCTTTTAACCAGTGTCTCTTCTCCTGGCTCCCTCCCATCCTCTGGTTGAGCACAGAGACGACACCTCGTGGGTGAGATCCTGCTGTGACATGGAACCTGCTGCCTCCCCGGGGAGGACCCAGCCCGCGCCAGGCACACGCAGCGGTGCCTGAGCCCAGAAGGGCAGCGCGGAGGCGGCAGGCAGGTGCTCGCCTGACTTCCTGACTCCACAGTGAGCCTTCGACTGCGAGTGGGCTCCTTCGTCTTCCACTTCTGCCTCTGCGGGGTCTACTCTCTGTAGGTGCAGCCGACACGCTCAGGAGGTGCCATTCCGTGTCATCACTAGGAAGCAGGCAAAAGCCTAAAGCTGTGGCCCTGGGCGTGTTGCCTGAGGGCTCCCTGCTGCTACCGCGTGCCCCTGTGGAGATCAAAGTCTGAAAGGGGCGTCGTGTGGGGCCGCGTGGGGCAGAAAACACTGACATCCAGGCTCAGTACGGTGAGTGCAGTGTGGACTACCTCGGTGGTTATCCCGAAGGCGCAGAACGGTAGTTTGAATTCTGTCCTTGAAGAAACACCTCGGACGGACGCTTCAGGCACGAGAAGCTCCGCGTGTGACTCAGATGTGCTCTGAAGGAGGGGGAGGTGCGCTGGCCACTGAGAGAGGCAACTCAACTGGCCTCATAATGCAGTGTAGGAAGGAGGAACTCAGATTCCGCATGCATCACCTCACACTTCTGTCTCTCGTTGTAGTGTAATACAAGCAGATATGAATAAAGAAAATACAAAAGCACTTCTATGAAAAATAAAATTTCATTACAAAACACTTAGTGACAATGGTAAATACATCATGTATCACTGTCTTAAAAGAATATATTTCCAGTTGCTAATCTGTCTCTCAGCTGATCTCCTAAGAAAACTGTGATTTCTTTTGCATAAAGTATTTTAATCATTAACAAATTATCTGACAGTACTATTTTGAATCATTTCTTCTTATTTCATCATTGAAATTATTCATTTTGGTCTTTATTGACATTATTACTTTCTCAGACCAACCAGAGGCACAATGTGATATTTACACCTGTGTTTGAGATATTTCACTGATGAGTATGGTCTAAAGGTGCATCCACTTACCTAGAAATATCTGGTCTATCCTTCTTTATGGCTGAGTAGCACTCCATTATTAGAAAACAAAAACAAAAACAAAAACCCTGCACCTTCTTTACCCACTCACTGGTTGATGGGCATTTGGGCTGTTACCCAGATTTCACTATTACAAACTGTGTTGCAATAAACATGGATGAGCATATATCGCTGTGGTGTGATGCTTTTACTTCTTTTAGGAAGACCCTGAAGGGGAATACCTGGGTCAAATCAGACCTCTAATCCTAGTTTTTTGAGGAATCTCCACACTGATTTCTGTAGTGGTTACACTAGTCTGCACTTCCACCAAAAGTGGAGAAGGGTTTCTTTTTCCCCACAACCTCTCTAGCCTATGTTATTGGTTGATTTCTTGATAGCACCCATTCTTTCTGGAGTGAGATAGAATCTCAGTGTTGTTTTAATTGGCATCTCTTGATTGACCAAACACCTTACATTTCTCTCTGTGTGTGTACCTTCATGTATCCATCTACAAATACATGTGTATGCAAACATCTGTAAGTTTGTATTTATTCATATATTTATAAGCATGTGACTAAACAAACACAGATGTTACCGGGTACTTTGGTGGCGGTGTGAAAAGTTATAAAATTATACTTTCATTCATAGGTGATAGAATACTGAGATGGTACTGAGAAAAAAACAGGAGGAAAAGAACAGTCTAAAAGCCAATTCTTAGAGGTAAACAAAGTCATGGTAGAATGTTGGAGCATTGTCTATTTTTTTCTGGGATTTCTAATTTTTTTTCTGCAGATGTTTAGTATATACTTTCACTTTTCATCGGTCTTACCAGAAGGGAAAGGATGTCTGAAAAGTGGATGCGAGGGAGAGTTACAGATAAGATATGCATGATCAAACTATGTTATATGCATATATGAAAATGCCATAATGAAACCAAATGTTTGGTGAAATGAACAAGTGCAAATGTAAAATATATGTTACATATTGGAAAAATAGAACACGATACATGAAGAAGGTCTGCAGCGAAAGGGAGTGACCACAAAGGCAGCTATGTAATTGTCATCTAGATTGTGACACTTCTTCCAGGAACATGTGCTCAGTCATATGGGCCATCAGTGGTAAAATGAGACTGTCTCAAGGTAGCTGGGACATACGGCCATGCTAAGTAGCGTGGAGAAACATATGCTTAGCGTCCAAATCCTCTTCTTAGTTTTAGGAATTGCACCCTGCCCCCATGAAGAGGGACATGAAAAAATCCGAAGTACTGTGCTCTCCTCTCAACCACAGTAAGGACAAGCACATCCCATGCACTGTGGGGAGGGTGCAAGATCAAAGGCATCCTGGCTGCACAGGGACCCAGCCCAGTGGCCTCTGTGCAGTATGATGATGGCCTATTGCATCTGGCCAGATGTACTTTTTCTGAACATGGAGAATAATTCTGTGCTTTACACAGCTTGCCTTCGTCATGAGAATAGCCTTGTTCTGATGAGCTGGATATGGGATCAGAGAAGAAATTACTTGCTCAGGAGCACAGAGTTGTGCTGAACAGTGCAATGGGATTTGGCCCCCGGGGCACCTGGCTGCAGAGCCTTGTCAGAGGCCCTCTACTGTCCCTGTGGCCTTTCTCCCCTTGTTTTGCCACCTCCTCGATCACAGTTTCTGCCACGTACCTGAAGCCCTCTTGTAAACTATTTTCCTCCCTTTAATTTTTGTTTCTTCTACTACCAGTTACAAAAAAGAACCTCTGCGGTTATAGTCGAGGTTCACTCTGTGCTTACATTTCTGTTCTCTCCCCTCTAGTTGTGCTGCCTCAGGCATTTAATAGCATTCTGTATCCAGAAAAGCATTGTAAAGAAAAATTGATTGGCAGAAGCTCAATAGCCTTACAAACCATGATTAGTGCAGAACATTTATAAATGCCCCTTAGCACAGACTTTCATTAGCATGGTCAAAGTAATTCATTTTAAGAACTTGACAAATATTATTTATACTTAAAAAAAGAAAAATTAAGTCATCAGCATATCCCTTCTTAAAACAAAATAAATAGCAATATTTTACATTTACTCTAGGAACTATCAAGAATACCAGTTTGCTCAGAGTGGCTACTGTCTCCCAGAAGTTGACCCAGATTAAGTTTGAGGGATCTGAGTTTAGGACAAGGTACCCTGACAAGAAGAGTCATGTTCTGTGTGGAACTTTCTAAAAACTTAAATGGAGTTTTGTTTTGTTTTGTTTTTGTTTTGTTTTGTTTTTTTTTATAGGAAGGGACTTACATTTCAAGAAGCGCAAGCTGGAAATCCAACTTCATAGCTCATCACCGATTTTTCCTGCTGTGTCTATTTATTTCCATTTTGTCCCAAGGGGTGCCACTTGATGTTCTAAATGTGATGTCATCTATAAGATTTCTATAAAATACCAACGACCTTTTGTGAGAACTTGCTTCTTATTGGTCATTTTCATTCTTTTTTAGATACACAAACGTTTGAGGTGGATGCAAACACTTTTGTGAAGAGGAAAACAAAAGAGAATGAAAAGCTGAATTAATCTTCCTAACAGAAATACAGGAAATGCTAGAGTCAGAAGCACAACTCACGTGTCTGTCTGCATATTTGCTGTGTAACTTCTCACTGCACTAGTGCAATTATGTTGAATTCTAATTTCATAAACACTATTAAACGAAGAGGATGTGTGCATGTGTTCCAGGATATGTGCTAAGTTAAAGTCCAGGAAATAGGTGCCTCTGTATTCATAATTCACAATTAGTGACTTAAAGGGTCTGCTTCCTCATCAGGGAACAGGAGAGTCAATGCACCTTCCCATTGTCTAGCAGCCCTTGTATATTGTTTGCATATTTTACCACTCATCTCACCCATGAATGGGAAGATTTATGGCTCCTTTTCCAGATCAATGCATGGCATTAAAAGAAATATAGTACTTTGCCCTGGCTGACATAGCAAAAATAGGAAGATCGGAATTCCACTCCAAGGCCAGAGAACTCAAAGCTGGGACTTTTTCCGTCATGTACACTGGCGAGCTTGATGAGATTTTTAAAAGTCAAGTTAAACAGAACGGCCTAAAAGGCGCTTCCTTTCGTGGGCTCAGTGAAAGTGAGCCAGACACACACCAGTAGATAAGCTGTAGGACCATTCCCGAGGTTTTCACTTAGTAACACACTATTTTAATGTGATTTACAGAAAGACTATTTGTTTCTTTGTTTTGTTTTTGTTTTTGTTTTTTATTCATGGGAAGAAAGCCCAGCTGTGCTAAGCTGTAAGCACTAACATTTTGCTACAGATTTTATGAATTGATACTCCAAGTACAATAGAACCATTACTTACCATTTAATTCTTGAGATCTGTAGAAATTTCTAAAGAGTGCTATTTCATTATTTTAACACACTGAGCTGGTTTTCTTCCCTAAAATCTTTGTCTTCTTTAAATTAAGAAAATATATCAAAGATCCATCTTTGTACCTGCTAAATATTTTCCAGGCTTGAATTTTACTCAGAATACTCAGAATAGCCCTCTCATCAAATGCTCCTAGGACATTAAGGTATTTAGAAGAAAATTGCTGCTAGATATGGGTTCCAAATAAGCTTTTACTGTGAATATTTTAAAAGAGCTTAAATACGGAAAAGCCTGGATCATAGAATTCATACAGTCCTTTGAAGCAAGATGCAAACAATGTGATACCATTGATACTGTCCCTGCACCCTTGTCTCCAATCGATTCTTTCTTCATCTGCAGGGCTCTCTTCCAGGTCTAATGCTGCCGAAGTGATGTCACAGGAGCTGAACCATCACTGCTTCCTCACAAGCTGACTGTGCAGCCCTGTGCTCAGTTGCAGGGCGACAGCCTAGAGCAAAAGCACACCTGGCCCCAAGAACAGTGCACTGCAGGAATCTGTCGTGAGTGGGGACATCCTGCTTCTACTGTCTGGTTTTTAAAATTGAATTCTCAGATGCAGGTGTCTAGGGAGCCATAGTTTGCGTAAGAAGGTTGTAAAGAATAGTGCTAGAACTTGGCAGGAGTTCTCCCAAGGTGAATATCTCCCTAACCCATCAGTGAGATGTGGTGGGCAGACATGGAAACCATGGCAGTGTGCAAGATGCAAATCGTGTGAGGTGGAAGGGCCCACAGCAGGAGCTCCTTTTCCTGTGGCGATGCTGCTTGCTGCAGGTGCAGTGCCCGCTCTCCAAAGAAGTCTATGAGATGCACGCTGAGCTTTGAAGGCTGGTGAGTATGAGTTCCAGATGGAGTAATGGACATGAATCGGTTCGTCTACTGTTTGAAAATGACGTAGGGAGTCGGGGATTCTCCATGTCTCTTGTACCTAGCACCCAGATACATTGCAGTCTTCATGGATTCAGAATCTCAAGATGATAAAACACATCGTTCCTTGGGTGGTATTGCATGAGCCACAGACAAGTACACTGGGGCATTCTAGTTGGGAGACATAAGAAAGGTAGAAACCTTAATCCTACACCCCCCAAAAATAAATGAACTCTGCCTTAACTAGTTTAAGTATAGGTGAAAAGCCGTGGCTGCCAGAGTTAGTGCTCCCAGTTTGCTTGCTCAGAAGGCACAGGTATAGTTCGTTCTGTGTACGGATGTCTCACTTTGTGGATATGGGAACATGAACTTATTATCCCAGAGGATGATGAGTGAAGTCACATCACTAGTGAATAAAGTGACTGCCAACTACAGGGCTCTGAAATTGGTTTTCTTGATGGCAATGTATACATATCAACAGGAATATTTCCTTTTGAAAAATATTCTAAACTGCAACTCTGGGTGATTAAAGTTCAAGAAGGGTAAGTTCTATAGGAAAATAGTTTCTGGGGTAGAAAACAGATATATAAATTAAATCCAGTGTGTCTGTCTTAGTCACTTTCTCATTGCAGAGCCAGAGAACCTGATATTGGCAACTGAAAGGAGGAGAGGTTTATTTTGTGTCACAGTTTTGGTGGGTTCAGCCCATGGATCCCAGCACCAAGGCAGAAACAGAGTGGTGGAAGGGTATGGGTGGGTGAAAGTTGCTCAACTATGTCCGACAGGAAGCAGAGAGCAAAAGCAGGAGCTGAGGGCAACAGCACACCTTCTAGGTCACGCCCAAGCCCCATGACCAAAGCACACTGAGCTGCTGAACTCATGAATGGATGAATTTGCTGGTCAGGAGAGCACCGTATTATCCCATCACCTTCCACAGGCCCTACCTCTGAACATGTGCTGCTCTTGGGGAACATTCTAGATCTCACCTGTAACAATACCTCACCTTGTGAAATGATCAAGGGTCTAAAGGGATCATTTTGAATCTTTGATCACATTTCCTTGGATTCTGTGATACAAAATAAATTTCAAAATGTTATTCATAAGTTTGATGATTTGTAACTTACATATAAATGTCATAAATACCCATAATCTTTCTGCACATGCTTTATAGTGAGAAAGTGTTTGCCTTTATTTGCAATTAGATGCCTTCTAAATGCCTCTTGTTTCAGTTAACAAGAAAGAGAGCTGATTCACTCATAAGACATAATGTAACAAGTAGAAAGTCCGGATGATATTCAAAAATTCTTAGTACTCTCTGAGACTTTAATTATTCACTTGATTTCCATAAAAAGTCAAGAAAGTTTTGTAGCCAGATGATATGCAAAAAAAAAGCAGACAAAAGATTGACATCATTCAGCAGGCCTAGAAACAACCTTCTGCCGAATCTTTTAAACCCATCCACGAAGGAGCGATTCACAGTACAATTTCTCCCTTCCGCTTCCACTGTTATTGATTCACTTACCTCACAATTAATTTTCACACCCCATTCAGAACAGATGTTTTCAGCCTCCTCTTTACATCATACGCTCATCCTTGATCTGCCACGAAACCTTTCCTTTCTCACCACTTGGCTACCAAAACTGCTAATAACAAGCTTCTACCCTTGTACATTTAAAAGATGCATGAAATGATTACTTTCCTAAAAACATATCATTTTAAAGGCTCAGGGAGGAGAGAGAGAGAGAGAGAGAGAGAGAGAGAGAGAGAGAGAGAGAACAAACATTTAGAAGGAAGTTTTGCATCAACTTCTTGCCCATTGATTTATTATTTGACTTCAAAAATATGAAACTGTGGTTCACTTTGTGTAGAGTGTGGGCCCAGCATAGCAAGGACATTTAGTCACTATATTTGCAGACATTAACAGCAAGTGTAAGTGATTCTTCATAGCAGAAACAACACTCTTCCTAAAAGCAAACTAGGAATACCTCACTTTCACAGGCTCTCACTCTGTCTGGTCAGGAAAATGTCTGGAGATAACACGACTGTGAAAATTGTTTCTGAGATAAGTGTTCAGATGACAGTTTAACAGTGGTTTGAGAAAAAACAGATGGGTATCTCCTTTACCAGATATACAACATTGATATTTTTATCAGGCATTTCCTTCAATGTTTTACTCAAAATGCACTCAGCTGTTAACTTCTTAGCCAGAAAATAATCAAATGCACAGAGGTAATCCTTGGGTACTTGAAACCCACTTTACCACTCCCACGAGGGGCGAAAGTCAGCCGAAGGTCCTTGAGTCTAATCTGTGAGGCTCTGCACTCCCACTGTCCAAGGAAATTAATTAAGTTGGACTGTGATACGCAGTTCACAAATTCCACTGTTAATGTAGATTGTGTGCTACCTCACTGATCAGCATAAGTCAGCCCTTATCACTGGCTGGGTGTGTGCTCCAGAGCAACAGGGAGAATTTGGTTAAGGTTTAGACAAAAAAGAGCAAGGACAGGCCAGGCTGAGCAGCCTCGGTCCTGAGGGCCATGGGATGGGAGGCAGGAATCGGTCAGTGTTTACTGGAGAAACAGATGTAGCACGAGATGGACAAGTATAAAAGAGTTTCCAAGATTGGCTTACAGAGTCTGATGAGGAAGAGTGCAGAGGGTCTGGCTGCCCACTGGAGCCCGAAGGATCCAGGCCAAGGTCTGGAGCTCACTGCAGTGTCCTGTGAAAGTCCGTACCAGGAGGCCGATGGGGCTGCGAGGGCAGACTATGGAGCCTGCTCTGGATCTGGCTGAAGGATCTGGGTGGAAGGTGAAGAGTCTGTGCCAGAAGCCAGGAGATGAGGTCCAAGGGGAGAGCAAAAACCAGAGCTCCTCTGAAGACAGAGAAACCCATTCATCCTCCCTAATTTCTCCTTTATATCATCCAGGCGACAAGCTGCCGTAGGGTGGATTTGCACACCTTAGGGTGTGGAATCATGAGCCTATTTACTTAAGCTTCTCCTAAGCCAACTTCTCAAGTTGACACAATTAGCCATCACAGAACAGTAATGCAAAGCCTTGTGGGAAGAAGCAAGGGCCTCAGAACCGACTGAATCTGGTCTGCTTTCTGCTATAGAGGAGGGGTATTTGTCATGCTTTTCTCTGTACTATTTAATTAGAAGTCTGCTATCCAGTATAGACATTTTACACATTACAAAATCATAATAACAGACAAAAGATACACTAGCTGGGTGACAAGTTGATTTCTATCCCATTGCAAGCCTGAGGCATTCAAGTAGCCTGCGTCAAGAAAGCAATCACCCAGCCCACAGTGCATCCGCACATTCTCCACAGAGTCCTTCTCCAATGTCTCTTCCCCACCCAGCCTTCTCTTGGACTTGCTCATGATCTGCCAGCTGCAGACAACAATTTTGAGTTGAGGCTGAGATGGTGCCACTGCTCTCACCATCCGTGGAATTTAATATCAGTGAAAAATGAGTGTGTTCCTGGACTGAACTTTCAAAGACGGAAGAGCACAGTTTACACCTTATTCTTGATGGCAGAGCAGATGTGTGTGTTAAGACTTGAGAATTCATGGGAGGTGTGAACATAAAACCGTGACATGAGCCACAAGTACTCTTGGACCAGCACACAGATACAGAGGGAGGTGTGAGAGGTAGGGGTAGAGGAGATGGGAGATGGAAGGGAGGGAGGGTGGACGGGGAGGGAGGGGAGACAGAGGCACAGAGAGACCAGAGTCACACACAGAGACAGAGAGAGACAGACAGGGAAAGATAGAGACAGACCCAGAGACAGAGAAAGAGCAATAGAGGCAGTGAGAGACAGAAGGAATGAGTGAATTAATTGCCAAATCAATAATACATTGTGTTACTCTGACATACGTTCTCCAATGCTAATTTCTTACCACCCTCCTCATTATTCTGGTTGTTTTAGAATCTCCCTTCACAAATAATATTCCTATTGGAGTGACATTACCTCATCTCCAAAGTCTGCCCACTGCTGTCATCCTCCTGTATAATGCTTTTTTCCAGTCTTCATCCCATGTGAAGATCCACTTTCTTATACCACACAAGATCCAGGAGAAGAAACTTCATGAGTCCACATTTGCAATTCCTACTCTATTATAGAAACAAGGCATACTGGGAGAGCTTAGGTTCTTCTTCAAATCTCAGTTGCCTATTATGAGAATAATCCAAAAAGTAATTTCAACAGCACTTGGGAGACTGAGGCAGGAGGATCGCTGTGAGTTCAAGACCAGCCTGGGCTACATAGTAAGTTCCAGGTCATTCTCAACTACAGAATGAGACTGTGTCTCAAAAAACAAAACAAATGAGAATGCCAATACAACATACAGGAATCTTTGGGACACAAAGCAGTTCTACATGGAAAATTCATAACATTGAATGCCCACACTAGGAAAACAGAGCGGGCTCAAATAAACAACTTAAGGATGAAACTTAGACTCCTAGAAACACAAGAGCAAGAAAAACCCAAAGCTTGAAAAAGAGAGGAAATTATAAAGATCTGAGCAGAAATCAATACAATTGAAACTAAGAAAATGATACAAAAAAGAAATGAAACAAAGAGCTGGTTTTTTGAAAGAATAAATAAAATCGACAAACCCTTAGCTAATCTTATCAAAAAAAAGGAAAGAAAAGGCTCAGATCCATGCAATCAGGAATGAGAAAGGTGAAGTAACAACAGATCCAAAAGAAATCCAGAGGATCATGAACACCTACTTTGAGAACCTGTACTCTAATAAAATGGAAAACACAGAAGAAATGGACAGATTTCTAGATACTTATGAATTACCAAAGTTGAACGAAGAAGATATAAACATTTTAAACACCCCAGTCACAATCAGTGAAATTGAAAATATAATTAAAAACTTACCAACAAAGAAACAAAGAAACCCAGGCCCTGATGGATTCACTGCTGAATTTTACAAGACATTTAGAGAAGAACTACTACCATTACTCTTCAAAGTTTTCAATGAAATGGAAAGGAAAGCTATACTTCCAAATTCATTCCTGGAAGCAAGTATCAATCACTTTGATTCCCAAACCAGGGAAAGATACAACTAAAAAGGAGAACTACAGACCAATCTCCTTAAGGAATATAGATGCAAAAATCCTTAATAAGATACTAGCAAACAGAATATGGAGGATTATTAAGAAAATCATCCATCCTGACCAAGTGGGATTTATTCCAGAGATGCAAGGGTGGTTCAACATACGAAAGTCAATAAATGTAACACATTATATTAACAAAATCAAGGACAAAAACCATATGATCCTCTCAATAGACGCAGAAAAAGCATGTGATAAAATTCAACACCCATTCATGATAAAAACCCTGCAAAAAATTGGAATAGATGGTCTATACCTCAATTTAATAAAGGCTATTTATGAAAAACCATCAGCCAACATCATATTGAATGGCCAAAAACTGAAAACCTTCATGTTAAAATCAGGAACAAGACAAGGATGCCCACTATCGCCACTTCTCTTCAATATAGTTCTGGAAACATTAGCCACAGCAATTAGACAAGAGAAAGAAATTAAAGCAATAAAGATAGGAAAGGAAGAAGTTAAACTATCATTATTTGCTGATGATATGATACTCTACATTGAAGATCCAAAAAACTCCACCAAAAAACTTCTAGACTTAATTGACAGATTCAGTAGAGTATCTGGATACAAGGTGAATACCCAAAAATCAATAGCCTTTCTATACACAAATAACAGCACATGGAGAGAGAAATAAGGGAAAAAATTTCTTTTACAATAGCATCCAAAAAAAATGAAGTATCTAGGAATCAATCTAACAAAAGAAACAAAAGATCTCTACACTGAAAACTACAGCACTCTGAAAAAAGAGATCGAAGAGGATATAAGAAAATAGAAATATATCCCCTGCTCCTGGGTAGGAAGAATCAACATAGTGAAAATGGCCATACTACCGAAACTGCTATATACATTCAATGCAATGCCAATTGAAATTCCAACACTATATTTCACAGAACTAGAAAAAAGAATCCAAAAATTCATTTGGAACCACAAGAGACCTAGAATAGCAAAAGCCATTATAGGCAACAGTCACATGGCACCAGGTGTAACAATTCCCAATTTGAAACTATACTACAAAGCCACTGTGATAAAATCAGCATGGTACTGGCAAAGAAATAGGCCTGAGGATCAATGGAACAGACTGGAAGACACAAAAACAAATGCAGATGTACTCAGCTACCTCATCTTCGACAAAGGAGCTCACCATCCTCAGTGGAGGAAAGATAGCCTCTTTAATAAATGGTGTTGGAAAAACTGGATATCAACCTGTCACAGATTAAAATTAGACCCTTATCTTTCGCCATGCACTAAATTAAAATCCAAATGGATTAAAGATCTAAATATTAAAACAGAAACATTAAACTTGCTGGAAAGTAAGTTAGGCAGAACTCTGGAAGACATTGGTATAGGAAAAGACTTTATGAACAAATCCTCAGTAGCACGGGAACTAGCAGAAAGAATCAACAACTGGGATCTCATCTTACTAAAAAGCTTCTGTACTTCAAAAGAAACCATTAGCAGAACTAAGAGACAATCTACAATGTGGGAAAAAATTTTTACCAGCTGTACCTCAGACAAAGGACTATTATCAAGGATATATAAAGAACTCAAAACAATCAGTCCCCCCAAATATAAAGACCCGATCCAAAAATGGGCATCCGAAATGAACAGACATTTCTCATACAAAGAAGTAAAAGCAGCAAGAAAATATATGAAAAAATGTTCCACATCACTGGTCATTCGAGAGATGCAGATGAAAACAACACTGAGATTCCACCTCACCCCACAAAGAATGGCTGCTATCAAGAAATTAATCAATAATAAATGTTGGCGGGGTTGTGAGGAGAAAGGAACCCTTCTCCATTGGTGGGAGTGCAGACTGGTGCAACCACCATGGAAATCAATATGGAGATACCTCAAAGAGCTTGGACTGGAGGTTCCATTTGACCCAGCCATCCCTCTGCTGGGTATCTTTCCAAGAGAACTAAAAGAATCATATCGCAGAGAAGCATGTGCACCCATGTTTATAGCGGCACAGTTTGTAATAGCTAAATCTTGGAAACAGCCCATTTGCCCATCCGTTGGAAACTGGATAAAGAAGATGTGGTTTTTCTATAAAATGGAATATTGCTCAGCCATAAAGAATGAGAAAATAGATTCATTCATAGGAAAATAGATACATATTGAAGATATACTCCTAAGTGAAATGAATAAGTCACACATGTGTAAATATCGAATAGTTTCCCTGGTGTGAATAATCTGCAACAATGCATAAGATCCTAATAAGATTACTGACATTTAGAAATGGGAAGAAAGGAGCTAAAGGTGTAGGGAAGGTGGGATGGGTAGGGGAACAGTAAAAAGGGAAAAAAATGTGAGAGAATGAAAAGATGAAAATAAAGTGTTTGTAGATGGTGAGGGGAGGAGGGGGTGAAGGGAGGGCAGAGGTAAGGGGAAAAAATGGGAATCAAGACTTGTCATGTAGAGGTACAAGATATCAACAATGAATGTAACTGTACTGTATCCCTAAAATGTACCAATAAACTCAATTAAAGCTGAAAAAAAAAGTAATTTTAAAAGTTTAAATACACACAGACTTAGAAAAACTGCTAAGAACACATCTCTAGATGTTCCTTACCTGGATCAGTCCCTCATAGTCAAAGCCTCCTCTGTGTGTGTGTGTGTGTGTGTGTGTGTGTGTTTGTGTGTGTGTGTTTGTGACTGAGAATTGAACTCAGGCACCTCACACTAAGCAAGCTTCCCAGAACTCTGTTTTGCATGCTGAGGCAGGGTCTCACTAACTTGGCCACACTGGCCCTCCTGCCTCAGTTTCCTGTTTTTGGAAGCCAGGCAGGTGCCGCCATGCACTGCTTAGTCTTCTTGTCGTCACTGCTTACACATTCTAAAAGTCATTCTAGACCCCCTTCTACATATCTGTAGCATGACTTACACAGCACATACATGAAATTAACTTCTGTTCATTTCAAGACTATTAAGCGGAGTGAAATGTAAAGAAATGACACAATGAATCACAAACTAGTCAGTGAAGGAAAACGTAATTGAGCTCCAATGATACATGAAAATTCAGTGTAACTCTTAGTGGACTATGGTGTGTGCACGCGGTGCATTATAGACAGAAAGATACAAGACATGATCGAAACATGCAGCGAATGCTGATGTTAAAAATGTTACGGTAAAACACACATTACAGTGATCGCTCTCACAACACTCTCGCTTACTTGGAACCCCTTTTCCCATCATTTTTGCCACTTTGAGAAGAAGCTCTGGAAATCCTCTTTCCTGTGTGTCTTTAACCAGTGTGATAAAAAAATATGGAGAACGCTGCTGCTGTGAATAAAAACATCAGTGTGTTCTCACCCATTTTATTCACTCTGGCACTGTATGCCTTCTGCTATTCCCCATCATCAAAGTGACTACAAAAGAGGGCCAGGGATTTAGCTCAGTGATTCTGGCACCTGCCTCTCAAGAGCAAGGACCTGAGTTTGATCCCCGGTACCCCCCACCACCGAAAGAGTGCCCATGAAAGGGAGACTTCCCTTTCAATTCAGAATATTGAGGCAGCCGTGACAGTGCAACTGAAGACACTCAGGACAGAGGACTCCAGAGCTGCTGCAGGAAGTGTCAGAAACACTGGGATATGTGTGTTCAAACCAATGTGTCATTTACTGTAACATATTTTTTTTTATTTTAAGCATACTGTACTTTTCAATCATACCTTATATATCATTATATAAATATATGCTATTTTATGGATTAAGAATATCTAAATCATATAGCTGTGGAAAGATATAATTGGTATACAACATATTGCAATTTTTATAAAAGAAGATACAAATTATGAATACTATTCTTGGGGAAGAGCTGTCAAAGTAAGGAAGGAGATTCATTTTTTATGATTGTTTATAACTCTTTGCTGTTTGAATTTGTGTTATGTACATATGTCCCTCTCATTTAAAAAGAAATGAAAACCATTCTGAATCAAGTTTAACTGTGCTAAAAGGCCCACGTTTCTCTCATGAGTTTTATGACCTTGATTTAATTCTAGGCAACAATTCTCCCCTTGACAAGTAGTAAAATGAATGCACCTTGAGATTGTAATATGAAGTGAAATAAATCAGAGACACAAACGTAACTCTTATGTGGCATCTGTTTAAGAGAAACCAAATATAGGTAAAAATAAAAATAAAAGATAGATGAAAAGAAACAGGGAGAAAGTTCTTCTGAAAGGGAAATGGACCAAGAGTTGGAGGGAAGGCGGAGAGAAGACAAGGGGAGGGCATCAAACAGATCAAGATGTAGTAATACAGGTACCAACTCCCCATGAGGGCACCAGCCTTCTGCACTGCAAATGTGCACTACTAAAAAATAAAGATAGAGAAAAAAATAAGTAGGTTCAGTGGTACCAACCTTACACAATTATTGATAGCTTAAATACCCGCATGCAGACCACCATAAAGAAAGACTCAATGAATGAGTTGCTACTGTTGTTTTTAAACAACAACCTTATCATTAATACTTTAAAAAACCTTCACCGATAAAAATATTTTGTCTCAATTTTCAAAGAGTGTGCCTTATTTTTATGTTTTAATATGATGAGTATTTTCTTTTCGTAATGTTTCTAATTATTTTATCCATACTAAGGACACACTGAATTAGTCAGTATGTGTTGAAGATTTAAAAGACAAAGTTTGTGTGTTTTCTTCTAGGTAATCTCACCTTTCCCTGTCCCACACGAGGTCATTTTTGAGCATTTTAGAATGTTGGAGTGGATTTTTAAGTTAGAAATGTTCGCAGTCATACACAACACCAGAGCTAGGTCACTAGCACATGTTATGTGTTTATTCAATCAGTAGGTTTAAATTTACTGCTATAGTACAGATAGAAAACTAAAACGGGGCTCTGTACAGACACACTAACAGAGCAAAAGAACAAAAACAAAAGAAAAAAAGCTCCTGGAGTCTTCCCCTAAAACGTGCCACTCCTGAAACAATACAACTGTGGAAATCTCAGGGAGCACCACAGAACAACCTTAACACTCAGGGCCCCATTGTCACTCAGAGAGAAGAGCAAACACGACACTCAACAACTGTGACTCATGGTGGAAAGATTCTAGAGCAGTATTGGCATAAATGCAGCGACATCAGCATGGGTCTAAATTGTTATCAATGCAGGGGATGGTAGCACCATTTAAAAGTCTAACATTGTCATTATTGCACATTGCTGGGTAAATGGGCTCACCTGGAAACCATACTTTTAAGTGAAATAAATTGGACCCACCAGTAAACATCGCGTTGTCTCTGCAGTGAGAAACTGCAAGTGTAAACAAGGACCAAAATGCATATTGTGACATAGGAAGATATTGTTCATAATTATAATAGGTATATGAGCTACTGTTTTAATAACTAAAATGTTTCATGCAAGAAAATGCGAAAGTGTATTTTGGCCATAGGGAACCTGCTCTATGTAATAAGGTGAAGGCCAATAAAAGCCCCTTGAGGTGAAAATACTAATACTTATGTCGTTGTGTTTTTCCTTCAGCAAAGTGGTATCACGGTGACTTGAAACTTTCATCTTACACTTCCAGTGGTGTCAGAGACATATGTCGGTCACACACGGGCACTCCCGTGCTCCCGTGAATCCTCCCGTCTGGGCTGTGGCCCAGTAAGAACTTGTCCGTCTTCAGCAGGGAAACCGACCTGACAGCGGGATGATGCCTGAGGGCTCCGCGGAGGATGACATGCACCCGTACATGCGCATCTCACTTGTTACAAAGCACAGGGGGAGGAACTCTTGTGAGCACCTACTTTGAATGCATTTCTGTAATCCATACAAAGAGTTAATGATTTGAGGCTGAAAAATAACAGAAGGCAGGGTGTGATGGAAGCAAAATACAGAACTATCTATAAAGATAAATGGCTCCTCATCTCTGGACGCCGCTCTTTATGCTGTTCTGCTCAGACACACAGCCCTGGTGTTGCCATTTTATTTATGGTGCCCCATTCTGATAGGCTGCTAGAAGCTACTCTGGGCTAGGCTGGCCATGGCTTGGAAAGCTTTTGGGAATTCTACCCCCGGAAGGTTAGAGAATGTAAAACTTTGCTTAGTATTTAATGCAGCTAAATGCAACTTGCAGCAAAATTCTACAGGACTACAGTGTGGCTAGACTTGCTGGTCCAAGTATTTATGACAAAGGATTATTGCATAGGAAAAGATGAAGGGATGATATACGAAATCGTTATGCTTTCGTTAACAGTCTTCTTTTCATGACCTTCCCTGTAATTGTGCTAGTCTCTGCCTTGTCCTGGATACACTTGGGCAAATTTTTAAGAATAATAATTACCCACCCTTATCAGACCAAAAATAGAAAAGTTAAGGGAGAGAACCAGACGTGCACACCCTCCAGAAATGGTCCAAAGAAACTAGCAAGTTTATGCACAATACTTGCCCCATGACAAGTCTGATGGACACCTTGGCTGACCACTAACACGCACACTCACAGGCTCTGTAGCACGTGCTCAACAGTCTTGCTCAAGACTGCGGGGCTTTGACAGAAGCGGTTCCACTGCTCTCATTTGCAAAAGGATATAATTAGTTGTTCTTTCAGTTATCCAGATAACGATGGTGCACAGGAAAAATAATAGGCTGTCAATACCCTAAAGGGTTAGCAGGATGAACTCCACAAAAGGATATTTTTAAAGTAATGATACTTTATTTTTTTCTTTTAATATCCATATTATTTTGGGTTTGCTGAAGACATGAAAGCATATAGTTAACCTGCAAAATTGATGTATTCATATTTTATTTATTTCTATTTTTACACCCTGAGATACTTCTAGAAACAT
Organism: Fukomys damarensis; assembly: GCF_012274545.1. NCBI lineage: Eukaryota > Metazoa > Chordata > Mammalia > Rodentia > Bathyergidae > Fukomys > Fukomys damarensis. Next base: position 37,993,429 of record NW_022900918.1, read on the forward strand.
TTACAAGACGTCGTAACCAAAAGCAAGCTTACACAGTAGAATAACATAAAAGGGTCTCTCTGAAAAATAGTTTCCAGGGTTATGCGTGTATTCTCCTCAAACTCACTGCTCAGTGAACATTTACTGAGGAATGAGAAGAAGGGAAAGGAGGAGCAGGAGGTAAGAAAAGAAGAGGGAAGTAAAACAAACAAAATACCTACAGTGAAATTTCTATGGTGGACATTAAAATATCAATGTGTTTGCACATATTATGTTAATATTCAATTTTATCAACCAACCTGAGCAGAGTGTCCAAAAACATACAAGGCATGTACAGTATTAAAGTCCAATGATTGTATAGGTACACAACTTAACCATCTCTCTCTCTGTCATGGCTGTGTCTAGATGTACCCCCAAAGCCTCATGCGGTCATAGGTGGTGTTTTCAGATGTGGCTGAATCTCGAGTGTGTAGTGATGGGACCTCGTGAGGGTGTGTGATTACTAAGCCAGCACACTGGTTTGGCACCACCCCGGTTCTGGTAGTCTGGATAAGATAAAAAATGGGGGAGAAAAGCACTGTTAAGTACCCCTTGCTTGCTTGAGTTTACTGCCTTCTGCTACCCTGAACTGTTGCCTTTCTGCCAGCAGATTCTGGACTGAAACCGCTACAGACTGTGAGCTAAATAAACCTTTCCTCCTTTAACTTTGGGTGTTGCATATTTTGTCTTAGCAATCAGAGAAAAGTAACTAACACAATCAACATGCACATATATATATATCCATATATATGATCCTTAGTTTCTTTTTTTTCTTTTTCTGGTTTTTTGAGACAGGGTCTCACTATGTAGTTGAGACTGACCTGGAACTCACTATGTAGCCCACGCTGGTCTCGAATTCACAGCGATCCTCTGGCCTTAGCCTCCCGAGTGCTGGGATTACAGGACTGTGCCACCATGCCCGGCTTTTGTTTTCCTTAGTTCCTTTTGATATACATCCTCCAGACTATAGCAGATAGTAAAAATAATAATAATAATAATAATGATAATGCAAATGCTCCCAAAATTCTACCTTCCAATGTTAGCAAGTTCTGGACCCGTGAGGCCCCTGCAGAATGGGAGGCCACCACGGAGCGGCAGGAATGGTGGCCTGCAGGACAAGAGGTACATTACGAGTGCGATTACCATTTCTGCTCATCCCAGAGCTAGGGAAGAGCTTCATTTACTTCTCCGTTCTATCGGGTTGCCTCTCTCTGAAGTCCACACTGTAAGTCTCTAGTGCAGAAGTAATCTGTGTTACAGGAGCGCTTGTAGTCTTCTTTTTCAAGCATGATTTCTTTTAAATGATTTGCCTCACTGTGTAAATTACTCATGGGATTGAGCTCGGATGCTGCTGGTCTGCAACAAGGATTGTAAAAGTGAGAAGCTGCTAAGTGTAATAAACTACAAAGGGATGAGGAGGTTTGCTGAGGACATTTACCAGGAAGCAGCCCCTTCTTACATAAAAGGAAATGTGTTCCTAGGAGTAAATCATCCCATTCAGTTGCCTAAGAAGAAAGCCACAAACCTCAAGCTGGTAGGCAAAGCATTTAGAGGAAGTAACAGAAGCAGGCCCAGGCAGTTGGTGAGGAAAGCCAGGGCAAGTGAGAGCTGGGAGCTCAGGAGCTCCAGCAGTATCCCCAGACTCTGAGGCTCTTGAGGCCTCCTCTACCTCAAGAAGTGAAAGCACCCATGCTAGATGAAGCCTTGGAAAAGTCCAAAGAAACAGGTCTAAGAAGACAGCCATGGTGTGCCTCTGACAACAGGGTGTATCCAAGGTACGAGAGAGAGAGAGAGAGAGGGAGAGAGAGAGACAGAGAGAGAGAACAGAGGGATGGGTGTACATACAAAAGCCACACAAAGGTAACTGTCACACAAACCCTGGAGACAGTGGCCCAGCCTCCTGCCCTAGCTGTCATCAAACACTTTTCCACACCTTGAAGCCACAGTGAGAAAAGAGAAAGAATGCTTTTCTTCCAGAAGTCTGCCATTCGTGCAGCACTGACCATTGCTAATGACATGAAGCTTTCACTCTTGAGCGCATGGTCTTTCCACATCCTGATGGACTCCGGCCCTTCCTTGGCACTGCAAAGAGAGGCAGCTGCCTCCCCTCGGGGATGCATGCACCTGCTCTCCAGAGTGAGCAGTCAGTCTCATTACTGCTTTCCTTCTACCCAGGAGTTGGCCACCAAGGGTAGCACTTGAGACCTGGCTCCTCAGAAGACTTATCCAGGCCCAAGGGAAACATCTGACAATAGTTAGCCATTCAAAACTGCAAGCTTTCATATGAAAAGTTGAAGTTTGGAAAGGTGGGTCCACCGCCATCCGTGTGCCAGGTGTAAGGGCCTTTCACGCATATAGCAGTGATATCGACAAGTGTGACTTATACAATGCAACGTGCCAACAGCCGGAAAGTCCTTCAAATCCAGGGAACAAATATTTTCCAAGTGACCAAGATGTAATTCTACAAAAATCATTCCTGGGTAAGTCATTCAAAGTCCGTGAATTTCAGTGTAATCGATTATGAAAGCGCATAGCTACACTTCCAGACTCTGCGATGTAACCAATGTGTAAGAAATGACCACTTCTTAAATTCTGATTACCATCCAAAAATATACAACTTTCTGAAAAAGTAATTGAAAGTCTTTTTTTTTTTCTATTGGATAGACACTTTGACCCCCCATAATACAAGTGCGTAGAAGCAACCCAAGATATAAATAAAGAGAAAATAAAAGTTAATAAGACACAGGAAGATAGATCTTTTGCAAAAGGGAAGGGTGGAGATGGAAGGACCATATTACCACTATGATCACAAGGTGCACGTGTTTTCCTACAAATGACTCAAGGTTACCCTTCTGTATGGCTGCATAGTACTCCATTGTGTGTAAATAGCACAATTATTTTATACATTCCTCTGTTGATGGGCATACAGGGTGCTTACAAGATTTAGCTATTAGAAAATGCCAAAGTTTTCTTTAGACTGGCTCTACCTTATCCTGTTTCCTGCAGCAATTGTGAGGATCCTTATCCCTCTGCATTCTTACTAACAGCTGGTTTTCTTTTCTAGTTAGGGTTGAGTTTTCACGGCAGCCGTTCATGTTGATGTGAAGTGGTACATCACTATAGCTTGGATATTTATTCTCAAATTGCTAATGACAAACATCCTTTCAAGAGCTTATTCGTTGCTCATATTTCTTTTGTGGGAAATAGCTTATTCATATAATTTGCTTGTGTTTCAGTTGGATTATCTTTGGGCTGCTGAGCTGCAGTAGGGTCTCATACATTCTAGATATGAAAATTCTTGTCAAATATGTTTATAAATATTTTCTCCTAAACCATAAGTCGCTTTCACTTTCTGAGACTGTATTCTGTGATGCATAAATACGTTTAATTTGGCCAAAATCTAATTAATCTTTTTTGTTTTGCTACATTTGCTTGGGTCCAACACAAAGTTACACAGATTTTTAGCTATGTTTTTCTAATGGAAGTTTCGTATTTTTCATCTTCAAATTTACATCTCCGATCCAATTTGGGTTGATTGTAGTATGTAACACAAAGTAGGTGCTAATGCTCACTCTTATGCAGATGGATAAACACTTCTGTAGTGGGCATCCTCCTTGTAATGTTTAAATTCTGTTGTGCTTACGATGTGAAAGAAACCAGAGAAGCCCTGGGTGGTGGCTGCTTTTAACTTAAGCACCTTTTTCCTTTTTCTTCTCATTTTATACACTCCAAACTTCTGATGCAGGGTCATCTGAGGTATTTCTTGACTTAGGACAAGTAGGGTTCTGTTCAGGTACCCTCTCCCAAGGAAAATGTGCTGAAGTTATGTACCATCTGCAAGCATGGGAATGGAATTTGTTGAAATCCTGGATTTCACAAGAAAATTATAATATACAATTTGTGAATCGTTTATAGGGTGACCCAAACATCCACTAGTTTGCAGACGATTAGAAAAAGCACACCCCCCCGGCCCCGCCCTCAGCTGTACAGGTTCACCTCTTGCCCATGTACCTACATCTCATGCAGGATGTGCATGGGGCTTGCAAATGTGCCCAGAGGAGAAGTTGGATGAGAAGAATATCTTCTAATATCCTAGAGCAGAGTGGACAAACAGCGGTTGAAAACAGTCAGTTGCACATTTCAGAATAGCTAATAGGATATGGACTGACATCCACACAGGAAATAGCACGCCCTTGAGGTGAAGGTCTTAGCAGTTACTAACCCAAGCATTTTGCATTGTACACCTGTCCTGAAATGTCACCTCTCCATAGACAGGCATAAATGTTATTCATCAGTTAAAAACAAAAAATTGAAAAAATTAGGACAGGGGATTTAGCTCAGTGGTGCCAATGCCTGCCTTGCAAGCACAAGGTCCTGAGTTCACTCCCCAGTACCAAATTTAAAAAAAAGAACAGAAAAAAGAAAAACTTAACTAAATCCTAAATTAAGATTCACAATGTTTAAAAATTATTCTTCCTATAAGATGATAGAATAAAATAACAGTGTACTAGCAAATCAGCAGATGTGACCTACAGAAGCCTGTTTTTTAGTTTTTAATTAGTACACGTTTGCACACACAATGATCGGGTTCACGCGGAGGGTTGGTATGTGGACATGGCCATCTTCAGGCTTTCTGCCTCTCCGTCTTCTCCCTACCCGCCTGCCCTCCCCGCCGTCCCCTGGGTCCCTTCTCACACAGCACCTCGTGCTGTAAGGGTGCGGCAAGGGTAGGGTTGCAGTAGGGCCACTGCAGAAGGGAAAATGGTTAAATCATGGCGATAAAGACCTTTTCACCTTTTCTGGGTGGGGGGAGTACCTCTAATAAACTACTCTGCTATCACTTCGGTTTAAATCTTAATCTGAAAAGGAAAGAAAGGGAATTCTGATCCGGGGAGGCGTGGTCTGAGCTCGCAGGGTCAGCTGGAGAGAGGAACCCGTGGGGTTGGACAGGGCCATGCCACGCGGGATCCGGCACGCGAGGGGAGGCCGGGGGAGAGAGGGGTAAGGGCGGGTGCCCCTCTCACACCCACAAAAGAAAGGTGCCTCCGCCTACCACTCCGACGAGCATTTGAGCCCCATGGAGTTTTCTGCATTTTTCCCCCCTTTGTGCGTGGAATATTAAGAGACACCATCACGGGCTCTTGTCTAAGAAGAAAGGCAAGAAAAGCAGCTTTGGTTTCTTTGGAAACGCACTGTTAAACTGAGTCTCATTTTTGCAAGATTGCAGATTTCTTTTGAACCAAAAATTATAGTTTCTAAAAATGGCTACGCATCTAAATTGTGCATATGATTTTTGTATCATGTAATATTTTGAAAGACTAAAAGGAAGGGAACCAAATCTCTATATGCGAGACTCCTCAGCTTTCACAAGGGCAGTTTGGTCATACGTTTCTCACTTCACAAGTAGCTCTGGACTGCTTAATACTTGAGCACATTTTTATCTTTTATAACATTTGACACGGCCTGGAACGAATATTATCAGTGGAGGCACTTGAAAATATGAAGAATATAGGATTTATGAAATACATATAAAGAGGTTTTTTGGATCATTAACTGAGCTACAGATCATATAAAAAGAAACTGCTAAAAAATACTATTTGATGAGTAGGGCATAATTAAGTACCCGTTCTTTCAAGTCCTGATCTATATTTTCTACTGTTAATGAAATAAGGTCCAACCAATATGCTTTTTAAAAGAGTTATGTAAATTTGCTCAAAGATGCAACAGAATCCAGCACTGGAAAGTGATAGTATTCTATGTCTAAGGGTCTGTAGGATCCCTTTGTAAATATGAGTACAGAGGGCTACACGTTTTGCATGGAGCTTTTATTCCTCAAGACATGGAATTTCTCTAAACTCCCAAGTCGGGACAAATTTTAAAAAGGAAGTCTCACATTACAATTTATTTGGTAATCTTACACCACGGAATGTCGGTAGTGAGGCGCTTCCCCAGTATAAACGCAGTCGGCTTCCCACACTGATGACAGATAGACCTTCAGGGGCCGACTAACAAACAGAGCGTGATCTCCAGGTGGTCCAGTCTGCGGATGCAGAATCTACTGCACACAGGAGGGGGACCCTGAACCCATCTATGGTGCCTCTGCTCTACAATGCAGACCCTGACACATGTGTAATCTGGGGCAACTGTGTTATTTTACATTTTGCAAATAGACTGAAGTAATTATCTATCTCCCCATGTGAAATGTGTGTAAAAGCATCAAACATGCTCATCCTACACAAATAGCTTTAAGCCATGATGCACGGAAGAAAACAAAGTACACTCTTGCTGTAGCCATCCATAGTGGCGGGTCTTGGGGGAATCCCTCTAACGTGGTGTGCTTTTCAAAGGACGGCTTCTAGCTCTTCCCTCTAAAGCTTCTACTAATGCACACGATTCTGATATCAGCTTCTCAGTGGACACGAACCAGCAGAGCTCTGGGGGAAATGAGGTTTATACCGGAGTGCAGATGTGTTTGGTTGGAATGAGAAATGAATCCACCAAGAAGACCAACTGCTTCCCCTGGTCAGCCAGTTCAGCTGCTCAGCATTTAAACAGCTCCTCCATCACCTTGATCTACACTTCAGTAAAACATCACTTACTGTTTGTCAGCCCTCAATTAATTCGTATGTTAAACAGATGTCAAAGTATCTGCCCTCACTCACCATGCCTCTGTGAAGGTAAAGAAAGATTAATCATGCTAAAGTATGCATAATCTTTTAAGTGAATTCAGTTATTAACTAAAGAGGAAAAGAAATACAGGGATTTATGTTATAAATTGTAACAAATATATTTTATGAAGATAATCATTTATACCTATAAGCATCCTCTTTTGTGAGGAATTCCTTTTATTGTATGACATTCAAAATTATTTTAATTATCAAGTTTTTTAAGCAGATGGTATTAGGTGAAATGCCACTTTCACTATTATCACATACCACTTCGGAATCTGCTCAAAAATATTTTCATATTTTTGAATAATTTCGGATTTTAGAAAACCTAAGTGTAAATATCGAGTCGCTTAATAGATATCTCGGAACATTAGCCTAACCATAGCTTACTGTGCAAATGAAAGTTGTCAATGGAGCAGAGAATGAAAATGACTACAATTCCTAGAAGACAGAGTAGCTAGGTGTGTCTTCAGGATGCCACAGGGAAAGCAGGGGGACCAAAGCCCTTTTGCTATCTCAGGGGGCACCAAGGTTGGGCCCTGGGTCAAGATGCAGACAGGTGTAGCAATTAAAATGCATCAGACTCAGACAGCCCTGGGATAAACCCCCGGGATGACATCTCTCAGGGGACCTAAGAAAGTCACCAACACTCTTCACCCTCTTTGGTGTTGTATTTATCCTATGTTTTAGACACATCTTGAACTGAGACCTAGCACACACATAAGCAGGGTGTGTAAGGTGCAGAAATTCCTAGGCACCTGGAGGCAGACATAGGTGAACCCCAGGTTTTCGCTTCTTTTTCAGGTCCCTTTCTGAAATCTGCTCCAGCAACTGCTGGCACTGGGACGTCTTCTGTCTTTTCCGAATTTCAGTGCAATGCATTCTGACCTTCTTGCTTGGTTTCAGTCACTTGGAATTCCTCACGTGACTGTCTCCCTGCCTTCACCTCACTTTTACTTGTCAGGATAGTGATTCCCCACCCTCCTCCGTCTTTCTGACCTTTCACCTAATTTTATGTTTTCTTCTGTTCAGGTGAAAACAATGAAGATTCTCCTCTTACCTCTCCTTCCCAGCCCTTCTTCTTGGTTTTTGTTCTCCTTCCCTTTTACTGACTTGTTCTCTCCTTCCCTTCCCTGGACAGCTCCCCTCTCACGTTCCGACCTCTTCCCTTCCACATCGAAATTGTGTGGCCTCAAAGAGTGCGAAGACTTACATAGTTTGTGCTGATGTTTCAAAGCCATGTGCTATCAACCTAGATCTCTTTCCAAACTCTCAATAACGGCTTGACTCTGTCTGCAATTATCAGAAATTTACCATATTTAAAGCCACTTCCTTTCCAGCACCCTTATTCTCCCTGAATGAAAACATTGTTCAACTCGCCAACACCTGTGAAACCTTGGAGTCAAAGCTGGGGACAGCAGACCTGGTGTCACATACCTGCAATCCCAGCACACTGAGATTGCAGCTTTGAACACAACTTGGGCTACTTCATGACTTTACCAGATCCTGTGGCAAAAAAAAAAAAAAAAAAACCTGGGTGTGTATCTCAGAGTGAAGACCCTGAATTCAGTCCTCAGCATAAAAGAAAAAAAAAATCCCTTTCTTGTGTTCATTCTCTTGAGTGGAGCCAAAATTAGTTCAGACCCCACCTCACTGGTTTCTGCATCTGATTCATTCCCCTGCGATTGTCAGATTAAGTTTCCAAAAATGTATATTTTCTATGGAATTCTTCATTCTGAAATTTTGTCATGGATATATTCCCTCTCTCAAAAATATAAATATCTTTCCAAATTACTTAATTTAATCTCTTGCTCTTTCTCTTCTGGCATAAACGTTCTCTCCATCAGCTCTACGGCATGTGCTCCTCTCCTCGGTGTCTCTTTCCTCTGGAAAGCTCTTGCAGCCTCCTCTGCAAACACCGCACCGTTGTTTTCCTGTGAGATTCCCCTCCGCCTGTTTTTCACTCTTGTCCCTTCACCTAAGTAGAATTGACTACTCCCTTTTCAGCATCTGTATTCTTACTCTCTTTTTGCCCCAACAATTTATTCCACTTATTTCATTCTTTTCATATACAGATGGATAAAAAATATACTATGCAGTGTTCTCTTTTTACAGGGTCAATTTAGCATTGGCACAGAACAAATAAGAAACAAAGATGTCAAAAATGAGCAACAACATGCTTTCTTGTTTGGAATCTGGCTTTCAGTGATTTCCTTCCATGCTGTGCACAGCATCCCATTTGGTGTAGAAAGGAAGATATCATTTACAATTCCCTTCTCCCTAGTTGCTCACAGTGTACAGAGACTCACAGAAACATGTGCAGACAACGCTGACAGAAGGTTCAAGTTTGTCTGCAGTAATCGGGGCAGAAATAAGGACTAGATGGAAGAACATGAAAGATAAAGTTGGACTTAAATTGGACTGTGGGGGTTACAACTTAGACTGCAAAAGTGGCGAGGTAGTAGTAAAACCAGAGGTGGGTTAAGGCAAGTTTATGAAATGCGTTAGGTACCATTTAGAGAATTTGCATTTTACTGAGCATGAAGAAAAGCCATTGAAGACAGGACAAGCAGGGACATAGGAAGGACGTTATGCAGTTTACACCAATTTTGAAGTGTTGGTTAGTGAGCACTGTATGATACACTGTGTGCTAAATGTTATAGGTGATGTAAACATCCGCTAATTAAAAAAATCACTAAAAAGCCTTGAAATCTCTTGTTGGAAAAGACTGCGTGCTCACCATGGGTTAGTGCACTTAGCTCCCGTCTTCCCTTGAGTCCTGCTTTCCTGATTCGGGGGCTTGTGCTCTGCTACTGAAAGCTGACACGCAGAGAAGGGTGCCATAGGGGAATGGGCTAGTGGAATCTTGGATTGCACAACTTCTCAGTGGAGCTGTTACAAAATTAGAGGTTGTATTTTTATTACATGTGTACCTCTTTTCTGGTAAAGGTATTGATTCCTCTGAGGGGGATTCCCTCTTGGACTGTGGTGTGTCTGCATGAGCTCTGCCCCCACACACGGGGTCACCTGAGTACCTGTCCATGTCTCTGACCCTCACCGGAAGATAACCACACAGGTGGCTGATGGCCCCTTAGGGAGGTGTCCAAAGAAGGCGATGGACCAGGCTGTGACGGGGGTGCCTAGGGCTCCTCTTTCACCCACCTTTTCTGTAGATGTTTCCTCCGTGCTGCCCCTCACCCTGAGCGGAGCTACTTGCTCTCTTACACCAGTGAGGCACAGTTGGTTTCTTTTATTAGACTTCCAGGAACACGAAGGGGTACAGCGTCTGAAACACCAATCGGTCTCACTTTCTTTTGACTCAACTATGTGTTACAGTTTGCGAAGCACCGAGGTAAAGCAGGGAGGGGCTGAGACACGCAGTTTCCTGACGACCAGATTCAGCCCCATTGTGTATAGTCAGGTTCAGGTGAGCCCTGCACAAATCCGGGGTGGAAAGCTGGACATCCTTTCCTCGGCTTTTGGCTTCATCAAACTTACCTTTCTTCACTTACCTAATGTTACAGTGGGTGTGGTGGAAAGTATGGAACCTGAATAAAACTTTAAAACGTATTTCAGTGAAAGCCACATTGACTGTACTCCCTCTCCAAAGTCTCCCCATCTCTCGGAACACAGTTATCCCATCAGTACAGGCACTGTCTGCAGCAGTTCTGCAAGTCCCTGTCTGTGAGAGTCACTAGTTGGCTTTTCTCAATGCTACAGTACCCAGGATGGGACAAAATGGTTGCCTTTCAGAGTCATTATGGCTTTGTGGAAGAGTCAGAAGTCACAGGATGCCAGATCTGGTGAATGGGGAAAAAAAGGACAAATACAGCATCATGTTTTTGTCGGACAAAAGTTGCCATAAACATTTCGATCAGTTTAGGACATGAAGGATGCTATGAAAAGACAAGAAAGAGGATTTCCAGAACTGCTGCAGAACTGGTAAGAACTATATTTGTACCACATTCTGTGAGTCCTAATCTGATCATTCACTAAAGTCTGGTTATATTCTTTATTTCTGGAAACTCCTTTGAGTTGAAGGACTAAACATAGTGGTTTCAATTGCGTGGTCTTTGGGTGTCCTGATAAGGTGTATATTCCTGGCAAGCACTGTGGATGGCCAACTAGAACAGACAGAGAAAAGGGATAGGATTATGAGAAACTACTGTCATAATGACTCACAGAGAAGGACATTATCAGTACAAGAACATGTTCCTTTAGAACTTTGTTTTCTTGAAGACTTCTGTACCTTTGGCATGATTTTGAATCAAGGACTAAATACCTTGGGAGTTAGAATGGCATGGGGATTGGATAAACAGACAAAGAATGTCCGTCATCGTGAATCCAAGATGTCATAAGCAAAGAGACAGCTGAATAGGGCACCAGGGAACTCTTCACCAGAGAAACATTGATCTTTATTTTATTTTTTTCATCTGGAAAATATAAACTAATAACTTTATAATTTCAATCAAAGGACTACTGGGCCAGGACAGGAACTGTTCAAGTGGTCTTTTCTGTCGATTTTGAAAGGGAACAAAATACCCAGAAGCCAAGGGTGCCTTGGTGGGAACTTTCTTATCTGCCTCTTCTTCTCTCTGTTCTGAGATTGAAATGATGTTAAGGAATGTACCTCTGCGTTCAGCCCACACAAAAGGGTAGTTTCAGTCTATCAAAATGTCCACTTGCACATGCTTCCTTTAGCTCTGCAGAGACATGTGAGGCCTTAGTATTGAAGATAATTTAATTTCTTATCATCATGTACAGGACATAAATCTTCCCTTATCACAAAAGGATAACCCTGGATTTTCACACTTTAAAGGTAGTGAGACTTTTGGACACAATATTCACCTTAAAAATAAATTTTTATATATAGCTCAAAGGTCTTTTACTTCAGCCACAATCATGTCTTCTTGTTATATATAATAAAATATGTAATAAAAAGTTAGGTTATACCATTAGTGAAGTAACAATAGAAGAAAGGCACAATTTTTTTCTTATCTGGAATAGAAAAAAAGCATGACATAAATGTATTTAAAGTCTTCTGCTCACATTTATCCCAATATATTCATGTTATCTATTGGGCATTACTGATGTTGTATAAAGAATTTAATGCCAGCTTTGGTCACTCCTAGGTAAGAAATCTTCAGCAAGTGACTTAGCATCTCCTACTTTTGGATTTCTCATTCATAAAATAGCATAATAAAAACCACACCATAGACGCTGTGATATGAGTTGAATAGATAATACGAATTACACTGAGTATGGCTACCTAAATTTCTATTATTAGTATGGAATCCAGAATGTGGACACTTATAATGAGAACAAGAAAAGATTTCCCCACAATTGGCCAGAATAGCCAGTGATGGTTTGAGAATATAATCATTGACATTAAAATTATAACATTTTCATTGAGCATGTGTATGAACTGGGATTAGATTCGAATGGAAACATTGTGACTATGTTCATATAATACTGTAAAATGCAATCATGCAGTTGGAATCCATGAAAGTTGGTGCTTGGAATAGTTCCACAGTTAGGGTTCACTGAACATTACACAAACAAAGAGTGTTTTTCTAAGAAAATGTAAGCCTCAGCTTTTGGTGAGCATATTTGAGTCAAGCCATATCCACCTGTGATAAACAATAACTCACCATTGCTTACTCTATGTTCATAAAATGTCTCTCCCCCGTTATGGACTTCTATCATGGTTTGTAAATTCACTCCATCCTTGGGAGGATAGAGAGAGAGGTGCTAATGCAGGGACCAGCATGGTCCACAAAGTACCATTTCTGGTTCTAATGCTTCGAATTCTAAGGAATCTTTTTGGAACTATATTCCTAGGAAGAGTAACTTACTTTTATGGCAGTCCAGAGGTGGTGGGACCCAGACTCAAGCAGATGTCTCAGCCCATAGTACATTATGTAAACACCATTGCTGCTGGATAAAATCAGACAGTGAAACACAAAGGAATTGTTGAAATTCTATTTGTGCATAAATATATCAAATGATTCTGGGGATGCTTGGTTCCAGATAAAACTATTGATTGGAATTTTATCTGGGAGAGTGAAAGCATTGTGTTTCCACAACTAAAATCTTGTGCTACACAAAGCCACTACTTAGATCACATTTCACACGAAATATTGAAAATAGCCATGAAAAATACATTTGAAGGCTCTTCTGAACTTTTTAAATCAGTGCATGTTTAAAGTACAGAATGTTTATATTTCTACAGGGAGTTGCTACATGCACATAACACTTTTTTTCTCATTGAGTGCATTGGTACATTTTAGGTATACATTACAGTTACATTCATTACTAGGATCTTGTACCTTCACATTGACAGGTCTTGGTTCTCATTTTTTCCCCTTGTCCCTGCCCTTCCTTCACCCCCTCCTCCCCTCCCCATTTACAAATATTTTATTTCCATTTTTTCATTTTCTCCTGTATTTTTCCTTTCCCTTATTACCTTCCCCCTACCCTTCCCACCTCCCCTACACTTTTAGCACATAACACATATTAATTCTTTTTTCAACCCTTTCTTTCCCCTCTCTCCTCCTTCCTCCATCCATTTCTTTCTCCATTTTTTTTTCTTTTTTATTGAGTTTATTGGTACAATCTAGGTCTACAATACACTTACATTCATTACTGGAATCCTGTACCTTTTTGAAACAGATCTATCTCTCTGCCTTCTATTGTCTGTCTTTTGATTTGTTCTTTATTAATAATTTGAGTTTCTCAGATAAGAGAAGCTATGGGATAATTAACCTTGTATATCTGATTAATTTACCTAACATTATGGTCTCAAAGTTCACCCATTTTCATACAAATGACTCAATTTTACCCTTCTCCATGGCACAGTAGTACTCTGTTGTGTGTAAAAACCACATTTATTTTATCAATCCATCTGTTGGTGGACACATGGGCTGCTTCTAAGATTTAGCTGTTATCAGTTGTGTTGCTATAAACTTGGGAATGCATGATTCACTGTACTATGAGGTCTTCAACTTTTTCAGAAAGACACCTAGAAGAAATATAAGATGAACTGAAATCAGGCATAACAGTCTAGGGTACTGGTAAACAATTTTTCAATTTATTTGATTTTTTTCCCAGAAATACTTCTGGAACCTGTTAAATTGTGACTTTAATAATTAAAACAAGGTAGATATTTTTCATTCTGGGCAGTCAGTCCATTTTATAATTTCTCCCAAAATGCTGGTATCATATTGCTGAAAGTCCTAAGTAGAAGATTGAAATTCCATATTCATGAATTAAGATCACTGACATAGTCATCATAGAAATTAATCATATATGAAATAATTTACAGGAGAAAACCCAAGAATACAAAATATGAAAAACTTTAAAAGAAGTAAAGGCAATGTTTACCAGTGTCAAGTAGTAAAATGTTTCAAAATGCTGTCATAGACCACTGTCATATAGTAAATTTATTCAAAGCATAAAATATACAATAAACCATTAAATGCAGCTCAGTAGGTAGCATCTGCAAAACTGCTGATTAAAAGTGATTAAGAAAAAAAATTATCTGGCCTTCATGCTTTACAGAAAAGACACTAAATAAATGCTGTCTTTCCCTCTTCCCCCAAGAATTAGTGGAGCTAAACTACATAGAAGTTTGTTCATTTTTGTAACCTTTGATTTATCCCTAAGGTTAATGTCCCTATGATATATTCTCTTCCCCCCCAACTGATTCTTAGGCACATGTTTTAAAACTCCTATAGCATCCTCAGTCTTATTATTAACAAGAAACACTTGCTTCTTTGGTCAACTGAAACAAGTATTTATTGATCACCAGTTATTTATCAGCACTGGGGAGATTTTTTTTTAATTATAGAGGCAGAAGCTGGAATAAGACTGCATCATAGGCAGAAGCCTCAGGACAAATTAAGTTTGGATACAGATTGCTTCAATATAATGTGTAAGGGGTAAGATGAGGATTGTATAAAGTGCCAAGCATTTATTCTACTATATATGTATTTTCACCATACAAATTCACTCTTTTGTGCCACATTATATAGCCACCTCCATTCTTTTATGAAGATTACAGAGTTAGTTGACTCAGTAAGTTATTTTTAGGACTTACAGGCTTCACATGATGCAATGTTTAAAATATATATCATATGCAAGATCATTCATATGCTCTGCAATATAATCCACCTGTATTCTTTAAGATATGTGCAATATGTATTCTTACAGAGTTTTGACAATTCACATAATGCATCTATGTGTAATTTAGCAAAGCAAATTATACATTTGCATCACTTGGTATCTGAGTGCATACATTCATGTGCATAAATATACTTTCCTTTTGAAAAACATACAAAACATTTAACGTGCTATAAATTAGGTGCATGTACCTAAATATGTATACATTTCTTGGATATTTCCCTCAGTGACTCTTATCTATAGTGAAATGTGATCTGCATACTTTGTTTCAATAGCACTGATATACGTCAGCACTTGGTGAGGTTATCTTTCTAGAGAACTGTAGAGATAAATATTAAAATATAAATATTCATAAATTTGAATTATGTGAATCCCAGATGTTTTAAAATTTAGACAGGGTAAAATGGCTTTTCCCGTAATGTGTAGAAAAAAATGATACACTGTTTCCAGAATCTATAACTAAAGATTCCTTATACCATTTGCTAGAGTCAAGAATTAAAACCGTCAGGCAAACAAAAAAGATGTAAAGCAATAAAGACGGCTGAAGTTTTATCTAAGCGGTGGCAGTGAGCTGTAATTTCACCATTCAGTCCCGAGGAGAGGTGTGTAATGAGTAGGTCTCATTTTCTTTGAAAATCTAAGTATCCTAGGAAGAAAGGTTAAACCACGCTCATTTGAAAGAGCATCTGTATCATGCAAGACTCTTTAGAGCATCACATACGGGGCACATCTTGCTTTCTCCTTTTTTTCTCATCATAAAACTAAGCTCAGTAGCCATCAGATTGGGCTCTGGAACACAGTAATCCGCGGTACTGGGCCACCTCTCTGCCTGTGGTTCTTGACATGCTACTTACAGGGGCCTGGAATCTGAGGGAAGTCCCTTTGGTTCTCGGTCCTACTTTCCTACCTATCCTACGCTGAGTGAACGTGATGAACTCTTACTGGGGCTGTCAATGCGAACAACTCAGCCAATAATCGGGGAAGGACAAAGCTGGGGAAGCCAAAGAAAAACAGCCCTGCCCTAGAGAAACACAAAGCATTACTCCTGGAAGGAATGCCTGCTTCTGATTTCTAAATCAGATATACACATTCCAAGCTGTTAAGAAGAAGTACTGAAAAGCAAAACTGCTGATGGAGGGTAAGATTGGTGGCTCTCAGTACGTGGTCCTGTTGTGTGGTACGTAGCCCTCCTATCTTTATCGGCTGCCACTGAACTCAAAAATGCTAAAGAAAGGAACAGTTTGTGAAGATTTTGAAAGGTAGAGTTTCCTCTGTCGTTTGCAAAGGAAAGACGGTGATATACTCAAACCAGCCCTTTTAAGGGTGGCTTTCTGACATCTGTGAAGAAAGTTCTGCACAGGACATGTGGAAGTTTCGAAGACAGCCAACTTTAGTCCCTCCTGTGGGAAGATCCGTGGATGGCAGTGAGTCACGGGGAATGGCCGGTTACATTTAACAGATCGGAACACACATTTTCTGCCCCAGCAAACTGTACACGCCCCAAAGAGAGTACTTGTTTTTTTTCCCAAGTGAAAGAAAATTAATATCTGAATTACTGGTTAATATTTTTCAAAAGAATAAAGATGAAAAAATAAATCAATAAAACTACACGTGTATGTTTATGACATAAATGATTATTTGAAAATTATATTACCAAATGAGGTTATAATTTACAATTATTCGTGAATGCTTTACCTTCACCTTAAATTACGGCTCAGTGTTCATGCTGACTTCTCGAATCAGAAGATCCATGCTTCTGAGGTTATCGTACACTGGATGGTTAAATGGATCAATTATGTAATTGATGTCACAAAATCTGAATTCACCATTCGTTCTCCAGTGATGTTTGTGTCCTTTTAGTATTCTCAATTATTGGCATAAAATCTGGGAGCGATGCCATCTCCAATTTTAAGTTAAATAAGAGATTAATTTTATATCTCGACAACTTCAGTATTTCAAATTAATGTGCCAAATGCATAGGAATTCAAGAAAACTCAAATCATAAAAGAACTTGAATGCAATGCATACAGGTATTTTGAGATCTACTTCAATTAAAACACAGCAAAGTAGATATGAATACAGTAATCAAAATATCATGCATTTTATTGGCTAACAATGCCTGTTGGTTAAAGAAAAAAATCAACTAGACTACTAAAACAACTAAAAATTATCAATGAAATACTATAATCCTTTTGTTTTTCTTGTTAACCAAACCAATCTCACAATGTATTGGAACAGTGTTAATTTTATTTGTAAATTTAATTACTATATAAATAACAGATACCTTAAAATTAAATAATGATCCTCTCCAAACATTGGAGTGTATATACTCAATAAATACAAAATCAGATATGCAGTATTGAGTGATGTATTAATTTACAAGTAATAATTAATTTATTTATAAATGTTAGTGACTTCAAATTATTACAAGTACTGCCATTTAGTAAAGTCTTAAGAAAAATCTACTCATAAATGTAATTCTCTTGATTTTTACATAAAAGAGTATTTTTGTTAGGTTTTTGTGTTTTGTTTTGTTTTGGTACCAGGGATCCAACTCAGGTCCTTGCACTTGCAAAGCAGGCAGCAGAACCACTGAGCTAAATCCCTGTCCACATTCCTGTAAGATTTTGCAACTTTACTATCTCAGTTTTATTAAGTTATATGGGGGTCATCCGATTGCTTTGAATATTTTAAAAATTAGAACTAGAAAGAATTTTAGCTGTTCATAACAGGGTTAAATTCAATATCAAGAAAATGTAAATGCCGTTTACAAATTAAACTACCCAGAATAGTACCTTCATTCCTAGCTCTGTGACCTCATTCTATCTGTACTTTTAAATAGAATCAATAAATCATGATTTTTGTATCATTTACTATGTGCTTCCATAATGAACACGCTCAAGCAAATGTATTTATAGTTGGTATTTTTTTCTTTTCCGAACAAGGATAAGAATAGAATTGAGATGTGTTATATACATGCACAAACTCCTAATAATGAATGTAACCATTATGTACTGTAAACATATTCTAATATAATTTTTAAAAATGGCTTTTGCAGAAAAATCTTGTTTAGTCCCATCTTATCTGTGATAAGCTTGTCTCATGAAAGTAGGCTTGTCAGAAACCTTAATAATCATTTTGGTTTCCAACAAATGGTTTGTCTAGAATGATCAAATCTACATCTTATGGAAAGAAGTTAAATTGTAAATTATTCATCATATTATTATTCCAAATAGAAAATTGCCTGTGTTTCTTTGTTTGTGTTCTGTGTGTTTTAACTGATTTGACTGGTCATTTCACTTCAATTTTGATGAATTTTTTAATACATGTTCGCAGTACAAATTGTTTGCATTTCTTGCATCTTCACACATGGACATAATATGTCTTAATTCTTTTTGCATCCCTTCCCTCCCCTCTCCCTCCTGTCCATCTCTTAATCTCCTCCCCCTGAAACAGAGACCCACCCCTACTTCCTACTATCTTCTATTTTGATCTTATCTGTGATAAGGATTTCTCCTATAAGAGAAACTGTGTGATATTTAAGCTTGTGTGTCTGATTTACTTCATTTGAATAATTATTTAATTTCATTTTACTCATTTCACAATTATGCTTTTAAGACATCCATTTTCTGCTCATTTTTAAAGAAAACAGTAAATGAATGAGAGTGAAAAGAGCAGCATTAAAGTATGGATAAAATTTAACACTCAACTATCGCTTGAGACTTGCTTACCAAAAGTTACAAGAAGGTTGAACTTCTGTTATTACAGAATTTGAAGCCCTAAGGAATTTTCCTAGTTAGCACATATCTGTTAACCTATTGCAATGTATATTAATGTTTTTTTCCTTATTCTTAGCCATTACACTTGAACTGAGTGCTATTCTTGATTTCATAGTTCAGTGATTTATATTTTATCATAAAGAACTTTGGTTTCAATCCAGTTGGTAAAGTTACATTCTGGGACTTTCTCAGGGAAATGTCATTTGGAAGGTTGTGAATCTAATTCGGAATCACCTGCTGAGTTCTCAGTGGAATATTTGATAATTCAGAAACCATTTCACCCACAAGTAAGAAGACCAGAAAAGGGAGAGGAAACTTATCCTCAGGTCTGTTATGAATCTTCTCCCATAATATATAGATCTAAAGTAAGTCTTGGGAATAAATAAGTGTAAGCAATGTTAGCATTTAAGGCAGTTCATTAAAAACATACATTTAGCAGAATTTTTTTCCAAGTCTATCCTGAAGACTCAGAGGTGAAGAAATAATATCAAGTAAATAAAGGTTATTCTATGTTGACAAGGAAAATGGTATCCTTGGTGCATTCATCTTGAGAAATTTGCTAAGCTAATTATATTTACCCACTATCAGGATATCTTGCATTCCCTAACATAAGCTTATTACATGTACTAATTGTGTTGTGCTTTATTCTTGTTAGAATTCTCAGATATTACAGAATTCAGATACCGGGAGAGACCAGGATAGAATGAAATCAATGTCTTTATAAGGCAGAAGGATGGTTCCACATCTGCAAGGATTTCACATGTGCTTTTCATATTATGATTCCCCTCATTCCTCCTGTGTCACTCCAAAAATTTTATGAGAATATTACTTATACTATCAAAACATATCTTCAGCAGAGATATAAATTTTCACAGGATGGCTATATATTTAAAAGTTCCCCGTACTGATGTATGAGTTTGTTGCCATATGCTTAGCAGATCTCCTCCTTTGCAAGGGAGAATAATGGACCGACTGCTGCAAGCGTCTTGTTCCCTATTCAGTGTGCATTTGGTCTGTGCCTCTCCCCCACTGAGTGTACAGATGATTCTGCTGCTAAGGCCTGACACACTGTCAGAAGAGCTGAAGTAAGACATGATACATGATACAGTGAAGACATCACCGGAAGGAAGGGGAGCATCCAAGACCACTCAGAAAGTAAACTCGAAACAAACCCTGCCTATGGTCCTGGAATCACACTGTGCATGTCTGCGAAACTATTGTGGGCTTGTTTTGTCTATGGAACTTCGCTGCAAATATAAGATTAACTGCAAAGTAAGAAGCAACGTGACGCTGAGGGCTGCTTTACTTACTTCACCTTGCTTTGTTCTAGTCTACTTCAATACTTTTAATAGCTAGTGGATGCAAATGTAATCTGTTTCAGACATTTGTCATAATTTTAAGTTTTGGTATTATAGTTAAGAAGAAAAGTGAAACTATTTTTTTAAAAATCTAGCAATCCTGTATTAACTATAATGATTTTCAAAATAATAAATACATAATATGGTACAATAATTATAACACTATACAGCCAATACAGGAGTAGTAATCACAGGGCAGGCAAAAGTTATTCAACAATTTCCTGATTCAAGGCCCTCATGTATACTGAAGAGTTGATATAAACAGAATATGACTACACTAAAAAGCATCCAACTTCTCATTCAGCTGCATTTCATCTCCTTTTTTTCCCCTGTTAGTAGATGTCTGGGTCACGCAGCTACATAAATAAATTTGTACCAAATCGTATCGCTGGCAACCCATTGCTTTGCTGGCCTAAATTTAGAAACTCTTTGTGTTGAAAAATGATGCCTCTCATCCAACCTTGCTACCTTGTCTGAAGGAATGTTATTTCATTTACCAAATCTCACTTAGAATGTTTTCTACCAGTCATATTTTATTTTCAGTGTGGCAAAGCTGACATGAAAATTGCAATCTGTTCTATTAAAAGAGGGACCCTTGAACAGCCCACATTGAATAGATTATAATAATTTGTCTCTCATATCAAATTGTTCAATATAGGTTATTAAGAATATATATCATATTTTGAAAATGCTTTGTAATTTGCTGAATAAAAAAAATCTGTGCATTCTAACATAATGTGAGTACGGAATAAGACAGCATCCTTTCTAACATCAGTTTAGCATTCGTTCTTATTCCTGGTCAATCTAGCTACACCTACAATTTTGAGTGAGCTACAAATGAGTACTTCTTCATCCTCAATATTTTTAATCTGTCATATAGGGTAGTGGCAAAATTATGCAATTAAGAGTCTGTTATTAGAGGGCTTTCAAAATGTCATTGATTATTTATATGTACACTAAATACTTTTGAACTGCCTCACTGCGAAAAAATAACTCCTCCCCTTTATCTCCCATGTGAACTCCCTCAGTCACAATTATATTGATTGTGCTTTTAAGACAAACATCTAAAGCTAATCTTTCTGTCCCTCATCCATTTTAACTGAGAGCCTTCCCAAAACTTCAAGGACTTTGTTGGCTCTTTTCTTACCATCAAGGCTGATTCCATCCAGATTCTCCACATTAGTGCCTCTAACTCCCTTTCTGGACCCAAGAAGATGTTGAGAAGCGGACCCAGTTCTGTTGTGACAAGCGACGGGCCCACCTGGAAGTTGAGCAGGTCAAGGCAATGTGGAAATACAGAGTCTGTTCTAACAGAGCTTTGCAATTGCAAGAGATTACAGACCTGTTTTTTCTTTTGATGTCCATCTCTTAAATTGTAAATCTTGGCCCTTGATTGTTTTAGGATCAAATCACCTACAGACTGGCTCACATGTGCCAAAGATGGTAGACGGACTGGCTACACCTTCAGTCTCATGCTCCAGATGATCACTGATTCCACACTCTTCCTCTGTATCTGCTGGCAAGACTTTCTGGTTGACATTGTACAATACTCTTCTCAGTGCTATTCATCCTGTATGTGTGGCTGTCTATAATCTGCCCCAAACTACATGGAAAACAACCATCCATTTTCAGCAACTGAGCCAATCAACTTACTGTCAAGTGATGGCTTCATATCCATCTTTACCATACTTCCCTTAGTCCCTCCATTTTTGCGGTTGTAACCATCACCCATCCTTGTGTCACCACTTAGCTAATTCTTACCCTTGCTTTTAATATCTTCCAAGTGCTTGCTCATCTATGACTTCTTGAACTACATCCCATCCTCTTTTCCTTCCTCCTTAAGATCCCTTGGACTTTTATTTTCATAGGCTTAGTCAAGAATTAGTAAATTCCATTGGCTTTTGGAGACAGTTTAGTTTAACTCTTTCAACTCATAGTGATCTACACACAGAATTTAGATGTCCAGCACACATTAATGCAAGGGAAAGGAATTCAATCCTTCTTATAATTGTTTCTTCTATTTATCTTGTTATACTTTGCATTTCCTAAAGACAGAAACTAGACTCTATAGTACTTTTATGCCTCATTTATAAGAATATTAAAATCCCCCTCGCCATAGTTTCTTGTTTTTTTTTTTTTTTTATTTTAAGAGATAAAATCCCACTCGCCATAGTTTCTTGTTTTTTTTTTTTTTTATTTTAAGAGGGTAAAGATTTCTTATGACTTCCAAAATGGAAGCCTTGACATTAGAAGGAACGAGGCTGCATTTTTAAAGCATGGTCAGATATGGAGGATCTAAGAGTGGATGGACGTGGCTTTTCCTTCTCAGCCAAACCCAGGAGTAGTCATCATCTCTCACGATGAAACCCATGGATACCGATTGCACCATTGTTAGAATGAGTATCCCTGGCATCAGCGACCCCTAAGACTGGGCTAACTGCACAGCCATCCCAGGCATTCCATGTGCAGAAAGCTCCCCCATGGAAAGACAAGCTGCAATGTGGTTTCGTTGCCCCAAATCCTAATTGTCCTTTTTGTTTCAACATAGCTTTGGTGACAAAGGCAGCATGGATGACATTCTGAGACACTCAACTGAGACCACAATGGTGTAATTTATTGAGTGAGTTCATCCAGGATGCTTTATACGTCTTCTACTGGAGCATTACAGAAACACAAGTGCACCTTACTTTTTTAGATGCACCACAATTTCCTTTCTTCATACACACTCGCTCTCTCATACACATTCTCTGTGAATACATAAAAGATTTAAAAGATTTCACTCAGTTACCCTTCCTGTTATCTTTCAGCGTTAAGCAAAACATATTACAACTCTACTATTGCCATCCATAAGATGGGAATAGGACCATTTTCTCTTATCAGAAACAAAACAAGGGGGAATTATGGTTAGAGTGGCTTAGATTAGATGACAGAATGGACTTCCTGGAGACCTACACTAATCATCTGAAAGATCACTTAGGTAGTAGCTTTCATCCTCTTGAGGAGAATTAGTGAGAAAGATACAATTTAAGAGGTTCCATTCTCTGGGATTATTTTCACAAAATTCTGTATGTTAGTATTTCTAGATATATGCTGTATGTTTGCTGTCATTAAATAATGGTGCTGTACATTTTGTGTACACATATATGTACAGATATAGTTCATACATGAGGCGAAATGGAGAACAAAGTATAAAAGCAGTATCTTGTGGGCTTGAAGTGATCAGTAAGAATGACTTTAGGTCAGCTATCTATAAAAACTAAAAGGAAATAGCTTCTGTTTCTATGGCTCATACTCCTTTTACTCCTGTTCTCCTTTTCATATTGGGACTTAAAATATAAGCATTAAACTGCTCTCAATTTGAAACTACATCAGGGGAAATGGAGACTTGTATGAGTTCTCCCTCCCACTCCTTTTGTTAATCTGACAAGTGTCACAAGTTGGAGCTAATATGCTATTCTGTTCTTATCCTCCAAAATTCACATGTCTTCCAAAGCCAGACTGCAGCAGAAAAACAATCTGGATTCTGGCCGCTGCTCAAGAGTTAAGATAGGCTTTGGTTCCTGCCTTAGAATTTCCTGACCTGGGAGTACAAATTCCACACTTAAGCCATGCTGTCATTTAGATGAGTTCCATTGTAATGGCATATCTGCAAACCAACATTTTCTGAATAGGTCCTTGTTTCATTTGGTCCTTTCCTGAGAAAGCTTTATCAGTGCTCAGATGTATAGTAACCTGATAAGCCTTTATTTAGCACCAATACATCACTGTTTAACTTTTCAGGGAGTCTAAAGGTAGCTATGCCTTCACCCATTTGGGTAATGATAAAGTATTCACCGGAGCTTGAAACACATTAACTAAGTACCTTTACATCTCTAGCCTTATGAAGGCCCTTTAAACAATAATGTCTGTCTCTGCGGAACTGTATATAAATGAGAAAGCCTGGTCCTTTGTAACTTTAGCTACACACCTCACCTCACAACACACAGATGCCTACAGAAGCACACACACAATCAGCAACAGATAAAACTATCACTATGCCAAAACTATTGTATTTATTAAAAAGAGACATCCATCCCTGCAAAAATGAGAAGTAAAATCTCCAAGAAATGCTGTTTTAAAATAAAGATCTTATCTTTTTAAATAGCTTTTCTTCACATCTAATCTCTTTGGATTCCATCTTTGTATAAATGAGTGATATTCATGAGTTATGACCAATTATTTGTGTAGTATTTGAAATACTATTAAAAGTCAGTTCAAATATTTTCATAGGTGGTGATATTTTATTTCATAGAAATCATGGCATAATATGAAGATATTAGATAAATAACTCTTTTGAGATCTTAAATTCAAACCAAGTCTCCCATTATCCCATGGAGCTGCAGGAGTACTTTGGACATCATAAGATGAGCTTAGATTGCATTATGAAGTGACTCAGTGGAATCATATTCCCAAATGTCATCAATTTCATTCATTTCAATTGCTAATAGATAGCATTCTCCTCCGGAGAACCTTGTCAGATGGTGGCCTTAAAAGTTAAATGGTCCTTTCCCAGAAGATAAATATGGAAGAAAATTCACTGCAGAAGCTCCAGCAAACCCAAAGCACAAAACTATGCAACAATGGTTTATCCAGTGAATGGGCAATATTCTTAAGAAGTTATACAATGCAGTTACATTCATTATTGGGATCCTGTACCTTTACATGATAGGTCTTGAGTCTCATTTTTTTCCCTTGTCCCTGCCCTCCCTACACCCCCTCCTCCCCTCCCCATTTACAAACACTTTATTTCCATTTTTTCCATTTCTCATTTTTTTCCCTCTCCCTTATTACCTTTCCCCACCCTTCCCACTTTCCCTACACCTTTAGCCCTTTACTTCCTATAATGTGATCATGTTTTTTAATTTTCTAGAAACGTGAATATTAAGTGGGAACAAATGAGATACAATGCTTGAAGAAAAAAACGCATTTTTAAAATTTCAGCAAACAAATAAATTGAAAAACTATGTGCAGCCCCAGAATCCTACTTTTGAGTGATGGTTATCTTAGAGTGACCTCTATAACACAGTGTCATGCTCCAGGTGGCTTGTACACAAGTAAATCGTTCACAGTTCTGGAATCTAGGATCATCACCATGGAGCTGGAGGCAAGTTTTGCAGACTGGGATGCTGGGGAGGGTTCATCTACTGGGTGCAGAAAGGCCATGTACTCACTGTGTCTTCACGTGATGGTTGGCATACAGCAGTTCTCGGGGGGGGGGGGTTCTTTAAGAAAGAAACAACAACAACTCCCACGAGTAATAGTTCACCTTCGCTAGCTGAGTACCTGCTCAAGGTTTCACCTCCAAACACCAATAAATGAATGTGTTGTGGTCTATAGCTCTCAGAAGAGCACATATGGGTCCCTGGATGCATTAGGCTTCAGTACAGGAACAGAAACGATATAAAATACATGTGTCATTATACAACGGATTTGTTAGGCAGGCCTGCAGGTTCAGGAGGGTAGGAAAGAGTCCCAGGGGTCATCTGTGGAATCAGAGGTGGAAGAATCCAAAATGGCAGTGTGCTCATCGGGGAGCTGGAGGACCCAGTGGAAGATCAAAGGCCTGAAGCCAACTACAGAGTCACCACCACATGGGTCTGAGTTAGAAAGCTGAAGAGTTTGCTTGGAAAGTTGAAGGGTCCATGCTGGCTACCTGAATTAACAGGACTCTGATGTCTGAACTCTCATATGCCTCCAAAGGGGAAAAAGTAAGGAGAAAAATACTTCCTTCTCTCCCTTTGCATTATGTCCAATCTACATATTTCTTGTTTAATGCACCCTCACCTGGGGTGGATCTTCCTTCTTTATTTGTTGGCCTACCTGTCAATCACTCACAGACACACCTAGAGTTTTACTAATTTACTAGGCAAGCTTTACTGCAAATCAGGTTGACACATCACAATTAATAGTCCTAACAAAGATGGACATTTTAGTCTGGCTTGTAATCCCAAGGAGCCAGAGGCATCCACGATTTCTGTTACAGGGAGAGGGAAGAATAGTGGGAGGCGGGCACTCAATGAAACATCCTCCAGCAGTCAGACATGCACATACTCATGTTTTTTTGTTGGCTTGGGAGACCATCAGCGGCACCCCTGAGCTGGATACCCAACCCCCAGAGCTCATGTTTTGGTAAAGTGTACTGAGCTCCCCCGCAACATCTCATGGTATTCCCTTTCCCTTGCCCTCAGCTAACTCAAAATACACACTATCCAGCTCCTAGGTCTTATGTTCGGCTGCTGTGAAACAATTTCTCCTACCTGTTCTCACCTAATCCTGGCCATTTCTTGTAACCTTCATGGCAAAACATTGCGTTTAGCTGGATATTTTCACACATTTTCTATTATGCTGTATAATGTGGTGTTCATGTTTCCAACTACTGATGAATAGCTTTCCTTCTCGGTCGATCTACGTATCATAGATGAGCAGATTATGACAGAACTCTCTGGCCAAGGTGATTGATGATGTGTAATTCTCTAATGTGTTCTAGTGACTACAGGTGTTTTCTCAGGCAGGGGAAGTAATTACGTATCATAGGAGATGAGCAGATTATGACAGAACTCTCTGGCCAAGGTGATGATGTGTAATTCTCTAATGTGTTCTAGTGACTACAGGTGTTTTCTCAGGCAGGGGAAGTAACATGTTTCCAAATATCATGCCATTCTATTCTTTATTTAAATGGTTAATGTGCATGAAACACAAATACAATTTCCTACTAAAACAGCAATGTGCATTGATGAATTTGCTCAGTGTACTGGTGGCTGATAAAGTTTCTCTCAGTTTTTGTCCACGAAGTGTGCACCATGAACCAACTCCGGAATATAGCAGAGGTGGTGTACATGGAGGAAGTGAAAATGGACTTTTGGAAATCTATAGACATTAACATAACCAAGTCCCTGAGCCCTTCGGGGGCTGCACCTCATGGACCAGGGTGGAGACTAGGCAGGGTTTGGGTAAACTTGGAGAATTTTATGAATTGCCAGCTGCGAGTAGGTTTGGTTATGTCATAAGAATGTCACCCTGTGCCAAGGCTATTTGGGCCCCCAAGAGACTGGCAATGGAAAGAAATACAAAGTGATTTCAACTCCACCAATAATCTGGGAATGCCGATCATGCTGCATTTGTGGCGAGGTGGCTAGGGGTTTTGCTGTGATTGCAGCAAAATCTACTTTCCTGTGGGTTTTCACTTCCCTATGGATTTGAGTCTAACTGTGTCTTAAACCGGCACTGGGAAACAGATGGTTTAGAGAGCCAGGCTGCGAGGTAAAGGTCTATGAAAGCTGAGAAGACCCACCTGAAAGTGCTCTGAGCACTCTATTGATTTTTATAGATCTTTTCAGAGAGAAGAGAACTTAAAAATAGAAGAATACAGCTCAGCATCCAATTACTAAAATATCATGGTAAGGTTCACTCTAACACAAATTCCATGATTTTTATGTCAAGCATGAATCTGTATAAAAATATATAAGGCCAAATGAGTATAGCAGAGGAGTTAGGCTGTGAAAAGAGGGAGAATATAGAATATTTCTGCTTTTATGGAAGATGTTTTGGCTTTGGAATAAAAAATATTGGCAACACGCCCATTCCTCTCCTGCTTACTACTTGAGACCCAGAGCAGAATGTCTTTCCCCATGTAATGCTTTCATTATCTATAAGTTTTTCAAACTGGAATAGATCTTGCCAAAAAACTGACTCTCCCTATGAGTAAATGATTCCTCTGATCATTATATTTTTATTTTTTGTAATTAATATCTTGTTTGTGCTTCTGCAAGGAATAAAGACAAGAAATCATAACTCTAAATCTTTTGAGAAGCTAATTTCAGTAGCCCCTAATCCTCTTGTTGTTTAGCTCAACTTATTCCCTTAAAAAACAAATCCATCGGTCCTAACCAGTTAGAAATCTTGATCCCAAGAATCACAGGAAGGAGATGTCAGAGTGCACAGTGTTGTGACAAAACTGCACATGTTTCTTCATATGTGTGATTATGTTTGAAAGTATGTGCACACTGTGTTTAAGAAGATGTGTGTGTGTGCGTGTGTGTGTGCATGTGTGGTTGTGTATTCATTAAAATCCCAGGCAACCTCACTGTCTGCACACACTATGAGGTTGAGTGGGAAAGAAAATTCAGAAGAAAGATACATCTCCTTGGAAAGGTACCATAGTTTACAAGCACAGCCATAGTTTGTGTCTGGCTTTGACATGTTAGATGGTAAAACAATATCAGCTTTTGAGTAAAAGTTTGGATTTAAGACTTTCTGCAGAATAGGCTGAGCAATAAACACCCACAAAGGAGAACTCTAATTTTGTTTTTCTGTATTATTATCTATGGCCTCACAAGGCTGTGGGAAAGAGATAATAAAAGTGATGTGGAATGTTTAAGATTATATATTTCCCAGTTCTTACATATTCATTCCATCTTCATTTTTATGTTAGAAATTTTGGCTAAATGAAATTTACAGATTCATTTTAGGAATATCGTATCTTTAGATTATGTATCTTAGCCTAAAAGTAAGGTGGGAAAATATCAGGACTAGAATCTAACAGGTAATGAAACCATCATGTAGTTAATGTGCGAAGAGATTTAACAACCAGGAGAAGCTGAACTTGCCTGGCTCATTCCTGACAGAAGGGCATGGTCATCTTCACCAGGACGATGCAAGGAGAGATGCTGAGTTCAAAGAAAGAATCCTGTGTGAAGCTTTTCCTTCCTTTTCACTGCATGTACAATTCTTATCCACTTGTGAAGAGCCAAGTCCTGCAGTCATAACCCCTGCACAGTTACCACTTTTCACTGATGTCTTTGAAGGCGGTCAGTACTGCTTTGCTTGTTTCCTGGAACTTGTCAATGGAATGCTTGCTCTTACTTCTGTAGAAATCCTCTGTGCGTTATGAGCCACACCTCTCACTATTGGCTTAACTAACCTCTCTGTGGAAAGAAGAACCATGGAAGACTTTCCAATCCACCACAGTAACTGAGGAATATCTGACAAGAGAGAGCTACTCGGACAACGAATGCTAAGCACAAAATAATGTCTCCGTGCAATCACTCCAGAAAAAAAATTCTGTTAATTATCACTTTTGCCACAGTATTTTTTGCACATATACGCATGGAAAGACAACAAAGGTCATATACTTTTTTGTACGGGTTTATGATGAGAAATTGCCTGCAGCATTCAACAATCTGGAAATTAAATATAATTTTGTCGTTTAAGAACTGATCTTCCAAAGACAATTGGAGAAGATAATCTTCTTCTCTCACAGCTTAAAGATAGCTTGAGTCTGAGCATGAATCCAGTCAGTCACATATGCAACACAAATATTGTCCTCCTGTGGGATTATGGTCTGGCTCTAAAATGATGCCCAGGATTCTGATGTGTACAGAGGTGATTGGATCGTGAGAAGTCTAATGCCAAGAGTGGATACTGCTGCTGTTAGGGAATTGTTCATGTTAAAGTATGCTGTGACACCACCATCACAGGGTGCATTCTCCTGGTACTTCTTGGCTCCTAAAATGACCTCATGCTCTTATCTTTAGTTTCCCTCCCACCAAGGCCACAGTGAGACAGAGAAGTTGAAACCTGTTTCTGCAGGGCTGGACCCATAAAAAGCAACCTGGCCTGTGATAGGTTAAAAGTATCCCACTCCTCATGAATAAGCAATAGCCCAGCCCAAACCAATAAAAGGACCTTCCTTTCTTTGCTCTTCTCTTTTCTTCTTCTCTTCCTCTCTTCTTCTTCTTCTTGCTGCCCCTTCTCCCTCTGCTCCTGCTCCCTGAATAAAGTCTCCTGTCAGACCTCTCGGTGTGTGTGTGGTCTAGTTGTTGAGCGTCACTATTCCCTTTCATCTGCTATCATGACTCGATGTCATTGGCGATGAAACAACACAAATGCCCCAATATGTGTGTTTTTTTTTAAATTTTCTCAGTACTCAGACAATGGACCCCATGCCCAGATGAAGGGAGTGGGTTTGTAGTTGAAGCTGTGTACACAGTCTGTAGCTCATCTTCTCTGGCTCTTATGCTTTTTCCTGCATCCCACCATGCCCTGTGGCCATGCTTTTCAGCCAGGATGTTTCTGCCTCAATTCCAGCCCAGAAGCCAGGAGTCAAAGGACCACAGACAGACACCTCTGAAACTATGACCCAGAACCACTCCTTTCTCCTTTAACTAGATTTTCTCAGGCACTGGGCCACAGTGATGAAAAGCTGACCAACACAGGTAGTCATCATTTTCCCTGTAGCAATATATTTTTCACATTAATTTAAACTTGCTGGTGATTAGCAGTTGGTAGGAATTCTAGATGCTTAGCACAATTTGAGTCTCTTAACAACAGTTCTTCTGGGCTGTGAACAGAGAAACAATTAAAAGAATATGGTGAAATATATTCTGAGAGTATTAAACTAAAAACTTCCATTTTTACCTAATTTCAGTCTACTTGCAGCATGTTTTTTCAGCAAATTATGTGGATTAGAGGGGAAAAAATAAACAAATTAAGCATGGATAGTTCCAGCTTGTCTGTATTATCAATCATCTAAAAACAACTGCAAATCATGTCATGAATTCATTGCATAAATACAATTTACTGTGCAAAGGATACACTTTCACTTTTTTCTATTGCTGCAGTGTTGGTCATTAGTATTTTTAAGGATAAACAACACAGAAATATTTGGGGACTAAAATCAAGGAATACCCTTATCTACTCTAAGCTTCAGGTAATGATACTGTAACTTGTTGAACAAACTCACCCGGAATGAATTAGACGTCACACCCATGCCCTTTCGTGCTCTCTCTTATCTTTCTTTCATCCTGTTTAACTATTGTTATAAAAACTGACAAGACTCACCAATAAAAGGACCTTCCTTTCTTTGCTCTTCTCTTTTCTTCTTCTCTTCCTCTCTTCTTCTTCTTCTTGCTGCCCCTTCTCCCTCTGCTCCTGCTCCCTGAATAAAGTCTCCTGTCAGACCTCTCGGTGTGTGTGTGGTCTAGTTGTTGAGCGTCACTATTCCCATTCATCTGCTATCATGACTCGATGTCATTGGCGATGAAACAACACAAACGCCCCAATATGTGTGTGTTTTTTTTTTAATTTTCTCAGTACTCAGACAATGGACCCCATGCCCAGATGAAGGGAGTGGGTTTGTAGTTGAAGCTGTGTACACAGTCTGTAGCTCATCTTCTCTGGCTCTTATGCTTTTTCCTGCATCCCACCATGCCCTGTGGCCATGCTTTTCAGCCAGGATGTTTCTGCCTCAATTCCAGCCCAGAAGCCAGGAGTCAAAGGACCACAGACAGACACCTCTGAAACTATGACCCAGAACCACTCCTTTCTCCTTTAACTAGATTTTCTCAGGCACTGGGCCACAGTGATGAAAAGCTGACCAACACAGGTAGTCATCATTTTCCCTGTAGCAATATATTTTTCACATTAATTTAAACTTGCTGGTGATTAGCAGTTGGTAGGAATTCTAGATGCTTAGCACAATTTGAGTCTCTTAACAACAGTTCTTCTGGGCTGTGAACAGAGAAACAATTAAAAGAATATGGTGAAATATATTCTGAGAGTATTAAACTAAAAACTTCCATTTTTACCTAATTTCAGTCTACTTGCAGCATGTTTTTTCAGCAAATTATGTGGATTAGAGGGGAAAAAATAAACAAATTAAGCATGGATAGTTCCAGCTTGTCTGTATTATCAATCATCTAAAAACAACTGCAAATCATGTCATGAATTCATTGCATAAATACAATTTACTGTGCAAAGGATACACTTTCACTTTTTTCTATTGCTGCAGTGTTGGTCATTAGTATTTTTAAGGATAAACAACACAGAAATATTTGGGGACTAAAATCAAGGAATACCCTTATCTACTCTAAGCTTCAGGTAATGATACTGTACCTTGTTGAACAAACTCACCCAGAATGAATTAGACGTCACACCCATGCCCTTTCGTGCTCTCTCTTATCTTTCTTTCATCCTGTTTAATTCATCTGCTATCATGACTCGATGTCATTGGCGATGAAACAACACAAACGCCCCAATATGTGTGTGTTTTTTTTTTAATTTTCTCAGTACTCAGACAATGGACCCCATGCCCAGATGAAGGGAGTGGGTTTGTAGTTGAAGCTGTGTACACAGTCTGTAGCTCATCTTCTCTGGCTCTTATGCTTTTTCCTGCATCCCACCATGCCCTGTGGCCATGCTTTTCAGCCAGGATGTTTCTGCCTCAATTCCAGCCCAGAAGCCAGGAGTCAAAGGACCACAGACAGACACCTCTGAAACTATGACCCAGAACCACTCCTTTCTCCTTTAACTAGATTTTCTCAGGCACTGGGCCACAGTGATGAAAAGCTGACCAACACAGGTAGTCATCATTTTCCCTGTAGCAATATATTTTTCACATTAATTTAAACTTGCTGGTGATTAGCAGTTGGTAGGAATTCTAGATGCTTAGCACAATTTGAGTCTCTTAACAACAGTTCTTCTGGGCTGTGAACAGAGAAACAATTAAAAGAATATGGTGAAATATATTCTGAGAGTATTAAACTAAAAACTTCCATTTTTACCTAATTTCAGTCTACTTGCAGCATGTTTTTTCAGCAAATTATGTGGATTAGAGGGGAAAAAATAAACAAATTAAGCATGGATAGTTCCAGCTTGTCTGTATTATCAATCATCTAAAAACAACTGCAAATCATGTCATGAATTCATTGCATAAATACAATTTACTGTGCAAAGGATACACTTTCACTTTTTTCTATTGCTGCAGTGTTGGTCATTAGTATTTTTAAGGATAAACAACACAGAAATATTTGGGGACTAAAATCAAGGAATACCCTTATCTACTCTAAGCTTCAGGTAATGATACTGTAACTTGTTGAACAAACTCACCCGGAATGAATTAGACGTCACACCCATGCCCTTTCGTGCTCTCTCTTATCTTTCTTTCATCCTGTTTAACTATTGTTATAAAAACTGACAAGACTCCCTCCTCGGGCTCCACGTCACACCTTTGCCCACTCCCTGCTTTCTCACAGGACCCAACTTGGCAGCGTCTCCCAAGGGCTCCCACACAGAAAAGCTGCTGTCATCTGGATTCCTTGATCTTTAAAACGTGCAATGCATCCAGTTGTCCGTACAGTGGCAGCAATTAGATTGCAATCTTGTAAATATAAAAGATTCACTATTGAGAAAAAAAGAAAGATCATTTGGAGTTAATTCCTGCGGGCGGGTATTTTGATCAGAAAAAAACTTCGAAGGAAGAAATCTGGCCTTTGAGGCCAGGGAGAAATTTCCTAATGGCTATAAGTCAGCATTGGAGAGCATCACACAGAGAAGGCAGGAAAGCTGTAAAAAAAAATTCAGAAACCAAACTGCTGCTGAGTAATTAAAAAATAGCAGTCTGAAAGCCCCAATATATGTTTGGTTTTGTGTTTTCAGTACACAGGACAGAATCCATTTCTCTAACATATCTTCAGCACTTTGTTATTTTTAATTTTAATTTTGAGACAGTGTCTCCCTAGTCATTGGGAGGCTGATTGCCCCAAGTTTTAGGATTTACCCCATAAAATAACTTATGACCCCATTGACTCCCATGGGATTCTCAAGGACACACAGCCCTGTGGATGTCAGCCTGCTCCCCACCTCTCCATCTCTGAAGTTGTAAGCACTTGAGCTCTGCAATTCCCTGACAGATGTCGTATGGGTATCAATAAACGTGGTGATCTTAATGTGATTTAGGTTATGGTTATTATACTCACCTCCCCAAAATTTGAAGACAAATCTGGAACTAAGAAGCACCAAGTATAGACAAATATTTGCTCATTAACAATTGCATGTTCACTAAAAGGGAAAATTACAATAAGACAAAGAGAATGAAGTAGCTCTCCATCCACTCCTGTACACAGCAATCCCCCTCCACCTGAACCTACAGTCTGGGTGTTTGGCCTGGGCATAGTGTGCAGTGTCTGTAGTCCTACAGATCTAGGGGTGCAATCCAGGAGGATTTGAACTTCAAACCCAACCTGAGCAACTTAACCACTTAGCAAGATTTTGCTACAAATTAAAATTTTAAAAATAAAAATAAAAAGAGCTTGAGATATGACTCAGGGGAAAAGCCCTAGGTTCAGTCCCTGTGAGAAATGAATAAAATAAAGGAAGGAAAGAAGGAAGGAAAGAAGGAAGGAAGGGAGAAGGAAAGAAAGGAAGAAGAAAAAAAAACAAGAGAAAGAAAGGAAGGAAGGATATTGAGCCCTAAAAGTGGTAGTTGTGATACTCCACTCAAAGCACTAACGTATTTTAGGGGAGAAATCCCCAAACACAACAGAACAACAACAAAAGAGTGCACCCCAGTTTTTCTAATGCTGGGGCTCGATCCTAGGGCCTTGCACATGCTAGAAAAATGGTCTATCCTGAGTTCCGTCCCCAGATCTTTTGACAAATTTTTATTTTGAGACAGAGTTTTGTTGCACTGCCTGGACTCAAACTTGGAAATTCACTGCCTCAGCCTTCCAAGTATCAAGTGTATCTTTTAAACTTGCAACTCCTGTGAAAATATGGGGCCTAAATATAGTTCTAAATACACAAGTAAATAAGTCTAGTCACGATGAACAAAAGTGCATTGTCTGTTCATTCAATATTAATGTATACATTGCTTGAGGTAGACAGAAGAATGAAGCAATGTTTTGCCTCAAAAGCAGCAGTGTAGTAAGGATAAATGGATCACACATGTTCTGGGTAGTAAATTTTATGGTTAAAAAAATAAAATAAAAATAAAAACAGCAGCAGCAACAACAACAACAAACAGGACAGTTGCTACTAGAAACAGAGAAAAGACTGGGAGTCAAAGCAACATCAAGGCGGGCAATGTGGTCTTTTACTCTATAATAACCTCCACCTGAACCTACAGTCTGGGTGTTTGGCCTGGGCATAGTGTGCAGTGTCTGTAGTCCTACAGATCTAGGGGTGCAATCCAGGAGGATTTGAACTTCAAACCCAACCTGAGCAACTTAACCACTTAGCAAGATTTTGCTACAAATTAAAATTTTAAAAATAAAAATAAAAAGAGCTTGAGATATGACTCAGGGGAAAAGCCCTAGGTTCAGTCCCTGTGAGAAATGAATAAAATAAAGGAAGGAAAGAAGGAAGGAAAGAAGGAAGGAAGGGAGAAGGAAAGAAAGGAAGAAGAAAAAAAAACAAGAGAAAGAAAGGAAGGAAGGATATTGAGCCCTAAAAGTGGTAGTTGTGATACTCCACTCAAAGCACTAACGTATTTTAGGGGAGAAATCCCCAAACACAACAGAACAACAACAAAAGAGTGCACCCCAGTTTTTCTAATGCTGGGGCTCGATCCTAGGGCCTTGCACATGCTAGAAAAATGGTCTATCCTGAGTTCCGTCCCCAGATCTTTTGACAAATTTTTATTTTGAGACAGAGTTTTGTTGCACTGCCTGGACTCAAACTTGGAAATTCACTGCCTCAGCCTTCCAAGTATCAAGTGTATCTTTTAAACTTGCAACTCCTGTGAAAATATGGGGCCTAAATATAGTTCTAAATACACAAGTAAATAAGTCTAGTCACGATGAACAAAAGTGCATTGTCTGTTCATTCAATATTAATGTATACATTGCTTGAGGTAGACAGAAGAATGAAGCAATGTTTTGCCTCAAAAGCAGCAGTGTAGTAAGGATAAATGGATCACACATGTTCTGGGTAGTAAATTTTATGGTTAAAAAAATAAAATAAAAATAAAAACAGCAGCAGCAACAACAACAACAAACAGGACAGTTGCTACTAGAAGCAGAGAAAAGACTGGGAGTCAAAGCAACATCAAGGCGGGCAATGTGGTCTTTTACTCTATAATATTCCAAGTCTTTTGTAGAAAAGTCTGCCAACCCCTCTGGTTCAAGGATGGCAGCTTCTGCATGAAGATGGTGAGGCAAACATTCTTTAATTACATCATACAGCCTCCTTAGCTGGTAATGATATAAAGACAGAGCCCTTAATTTACTCTGTCTGAAGAAAAAACAGCAATCCAAGATAAGATACGTTGGATTGAAAACTTAATTCATTGTATCAGCACAACTCTGCAGGGCCAGCAAGCAACAAAACTCACACAGGTGAGATGTGTTCTCACATTCCTATGCCTCTGCATTCCCCTCTGGGTTTTGAGGTTCCACTCATCTCCCCTACCCCAACCTTTATCTCGCTGACTGCACACAGCTCCCTGCATCCTCCAGCACAGTTTCCCCCCTGAGCCAAATAACTTCTCTTTGCCCACCACTATCAGAGTGTCTACTTCCTTCATGGAAATTATATCTGATGTGCACAGGAAAAGTAATCTGGTTTTTAAGCCACTTCATGCCCAAATGAAGGTGACTTTTTGTAAAGCTCAAAATAGACCAGGGTTGGTTGTATTCGGATGAGGACTTCTGGGCTCAAATAATTCTCACTGGAAATGTTTGTCTTTTAGGGATGCAATGAGGGGCTTTGCTGTCCAAGAG
This sequence comes from Fukomys damarensis, assembly GCF_012274545.1. Taxonomy (NCBI): domain Eukaryota; kingdom Metazoa; phylum Chordata; class Mammalia; order Rodentia; family Bathyergidae; genus Fukomys; species Fukomys damarensis. The sequence goes on from NW_022900918.1 coordinate 38,029,968, forward strand.
CTTCTGGGTTTCCTCAACTGTTCTAATGCAGCCGACCGGGCCAGGTGCAAGCACAGCATCGTCCAGCTCAACAAGGCCCAGCTGATGTGGACGTGACTATCACTTAGGGTTCTTTATTCACAAGGTTTTCTTCTTCATACATTCACTTATATGAAGAAGCACGCATGAAGGTGGCGAGGTCAGATTTCCCAGAGATCTACTCAGCCAAAATTAATCACTGCAAGTTTGAAATGCAGAGCAATAGAACTCACAGTTTCATAGGCTACCACTGATACACTTTTTGTCAGAGGCTGGAATGACAGACTCTCAAAGGCATGAAATCCAACTAAGCCACCTTCACTGACTTCTCTGCTCTCTCATTGCAGAAAATCCACACATATATGTTAATGAGCATGGAATGAGCACAGAATCCTCTCCATTATGTCATCCACTGTACCCGTGTGTGAATGGCACCTCTGGTGTTTTAGGACAATAAGCATACGATAAACAAGTCTTTGCATTCTCCCAAAGTTTGGATGGATGAGAGGAAAGGAAACTATTGCAGTGTGTAAAATGGAAGCACACTTCTTTGAGAAAGAAACAACCAAAAGGTCATTATACTGAAGCAAAACTCTTAATTGGATGGATTTCTCCCTCCTCTACTCTGTATAAAGAAGACAAGGCCTCACAGAGGAGGGAAGTCCGTGAGGCAAGTGAAAGCCCTCCCTGGGGTTCAGTAACTTTCTTGAGAAGAGCAAATGTAGCCTTGGGGCTGGGAGAGAACAGAGTCAACTCTAACAAAAGAAAGGGAAGTTAGCTGAATGCTGACTCCTAGTGCAGAAGACATCCCTCTCTCCACGAGGCGTTCAGAGGAGCAGGCATGAACATAATGCACTGTTTGGTTCTACATGAAATTTTATGTTTATCACTAAAGCTCCACACGTGGAAGAAAACAGATACTGGCCCTCTTCCACCTGCCTACCAACGTATGTAATTAACACAGCTTCTACTTTTTGTATATGTCGTGCTTCATAAACTAAATACAAACTGGGCAATATCCATATTTTGCAACACCATGCAACATATCAAAATTAGTGATGATACGAGTAAGGAACAGCGTAGTTTTACTAATATTATTATACTTTTGAGACCATATTACAATACTTTTCTTACTCTAACAAAGGATAAAGCAAGGAAGACCTTTCTGAAGGCAAAGTGAGTGAAATTGGCTCTGATTTTTTTTTTAAATCTAAACTCACAATCCTCATAGAAAATTTGTGGGTTAGGTTCTAAGATGAGCTTGTCTCGATACTCGGTTTAAAGATTGTCAAACAAAGAATCAATGGAAGACAGAGTTAAATGGCTGGGCCTGGGATTAGGCTCAGTGGTCTGTCGCCTGCCTCACAAGCACAAGTTCCATCCCCGGTACCGAGACAACAACAACAACAATAACAAAAAGTTAAGTGGCTGACTATAATTAACAAATCAGTGTTATAAATTTTCAGTTGTACTTGATTTTTCACCCTATATGACAATTGTGTTTGCTATGGACCAGCAATGTTGCACCTTTTCTGTTTGCAATCCCTTGATCTTGTACACAGATGAAGTTGCTGAGGTTTTACATTTTAACACAATAGTTCACAACCTTGAATTTTTCATTTTTAATAACTTTGAGAAAATTTTTGTTATGGGGATTGGAGGGGATTTCCATGGCACACTGTCTTGCAGGTCTTGGATTAACAATCGCAGTATTCTCGTGTGATGCTCTAGGGCATGAATGCACCTCTGCCATGCCGCTTTATCTATGGTGAAACTCTCCATGTTTTGGAACAAATTGCTTTCTGTGTTGTGCAACCTCTGCAACTATGTCCTAGAAATTTTATTTAAATAGTAAACATTAAAATTAATAATGCTTTCCCTTTGCATAGGGATTATTTAGTTTTAAGCAATTGCCTAATTACTTTGAATGCAGTAGCTGACTCAGTTTCTAGGCGAGTTCATGAATTCTGCTTTCCAGACTAGAAATCCAGAGTTCGGACTCAGGAAGTGGGTCCTCAGTCCTGCTGTCCCTCACAATTTCCCGTGCATCCTTTTACATACATTCTAAATTCTCCCCCATCTACAAGATCATTTATTGATATCAGTATGGATTCATAAACATGTATTTTGTGTTTTTACTTGCAATCTAATACTCATTCATTAATTTTGTTCTCAAATTATTTCACTGTTGGCCACTAGGAGTTCTGCCATTTGGTTAATCTGTTTTTTGACAAACCATCCAAATATAGGAAAGCATAAAAAAATTTTTTTTTACTTGGTTGATCTCATTAAGTAAACACATTAATAACAACATTTTCATTACTGATTTCACTCTGTTGTAAAACCTCACTGACACTGAGAGAGATGGGGACAGCACTAGGATGAACTTTGCAAGGAAAGACTTTCAGTGGGGCTGATGCAGGGATTCATCTCAGCCCACCTGCTGGGATCACAGGATCTATGAGAACACAACTCCTACGGCACCGTTGGTGCCAGTCCACTTCCTAGTATTTTCCCTGAAGTAAACTTGGAAGCACAAGGAAAGAAACCTGCACTCCTTTTCATTGTTGTTAGGTTAGATTACAATTTCTCTTATCAAAATAACCATCTTCGATAGAAAATGAAAACGTATTTCTAGCTCACAAAAGTTCACCATAGCAAACGTGCAGCATGTCCTACAGCGATAATAAAATGCCACAGACACTCAAATGCTGCGTAGAATTTTGCTTGCATCAAAAGTGCAAATCAGTATCATTTGTGCTGTACTTAAAAGGCACAAACCACTGAAAAGTTAGATTTCACTATTATGAAGCATATTTCTTTACACTGAAATAACTTCATCATCTGAAATAGGGCCATCTCACCCATTAGTGGGAAAAAAATCCATTCTGCTTTTTTTGTAGTTCATTTTCATCTCAGAGGAGTAATACACTTCTTGGCCCATAGCATTTCCTGCAGCTTAATAACCAGCTGGACCTGAGGCCTGCACCATCTTCGGTCCCCATTAGTTCCCAGGAAGCACTACCTCAATCATCATTGCATAATTAAGACCATTTTGGGCTCCTTTAATGTCACGTATCAATAATTGAGGAGAAATAGTACCAGGGAAATCATGACATTGCTTTATATGAAAAAGAAGAAGAAAAGTGAACAGGCTCGCGTTTATTTCAGTAACTGCCCTTCAGAGGAAAACCAACAGCCAAAGAAAGTTTCTAAAGACTTTATTTCAATATTTCTACATGCAAATAATTTAGCAAAATGGATAAATAAGAATACAACAAAGAAGGCACTGTCACTAGGCAGATTTCAGAAACCTTTGAAAGTATAAACTGCAGTGCTTTGAGTATCATCTCCAAATTCAAGTAAGTCAGAAAACCGAGCTGACCAAACATTCATATGATATGCTGAATTCTTGGGGTAAAAAGGAAAATAATTCAAAATAGACCTCTTGCCTTATTTCCCCTCCATTCTATATATATATATATAAAATATCGGGTGTATTTGTTTCCCTAAGAAAGTGATTAGAGAAAGGCAGCCTCTGCATTCACATGCACTGGGCATAAATCCCTACTCATGCATCCTTTTCAGAGGTCAAGAAGCTGAAATATGGAAACTAAATCTTCTTAGATGAAATCCTTAGACTCCCCGCCAAAATGGCCATAATATCTAATGCTGGGAATGATGAACCAGCAGCCCTGCCATGTGTGTATGTGTGTTCGTGTGTGTGTGCGTGTGCACCAACAAGCTTGCTGCGCTGCTAAGGGCATTTCCAGCCTGTGATTTGACAGGCTCCGAAAGGCTGTAGCCCTCACCCACTCTCTGAGGACATTGGAGGTCGTCTGGCTGAGGTCTTCCTTCCTTCCCCCACTCTGACCAGACCTGAAACCCACTGAGTAGTGGGCAAGTCTCAAGTGGTCCAGAAGGAGAGAAGCTGTGTGCACAAATAAGAAAGAGAGGAACACTAAAATGATTCCTCTACTCATAAAGCAAGGGGTCATCAGCTTCGAGACAGCACTCTTGGTAAATTATTATTTGATAACTACACTTTAGCCACAGAAAGTATACCCTATGGTGTGTGCCTGTATTTAAAATTCACACTCAGAAACATCAAGATCCTGCCACTTTTTGCTTTGAGTCACTCTGAAAAAAGTTCCTGGAGCTGTGTTTGCATGTTTTCTCATTAAACCCAGAGAAAGTGAAAGCATAAGATTTAGCAGTAGTACAGGCATGGGTGTGTGCTGGGGTCTCGCCCATCTCCACCTGCACACTTACTATGCTGGTCAGTTTGGCTTTATCAGAATATCAGAACTCATTGCTGACTCATGCCAGAAATTATACCCAATGTCAGAAATTACATTCCAAATAATACAAAAGCATTACCCTAGCACAGCATTGTAACTAGGCAAGGGTCAGGCAAGAGGAAGGAGCTCAGCCACTTCTGTGGGCCCCTCTCTGTACTGCTGCCTCTCGAGACTTGTCCAGAATATTCGTTCATGCTTTTATATTAGAGCTTGGCCACCATGCCTTTATATTTAGAACTGCTGGCATGGTGAGTAAAGTAGCCTTGTGGAAAGTCAGTGTAGTAAAAGGTATTAAACAATGAATTCATTGATGGCCATTTAACTCCTATTACTGTAGCACAGAACATTACCCTGTGGATTATTACCAGTATGTGTTCAGTAAAGAGAGTGCAGCTTACTTGGAAATATTTTTGTTGGTAGACGGTCTAACACTATGTAGGTATTAATAAATATGCTATGAAAGTACCAGGTAATCAGAAATATTCATGTCCTTTGCTTTCTAAATTCACATGTGTCCCTCCAAGCTGGTGAGGCCAAGGATTTGGCCAACCAGCTCCAGGAATGGGGGGTCTCATCCCTTTCCTGCTGGGGCCCCCTCCAGTCCAATCCAGGTCTCTTCCGCCCCTGACTGTGAGTTCAGCAGGCGACTGGCTTTGTCCTCTTCAGCTCCAAAATCACAACCTGAATGTCTTAACAGAGCAGAGTAATCTGTAGCAATCAACTCCCCTCGTAAACTCTGATTGCGTATACTGTCTTGATGCTCTTGCCGCGTGATTGAATCGCAAGTGCTTTTAATCCCGGCTTCTGCACACTTGACCATTTATCCGGAGTGGACACTTTATGGCAGTAGTCCTCCCACCTTTCAACTCTCCGTGCAGATTAGGTGTGAAGTAGACGCAATTAGATGGAGATAGGAAAGTAGGAATGCACACAAATACTGCAGTAAATTAGAGACGGTCACGTAACTGCTTTTGGCTTTTTCTCTGAGCCACTTGCTGGAGATTCCTGAGGTCTCCACCAGCATCGGACGCTGAGTCATGTGTACCTCCAGGCACCATGGAACACCTTTCCCGGCTCAGACACAGGTCTCCTTCGTATGAGGCAGTCAGCTGTGTTCAAGAAATTAAAAAAGAAAAAAAAAAAAAAAAGGAGTAGGGAAGATGGCTGCACTCCTTCCAGAGGTTGCAGCTTGCTCAAACGTTCACCACCCCAACACGTCCAACCTTTCAACTATGGACGGAACAGAACGATCAACAGATCAGGAACTTGCCATTACTAAGCGCAGGCTGCAGCCCTGAGCTCCGTCTCCAGCAATAAGGTTTAGACATTTTTAGAGAACCAGCAAGCTAAGTGTGATGGTGGAGTCCTGTACTTCCAATATTCTGAGAGGCTGAGTTCAAGACCAACCTGGGAAACTTAGTGAGACCTTGTCTAAACATAAAAATTAAATTAAGAAAAAAACAGAAAAGACCTAGGGAAGTAGCTCGGTAGGAGATCCTGAGTACCTACCCCCGAAAAAAAAAGAATTACCAACCTTTAAGTTAATAAATCAACAGCCTTGACATTGATCATGCATCAGGATCTCAGTTTCTCTTTCTTCATTTGAGAGCCTGCATTGAATAATTTCTATGGATATAACACGTGAAGGAGAGAGCGGCATTCGTTCACCACACATCTCTTAAAATGTCAGACCAGAGACTTAGCTCTCCAACTGTTTTCTCCCAAAGGCTTCCGTGGTGATGTGCTCTGAGACTGAATAGCAGAGAGAGCTGAAAACCAATTTCTACCAGAAAATGTTTTCCTAATGAAATTAAATGGCAAAGCATTTGCTTTTTAAAACCCACACTGTTCTCATCTGAACTCAAAAGTAGAAGGTACCTTTACGAGTATTGATTAGTTACTGCAGATTTTAATAACAATGGAGCATATTAAAATATATACCAGGGCCGGGAATTTAGCTCAGTGGTGCCGCCACCTGCCTCACAAGTGTAAGGTCCTGAGTTCCATCCCTAGTACAAAATAAAATAAAATAAATATCAAATATTGGGTGTTGAGAAATATTTCCATGGGATGTATTCTTCTTGAGATAGAAATTGTGAGTATCTAGCTGCACCCCAATGCTCTTCATTTCACTTTGGTGCTTACTAGCCCCACCATCAGTGCTGGTCACTTTCAGGACAGGTGCAGCTAAGCTATGGTAGGCTGTGGAAAGAACCATGACTGTAGGACAATGAGGTTTCCAGGTATTCTGGGAAGTGTTTTGTTCATGGCAAAACAGACAGTATTTTCTGGGACTAGTTCCGATCTTCTTCTAGTGTAAGTATTGACATTTTGGAAATCCTAAGCCTGTCTTGCTTATTAATGAGATAAAGTATCATTTGCCTTTTTTATACTGGAAAAGAAACTGCCATTTAAATCAGACCCCACCAAACATTAGTATATGGCAAGCTACTGAAATTCGAAGCATCAGACAACCAGAGGCATGAAATGCTGCTCCAATGATGTTTGTAGAGCATTGGGAGGGTGTTGTAAACCACACAGCTATGCACGGCTGATCCCCAGCCAGCTGCAGGTAGGGGCCAGCCCTGCTCACATAGTCCCTGTGCTGTGGCTTGGTGTCATCCTGTTCCAGATGGTGAAAGTGGAACAGCGTTCCTGCTCAGAAATCCTTGTCCACGTGCAGAGAACAAAGTAGCAAAGACAGTGCTGGCAGCCCTACCTGGATTCCTGGAGCCCTCAGAAGGTCTTCTCAGACCTGGCTTTGCCATCTTTTCTGGGTCCATCTCTCTTCCCTCCAGGCAGCAACCTGAGAGTTTCAAGTTGCAAATCAACCTTGTTGCCCGCACTCCAGAGCATATCCCTCTCTCGAGGGCTCCCTCTTCTTCCTGGATAAATTCCAGACTGCTTGCACCCTCTGGTCTCAGGCCTCCAGCCTTAGCTTCCTTGTTCTATGCAGGGAGGATCAGCTGTGTGTTCCTTGGACAGCTGCCTCCACCTCCTTCTCAAGGGCTCTGCCATTCTCCGTGCTCTGCATAGAGTGCACAACCCTGGACTCATGGCCTCATCTGCCCCAAGGATATTTTTCAGCTCAATGGACAATTTCTTAGGAAGGCTACCCTGGCCCCCAGTTTGTACATTTCAATCAAGTCTACATCGGTTCCTGTGATTATTTCACAGCCATCACTTTTCCTCACTGGATCGTGAGCGCTATGTGAGCAGAGTTCTTGAAGCTGATGGATAGGGTGTGATGAACACCGTGAACTCAAAACCTAACACCAGCCTGGGCATGGGCCAGATGTTAGATAAGACGTGTGAGCAGAAAACACATGTCCTCCTTATGAGTTTTATAGCATCATATTTTAAAAAAAATTTGTCATTTTTATTTATCATTTAAAAGTTATACAAATATTTTAGAATTGTAGCAAGGTAAGATAAACGTAAAAAAGTTTAAATAGAAAATTACATAGCTATACTTGTCTAGCATAGACTTGACAAAGAAGGCTGAAACCATGTTAATTGACATTATTTGCACTTCAAAATAAAGACTATAGTGATCATATAAAGGTGTAAAGGGCAATTCTCCAACAAGAACTAATTGTTTTTAATGCACATTTTACTAACAAAACACCCATTTATATAAGGCAAAAACATGAAGTAAAGGAGATATGATAAGTATTCAAATATTACTGAAAATTTCACAACACAAACACATTTCTCCAAGTAGGAGTTGATTTTATTTTTATATATCAAAAACATTTGTGATACATTTAGTTGATTTGATCAGTTAAATACATAAATTTTGAAATTTATTTAAAATCACAAAAAATAATTATTGGATTTATCAATAACTGATGAATTATAAGGAATAACAAAGTGGTATCACAGGGATATCCTTTTTCACCAAAACTAAAATGAACAAAACAAAAACGTCACATACATCAGGTTTTCTCTGAAAAATAAATTTATTCTCAAAATCTAACTTTAAAATATAATGATATATTTTCACATGCCGAACAATAATCCAAATACAAATGATATTTTTAAAATTCTCTTCCTACAATGTTCAGCTTGATGGCTAGACATTGATACAAATCTACGGAAAGTTTTTAAAATAGAACAATGTAATCATAGGAAATGTCTCTCAGAATTCTTAGCAGATCCTTAAATAAGTTATTTAAACAAACTATAATGACCTATTACTTAGTAACATAGCCATGCCTTTTAGATTAGTCATTAAATATGAATGGAAGTTCTTAGAAAAGAGCAATGCATTCAAGTAAGACTTTTTTTATTGAAGGGCTATCAATAAAATTTCACACTTACTTAAAATTTTAAGACAATTGAATAAAAGAAATCAGGATTTCTCCACAGCCTTAAGTAAATTAAATGTAACCTCTAGTTTTCATTTCAAAAATTCACTCTTGAGAGGTCTGGGAAACCTGAAGATACACAAACATCATCATTTGTTTGATATCTGATGGGGCTTCCAAATATAGCTTTTTTCTATCACTTCTAAGTAGGTAAGCTTCTACGCAAACTTTGAAATGCCTTCCTACTTCATATTTGAAGATCTGCCTCATATGCATTTACCAAAGGGGGAAAAGATGATAAATGTTCCCATTTGCGTTAGAAGTGAACATAGAGGAAACAGACACTGCAGGCTTTGTTATTATGATTTTGGACTGATATATCAATTGGAAAGTCATGAGGATGTTAAAAGATTGGGTCAGCTAAGCCCCACCCCACCACATTCTGCTTTGCTTTAAAAAAAAAAAAAAGGGATGCTACATAAAGATCACTTTATGTATTGTTCAGTTACTTCACACAACCTCAGCAGATTTCCCATAACCTGCTAAGCTTTAGGCTCTATTTGAGAGTAGAAAATGGTTAATGAATTTTCAATAAGTACTTGTTCAGTTACTTTCATAGAACCCAGACAATCTTTCCAAAGAATGAACTCTCATATTTATGTTTTGTAAAAAAAGTTATTTGTCAAAGTGGAGTGAAATTGTCTATCTCAAAATGTCTTTCTCCTGTGATCAATATAAAAATCTAGACACCGTCTAGCCTGACTTTATACTCCTTCTATTTAGATGGCTGTGACATAGATGTGTGATCTCAGGATGAGTTCAAAGCATTTTTTTACTCTCTTACCATCCCGCCAAAACCAATGCTCACCTCTCAAGTTCAACAGATTTCTCCGACAGCAGGATGGTGATTCCACTCCCTGTAGCTCTTCTTTCCAAAGATGGAAAAAGATGATTACTTAATCCATACAAGGCTCCGGTGCCAGTCAAGAAACTGTGCTTGCTAATGATTTAGGAAACCACAATTAAATTTCATCACAGAAAGAAAAGAACCTCTGTGGAGAGAATCTTTCAACCCATTTTTATTTCATTGAATGTATTGGTAGTTTTTAGGTGTACAGTACAGTTGCATTCATCATTGGGATGTTGCACCTTTACATAACAGGTCCTGGTTCTTATTTTCCCCCATACCCCTGCCCTCCCCCACCCTTCACCCTTCCCTATTTATGAAGACTTTGTTTCAATTTTTTTCCTTTTCTCATATATTTCCTTTTCCCTTGCTTCCTTTCCCCAACCCTTCCCCCTTCTCTTCCTCCTTAAGCCCCTTTCTTCCTATTTCACATTATCAGTTATTCAATTTGAACCTTATTTACACTTAGTTTTTTACACCAGAAAAACTACTCAGTATTTACACGTGTGTCGACCCATTTTCTTTCTGATTTTACAGAGCTATAATTTCTTTTCTGTAGATTCCAATTCCAGACAATTTTTTTAATGGTCTATGAAACCAGACTTGGAAAGATGTTTTGAGACATTTCTCAATGAGTTCTTAGCCAGCATTACATTTCACGTGAATAATTTTTTCCTATCTCAGATACTTAATGAGCAATTCCATTCTCACACATTTGGTTGGCTACTTTCTGTGCAGTTTAGGAATCTCATTGCATTAAAAAAGCTACTTGTTAAACTTTCCTGTAGACACTCCTGAAGAGAGAACGTGCAGTGAACATGGAAATACAGACCAGACTTCGATGTAGAAATCCACCGATCCATCAATAGAGAGAAATGGCCAGACTCAAACTAAGACATTGCTTGTCTTAGAGGCAAATGTAAACAAATTAAAGAACTAACCAGCTGAGGGCAATTAATTTATACACAGAAACACTATAGAAGAAATCTACCCATGCTGATATGAAGGAAACACATACGGGAATAGAGCACCCCAGCCATACAAGGCATGAGTCCATCTAAACCTTTAACGCAACGCATATTTCTACTTTTGCCTTTATAATGTACAAGCAGACAACTGAATTAAGACATGTCCTCAAAGTGAAGGAATGCAAAGTTTCTTATGACAAGTAAAAGGGAAGGTCTACCAGCATGTGTTAGCCTACTGGCAAGAAATATCTCAAGAAGTAACAAAAGGTAATAATAAATGAGATAATAATAATAATAATAATAATAATAATAATAATAATAATAATAATAATAATGAATACTTTCTAGACCCCTAAACTAACTTCATGTCTTTGAGTCCTGTCTCATGTTGGGCTTCAAAGTCAGTAATGAAATGCTGATAATTCTTCTGTTTGTTCTTTCGAAAAATATGTCTTATCCTTTGCCTTTATCAGTTTAATGATTTGTATTGTGTTCTCAAGCAAAAAATTTCTACAGATGAACAATGGTGTCTTTTCACAGATTACCTGAGTGCTGGCATTCATATTTGCTTTCTGCATGGAATAATTGCTTCTTCCATAAAATTCTCTCAATTTCTAAATTGAATTATTGGATTACTGTTCACAATGACATTGGGGAATTTCTTCAAGAGGTGAATGTTTTTCTCTCTTGAACCCTTTCAGAAAGCTAGTTTCTGCATGTCTTGGAAGGTATTTCTGCTACAACCAACTGCATACTTTTAATGCTGTCCTTAAAGGGGAAAAGAAAATCATTTGAGAAAAAGTGGCTGGAGAAACACATCTCTCCAGCCACAGACTATTTCTCCCCTGGGGCAGATTTTTCAAGCTACCCTCCTCTGTGTTCACCTCCTCCTTCTTGTCTGGACCCATCAGCCTCCCAGCCCAGTTCCTGGGCAGCCCAGGCACTGAGGAAAACAGGACCCCACAGTAAGATGAGCACAGCCCTGTTGAATGGGAAAGAGATCAGATACTTCAGAGAGAAAAAAATAGGACATGTGACTCGATAGGTGGCCTAAATGTCATGTCTGAGTGGGAAAAATTCTAAGCAGAAAAGATAATTTGCCTTAATAATGAATCCAAAGCAAATTTTACCAAAGTGTCTACCCTCAGTTAGAAATGGAATATGTAGAAAATGAAATATGACTTAAAGTCAACCTTGACTTTCTGAACACATGCAAATTTGTCTGTAAGTACATAAAAGATGCTTATATTTCACACAACACTGAGGCGACTTTTACACTCACACATTTGTTTTTGCAAACACCTAAATTTCTTTGTCTGCCACTCACCAAGAAATGGAACTATGGGACAAACTTCAAAGGCAAAAATGTGCTTTTTCAGTTTAGTTTTAGGCAACTGTGGAAGTTATTATTATTTTTTTTTGTATATTTGTCTAACACAATAAACGTTTAGCCTACAGCCAAGGGGATTGTGTAAATTTTCCTCTGGCATAGTTACTCTTTCCAGGCCTGCTCAGGAGTATATTATATTTGTGCCGTGTGTATATATACACATCTTCAACTTTTGTTAGTGTTAACATTTATTTTGTTTCCTGCTATGCATGTATATACGTGTTTTATTTAATAATGTTAGTTAACATTTTCCTTTTTTGTAAATAATGATACTATAATTTGAAGAGTCTGGCTCAATTCCCAGACTTAGGTCAAGCCAATGTAGGAATACATTTAGTTCACTTTATTCTTTTATTGCACTTTTGATATTGAATGACTTTCTTGGGAGAATATTTTTCATGTTGTAAGTTTGCAAAAAATGATTCTAAATAACACCAAACCTCCTTTGGTTTTTTTTTTTTTGTGCTGTTTTGTTTTTCTTTTTTAACTACAATAGAAAAGTGGATCAAATTTAGAAATTCCAATTGTAGTATATATGTATCATGGCTCATGTGGGAGGTTTAAAATTACATTGAACAAGAGGAATTGTTTTTGTTTTTTACCTTATTTCTTGGCATGAAATCATGTTTTCCTTTATTACTTTTGCTTGTCTCTGAACTTTAGAAAAAAAGGAAAAGTGTGCTCCCACAATTAGACAAGTAATTACCGATTTACAATATCTAAAATGGCTGGTGGATTCCCCTAAATCTTCATTTTGTCTACAGCTTTAAATTTATGTCCTTTCTCTCTGACATGAGAATAACAACTTCAAAATTGCTGTGGACTTTTTCCTACCTGCCTGGCAAGATCTTTTTTAAGTTAATCCCTTTTTGTTCTCACAGATAGGACTCCCTTTTGGCGCAGTGTGAAAACTATTATCTATGTCAATCTGGGTTGTCTGATTGTCTAAGGACTTTTGTCACAATGTTTGTTCATTCTTTTTTCTCATTTTCTACTGGTGGGGCTCACTGGAATATAGCATTATTCTTTACCAAGTGCTTAATTTGTAACTAAAAACTACCTCCAGTGTGCTTAAGTGCACGGATCTGTGGACCACATCCTTGAGATCCGAATTCATGATGCTGAGAGAAAGCATGGGTCCCCAAGTTTGTAATACAATTTTTTGTATCTCGATGTTATTAATAAAATAATCCAGTGGTCACCTAGCATAGTAGCTCACTAAGTAAATATTTGTGAAACAAATGAATTATGAATTATCTCTAGAATTCACTCATTCTCAAGGAAGCATTTCTGGCTACTGAAATATCAATGCCCTTTTTATTTCTGGTACTCAGGGTCTTACGCTTTCAAGGAAGGCAGCAGCCCCACTGAGCTAAATCCCCCTGCCCTTTTTATTTCTAATTAATTTTATCGGTCCACTGTTGACATATGCAATGGTCATGCCCTCAGTGGGTATTCATTACCCTTTGAAAAACACTCTTTGTAGAATTTACTGGGAAGAGAAATCATGATCTGCCTGTGTTTGAGATGTTACTGTCCCTAACAGCCAACTGGAGTTCCCCATAAGAACAAAGTCCTTCTCCTCTTTGTCCCTCATAAAGCATCTGCATTAGTACCTTGTAGACAGAATTGCAGGAAGTACTTGCTGGATGGATGAAGAAGTCCTAGGATAAGTTTGAACACAACACATGCATAAGCAGACATTACTAGAATGCTCTCGAAGTTCCTGCTATGTGAGTTCAAGCATGGGCGGCTTTGTCTCCAAGAACCAACTGCTTTTAAGGTCTCCACAAATTGGCAAGTCTTTATGTAAGCAGAAACAGAGTATCACATGGTAATGTAGCTTCTTGCTGTTCCAACTCACAAAGAACATAGACCTGCTCCAGGGTGATACAGTGCTAGGGCTGTCATCACTGGGTAGAGAAGCATTACCATTATCCTTCTGTTCTCCTGGTCAAAATAACCTGATGATGTCACAGCCAAGAAATCACCCAAAGCTCCTGCATCAGAAGGGCTGGTGTATCTTGCACAAAGTCTCATGAGCCAGTTCCAACTTTCCTGATGTGTAAGGGAAAGATCTAGAATCCTGGCCTTGCCACACAGGTGCAAGCTTTCCCCTTCAGCTCCCTCCCTCATTTCAAACTCTGTCTGGCTGCGGTGCCTTTCCCAAGGTCCCATGGAGCTGTCCCATGCCATCTGCACAAAGCCTGGTGCATGAGCTCCACTGTGGGGAATCTCTAAGGAGAGCCCTTGCTTCCCTTTGTACCCCTTAAAGGAGAATGCCAGGCCCGCCAGGAGTCCTAGGTTGTCCTCACATCCCCATGAGTGTCCAGCAGGTGGCCCTGAAAGGTGTCCCCATGGCTCTACTTCTAACCAGGAGCCAGCAGCCACCCGAGATTCCACAGGGCTATTGTGAGGTCACAGCCAGATACCGAGGAGGGGACCATCAGCGTGACCACCATCGCAGTAGACACTGGGCGGTTACTGGGGCTGCTCTGAGGCTGTAGTAGAAACTCACCCAGAAATGTGGAATTGCTGTAAACTTCTCATTGTGATCGCTGCAAACACCTCAACTCCCCAAACAGTCTTATCTGGAAAATAGGCTTAATGAAGCCTGAATTTTTGCTACTGCAAAAAGTTGATATCCTAAAAACTTGCACCGTAAGTGGAGTCATTTATCACTTAAAAATTTTAGGAATACAGGCTGGGGATTTAGTTCAGTGGCACTGTGGATGCCTCACAAGCTCAAGGTCATGAGTTTAATGGCCAGTACCACCCAAAAAAATTTAAGATCATGGACAAGACAAAATATTTACAATACGGAATGTCTGTGTTCACAGCATCAATACAATAACTGAACATCTTCAAGTGAGAATGACTACAATCATTTAATATTTTACCAAGTACAAATGAATATTGAGCACAATAATACCAATCTCCAGTCAGTTTTTTTATGGAAAAATTTTCTATTTAAAAAATACTGTAAGAAAAATAAATGAATAATAAAAATACTGTAAAATTAGAAAGTAGAGTGAAGGAAGTCCAATGCATGTGAATATCCAACTAGTTGCATGGAGTAGGGCTCTGATTGTGTTATGCCACATAACAAACTACTTCTTAGCTTGGCAGCTTACAGTCCACTCTTAAATGTCCCAATTCTGTGGGACTTGGAAAGAGTGTAACAGGAGGGCTTCTCTCTGCACACACTGCCTATGATTTCACTGGAGGACCCTACAGGCTGGACCCCATGACAGTTGTTGCGTTTAGCTCTGGCCACTTCAATTCATCACCTCGGAATTCCCTACAGCATGGTGAACTCAGAATTATGAGGAAATTTTATGGCAGCCCAGGTGTCCCACAGTGGTCTTTCCAAGAGATACCAAGGAGAAGCCTTGAGCTGGAAGCCTGAGTTGGTTGTCCAGCCCCTATTTCTGCCATATTGAGTTAGTCAAACAGAACCTGTCAGGGTATCATTTGTGTTAAAGAGGATGAGACACAGGCCTTCCCCTCTACCTGAAAAGAGAATTTGAGAGTCTGTGAGCATCTGTGGTCTAAGGCAACATGAAAGATGATAGAGTTGGTTACAAACCTTCATCACAGCGCTTTCCCTGAATTCTTTGTCAGTTCATAGGGATTTGCTTAGTTTTATGTGGATTTGGGATTGTAGTTGTATAGACTTTCCAGTTTAAAAAGAGAGGCGCTATTTTTCAGACTTTATAAGTCAAAGGTGTAGGAGCCAGTCAAACCTAGAATGGATTCTCCTCTTAGATTCTTGTAAGGACGTGTGACTGAAGTTATAACAGAATGTGACTCTCATTTTCTTCCACTGAAAAGTTACCACATACTTAGTAGTTAAATGAGAAACTAGAGACATTTCTAGCTAAACAGATGCACAGTGAGGCCATACTCAAGTGAAATAAATAGGACACACATGTGCAAATACCGAATTTTCTCTCTGATATGAGAAACTAAAAGTTTAAATGAGGACCAAAATGTTAAATAGACACTGTGAAATAGGAAGAAAATGTGTAAAGGGGAAGTCGGGAGTAGGGGAAAGGAAAGGAGGGAAAGAAAAAGTATGAGAATAGAAGGAAAAAATGGAAATGAATCTTTTATAAAAAGGGAGAGGTGGAGGGGTAGAAAGGAGAGAAGGGAAATGGGAAAAACAAAAGCTAAAATATGTCAGGTACGGGTCCAATTCCTCAATGATGAGTGTGATCATAATGCATTCCAAAAATGTACCAATAAAGTTAATTTTTAAAACACATGCAGATTCACTGTCCCCCAGTCCCTGTGCATCAAAAGTTCAACAGTGATTTTCTTCCCTTGCTCCAAGGTATCAGCTTCAAGCCACGCTTTCTCCCAAAAGCGGGCAAAGAGCATCTCTCAAAGCAGTTGTCCTTTCTGTCACATCTCTCTCTGATCACTGCTGAGGAAACCAGTCTTCTCTAAGGAATTCCTGAGACTCGGGTTCGCCCAGCCCAGGGAATCCAGTGTGTCATCCCCTCCTGGGGATCCTTACTACTACTAATCACATCTGCAGAGATCCCTTTGTTGTGTAAACGCATAGATGCTCATAATCCTTTTCTAAATTTAATTTTATTTTGTCTGAACAGTACAGATGAACAGTCCTTGCATGCCAAGTTTAGATATTTGGGCATTTGGCTCACCCTCCTGCTGATTTCTGACCACAGTTAATGATTAGTTGCATATGCTAGCCATCATTGTATTTACTTTCATTTACTGGAACAATCATATTTCAATTAGTAGATTCTCCTTCACAACAATGAAAAAAGCATAAATATTTGTTGAGGGCAGCCACTTAGAAGTATATTTTTAAAGTCCAATCAATGCTTCACAGAATAATGTGAGAAGCAAAATAATTAGAACCCATTTTCATCGTAAGGCATGCAGTATGTTAATTTCTTCCACTTAGCCCTTAACAAAGCTAAGGATGTTGGAAGGAAAACAATCCGATTGTCTTGTAATAATGGCCATGCCTTGAAACACTGTTCCCTTCAGAGATGGGTTTGTGGTGGGGCTGCCTCAGAATAAAATATTATGAGAATAATGGTGGATAAATAGACAGAAGACAGACATCGAAAAGAGTGAGATCTTGGAGGAAATATCAGGGCTGATGTATATCTTGAGAGCTGTACAGAGGCGTGAGGAAGTCATGTTGGAAAAGCTGGGGAATTTTTTCCAAATGCATATTTCCATCAGACCAAGCCTCTGTTTGAAAGTGAGTACGAAGTTAGGAACAGCACCAAATGTCAGTTTGCTTTCGCATGTGTGTCAGTAGAAACTGGTGAAGCATCTACATTTTCTTCAGGTAGGAGAGATTTGTCATCCCCTTTAGATACTTAAGCACTGTGACATGTGGTTCAATAACATTAGTGTTAGACAGAATACTAAATCCAAAATAGCTGCAAGGCAGGCATTTTATTGTGTTCTCCTCATCCTAGACCTAATCTCAAACTCTAAGATGCAGACTGAAGCTTCCCTGTCTGGAATTCTTCCCATTCAATTTACCAAATTTCCCTGCATTAAAGCTAATCCTGTGAGGTCATACTTCACTAGGGTCTCACTTTCTAATGATGATGAATGAAAAAGAAATTCACATTATCCAAGCCTGACTATCTTCTTATTTCTCTCAGAGATCCATCAAAGCCACTTGCAGAAAAATAAAAGCTACCAGTAATGTCTCAGGGGTGAAAATGTTAACAATTTCTGACGGGTGGATGGCATCGACACTTTATGAAACAATGAGTATAGGAAAAGCCTCACAGCCTGATGTTTTCTCTGTCTTTCCTTTCCTCTCCTTGTAAGAGTTTACAGATTTTACAAACTCAGGCTTAGAAATTACTTTCCAATTATGGTTTCTCTCCCCAAAAGCAATTACAGTAAATTCAAATGGACTTTTCGGTAACATTCTTTCTTGCTTTTAGCTCTGTAAAAAGAAGCCCTAAATTTGCCACAAAAATTAAGCGATATGAAGCTGAATTTCATGAGATAGAAGAAATAATTGCACAAATGCTTTTATAATAAGCAGATTTATTTCCATCATATTTCTGAACATTCACAGCAGCATTTAATCTTGCGTCACTTGTGCATTCTCAGTTCCTGTTGAGTAAAAAGAATCCCCACACATCTCTTTGATCCATTTTGAAGACGATTTGGCTTCTCTATTTCTGGGGCAATTGCTTATTGTTTGCATTTACAATAAACCCTAACCGCTTGCGTTTTGCTTGGTAAGTCTGCCTAACCGTAATTTGATTCGTTTTCTTGTCTCTAGGCTTGACATCTTACTTTATGGAATTAACCTTTTTGCACATTTCTAAAACTTTGAGGGAAGTTACAGTGGAGACTGCAGTAACTTTTTTATGTCTATGATGGGAGCAATTGATATGAAAAATAGTCCCTTAAGAATTATCAATCTCTAATATAAAGCAGGTATATGTGTTATCTATTTGAAGATTATCCTTTTGTAAAATGCTCTAACTTTATAATTTTAAGGGCATGAAATCTTTGAATTACAGAGGCTAGACTGGTAAAAATAAGCCTTAAGAAATCCTCCTTATAAGGACATAATGAAGCAAATCATACATTTAAAGTCAGCCCAAATCCTTTCTCCCACTGAAACTATTGTTTGATAAGTGTTGAAAGAAATTAAATTTGTGTCAAATGCATCTCATTCTTCCCAAAAGGGAGGACGGGGAACTAGAAGAAACTGGGTAAGTGTTCACAGTTGGTTCCAGCTCCAGAGCAAAGAAGATATTAGCACAGAGTTAATAAGATGAAACTCAACTTCAAGTTGAATCAGAGAACTTTTATGAAACATTCATGCCATGGTTTAAAAAAAATGAGTGGGCTCCTATTTTTGAGTAAGTTTTTACTTTGAAAGTAAAGAACAGATTCCAAACTGTGCAGTAAATGGCATGTGCATTTACAGGTTTAACTGCAAACCATACGTGTGTGACATGAACACATCAAATATTGTATTGGAGTCATTCCCTGATGGTATAAATACAAAGATGTCCCAGCTAGGTCAAAGGATGATTTAAAACCATGTATAGGTGAAGCTATTCTATTCCTAGAGTAAAACTCGCATTTCACTGGACACAACGACTCATCAATTTCATGGGATGACACTGAATATCATTTTGTGAAAGTTCATAAAAGTATGAAATAGCATTAAGACGAAGAAAAGACAGAGCAGTGTTGGAAGAGCATACTAGGCAGGGGATTTGGGAAACTTCAGCGTCCATTTTGAAACCTGCGACAACTTTTCCCTATATTCGACACCACCCACACAAACCGAATGAAACCATTTCACCCAGCCTAAGATCTAGATTCCCTGAAAAAATGGTCTTCAGGACAGCAAGGAAGGTAGTCTGTGTCTGATCTCACTCGAGGGTCCTTTGATCACAACACTTGGAGCTGAAAGATTGTGCACGGTTGTGGAACTATGATTCAGTCACTGAATTTTATATGGAATAAAAGGATGAAACACCATGATTAATTTTTCCTCTGTGTGTCTTGGTATTCATGTCTTACAGTAATTAAGTGATTCAAAGTGTATTCTAATCCAGGAGTCACCCTGCCTTTTGGCTGCATTTCAAAAGCCAGATGTTTTCATTTCAAGCAACAAGCAGCACTTATTAAAGCCTTTATTTGACAGCATTCTGTCTTAACAAAAAAGTTCTAAAAAGATAATGTAAATAGACAGTCCCTGCGATCTCTGCACAATCAAGAGTCCAAGCCTGTGTTAAAAGATGTGATGTAGTTGATATGTAGTATGTGTGCATTTCAGTTGTGCTGCACCAGAACACAGAAGAAGGAAGAAGGAAGGAAGAAAAAAGGCATAGAGAAGGGGGAAAGGAGGAAGGAAAAGCACCGACTCTATAACATGTTCTCTGTTTCTATAGAAATTTTCACTTTAATTTCTTCTAGCTCAAAAAGTTGCTGTTGCTCCATAGAATAGTGTCCATTTCAAAACTTTTTTTTTAAAAAAAAATAAGTGTTCACTGGCTTCTTCATATTTTCTCACTGCATGCTAGTAGTCATTCTTGAATTTCTTTCTTCTAAAAATTTCTCAAAAGTTAATTACATTTGCGGAGTCCCAGGCCTCCTACCACCCATAGGTCTGGAACAACTGTGAAAATACTTATCTTTATGCAACATCCCGGGGAGTTCTCACCCTTTCATTCTTTGAAGGGAAAACTATTATTAAGACAGGGGAAGTATGGGCAAAGGAGGCAGAGGGGCCGTGTGACAGGCAAGGTGGACTCCAAGAAAGTGCACAGCAGTGCGAAGGAAAAGGAAAAGAGTGAGTGTCAGGCTGCCCGTACTGTGCACAAGTGTGCGCGAGTTAAACATAAAATATTACAAGTTGTATCCTAAATAATTTCCAACTAATTTTTAGCCTCTACTCATTTGTAATATCTAATTCTTTGTCTTATCTCTTGTGACAGCTATTTAAATAATTGTTTACTTTAATCAAAGTATGCCTTTCTGCTATATAATATTTTTAATTTATATAAGTTAGACATAGAACAGCGGAATGAATATTTAAGCAATCATTTTACCCTTTTAGATAAAAACAGATATAGCATAAAAGAGGTTAAATTGAAATCAATAATCAAATGTGATTTTAAATTGCTTCAGAAATTCGATGATCTATTATTTTTTTAACCTGACACTTTAGTGTTGATTTTTCATGCGGTATCAGGGGGTGTTTTAAATTTGTCATTTACTAGATGACTGAGGCCATCTAGTTTGTCACAGAAAGAAAAATGCATACACGAACAGCTAGAAAATGGCAAAGTCACTGACTGAAATTGTATTTATAGGCACAGCAACTCCGCAGTGAGTTTTAGTCATACTGATGAGCTATAATCTGTCTACAGAGTAGTAAAGGCTACAGGGTATCAGTTTGAAGAAAAGTTAAATTTAGACAACTTCTGTAAGAGGTTATTTCTACTCATTTTCAATCCAGTTGTAATCAGAAATGTCTGATCTTCATACTACAGGAAACTGACTGAAATATGTCCTCATATCTCTAAAATGAAGCTTGAATTCTTCAATTTTCCTACCAATATTTCCTTTGATATAATGAGTTGGTGCATATTGTAGATACAGTCTTGTAAAATCCCTTCATGCTAGAAATCTACCTGCCCAGAGTTTACATTAGATTTCACAGTTCTACACATAGTCCAATTGTGAAATTTTGTATTTCATTTATGTGTATTGGTTATTTCCATGATAAGAGATATATTAGTTTATAAAGATTTCCAGGCTACCACTATTATATGAATAATAAAGCTCTTTATTAATATTGGATCTTTGTTAAGAAAAATGTGAGTGGAGCTATATTTCATAGCAGACCTTCAAGAAATACCTAAATCGAACCATCATTTGGAAGAGGGAAATTCCTTTAGCTTGATTGACATTGTTAAAAGATTTAGTCTCAGAATGCCACTTATTATTACTAAAAAGAATAGATACAGGTGTATTTATTTTGAAACTGTGGTGATTCATATAGACAATGTCTTACTAGCAGGTCATTTTTCAGCTGCATCGATTGTCTCAAGACAAAGAACAAGTAAATTATAATATTCCACTAACTTGAATTTGAAAATAAAATTCAATAATGCTATAAATGTACCATCAAGTATTTCACAGTTAAATGAAGCAATTTAAAAGTTATGGATCTGAATGCCTAAAATTAGAAATCACATGTACAAACACGAAGAAACAAAATCTGACACGTTTAATTCTATAAAAATTTCATAAAACAAATCAACTGCAAGAGGACGTTGTAGAACAGGAAAAAAAAAAGATCCAATTTACTCTTCAGTTGGGAATGGGGAAGTGGGTGGGAGGAAGCTGGATCCTAGCCAGAATCAGAACTCTGGTGAGAAGTAAAGAAAAGTAGAAAAAGTGTTCCTTAACAAGAGTCCTTAGGACTCGGAAAATGTCATTTCTCTTGCAGCAATCTCGTGACTTTTACAAAGTAAAAGAAAAAACTTTATGATACATCTAAAATTAAGCAGAAGATTGTATTTCCCTTTTTCTAACACTCACCTCATTTTTTTCCTACATAATTCCAGTGTGATTTTTAAATGGCCACTTGCACCGTCATCTTAAAAGTATTTCTGAGCCTTTCGTTAGGCATTTTTATGGGAGGAGACGGGAATGGAAAGACCTTAAACTGCTGGCCCTGTGGCTGATAAGGAAGCAGAAGTTAAATCAGTCTTGGAAACCAGATGCCCCACGGAGGGCCTGCATGCTTAAGCCACACTTACATTTAATACATCTACTGTGGTTTTCACCACGACTAAAACCGAAACCGGATCCCTGAATGCGGGGCTGTGGAGGGTGCTATCAGCATTACACGCTATCTTTCATCTTGAAATCTCACAAAGCTTTATTAAACCGTTCAAAAAGGAAGTGTTATTGTTCCCACATACGTCTCTCTCTCTCCCACAGACAGCTCAAGTGGATTTATCAGGTAGCTAAATGGGGATACGAAAGAGGTTAAATTTAATTCAGGAGAAGATATTTCCCTTATGAACACAGAAGCTTTTGTAGTGCTCGTGCTAAAACGGTCCCCTTGTCAAAGGACTTATGTCCAAGGAGATCCTCCCAACAACTTTAGAAAACGAGAGGAAATTGACCACAGAAACTCTAGTGCACTTGAGAACCGAGAAATACATTTTCATTCCATGGCATGCTGAAATGTGGGAAGCTTAAAATGTTTCAGCTTGATCAAAAACTAAGTCATATTAATCAAGGACTCTATTGGTATAAGCAGACAGAAGTAAAGAATTGGCTTAGAAATTACTCGGGTGATTTAGGCTGAAAAATGTTACCTCATGAATCTTTAAGACAATTATAAAAACAATCATTTTTTTAGTCCAGAAATTCAACATATGGATACTATCTATTATATTTAAGGCAGAGGGTAGAACATTGATGTTATTTTCACCCAAATACCTTTAGAGAATAATGTTTCCATTTATTTACTTTCATTCTGTGCCCCTCCTCTCTCAAAAACTCATAGACAAACATTTTTAAATAGGTCCTGTTAAAAGGAGGATTATCAAATCAAATATGAAAAAAATTAACTGGCAAGTCTCCACCTCATGTCAATTTACCAAACTTTTATGTCCATAATTCTCCACAGTGATTACAACCTCTTATTTCTCAGGCTCTTCCAAGGACATTTTACCTCACCATTTAGAAAAACCAACAAGAGACGAAAAAGTTCTTATCTGAAACCTGAACTTAACAAAACTCACTTATCTGGTAGCTAGGCTGGGAATATCCAGCCACTGGGATTTTCCACTTTTTTTCCCCCTTTAAATACCGAGAACATAAAGACATACCCAAATGTCTATTTTTCAAATTCTCAAATATGCCATATTTTAAATACACTAATGACTAGCATGCTTAATGACTCTCACAACATTCATGAAGTAAGGTATCTTGATAGAAAATAAAATTATGACTCTTTCCTCATAAAACATCCACTTATTCCCCCAAACAGGGACGTTTCCTTTTCTTAGGTTTTAAAGCTCCATGTGATGTATGAAAGAAAGGGAGGCTAGCAGGCCCAGTTCCCTCTGGGTGACTGATGATGAGGGTATCAAACAGGAAGCTGTCATTCGAAGGAGACAGAGCCTTCCTTTACCTCACTGCCAACCTTCTGCGTCCTTGGAGCTAAGATCTTTGTTGAGCCATAGCCCCAGTTACCCCCAATTTCCTTACCCTCCAGCCACTGCACTACGGTAGCAGGGCTCCGTTAGCAGGGCTCCAACATCAGAATCTCATTATTCTCGGGCTGCTCACAAGAACGCCGCTTGTCCTGAGACAACGTCATCAGTGTCCTAAGGAACTTTCTTGGGACCACAGATCAGTGAGGGCCCTTCGTCTTTCTAACTGCTTTGCTCAGTCTGTTTCTCCCAGTCCCAGCTCTAGACTGCAGCCTCAGCTTTTCCTAAAAACACCCATTCAGTATAAAGCAGACTTGGGTAGGAGAAGCCAGACGTCCAGCAGAGAGAACTTAGCACCATCTCCGGACCTGGCGTCAAGAGGGTGGGTCAGTCCTGATGCTTGCTGTTTCTCCACAGCCATCACCACCCATCAAGCCCACAGCACGTTAGCTGGCACTCATTTGGATTCAGTTTCTACTCTGCCCATAAATTCTATTCCTTCCAGAGCAGATTCATTGGTGGCTTACTTTTGGATTATATACCTAAAGCATTTCAACTATAAAAACAATCCTGCTCCAGTGACAAACATGTAAAAAGAGGAACTAAATAGAAAAGAAAAAAGTAAGGCATTTTAAAGATTGCATCATTAAGCATTTAATTGGCTTAAAAGACTGGGATAGAAAGTTTATTAATATTTTTAATTAAAAGTATTTTAACAAGGGGAAAAAATGAGAACTAAGACCTGTCATGTAAAGGTACAAGTTCCCAGTAATGCATGCAACTGTATTGTATACCTAGAATGTACCAATAAACTAAATAAAAAGAAAAAAATGTATTTTAACAATAAGTAAAATATGACAGGAAAACTTAATTTTTTTATTGGTCGATTGATTGATTGATTGTACTGGGGATCAAGCTCAGGTTCTTGTGTTTGCGAGGCAGGTGGCAGAACCACTGAGCTAAATTCCCAGGAGAAAAAAATTAACTTTAGAGATAGGTATTTTGAAATAGCACAACAGTCTTGATTCTTAAAAACATGCATATAGATTTAAAAATAATAGAGTATGAGACTCATTTTCAGAATTAACAATTCTGTGCCTTGGACATTAAATCTTTTGCTTGTCAAATTTCATTAAAAATCATTTTCACAGATTATATTTCAGCCTCAGCTTGAAGCCAAAATAGAATCCCTTATTTGAAATAATTTTCCAAGACTCTCTACTGTGTAGCATTATTTAACAGTGTGTAATGATAATTAATACTATGGAACACATCTGATTTCCTGGTCACTTCTGACCATTTGGTCAAGCAATTATTTTAAGCCAAAACTTTACTTTGAGCTGCTATAAAGAGAGCAACAACTAGCAACGCAGCTGGATTTTTACTCAAAAGGGCCATTCTCTCCCATACAAAAGTGTCGCCCACAGATGCAGTTCACAAATGGAGCCTCTCCTCAGACTCAGTGGAAGGAACACAGTATGTTTCTCTTACTACTGAATTTCTAGTGTCATCCACCACTGTACAGCTTTGTGGCCTGTGGCAGTTTGGCTGTGGTACACCTTCAGAAATGAACAGACTTAGCCTGGCATGGTGGCACACGCCTGTAATCCTAGCACTAGGGAGGCTGAGGCAGGAGGATCACTGAGTTTGAGAGCAGCCTGGGCTACATAGTGAGCTCCAGGGCAGTCTCAACTACATCATGAGACCCTGTCTCAAAAAAAAAAAAAAAAAAAAAAAAAAAAAAAAAAAAGAAATGAACAGACTTCGAGCGAGAGCTACATCCTGTGCTTCCTCTCTGCCTGAAGAATCAGCTGTGTGTTCGTCCGTACTGTATTATTACAAACATGGGCATGAGTAGCTTTTCTCAGGGATGGCTATCAAATCCCAGGAGAAATGGCAGGTTCCTTTCTGAAAAGGAAGATACTGATTACATTTTTGAGAGGAAGGATAAAGAAATAGAGAAAGAGAGACTCTCCATTTGTTTACCTCAGGTATGAGTGTAGACCCTGCTCTGCTTTTCCAAAGCAAGAGCAAAATTTTAAACCAATTTCTTTTCCTTCCTTTCTTCCTAGGGTACACAACTCCAGTAGCATCTCTGTTTATGTATGTTATCTGTGCTTGTGCCTGTGCTTGTACCTGTATCTCTGTCATCTCTACTTCCATATCAACCAAAGGGTATGCGACGAGTTATCATCTCTTCCATGCCTTTTCTACAAAACTGTGAAAATGTAGCTCTCTGGTGCAAGACTTTGCTTAACTATTTCAGTTATCCCAAGCACCAAGACCAGTACCTTGCATGGAGTAAATGTCCACATCTTTGCTAGTTAAAAGAAATGTGTGACCCTTAATTTTCAGTCTAACTTTTTCGGTGCTGTGCTATGTTTTGTGTTCTTCTTTTCCCACACATTGGTTACCTCCTCAATTCATTTATTTCCTCATCCATCCTTAATTCAACAATTATCAGTCGAGTATTGACTTCTACTTAGGTTTTCTGAGTACGGGTCTGTGGTACATAATGAATACAGTCATCTTGGGGAGGTGGTACAGGGACATCGCACACCTTAACCCTTTCTGCGTCCTCTCCCTGAACCTCTCTATTCTTTCTCAGCATCTCTTTGTCCATATCCCTTTTGCAAAGCGTCTATCTCCCTGTTTCTGGTTGTTTATCTTTTATTTTGTTCTTTAGTTTACTTACATTTTGAATGTTGCTGTGTTGTGAGAATTCAGTTATAAAAACTGGGTTTTATAACATAGGCTCCATTTGGTTTGAGTTCTTCACTCAGTAGAATTGATAGAGACACGCGTGTTGAGTACTTAGTCCTCTGCCTCTCAGTTTCTCTATCCGCCCGCCTCTTAATGGGCATTAGAGGTGCTTTTGTGAGATTTCAACTGTGATAAAATCTGTGTGCAAGTCTTTCACATGGACATGTGCCTTTCTTTCTGTGGATAAATACCTAGATTATATGACTAGAACAAATGGTAGGTCTACACTTAGCTTTTAGAAAATGCTCAGTTCTGCCTTTCAAAATGGCAGGATCAGACACACCTACCAAGAGGACATGAGAGTTCCTCACATCCTTACCAGCACTGGGAATGATCAAAGTTTTTAGTTTTAACTACTTTAATACATGTGCAGTGCTATCTTATTATATATATCACTTTGGGTTTTCCCTAATGACAAATATATTGAGTGTGTTTCATATGTGTATTTGTGATCCACGGCTTTTCTTTGGTCAAGTAACTGTTAAAACTTTTGCCTCATTTTTTTTTTTTTACTTTTATTACTATAGGTTTGCTGTACATGATTACATCCACTGTAGGAAATTTGTATTTGTACATATCACATCTCCACTCTTTTTTTTTTCTCTTTCCTCCACTCTTCTATTTTTCTAGCATCAGGTCCATTTATTTGTAAGATATTATAAAGTTAATCATCAGATATATAGACTAAAAGGCAAAAGAACATATTAAACATGAAAGATCTTCCAAGCTCAAGGACCCAAGTTTGATACCTAGTGCCAAAAAAAGAAAGGTAATTATAATATGGTACACTTTCAGATACATCATCTGCACTGAATTATAGTACTTTGAAACCATGTGGTATTAAAGCTTGTGTGTTTGAGCCTTTTTGACTTATCAGCTATTTGTTTAATTTTAATGAAGTCCACCCTAACAATATACTGTATTCTTGCAAGAATCATCTATTTTGTTGCATGTGAATATATTTTCCTTAATGCTAACTCACAAAGATGGTCTCCTATGCTTTCTCTTAGGAGTTTCATTGTTTAAGATTGTATACTTCTCCTTGTGATACCATCTTGGGTTAATTCGGCATGTCGACAAAAGGTCAACTGTTTCTCCATGAATACTCAGCTGCTCCATACCAAATGTTGAAAAGTGGATACTTTCCCACCAAATTCCCTACATCATTTTGCCCAAAATCACTTATTTTTTAAAATGCTATGCATACATTATTTCTTTAAGTTTTCATAAGACTTACATTCAGCCTGTCAATTTATACAATGATTATATTGAAAACTGAGTCTACAGTTCAATTAAGGGAAAAATTGATATTTTAAGAGTACTGTATTGAGTCTTTTAACTTTAACTCATAGAAAGTATTGTTTTGCATTTATTTATGCAATCATTAATTTGAGCAGTGTCTCATTTCAACTTTTTATATATGTTTGAGATTTATTCATACGTAGTTTATATTATAAACTATTATAAATTGCATTGTTTTGAAAATTTTAATCACAGACAGTTTGTTACGCTTGCTTACAAATATAATTCTATGTAATGCTAAGCCTAAGCAACTTTCCTGAAATCACAAATTATTTGTTATAGCTTTTCTGTAGATTCTATTGATTTTTATATATAACTTAGTATATTGTCCATGGATCAAAGTACTTCACTTCTGCCCCTTCAGTCTGTATTCTTTTTTTGTATTTTTCTTACCTTACTGGTATAAGAGGAATATTCCACATCAAACACACATAATGAGAGCAGATCCACTGATTTTTTTTCCTGATCTTAGCTAAATTGGTGTAATTATAGGGATCAATGTGCTTATTTCATTATCTCTCAGCCAGCACTGTTTCGGTTATGTAATGTCTGTATGTCTGTACCATACTTCAACCAAACATTTTTCTTTTTCTTTCTGACGTATGTTAAAGTTTTCATTACTTGCTTGTTTATTTTTTTTCAAACATTAGGGTAAATGTTTTTCCTGTTTGCCCACATTATCCTTTAAATGCTTAATATTTATATTAGATTTTCTTCTACTCTCAATAAACATCTTGCCCGGAAATGTTATCTACTTGTAAGCTTTGATTATCATTCGTCTACAAAAGGCTTCTACATCCTCACTTCCAGCTCTTGGGTCCATTGTTTAAATTTGATATCATTCCTCGATTGTCTTGTCTCCACCTTCTGATGAACATTTCACGAACAGGTCAAACTCGGCACTTGTAGAAATGAACCTGCCCTTCATCCATCGCTTACAGGACCTCCTGACGGAATTTCCTGTATCAAGTGACATCGTCTACCCCTGCCATCAGAGACCCAGTAGGCCTATCCCTGAACTCTGCTCAGTCACCAGCTCCTGTGGAGTTTACCACTTTAAATACAGTGATTTAAATACAGTGAAAATGTTTCATGTTTCTTTTTTGTTGTTTTTGGTACCAAGGATCCAACTCGGGACTTTGTGCTTGCCAGGCAGGTGACTGACTGCACCACTGAGCTAAATCCCCAGCCCCTTATTTTTCTTTTCATCTGCCCATCATCACCATTCTTTTCAGTAGCCCTTGTTTGGGGTTCGATTATATTCTCCCCCAAAGATAGGGTGCTGTCCAATCCTGATACCTACAAATCTAGCTTTATTTGGAAAAAAGTCTTCACAGATAGAATCGAGTTAGGATTAAAGTCATTAATGCAGCATGACATTTTTTCCTCATAAGAAGAGAAGAGGCACAGAGGCAGCACAGGGACAGGACAATGTGAGGATCCCCAGCAGAGTACCAGGTCGTGGTGGGTGGGGTACCTGACAGCTCACTAGCTCTCAGGAGTGCCAGCTACAGTGCAAGGTAAGTGTGAGTCCACGAATGGCCTTCAGAGAAAGCAGACCCTGCTGACACCTCAGTCTTGCCACGTATAAGGAGCAAAGAGCAGACACCTGACAGTGGTCTCCAACTATTTTCGCCCATCTCCTAGTTCTTTCTTCCCTCTCTATGCTTCAGGTCTACTTGAGAAAACCATTTCAAGGGTAAATTCAAACCCAAGTACCTACAAGCCCTTAGAGTTCTGGGTATGTTTAGCCAGCGAAGAAGAACAAGAGGACAGGGAGGCTGAGAAGGGAGACGGGGAAGACCAAGAAAGCCACAAGTGTACAGGGGGTGACAAGATTCTGCCCTCGGGTTTTGAAAATGCACTGTCACATTTATTTCACTACTCATCCACGTTTTTCTACTTGTAAAAAACAATCAGTAAATAAAGAGGCTTCGGTTTCTTTTACACACATTCCTTATTGTGCACCCACCCCCAGCTCTCGATTTTCACACTGGGCTCTTTTTTTTTGAACCTGGTGTGATTTATATAATGATATTATTAGGACGGACCCAGGAGAGAATGTGATTCACCCCATATCTTTATGAAAACAGTCTCTGATTCTCTGTCTCATAAAATAACATACTGGCAATCACATTTAGTATTCAGTGTTTGGGGAATTCATAGTTCAGAAATAATTGTTTCTCCCTGATACTTGTCCCCATCGTTTATGTAAAACATACCGTAAAAGAGGAGTCAAGAACTCTGAAACTATTACAAGGGAAAGAAAAAAAATAGCGTTAACAGGTCGCAAAATAAAAATCAAATACTAGAGGGAATGAAGTACATAATCATCAGTCAAGCAAAGGTGAAAATTAGAAAATTATTTAAGCAATTTTGAAAGTATAGCTGTACTCCTTCTGAATAAGTCTTATATACAGTAGTGAATTTTAGCTCCTTTTACACCTGAACAATGAAATATTCAGAAGAAACTTGTTAGACACCATTTCTATAATCTCCTGTAACCACTGTGGTACACGCTCCAACAGGATGGTGATGTGAGCCACCACGGTCTACAGCAAGCAGTGACAACACCATGGCTCAGAGATGTGGAACACTTTTCCCACCCCGGGGACGTGCTTTGAATCCGGCAGGGACATTGGCTGACGGTGCTACTTCGGTCTGACAGCTTCAGATTTTCAACAGGGAAAAGAAGCAGCACTAATGGACGTGTCTGGGCTTGAAAGCAAGAGAAGTGATCAATCACTGTGAACAGCTGCACTTGGGAAGCTAAGAGAGGAACTTCGAAAAACAGAAAAAGTCACGGGAAATGTTTCTGGTGACTAATAATAATTTTAATCTGGTCTTCTTCATTTGTCTTCTCCCCAGCCCCAACCGACCTCCCGTCTCCTCTCTTTTGTTGTGATACTCCATTCTAGGCAGCACTGATTAACATGGGAACATTTTCCTTCTGTCAAGCATTCCACTTTCTAGAAAAGAATATCGAATTTTATGAAAAGATAACTCACAAGATAAATGGGGCAAATCCAATTATTACCATGACTACAATCTTTTTTTCTTCTCTTTTTGATTTCTTAGTAGAGAACGTGCACACACAACAGTATTGGTAATTGGCGCATTACAGAGTAATGACTGTAACTGTTTATCTTTGTAGTCAACCTCAGACACATAACATTTTACATATATGTTTCTGAAAGCTTGAAAATATGATTATCTGTTTTGCTTCACAATTGTTTGAAAATATTCTACTATTGTATTCTTCCACGGAGATCTAGCCCATTATTTAGTCTCCAGAACATACTGGGTTTAGAAGAGATTTCTAGTGTGATGATGACTCAAGAGTCACAGTAAAACCCTGTGTACTACCCAAAAAAGTAGGAAACATACTTAATTTCATTCTCCAGCCTTCTGAAGGGTGATGTGGGATCAGGACAAGTTGTTATGTGTAGAAAGGTCTGAAGAAAGTGTCTCAAGAAGAAACCCCACTGCTGCAAGTCTGTTTGAAGGGCCAGGGTAGAAATCTCTCAGACCACCTTCCATCAGAATGGACAGGTTGCTTTGGGCACAATTTGAAAGGCGTAGGGATCCATTTTCTCTGCTGCAGGATGCACTGCATCACTTCCTAGAGATAAGGAGATGGTGCAGCCTTGATGCAAAGCATTTACTGTTGCATGGAGTCAAGCTGTGTTGTCAAAATGTTATATTCCAGGGCACAGGGCCCTGGCATGGTGGCAAATGCCTAAAGGATGGCATGGAGGACACTGCCTACTTGGTGGGTCTGGGAAGGCTTTGGTGAAAGGTAGCACCTGAGCTACATTTTTTCTAAATTGATATTTCCCAGGGCTAGGAGTGTAGCTCCGTGGCAGAGTGCCTGTCTAGTATACATGAGGTCCTTGGTTCTTAGGTGCCCCGCCCTGGAAAAGAAAAAAGGCAACAATACCAGGAACATTTGCATGTAAATGAAGGTTAAACTGGCCAACAACTGGACAGACTACTGTCTAGAGCTGACCTCTCCAGCATTCTCCAGCCCATGTGATGTGCAGCCTGCGATACGCACTTAACCCAAAGTTTCTGTTTCCTCATCTGAAAATGAGCATTAATAATTTTAGTTTCTTCTTTCAAAGTGCCCTGTGTTCACAGTGAGTTTGAATTCAGTCTGCTGGGCATTTTCTTTTTTGTTTCTGTTTGTTTGTTTGTTTATTTTTTGGTACCAGGGATCAAATTTGGGTCCTTGTGCTTGCAAGGCAGACCCTGGAACCACTGAGCTAAACACCCTGCTTGTTTTGTTTTTGTTTTGGTGTTGTTGTTATTGTTGTTAAATCAATCATTTACTCTTTCTGGTACTGGGGATCAAATGCAGGACCTTGTGCTTTTGAGGCAGGCACGGTGCCACTGAGCTAACTCCCCAGCCCCTGCTGAACATTTTCTACTAGAGGATACTAAAAATGGTTTGGGAAAGAGAATCTTTAATATCTGTAGGTCTTTATATATTTTTTTATTTTTTATTTTTTGGTACTGAGGATCGAACTCAGGTCCTTGTGCTTGTGAGACAGGTGGCGGAACCACTGAGCTACATCCCCAGCTATCTGTAGGTTTTTAAATGGATTCTTCGCAAAAAGAAACCAGGTAAATTTTCCTAGTACATACAGTAATATAGATGCACCTTTAAAAAATATTCAGCTCAGCTAAATTTGTTGATCATGAGCCCTGCAGGACAAGCATACTCAATTCTCAAACCGTTTCTATTATTCAGAGTATCCTGATCACTCTGATCAGAACTGGTTTGCATTTACTTATAAGATGAGTGCCAATGCTGATAACTAATATCATGTTCATAGACAAGACCTGAAAAATTGGAATTCCATTTCAAAAGTTCAGAGTATGTGTTCTTTGCCTGGAATGCATAAGGAGCCAGTTTGTGAGTGGTTAATATCTCTGGAAAGTAAAATCCATAAAAGCAAAGGATTTGTCTATCTTTTTCTATGTTAAAGACATCCTAGCAGAAATTCCAGGAAAATGTCCCTTAGCACTGTGTCCTAGTGAGCAACTCTTTCAGTATCTTCCAAGATGGCATTTTGATATCGACCGCAGTAGGCTGTGCTATTTCACAGACTCTCTGTGATGCTCCATTTGTATGTGGAAGGTGGACACCTAAGCGACTCACACAACCCACACATCCCGTGGGTCACACTGTGTAACCCTTTCTCTTGAAGGTAAGTGCTGTGACTTGCTTCATGGCCCCACACTCCAGTGGGGAAGTTATATTGCACAAGATCTGCCTAGTTATGGTGAGATCTTCTCACAGGCTGGACATAGTAAGCTCTTCTACAGGAAAAGCCACCATGTCAAAAACTTTGAGTGCCCTGCAGGAACTTCTGGCAGCTTATGGAACTAATGGAGATCTGCAACCACAACCAGAGAAATAGTTGCTCCAGCAGTCATAAGGCTCTGAATTCTGCTAAAGCTTAGTGACCCAACAGGTAATTTCTTCCCAGACAAATCTTGGAGATAGCAATGCAGTCTGATTGGCATCCAGATTGGTCCCTGAATTGGTCTGGAACCTAGCAAGGCCATGCCCAGGAAAATACACATGTGGTGTGTGCATATATTAGGTTTACCCTACACAGCAGGTAGTCAATAATGTCTACTTTTGCTTGGTAACATTACCTGCTGAAGTAGGACGTACTTACATCACAGAGATAAACAATGGAAATGCAAG
Organism: Fukomys damarensis; assembly: GCF_012274545.1. Lineage (NCBI taxonomy): Eukaryota > Metazoa > Chordata > Mammalia > Rodentia > Bathyergidae > Fukomys > Fukomys damarensis. The sequence continues at coordinate 38,063,363 of NW_022900918.1, forward strand.
AGTCCTACGAATTGCTTTCAATTCTTAGTGAACTTATGTGGGAAAAGCCAAAGACGTTAATATATCTCAAACTGAAATGAATATCTCTGCCATCATTGTCACAGATTTGTAATGTGGTACTGGTGACATTATGTTTTCATCAATAGTACTAATTGAATTGTCTCAACTTTTATAATTGTTAGCTATTGTTTTAGGGTCAATGCTACTAATTTACATATTACATATATTTTTACTATAGTTTTTATAAATTACTTAAAATGATTTCTTGTGTATTTTCTTAGAATACTCATACAGAGAGAAAATGTTTTCTAAAGATGATTCTCATTGGTTTTTTAAAAATAGAAAACTCAGTATCCAATGAGGTAAACCTAAAAGTAGATAAATAATTAAAATTTTATTTTTAAATATCTGTTCAGATGAAAAACTGACTACTGAAAATGAAGAAATTTGTGTTTGTTGCCTTGTTTGCTTATTTGGTTTTGTATTCCAGGATTATAGTTGTATCTGAGTAGTCAGTTGGTAATAAAATGCTGTATTTATGTATGCACATGTTTTACTATGAGAATTTTTTTAACATGCCTACAGTTTTAGCAACTGTCTGTTGTTGCTGATCTGATTAATCTGCCTATGACTATCAAACAGTACAGATACTTGTTGTGTCTCACTTCAGCAAGGGTGCTTCAGCTTGGCATCACTTTTAGTAAGATTTTCTCCCAGAAAAAAAATATTTTCAAAAAAACAAGAAGTTTTGTCTTCTCCTCAGTTGGGATCAAGTCATTATAAATTGTACCATCTACTGTTCAGAAGGTAGTGTTACTAACGGGACCACTTATTTTTACGTGGATGTATCCATGAGTCAAGTTTAATAGGCTACTTGAATTTCATTTAACTTGATAAGAACAAGTTCACAAGCTGATAACCTCAAAATAGCAAGTTAGAGACCCCAATCAGTTGTCTGCTCATTGGAAGTGACTTTCTGGCATTAGCTACAAGTTCTATTACTTTTTTTATTGTGTGCTCTTGGAGAGTTTCATACTAGAAACCAATTTGACACCGAGAAGCAATAAAACACACACAAGTGTTATCAAACCCTCCCACCAATAATCCTTCTAGTGCCTTCTTAATGTCAATAGCTTAGATAGAATTTTTTCCCTTCAGATTAAACCAATTGATAGGAATTGCTTTCTCTTACTTGTTATTCAAATAATTAACATGGAAAATATGCTTAATAGATTTGTGACAGTACAGTTTATTTCTGTTTTCTTTTCCATTTTCTTGCTTGATTTGTTTGTAAAGCCAAAAAAACAAAGCAAATATTCAACAAAAATAGTTATACATCTCAGCAAATCTTGGTTGATGTACAATTCTCTATAAAAGCTGGTTTAACAAATCTATTGTATTAACTCTTAACCTTGATAGTTTTATTTAACAACATATTATCTCTAAAAACTTTATCTTAAATGTATGGTACCCCTTTGTAATAGTTTTGTATGTGTAAAAGATTATGGGAAGGTAATATAACTATCTCTTTTCTATAAATATTTGAGAATTTAATTTTTTTACCTAGTATGTTTCTGCCTTTAAAAATAGATGAAAACATGCTAAACTCATTTCATACCAAAACTTTCACATTTGGGCCAAATACATTTAGAATAAGATGGGTACCACTTCCTACTGCTGTATAGCTAATCACAAAAGACATCCAAGTGATAAATTCAACTAATAGAGCACTTTCAATGTGAAATTTGGAGAAAAATAACTGAAGTAAATTGAAGTTGCTGCACAATGTAAACAATTCATTATGTATGACAAACACTAATTTTTCAAGGGGGGAGCAGGGTAAATCTTACTGTGTAAATCAAATCTCCATGTGATCAACATTACTGAGATAGAGATGAATAAGATCCTTCCAATAATTACTCTATAGAATTTTAAGTATGAATAACTTTCCATTTAAGATGCATTATTTTTTCTCTTTCTAAATTTCTTCATTTAAGATTTTCAGAGTTCCCAATCCCAAAGACATAATAGTTTTTACTTTTACTAATACATGTGTATACAAATTTGGTAGTAAGTACAGTCCTATTTTTATCCTGCAAAATATATATTCCAATAATTACTCTATAGAATTTTAAGTATGAATAACTTTCCATTTAAGATGCATTATTTTTTCTCTTTCTAAATTTCTTCATTTAAGATTTTCAGAGTTCCCAATCCCAAAGACATAATAGTTTTTACTTTTACTAATACATGTGTATACAAATTTGGTAGTAAGTACAGTCCTATTTTTATCCTGCAAAATATATATATATATATATATATATATATATAATCACCTAATTAAGACCAAGTATATTTGAAAAATGAATATATTAAAATATATATGTTATATTTAAAATGTTATTAATAAAGCTAGTAATCTATGAATCATACAGCTCACAATAAGGATACAGTATCTCACTACCTGTGATAGCTAGCCATATATCTTCTTTTTAAAATTCATTTCTGAACGTACCTAGGTAGATATGACCTATATATATGTATGTGTGTGTGTATGTGCATATATATATATATATATATATATATATGTATGTATATATATAACTTCATATAGCGATCTCACATCTTACAAAAATACTGAGTCCTGTGTTGTTTTAAAAGAGTACAAATGTTTTTGTCACAAATGCAAAGAGCACAGATAAAGGAAAAACCTATCAAATGACTGTTGTGTACAAAATAAACCAGAGTCAGTTTTGCTGCTGGATTTTTATCTACCTACTAAACTTTTCTAAGCCACAATTTACTCAGTTATCAAAAAGTGATAGTAAAATGATTTAGCTGATAAGCCCATAAATTAGTAGAAAACTCAACAGTTTTTGGTTTTTTTGTTTTGTTTTTACCCAGCCCAACCCATAGAAAGAGCTCGATAAATGTTAGCGGCTGTGGTGGGATTGTTGCATGCTATATATTACGAGTTAAGAGCCACTGTGCTTAATAGATTGGATATGCTGCTTTGCATTGTGCTTAGAAGGTTGAATTGTCCTGTGCAAAGATTTATATAAATGTAAACCAGGTGTCTCACACTTATTCATCCCTCAGAGGTGGGTCATGCTTCCCTTTAATGCCTAAAAGAAATAGCTAGTGTCCCTTTTTGCATTATGGTAGAAAATCCAGTATTTTATGGCGTTTCTCTCCCCCAGTGTTTCTGAGAATCCCTGAAACATGCTTCTATCCCCAAGCTCGGTGTGTCACAGTTGTTGCCTGCTCTAGAGTGAGCCAAGCAATTGCACAGCCTGTAGCAGTTTTCCAAACCCTTTGTTTTCTTTGCCCTGGTGCCTCAGGCGGGTGCTGTTTTCTCTTTACAGTGTAAAGTCTCTGTTATGCTGGACCAAGACTTGTCCCATAGTCCCCCAAACACTGCTAAAATCAGGCTTTTACTTAGCATATCTTTCATTGATTCTTTCATGGCACAGAATAGAAGTTCTTAGAGAAAGTGTCATTATCTATACAAGTTTCACTCCATAGTGCAGCTTTTTTGAGCAAACAACAGAATTCGGAAGATTGCAACAATAAGCAGCTAGTTCTTCCTGATGGAAATACTCATCAGTTATGACCCAGTCAGGATCTACTGGGATTGGTTGGATATCCCTTTCCAGGTTACAGATCATGTTCAAAGGTGCCGGGTAAGGTTCTAAGAAGCTGTGAGTGTTCTGATAATCCAGTACCTGTTACCTGATGTTCTGTCCTTATACTTTCAGTGCTAATTCTGAACATCTGGGTTAACCCTGTGACAGTTTTAGTAGCAACACCCCAAGTCTTAACCAGAGTGATATGATACAATATACACTGAAAGGGAAACAAACTGGCCATGTGAAAGGAATAGAAAACTGTTAAAAGTTACTATAAAACAAAGGGATTTTATTTATATTTTGCTATATAGACAGGAGTAGAGATAGGGACAGAAATATTTATTTTGTTGTGTATATGTACTGGTGATAAAGAAAGGGGAAAACAATGGCAACAATTAGAATTTTAAAGATCATTGGGTTGGCCGGGGATTTAGCTCAGTGGTTTGGTGGCCTGCCTCACAAGCACAAGGACCCAAGTTTGATCCCCGGTACAAAAAAAAAAAAAATCATTGGGTTAACACAAATGTGACAAAAAGTTGAATATTCCTTACCAAGGAAATCATTAAAATTACTTTTAGTATTATTTTTTAAAATTACACTATCCATGCAGATACATTCTATTTTCTTACTATATAACAATAGGAACAGAAAGTCTTGAGATCTTTTGATATTAGTACACTCAGAATCACTACCACTGGCATCTAATCTACTTCCTGGAAAATAAGACAATTAGTAGTTTCTTTCTCCAAAACACAGGAACCTTGACAAGACTGTTCTTAAAAATCTCCACCATGAGCTCTGCCTAGAACTTTGCTTTGGAAGAACACAGCTGGAATAGAGAAACAGAGAAAGAATCTACAAAGGACAAAACTGTCTGCAGGACCCTGTATGTTACAGTATGTAGAGAATATGATGAAAGAAGTACCATGACAGTTTAATTTGTAAAGGTAACACAGACTGGTTTTAGAGAAAAGTACACTAGAACAAAAATGATAAAAAAAAAAAATGAGAATGATTATGAGGAAAAACTAAAACTTGCTGGTTAGCTAAAATATCCATTTTGTTCTATGTTCTCCAAAAACATCTCCTTCTAAATGACTGCTCACTGATATCATAACTAGATGTTCTCTGCTGTTATGTCAATTGAACAGTCTCATGGCTCTAAATTGGTTCGAACAGCTGAGGCTGAATGCTGAAAAGAAATATAAATTTCTCTAGGGCAGATATCCCCAATGTTTTTGTCACCAGTTTCATAGAAGAAAATTTCTCTGTGGACTGAAGAGAGGAATGGTTTGGGGATGACTAAAGTACATTGTATTCATTGTGTACTTTATTTCAATCATTATTACATAGTGATACACAATGAGATACTTATGCAATTCACCATAAAGCAGCATCAGGTAAGTAAAATAGTAGGCAGTCCATGTGCACACTAAAATAAGTGTCAGAGTCTGCCTTAAATCTTGTCACCAGGTGTAGCTGAACAATTGAAGTACCTCAACTCCAGTGTCACTGTAAAACCAGTCACAAGATGTAGCTTCACTGTCACTTGCCATTCACTGCAAAGAATTGATTCATTATGGTCTCTGCAGTCAAAGCTCTCTGGCAAAGTTAATCAATATTTGCAGCTGCTCCCTGGTGCTAGCATCAGTGCCTCAGCTCCACCTCAGACCATCAGGTATGGGATTCTCATAAGGAGTGCACAACCAGATCCTTTAAAAGTACAGTTCACAGCAGGGCTCACATTCCAATTTTAGTATATGTGCTGCTGAACCGAGCACATGGGGTTCTCATTTCTATAAGAATCGAATGCTACCACTGCTCTGAAGGGTGGTGGATTACAGCCAATAATGCAGGTAATAAGTAGTGGCTGTAAGTACAGTAAAGGACACATCAAAGTGAATACCTTTTATGGCAATCTCCCTCACTTCAAACACACTTATCCCATTGTTCTTGCTACTTTTTTAAGCAGCTCTTAAAAGTTCTCATTCATGTCTTTATAGGATATGATTAAAAAATACGGTGAGTGCTGCTGCTGAGTGCCATCAAAGGGAAAGATAGGCTCCTAAAAACACGAGAGTGTGTCCTCATTCACTTCATTCCCTGGGTCTGACACTGTGCAACTTCTAGCTCTTCCCCAAAGTCAAAATGACCCTGAGAGGTGAACCACTCATTGGAAAATACTACATCAAAAAGTGGAAATAATAGTAGGGTAAATGTGTTGGATGCTTTGAGGAGGAATTTGAGAGGGATTTGAGGCAAAATATCTTCCTGTAATAATTTTAAAATTAAAAATAATAACAATTTAAAAATTTTAAACATTCATTCTATTTTCCCATCGTAATGGATAAGATTTTATTATATGAAGAAATAAAGCAAAATTTCATGATCAAACAATAACAATAGCTATTACATTTTGTACTCTCATCTTCAAAGTAGTTACTCAGAATATAAGATGGATATCCATATGCAGAAAATTGATTCTAGACTCATATGTCTCACATCTAGTAAACTAAAATTAAATGAAGCAAAGCTCTAAATGTTAAAACAGAAACACTTAATCTCCTGGAAGATACGATAGGTACCCCTCTTGAAGTCACATTTTACATATTTCCCCAACATTAAAAAATATAGTCATTTATATCTTGTATTGCATTATTTTTTTAAAGTTTGTTTTATACCTTCTACATTTTGACTTAATAATTCTTTTAAATTGTACAATAATTTGTGTTTTGATTTAAATTACGAAAAATGGACTCATTCTACTATAGATCACTAAAAGAACAAAGGAAAGAGGATCCTGTCATTGGCACATTTTTGCTCGTAGTTATTTCCGACCAAGCGAAAAAATAAAACTGCATGAAAGATGAAAAGACATAGAACATAAGTAGTAAGCTATAGAAGCCACAAGAGTATTTTCCCTTCACTCTCCAGGGGGGAAAAGTGAAGTGTATTTGCGTATCACAGAATCCTCTCCACAGGTGGTGAGACTTACAGACTCCTGCAGAAGAGGTGTGAGGTGTGGCCTTCCTCTTCCCACCACAGACAACAGCAGCCCTGCTGGGTCCAAGCCGCACTAACACACATTCTCCTTGTTTCACAGACATTCTCCCTCATTTGTCAGAAGGCCCCCCTATCTGCTGTCATTCTTTATCTCTTGTCCCATACCCCTGCCTTTGATTACTTTCTCACCTCTTTTAAACTTTTTTTAAGTAAAATTTGTATTTTGTAGAATGGATTTGTCTAGGCTATCATGTTGGTCTATTTCAACAGAGTTTCATACCAGAGTTGTCTCTCAGATGATCCCCCTTTTGTAAGTGCGTTTCACTTCTGTCCTGCTCTAGCCATCATTCCTGACAAACAGTATCTGTGTTCATACCAATCAGCAGATTCGACTGGCTTTGCATTATTACTGTGACAAAACACCTTAGATAAGCAACCTATTAGAAGGAAAGTTTTACTTTGGCTCACAGTTTCAGAGGTTCCAGTCAGTGTTTTCCCGGCCCAGCTGCCTTTGGGTCCAACACAAAGCAGTGCATCATGGGGGACTTGTAACAGAGGAAGAAGCTCACCACAGGTAGCCAGGAAGGAGAGAGAGAGAGGAGAGAAAAGGATAGGATCCAAATGTCACCTTCAAGGGTACACTGTCAATGAGAACACTTCCTTAAGTAGACCCCATCTTGTAGAGGTTTATCACCCAGTACCGCCATAGGCTCAGGGCCTGATCTTCAGCACGTGAGCTTCTGAGGGACATTTTCAAATCTAAACTGTAGCACTGTGCATGGCCTAAGGATGACGGGGTCCCTTCACTTCCTGAGATGAAGTGTACTGCACATTTAAAACCTGTAATCTTATTCATAGCCATTTGTATAACCTTTGTTTTACTTATTTAAAAATTCCAATGTAGTTGATACATCAGTGTACTTTGATATTGTACTGCTGAACATCTTTAATCATGATTCTTTGTTCACTCTTTCATAGGTGAGATGTGACAACACATCTATCTGCCGGGTGACTCATATCTTATATTTAAATTTCATATGACAGAAAATATTCCCTGTATAGATCAGCCAGGTCCAAGGATATTCTCAAGTGTGACATCTACTACCCACAGAGTGTGGGCAGGCCTAACAGTTCTCCAAAATTTCATACACTCTCTTATTGTAATCACACTTAAAATTTTTCTCATGGAAATGTCTAAATTAGAATGTGTGTATAATTAAACCTAATTATAAAAAAGAGAATTCATAAGTTTCTATTTAAAATTTGAAATTTGAATGAGTAACAATTATTGATTTCCCTCTCTATCTCTCCCTCTCTCTCTCTCTCTCTCTCTCTCACTCTCTTTTCAGCTTAGGCAATCCAAATTTTCACTGGAGAAAAAATATGACAAAATAAAAAACTACAGGTTATACTAATTATTAATATGAATGTGTACATCAATATATGCATATTGCATGTGTATCTTAATACTTAAAAATAATTCCAGTCATTGCAAATAGGAACTTATTACTCCTAAAAGACATTGAATATATACAATTTTTTTTCGAACTGTGAAAAGTGGAAATTCATACTAAATGTCTTGAATATTTCAAAGCAAAAATTGTCATCCAAAATTCTTGCCTAGCTCTAAAATATCTACAATAGAGTTTAGTACATCTTGTGTAATATTTTATGCATTGCATTTTGTTACACATTTTATACAAATTGAAATGAATAATAATTTGCAGATTTCCACCCCATGAATATTTCTTAGTATTCTCTAGCAGTAGTTAATATGCTAACCAACTTTACTGAAAGGCATACAGATGTGGAAGAACTCTATCTGGGGACTTTAATTATCACCTTGTCAAATTCAAATTATTATCTTGTGAGTTCATTTCCATAAAGTATCCCCTGTGCTGTTTCATGATTTAACATGTGTCTATTTTTTCTTATTTTAGTTTCTTCTATCTGGAGGTTCTAATGCTTCCAAAAGTGAGGGTTTTCTGTTAGGTCTGAGGTTCGCACCGAAGGATTTGGTCAAATACATTCTTATAAAGAGTTTGGGCATAAGAAAGGTCTATATGTTAGATAAAAGCATCTTGCTTTCAATATTATCTTATAAATCAAACTGAAGCTAAATTCAATTTCAACAGGAAGGAGCTATGAAGAAGTAAGAAGCAGCTATGACTCATGAGTCCTACCATGAAGATCATCAGTGCTGCAGCAGGTGTCATGATCTGCATGGGTTAGCTGTGTCCTCCAGAGTATGTGTTGGATGCTCAGTCCCATAGTGATGAGGAGGAGGTGGTGTGGAATTTTCAGGAGCAAGCCTAGTACAAGGTGATTGGGATGCTAGAGGCCCCACCCAGGACAGGAATTATTGATCGTTTTCAGGAGGAGTTATTTAAAAAGAGCAAAACCAGCTCCTCCTCACTCGCTGATTTCTTGTCCTGCCTTCTTATGATCTTTCCTTCTCAAACTTATTCCTAACACCATGATGGCATTTAGGAAGTCATCCTAGAGGCTAAGCCAATGCCAAAGTCATGCTCCCAAATCTCCAAACTCTAAACTAAAGAAGATGACTCAAAGTTCCTGGTCCCCAGTATCTTGTGTTAGTAACAGCAAGTCAACTGATCCAGTAAGGAATTAGGAAGTTGGACTGGCCCAACCAAGGTCTGGGCCCAACTGAGGTCAGTAAATGGATGTATTACTAATTTGTATCAAATCTTATGCTTGGAAGTAGGAGCAGAGGCAAAAGAAATAAGTTACATTTGTCTTCCCAGATCAAATGGGTATGTTTGGGTGAGGATGGAGTGGAAGAAAAGCTACAGTCTAACAGGGCCAAAGAAATTTCAGTTCATTTCCTTAATCATTCATGAAGGAATAAAACTCAATATAAAGATTTGTGCAGAATTTATTACATCTTAAAATATTTATCTGGAATTTGAATTAAAAGTTAACACATATTTGAAATCATAAGACAGCTTTTATAAAAAGTTGGACGAAACACTGATGCCTTGTTTTGACTTTCACGCAATTTCAAAAGCTGTCTTTTGAAAGAGTTGGTGTTGTAAAAAGGTGTACCCTCAATAATTATTAAAATGTGTTACAGTGTATCTGCCTGGGTTTTAACAAGCATCATAACAGTTAATAACCCCTATTATCACCTGTCATGTGTCCCACCCCCAAATGTACAGATGAAGGGACAGAACACTGTGTTTAGCTAATGAGCTGGTAGTGACTTGATGAGTAAGTGATCAAACTCACATCAGATCCTCCATCATAGAATCTGTCTCTCCTCCAAGGTTCACCACACAGGCTGACTTCTTTAGTTAGGTAACCGTCAGGATTAGGGTTTCATATTATTTATTTAAGGAGAGTAAATGGCAACTAAAGACTGTTGTATTGAGGAAAATAAAATATTCCTGGCGAGGCATGTTGGTGCACATCTGTAATCCCAGTACTCAGGAGGCAGAGACAGGAGGACCCCTGTGAGTTCAAGACCAAGCTGAACGACATAGTGAGACCCTGTCTCAAAGAACAAAAAACAAAAATAAAAAAATAAAATCTTGCTTCTAATCAAGTCCCTTACAATGAATGCATAAAAAAATAAAAAGACTGCAGTCACAAAACGGCAAGTCATTCAGCAATAGCACTACTATCAACCAGATGATATCAATCTGATTATGTTGCTAGAAAAGGACTTGGCTGTCAACATTTCCATGTGATCTGAGCTCTCTGATAGTCTCAAGTATTTAATTCAGAAATATATCTTTATAGTATCCATGTTCAAGTGATAAGTCAAAGTAATGGAATATTTTAAAATATAATCAAGATAATAAAAATGAAACCCAGAATTATATGACTCGCTTTCACTAAAACTAAATTTTTTCTGTCTTTATTGTCTTTATCTACAGAAAAAAATTCTGTTTCCACTATTTATTACCTTGCTATCTTTGATTTTTACATTTTATGCTTTATAATTTAAACTTTCTCTTCCACATTCTTGAGCAGTTGCCTGACTTTCTCCAATATTTTTGGATTAGTTGCTACGCGATTTTTTTCGAGCCAGCTCATCACTAATGAACTCATGAAGATCTCAAGAGGAACCACAGTTAATGTTGTCACCATGGTTGCAAAGGACACTCGCTCTGACTAATAAGCCAGCCAACTCCCCTGCACACCAGGTCTCACTTCGTATTCTTAAAAATCGCTGTCTTCTCACACAAAGGCAAACCAACAACGCCTACTTCCGCTACCAGACTTCTCATTTCTTTGGTCCAAAAGGAATGTCTATATACATTTGGAGGACAAATGACATGTATTCTCCACATTTCCAGGTGTGATCTTCTCTGCAGCTTGCAAATCCAAATTCTTTTTTAAAATCCTACAATTTCATCTTCTTAGTCTTTTCCTTTATTTTATTATATCTCTTTTCTTTCCTACATTTCACAGGCCCTTATTTATTTCTCCCAAGTTTCATCTTATATTACCAATGCGTGAATTGTTTTTCTTTATGTCACACAGAGAGAAGTAGCCACAAGTGAGCCAGCAAATTAACAAATCCCAAGTTAGGCCTGAGAAGCAGATTTCTGTCTTGGTCGCACTCCATTCCTTGGAAGGTATTTTTAAAATGTGCAGGGTAACCCAATATAATACAAAATTATTATATATGTATGTCAGAAACTGAGATGTAAATTCACTTTTGGTGTGTTCACTATAGAGGGAGAGACACATCAGTAGTTTATCAAAGAGCCATGGCCCAGGTATTGGGGCCCTCGTTTGAGGAGATGAAATAAGGTTCAAACTCAAATTGTGGCAATTTCCTGCCACCAAGCAAGGCCAAACAGGGTGAAGGGGGAAAGTGTGATTTCCTTAATTTAATTTAGCCTTGATAGGCATCTGGAATATTTATTTTTAACTACATCAGAAACTAATAATTACAACAAATGGTGCATATACAGCTGAGATAAATAAAAACAGCTGTGGATGCATCTGAACATGCAAAAATAATAGAGCTGTCACCTGTGTCTACTTTAAATTAAAGCTTTGCTAAACAGAGTCCTCTGTAATTCTGAGCCAAGTGATACTTTCTGGGCACATGTGGGAGCCACAGAAGGAAAGTATTTAACCCACACCAGGAGTAGCGATAACCTCTGGGTTGTCCCCATATCCTCTGCTTCTCTGTGGAGTGAAGTTGATTTCTGCCAAATGACGGGCATTCAAACATAGAAACTAGTAGCAGACTCACCCATGGAGTGATTCCTGCTAATTCTCTCCCCAGGGTGTTTTCTGTAAGGAAACTATTGAATTTGCCCTGTTTAAGTAGATTTTCCAAAGTGATCTCTTTAAAAGAAAGTTCATATTCTGGAGTAGGAGGTCAAAATAGGCAAATTAAATTGCATGAAAGGATGTGGAACTAATCAAACTTCTCAAGTTTTCCAGGCAAAACTTTTGCCTCAGGTTTTGTTTTATTTAAAGACATTTAGGACAAATGGACAGAAAAAGTTTTCTTATATCTAAATTATAAATGAGAAATGGTTATAAATTAAATGAATGAGGAAAATATGCCTAAAAATACAATGACTTTTTTTGCAAAAGAATGAATTAGAATCAAGTGTATGATAAGAACCCTAGGTACTAAATACAACTAATTCTACTTTTACATTTATTCAAGAATAAAACCAAGTACAGAGTCATTTATGAGCAATTCAGTATTTGCAAATTTTTTTTTTTTTTTGTACTGGGTATTGAACTCGGGTCTTTGCACTTGCAAGGCAGGCCACCGAACTGCTGAGCTAAAGCCCGGGCACTATTTGCAGAATTTTGAAGCAGCACAACAAGGAATACTTAGAGCAAAAGCAAAACAAAGACTGAAAGAAAGAATATTTGCTGAAAAAAAAAAAGCCCACTATGTACATCCATATGTGCCTTTAGTATATAAATGGTCCAATTAAAAACTTAAGGGGTTTGAATTTTGTCGTGTGCCATGCATCCGTGACCCCCACTCATCCATAGACAAAGATCCCCAAAGTGCTGTGGGCAGTGAATTTGGCTGGTTTAACTCCGAGCATGGAGACGGCTAGATAAACTGGAGTCGCACGAATGGATACCGAGTCCAATGCCGCTGCTGCACTATAGACCTGATGGTTTCCTTGCTAGCCTGGAAAATAACTAGATGTCTGCTTTCACAGGTGACACAGTCTATCGAATGCAAGCCATGTGCCCGGGATTATATCAAGTGATTTCTTCGTGAATGCATAGCAATCTGTAGACGAGAACGCCATCGTTTCCCGTTGTACAGACAAGCCAGCTCTAGCCCGGTCATGTAATTAACTCAGCGCCACAGAGCTGCTCAGTGTCTAGGCCTAGGGTTCAGAGCTCTGGGGAAGGGACGGCGCGGCCTCCGCGCTGCAGCGTTGGAACCGCAGTGCCCCCGTGTGACTGCCGGGCCCCACCATCCGCTTTCCCTGGTGACCCCTTAGCAGTGCAAATTCTGCTGCCCCAGCCTTCTGAGTTGAGGCCTCTGCACCCTGTGATGTGAGAGGCTCCCTAGGCGCCACTGCCGCCACGCACGGGCGAGACACCTGGGTGTTTAAAAGCGGGCACTGGGTCGGGGCAAAAGGCTTCTCCTGAAAGGAAGTGCCCTTGTGTCTGGGCGCATGGCTGAGTCCAGCAAACCACTAACATCCTCGCTTTGCAGGACACGGGGCACGACAGAGAGAAGGCGGCCCTTCAGGTGGCTCAACAGTGAGGACAGAAGGCAGCTTAGGACTGAGCGTTCAGAATTACAAGTTATTTTCTGGGCTTCCTTCGTACTCTACTGACTATGTACTCCAGGATGTCCGTGGATTCTCACTCAACTTCTTTCTGTCTTTAGAGACAGAATGACTGACAGATGTGCACACGAAACAGCTCCAGGTAGAGAAATAGATACACTGTACAGATGGTTGAGACACGGATGTAGATAAAGACAGGGATACACGCACGATACAGGTATAAATACAGATAGTAGTCCAGAATTCCTCTGGGCTTCAACCCTTCAAGGGAATGAATGAAGAACACAGTGTATTGTGTATACAGATGTACGTATATTTATATTTGCATACACAAAAAGCATGTATGGAGCCTGGGATTTAGCTCAGTGGTGCCTCCGTCTGCTTTGCAAGCCCAAGGTCCCGAGTTCCATACCCGATACAAAAAAAAAAGTACGTACAAAAGACACTTATTTATATTCATATATACAAATAATATATCTAATACAAAGTCTTGTACATCTGGTATATATAGTTATATGTATAGGTTCAAGCGCACAGTACATAGAGGATAGATAGATACATATATACTAGAGACAGACAGACACAGAGACAGAGGGAGAGCTGGCCAGGCAGTCTGCGCGCCCATTCCCTGCGAGCCGTGGCTGGGAAGCCCCTGGCCGCTGGAGCTCTTCTTCCCGTGGGTGAAGGTCGTATCCCTGAGCCCAGCTCGGTGCCTGGAACACAGCCACGGGAATCATGGCTGCCCTGAGCTTCCAGACTGTGGTCTGAGCCAGTCTCAAAAGAGGCCCTGGCCCAGAGATTGAAGCCGAGAGGTGCTGAACTGCACCTAGGCAGATCCACAGGGATGGGACTCCTGCGTCCGGCTTTGCTTTGGGGCCTGTAGGAAAGGGACGTGGAGCGCTGAGAGGGGGACCTCCGAGCTGCTGAGAACCAAGACTCCCCACGGCCACAGCAGTGACCCTGAAGACCCCACGGCCAGGGCAGGTGCGCCACGTCACTTACAAGTGTCTGGGGCCCTGCTGACTACCTGATCGGCACGCAGTCTTCTCTGAGTTGTGAAACGGGGAGCAGCTATGTGCAAGATTGAGCAGGGCGACCGAGGGTGCCGTTACCCGCCGGCCGGGACTGAACCCCCGTGGTCCATTCCCAGGACCAGGCCCGGAGTCCTCCAGCCGGCTGGCTGCTGGGCGGCTCCCCTGGGCCAGAGCCACTCCCTGCAGGCCGCCCGACATAGCCCAGGTTCCAGAGGCAGCTCTCACTCGAGCTGCTTTCCTAACTCAGCCCTGTACTTTGGTTCGCATGAGAAATTGGACTTCTAGAAATCAGTTTTTTCAAAAACGTGCTTCAAATACACAAATGCCCTTTCAGAGCCAGGGTTCTAAGTGGAACATAATAGAGTATAGTATTTTCAATTCGTCTTTAGGCAATTTGTGTAGATTATTTATAATAAAGGCAGAACATGGGTTGAACACTAACTATACGTATAGGAGTGAAATATCCATCTTAAAAATTAATGCTAATGTAAACAAGGGATGCAATTTCTCTGATGACTTTAGAACATTAATAAGAAAAACTTCCTCTGTGAACCACAGTATGCACTGATGGTTTGGCTTTTCTGTTCTGTTTTTATTTACATTTTCCTTGAGAGACTACGATTATTAAACAAGAATGAGAGATTTTTCTCTTGTTTTGAATGAGATCTCTTAGAAAATACATTTAATTAATACCAACTTTATTAAAATCAGTGATTTATTATCTTACAAGGCACTCCTGTTGGATTCTAAATAGCATGGACTGCTTTTTAAAGGGAGCTTGGGGTCTACACCAGATCCAGCTCTCCTCCTCTGAGGTCGTCTCCCTATGATCTCTGGAGGGCACCCAGGACTCTGTTCGCCCATCTGTCAGTGGGGGAATCAGGATCAGCTCACGGGGGGGGGGCCCCAACAATCCATGCAACTTGCAGGTGACCATTTAGACCCTGGGTGCCCACATGGAAACAGAACGGAATCTCTACGGGTCAGAGCCCAGCATCCATACAATTTAAATCTTCTGTTTCTCAGACTTGGGTGTCCATCGGCCTCTCCTGAGAATTTACTGAAGCCTGTGGCCCAGGAGCAAAGCTAGAAGGGAAACATTTACAGCAGAGTTTCTGAGCCTTTGTGAGGGAGGCTCGGTGTCACTATGCACACAGCCTGATCATGGCTTGCGTGCTTGGACTGGTTCACTCTTTCCAGCCTGCCCATGGTGCACTCTCTGCTGTCTGCAGGGCTCACACCTGAGTGCACAGAGGGTGTGTAACCCAGCCACAACCACACAGCTACCTGCAGGATGTAGGGAAATTGTCTGCACAAGGACACAGAGGGTGTAGACCTGTGCTTTGGCCATCGTATTAGTTAGAGTTCCTATAGCTGGAGTACAATACTCGACACCGCAACTTTAGGTTTAATCCTGCTCATGATTTCTAGGGATTCAGTCCATGGCTAGCTTGGGGCAAAACAGAAACATAACGGTGGAGCAAGAATGTTAGTGTCAGGGTAGCTTGAAAGAAGAGAAGGAGCACAGTGCCAAAGAAGGGACAAAGGACCGTGTATGAGCCCCAAGGCCAGGCCCATGACACACACAGATACACAGGACGTGTACTGCACAAATCCCCAGGAGGCCCCGAAATCCAATCAAGTTAACACAAGGAAGCCTAACTAACACAGATGTTTGCATAAGCAAAGTACTTAAGAAGAGAGTGGAAATCCATTGTGTATTTATGTCATTGCCAGGAAAATGGATAGATGTTGAGATCTTAATTTTAAATGAGATAAGTCACACATGGAGGGATAAATATCAATAGTTCTTCTTATATGATAACCAACAAATATAAATAGTTCTAAAGACAAAATAAATGAGGATGTAGGCTTTGCAGACATGGGATGGGGATAGGGAACTGGGAGACAAGACGGCGGAAACAGGAAGAGGAAATAAAAAGAAGGAAGATGTGATATGTATCGGTACTGATTCCAAAGGTTGAATGCAATCATTATTTAGTGCACTGAAATACCAATATCAAAAATCCTAGGGGACAGGGATTTAGCTCAGTGGTTCCAGTGTCTGCTTTGCAAGCACAGAGACCCAAGTTCAATTTCTGGGGCAAAAAAAAACAAAAACAAAAACAAAAAACATCCTAAAAGCATTACTAACAGCAGACACTGTCTGATGAATGTTTATTGACATAAGTTGAAAAGCATTTGCCTTCAACACAAAGCTGTAATTTCCCCTAAATCTTTTCATCTCTGGGCTTTACACAGCCCAAGTGGACTTCTTCCAGGCGATGGTGCCACCCTTCCTGGGTATCTAGATCTCTTCTTAGGAAAGAGCAGGAGAAGAAAAGCTTTTTGAGTTCTCAAAAATATGTGACTCTGGGAGCCCTGCAGATGTAGGGCTATCTGTAAGTATCCTTAAATTAGTTCCTTCGAAGAGTCCCTTGTAACAAGAGGTTTTCTGTTAGCAGGATAAACTTTTCCATAAAGCCACCAAGCCCAACTGCAGCAGCAGCTCTTAAAGAAGAGGATAAATCTTGAACTTTCTCAGAGAATACCAGGGAAGGGGAACAGCCCAAATAATCCTGCAGTTCCTGGTTATGGGATCTCTAACCTGCTCCAAGATAATTTACATAATTGTTGAGTTCCTAGTTACTCTATTTATAGAGAGAAAGTGAGATTATCTTCCCTAAATAATTCATGGGACCAGTATTCAGAAAAACATAGCAGTTCAAATTTTGAAAATTAAAGAGAACTATAAAACAATACATCATCATTGTTATTATTTATATGATTTATACTCAAAAAGAATGTAGTCAGCGTGCTACTTAAATTGGTTTCTTCTTGTTACTAAATATATCCTGGGATTATTCTGCTTCAAAACTACTGTTCCAAAATGCAAATAAGGGTTGTATTTTATTTTTCACTCATATTTATAAAGTAATATCTTTAAATCAAAATTTTTTATGATTTTGATCATCATCAATAAAAATTGTTGAGATTCATCAGAACTCTGGCTTCTTAGCATAAATTTTTCTTGCTAGTCTCGCAGCATTTGAATGTCTCATATGAAAGCTATCAGGTACAGGGTATATTAAATATTGCACTGAAAATATACAGAAGATGTGGATTTCCAGAAAATTTCAGAATTGTGGTGTGCCTAGCAATTCTTGATTTATTACCCACAACTGGATAGACTAAGTTCTTGGTCTTTGGGAAGTAGCACATATGCAATGCCATTCTTCTCCCACGTTAAAATGCATCTCTCAGTGTTAGAGCGGCCAGGCTGGGGTGTCGCGTGCAGCAAAGTCCTTCTGCTAGTGTTGCCACCATGGCACCTTCCACATGTCCTGTCTCCACAGCACGCCACACCTTCGCTCTACTCCATGTTTTTAAAAGAGGAGATTTTCATTTATGAAATGAAAGAAAGCCACTCTGTGCAGCCTTGTGCAGCACCTGTGCTCTGTGGTGGGCTGGTTTCAGCTGGCAGTTGTGCCCAGGCTCACCAGGGCTGCCTCAGGAGTCAGGGGAAGGAGAGATGGGATGTGCTGTGCCCAACTGTGAGTTTCAGGCGGGCAGGAGGAGTGCGTCCGAGGGGTCTGCGGTATCACCTTGCACCCGTGCTTAGCGGGCGTGTCCATTTAAAAGTGTAAGAGGTTACAGCTCACCCAAATATTCTTACCATCCTGGCACCCACAGCTTCCATGCCAGGGCAGATTTCTTCCCGTGATGCTTCTTTGTGAGTCCACTCCAAAAAGCTCCAGCGCCAATCCTCAGGAGATTTACCATCAACACAACAGAAAATCTCCTCGAACAGCGCCCCAGGGTACATCATAAAATCGCGCTGGAGAAATTACCCCTGCATGGAGATGCGCTGGAAGTAAGGAAGGACTCTGCTTCTCAGGAATGAGGAGGGGACAGGAGGACACACCCAGAGCACACTCACTGCCCGTCCTGCCTGGAGGTCTTCTCCTTCTGAGGTACCTTGTTGTGACATTTCTGGCTTTCTTCTGTTATTTTTATATTTTAAAAAGTAAAGTGACATATGTTTGCCATATATAATAATTACATTCATTTTGGGAAATTAATGCGTGTGTGCGTGTGTGTGTGTGTGTGTGTGTGTGTGTGTGTGTGTGTGAATTTCTCTTTTGAGATTTTCACATAAGAGAAACCGTGCGATAATGCACGTCGGTCTGTCCTGGGTTTGGAGTCCAGGACTGGCCCAGTCTTTCTGGCTTCCACCTGCCCTATGCACAAGTCTGTCACGCACTGAAGAAAATCCAGGACCTTCCCTCACCACGGTCCGTGACAGGGAGGAAGGAGATGCAGCAGCCCCACCACAGAGACCACATCTCCCACTGCACACCAGGCCCCGGGGGCGTCTGGCAGGGCCAGCCCGCGCCCTCTGCAGGTGAGGCCGGGAGCTGCACACCAGGGCTCCTGTGCCCACCTTGGCCATCAGCATCATTGTGAGGCCTGGATGCCGCCTGGTCCTGGTCCACCGTCTTCCAGTCCCTCTGCCTGTGTGCAGAATCCGGCTCTTGCCACTTCTGAGAGATTTCTGAAATCTCTAACACCCTTTCAATAAAGCTCTCCCCAATAAAATTGGCTAGTGATGGTTTTTACTGTTACCGCTAAGAATCCGTGTACATAGACCTAAAACCACTCCACAGAAGACTGCAACGAATGTTTTACCTTGCTTCAAGGGGTTCTGGGGTGTTGGTACAATTCAAAGTATTTTGATTTAAATCTTGGGAAGAAAGAACAGGCTAAACCCCAGCAGGGATTACATTTGTAATGTAATACAAATAAATATTAATAAAGAAAATATAGAAACATTTCTATGAGAAAATAAAATTTATAACAAAATAGTAACAATGGTAAATACACTGTGTATCATAACCTTAAAAGAATATTTTTTCAGCCAGGCATAGTGGCACATACGTGCAATCCCAGCACTTGGGAGGCTGAAGCAAGAGGATACTTCGAGTTTGAGATGAGCCTGGGCTATATAGTGACCAGGGCAGTTTGAACGACATAGTGAGATCCTGCCTCAAAAAAAAAAAAAAAAAAGAATATATTTTCAATTGTTAATCTATCTCTCAAATCATCTTGTAAGAAAATTACCTTTTTGTATAAAACATTTCAATTACTAACAAAGTATCTAACACGACATTATTTTGAATAATTTCTTCCTTTTTCACAATGTCTGTTACACATTTTGGCCCCTTTTTATACTTTTAATTTCTCACATCAGAGAGACAATGTGATATTTACACATGTGTTCAATTTATTTCACTTAAGAGTATGGTCTCGAGGTACATCCTAGAAATGTCTCAAGCTTATCCTTCTTTATGGCTGAGTAGTACTCCATTATGTGCAAAAAACCCCACATCTTCTTTATTCACTCCTCAGTTGATGGCCATTTGGATTGTTGACGAGATTTCGCTATCACAAACTCTGCTGCCATGAACTTGTGCACACATGATGCTATTAGAGCTTCTGGTGGTCTGCCAAGCATTTCTTTCCCATCCTGATGGAAATAAATGTTGGTAATAACAACAGATCAAAAATGCTGTTCATAAAGATAAATAAAAAGCAAAACAATAAAAGTCTTTGCCTTTGTATGTTTTAGGCACCTTTGGGTTGGGTAGCAGAACAAGTTATTGCAGAATACTTTCCAAATATAAAATGAAAAACCATTTCTAAATAATAACAGTAACTTTACTTGCCTCCTTTAAATCCAGGGACATATTCTTTTTGTGTCAGTGATTTCAGGAGTTTCCTATAGCTTCTCTTAACCATTTCACATTCCCTTGTACAGGTATTTGGTTCATTCCGAACACCACGAGGTTCTTTTTTTTTTCTACAATTCCAGATTTCCCTTCCCTGTGAAGGAACTATTAGCAAGTGATGTTTCAGTGTGAAACTTTCCTTTATTTTCTGGTTCCTAATATCTTGGACTTCCCTTAAAAGCTAACTGAAAGGTGGCAACTTTCAAAGAGATTCACAGAAAGAGGCAGATCCCTTTCAAGTCCCGCTCTTAGTAGTTTCCCAGTGGTCAAAGAGCTAAGTACTCCGCCAGAGGCAGAGTTGTGGGAGCAGAAGGCGGGGGCAAAGGCCACCCCAATATTTTCTCCCTTGATCCCTGTAGTGCTGCAGCTCCAGAAGGAGAGCGTGCTTGCCCTCTGAACTGGGAGTATTTGGCCACCGAATCAACTGCCATTCTTTCCCATGTGGATGTTAGGGAAAAGAGACAGAATGTAATGTGTTCACGCACATTCCGTTCATTCATTTAGGTCACACCGCAAAGGTTTTCCCTTTCCCCCTACCTCACTTTATGGTTCATTTATTTAGCTTAATGTCCTCATTTGCTGGAAAATTCGGAGACGTACATTTAATCACTGAGAAGATTAAAGTCAAAACTTAAATTAAAAATGTAATTTTTTGATAATCTGTTTCATTGTTCGGAAGTACTCTCAGCGTTCCTAGATGTGTATGGATAATTACGCATGCTACTATGCTGTGTGCGGACACCCTGTGGTCTCAATTAAATATTATAACTACTTAATGAAAGGCAACAGGGATTTCTGCAGTTAGTAATTATAACCATAACCTGGAATTGAAACTCGCAATTCACCCTCAGACTGCTTAATAACTTAGAAAATGCAATGGTGGAAGCCACGATATCTCGGAGAGACTTTTTGCAACAGAAGAACATTTGTAGCATGACCAGAATTCCCTACGATTGTTTTGGTTAAAGGCATGGAACTTCTCACTTCCTTTATCCATGTCCTCAGTACCATAGCAATGTGCTGTTTGAGATTTTTAAATGGTCAGACTGAAATTAGTCCATGTTATATGAAATTAAGAGGACCATTTTTTTTCAATAATCCACAGACTTTTAAGGTTTTTACAATGGTGTATTGAAGACTGGATGGATGCTTAATACAATGTTAAGTAGATTTTGGTTCAATTCCAGACCAAGGTGCTTGCAAACTAAGGGGAAATGAGCAATACTGAGTTTTTATCTTTTGTATTTCTTGTAATGATGACACAAAATTTTAAACATAGCACATAACTCTTTACCTGAGAAATCCAAAAACAATTCCTCAGCCACTTTAAATTAAGATCTTACCAGCAGTTTTGTAACGATGAAATTGCTCAAAAAAAAAAAAGAAATCCCACTGAATGCTGTGGCTGGAAGCAGAATTAAAGGGTATATCATCTAATCCTACAACCAGTGCCTGAAACTCCCGGAAGTTAATCGCTGATTAAAGTGTTCCGTCATAAAAAAAAAAAAAAAAAAGACAAGAATCACTCAACACTAATAGAGGTCTTGAGAAAAATTTTCCCAATATCTAATTAGATGTTTAATTAACACCGCCTTTGAGCCATCCCCTTGATCTGCCCGGACATTGATTCATTACGAGGCAGAACCTCTCAGCAGACCTCGTGCAAAGGGCAGTGCAGTCCTGATGACGGGGGGAGGTGGAGTTCGTCAGACATTCCTCTGGGGGGTGGGCGTGGGAGCCACAGAACATGCGATTTGCCATTCTGAGCTCACGCTTTGCTGTCCGTCTGCTACCTGGTCACTTGGGATCCAGATTTCTTATGTCACAGGCAGTAATTTGTTTTTCTTTTTACTTATTTCAAGGATTCTAGCTCAAATGTTTTTCTAGTTCTGATCGATTTGGAATATACCCACATGCCCATTTTTGGCTGTGCTTTACTTTTTCTTAGTCATGGAACCATTGGATTTGGCTATCAAGAGACTCCCACCAACTGTGTGATTATTCATTTTCTGCTAGTTCATAAACATGCAACAGAACTTCTAATGGCTATGTTGGGATCCAGGCAATTTTTACAAAAACAAACAGTAAAGGTGAAGAAACAAATCAAAATGAGAGCTGTGGTGAGGACCACAAACCCTGCAGGAGAGGCTGCCCTAGGCCCTTCTCTGGGAATCAAAGGAGGCTTCCAGAGCCCTCAGAGGAGTGGGCAGCTTCACTGACCATCTGGTAGAAAAGACCGGGGACGGCCTGGACCCACCCGTCTGTGACGGTGCCACCTGCTTTTCCAAAAGCATTGGAATATTCTTTTGTTCGGGAGAGCACTAGGGGTTGAACCCAAGGCCCTCTCACTGAGCTACATTTCCAGCTTTTATTTATTTGTTTGTTTGTTTGGTTGGTTGGTTTAGACAAAGTCTTGCTAAGTAAGTTGAACTTGCAATCTTTGTGGGTTTTTTTGTTGTTGTTGCTGTTGTTGTTGTCTGTCTGTTTATTTTCTGCTAGGGATGGAATTTGGGTCCTGCACTTGCAAAGCAGGCAGTGGCACCACTGAGCTAACTGCCCGGCCTTTTGCAATCCTCTTGATAGTATTAAAAACACATCTTTTAGAGCTGGCAGTGCAACAGACTGAGTGATTTGGGGACAATCCATCAGCAAACACGGTTGTCTTTTTCCACGGTTTTCTACCAGTGGTAGAACTCTAGCCGCTATGTGTCAAACACCCACCCCGTGTCACTACGGGGAGTGCAGGAGTGAACACTAAGGAAACTCACCCTTGAAGCACTCATGCTCTGTAGGTGCAGGGTATCTGTAGTAATGCGCAGTAATGAAGTTTGATAATTGAACTTTAGGTCTCACCTGCCAGTGTCTTATTTAAAGATGCGATGTAGCCAGGGACGGTTTACTTTCCTCACTTTTCAAATGGACGTGTACACATTCCAGACGAAAACGGTCTACACCACAAGGAGAACAAACCTCAGGAGAAGCTTTGTGGGCGGTCAGATTTCAAAGGAATGCGCTCCCGTCGAGTGGAGTGATACATTTTAAAATAATTCTTTGCGAGTCGCTACCAAAACTAACTACTCAGTACAGAAATTAAGCATGAAGCTTTCAGGGTGGGACGTCCAAAGGTGACGATACACTTTGAGATATTTCCTGTGGACACCATAGGAACTTAAAAATCAAAATTAAGGGCAAAAGTGACCCACCATAGCAAATGTAGAAACAGGAATGGAATTACCTGCAAATGAAATAAACGTGGGGGAAAATAAAAGATTTCCTCAAAGGGAGACAAGACAAAGGGGGTCCTGTCCCCTTGCCAGCCCAGGAAATTCCCTGGTCTAATAGGATTTGACACACCTTGGGGAGACGCCCCTCCTCAATTTCCTCACTTCCTGCCCCTCCACCCCCATACTAAGCATGCATCTGGTCAGTGGAGATGGTAGAAAGTGAATTATTTTTATTTAAATTTTATTTTTTTCAAAGAACTTTTGATTGTAATTGTGGAGAGTACTTAATATAATAAATTGAGATGTGATTATCTATTTCTCAAATTACTATCTAGTTAATGCTAATGTCAGAGTCATTATAAACTCCCTTAACTATTAAACTAAATTCACGTTTTCTTGAGACTTAGGTAATGCGGGAAATGAGCAAAGATACAATCGGAAATCAACCTTCTCTTCTCCCTCACTACCCATTTAAATCTATTTTCTTTGAAGAGTGCACTTTTATTATCCCAACCAAAAAAATGTAGAGGAATCTCACATCATGCCCACTCACTGTCAGGTAGCAGAGCTGCAGTTATTTTACTCTCAAGAACTGTTTCACTTATCCTTTACAAATTCCACACTGCATAAGAATCAAAGCACCACTCCCACCCTAGGCTCTCTTCACAAGTTTGGTCACCATTTAAGCAAGTGCCCTGTGGTGAGCTTCCTTCCCATTTCCAGACCTAAGGCTTTCACCCCTTCTTCCCACATCCCAGAAAGAATGAGGCTCCCTGAGGATACAGAATTCATGCTTGTATTTACCTGGCATTCTGAGTCAGAGTGCTCTCTCTGATTCTCCCCTCCCTCCTGAACAAAGTGCAATTCCTGTTAATGCTCAAACTTTGTGAACTTGACCCTATTTAGAAACAGGATCTCTGCCAGTGTAACCGAGTTAAAAGCAGCTGTATTCCATTAGGCAGCCCCATGTGACTGGTGTCATTCATAAGAAGAGAAAACAGAGGCTGAACTCAGAGTCAGGAGAGAAGTCTCAGGAAGGAGGAGGCTGAGATGAGACTGATGAATCTACAAGCTCAAGTATAACAGAAAGACCCAGGCACACAGAAGTCACAAGGGACAGATTCCCTAGAGGGAACCAACACATGAGCACCTTGATTTCAAGCTTTCTGCCTCCGTAGCTGTGAGAGGCCCAGATTGCGATGGTGTTAAATATGGCCACATACCCTTGGGACTTTGTTGTGGGTTACAGCAAATGTGTGACTTCAAAAGGGAGGGAAGAGGGAAAGGGGCGTTTATTCCTCATCATGTATTCTTTCATGGTGAGATGTGTTATAAAGGTGTTATTTTAAAAAGGAAAGAAAGAAAGAAAGAGAGGGAGAAAGAAAGAAATAGAGAAGGAAAGAGGAGAAAGAGAAAGACTGAAAGAAAGGAAAAGAAAGGAGGAAGGGAGAAAGAAAGAAAGAAAGAAAGAAAGAAAGAAAGAAAGAAAGAAAGAAAGAAAGAAAGAAAGAAAGAAAGAAAGAAAGAAAGAAAGAAAGAAAGAAAGAAGAGAGAGAGAGAAAGGGAGAAAGAAAGAAAGAAAGAAAGAGGGAGGGAGAAAGAAAAAGAAAGAAAGGAAGGAAGGAAGGAAAGAAAGACAGGAAAAGAAAGAGAGAAAGGCAAGCAGGAAGGAAGGATTAGAAAGGAAAAAAGAAAACAGGTCCATCCACTGAAACATGCACTGTGCCTCCTCCACATTCCCAAATTCTCTATAAGAGTCAGGAAGCCACAGTCCTGTCTGTAGAAAGCCCTCTTATCTTCTTTTCTGCTCTGTAGTTTCAGAAATTAAGGACTGCATCATCTCAAAGAGTGAGGACTCATCTATCATGTCCAATAAAGTTTTCTGGAGTTCTTATGTTTTTCTATCAATGCCTGTCTTTGTACAAGTAGGAGGTGAATGCTCTTTTTCTGCAAAAACAACAAAAACTAAGAGGAGCTGACAACCTTACCCTTCAAGTGGGAGGTGCCTATCCTGAAAATAAAGTTGTGTGGGCCAAAGTGAAGGAAGAGCTGCAGGTGGGGCACCCCGGGAACTACAAGCATCTACAAATTCCATTAGCTGACTGCGTTGGAAAAATAAGGAGAGCAGGTGTAATAATGGTGCCTCCTGTTTTCAGAGCGACAGTTGAGAGTCTTATAGTAACTGTGTCTTGGATCAATTCAAGCAGCTCAGAGAAAGGTGTTGGGTCCAGAGTCATCCACTCAGCCTACCTGCTGTTGGTAGCATCCATGCATGGAAACTGGGGAATAGGATGTAGATAAGATGTATCCTGTGGAAGATCAGCTCCTAGAACAGGTCTTTGAATGTTCTCTTGGTTTTTTCACAGCTAACCTGCTTATTCTTCATGATTTCTATTTACATAACCGTGCTTTTAGAGTAGTTTTTTTATTTCTTAAAGTAAATGTTTTAGATATCATACGCACTACATTCTGTGTGTGATACACTAATAGCACTAATATCCGATTTCTCAAATGGTTTTATTTCTGATTTGTATTTTTGTAGACTCTTTCCCACTTCTTCATTCTCCCATAAAATTGGACTCTGAACCCTCCTTTTCCTCAAACATTTTTTGAGACAGGGTCTGGCTTTCTAGTTCAGATTGGCGTGGAACTCACTTTGCAGTGTAGGCCGGCCTCAAACTCATTGTAGTCCTCCTGCACAGTCTCCCAAGTCTGAAAATTAAAAGTGTGCACCACCACACCTGGCATGAGAGAGAAATGTTTTGAGTTGAATGATGCAGGTAAAATGCTCCAGAGGATTTTTATTTCTTTTCACATACTTAAATTAACCTTAAACTCTAACTTGGCATGTTATATTTTTTAAATTATTTTTATTGTATGTGGACTGTGGATGTGAGGTCCAGGTTTATTTTTTCTTAAAGGATTAATGAGACCCATGTATATTGTGGGCACCTGTGTGCACGTGTGAGAATTTACACTGCATTCAGTGTCAAACTTAAAATTGTCTGGAGAAATGGTTTAACTTTGGTTTCTGTTCACCACGGTGCTGAGGATTTGGGTCTCTGAGGATTGGGGCTCTCCAGGGACAGCTGCTGAGAGATCTTGACCTTTAAGGGCCCACAATGCTCTGGAGAATCCCTGTGATCTGAGACTCAACACAAACCAATTTGAAATTCAGCTTTTCAGATTATATCCTCCAGGTCAAATCTGTTTCTGAATTCTACTTTCTCTAGGTTTCTTTCTCAGCTCAGCTTTCACCGAAGAACCTTTTTCTTCCCAGTGCCATGATTCACTCTTTCTGGTATATATCATTAGTTCATTTTTAAGACATACTTTCCAATACTTTTAGAGTTTTTAAATTTTTCACTGGTGGAAAGATAAGTTAGAGTACCTAGTCTCCCACATTGCCAGAAATGGAAAGTTGGGAGGTTTTAAATTCACATACATTTAATAAAATCTTGCAAACATTTAACACAATTTAGTCTATGTCTGCCCAATGTTTCTGACCCGCTTTACAAAAAATCACTTATTTCAATTCTCTAATCTGTTTATGAAAATTGTGGATTTGCAATTTAACACATATTTGGAAACAATGCACGTATTTCTGTACTGTTTTTAAAATACCCCGTTAATCACCTGAAAAACCGTTATGTGCAGATTTTAACAGAAACACACCATAGTGTAATCCAGTGTATAATGATGAAACACTGCATAATTCCCAACAGATAAGTACAAGACTTCCATTTTAATCACTTCACCAGTTGTTTCAATGGTGAGCTGCTCAAGTTATTTTACGAGTTCCCGTGACAAGTTGCACTCTAGAAAGTTAAATTGCATGGAATATATCACTGGGAACAATCTCTCTAGAGATGATTGGGTGATCCGAGTGGTTACTCTTGGTTTCTGGTTGATGGATGCATCGGGAGAAACAAAAATGTCCTTATGCCAATCAGGGGATTTATCCCGTGTTTGTATCTGCCTCACAAAGCCTCCCTGACACTGTAGATGGACCTGCGTACAGCCGTGGGAAGTTCTGAAAAAGTAACTCGCGGTGGACCTCCTCTGGGGTAGAAAACCTGGGCTATCTTTAGAGACAGAAAATAGACTTGGGTGCTGTTAAAACTATTTACTAATAGTGCGTTAATAAAAATCTGTGCAGTAATGCATTTCTTTTAGGCTCTCTTATGGTGCTAACAGTGTGGGGACACAAATACGGACAGTCACCACCAGCATCCAGTGACCAAGTTCTGCTGAAACTGAAGTTCTGCTCTGCATCCCTGGGCCCAGCAGTTTCCTCTGCTGGTCTTCACCGTTACTCATCCTCTAACTTCTATAAGCTTCTAGATAATCCAGAGCATCAGCAGACAGCGCTGCTACCTCTGGAGAATGACAAAGTTCGTCTCATCTTACAGTTTCCCCCTAACACAGTTTCTTTCTCCCTTTTCCGGATTCCCCTACTTTCAACACACACAATGATTGTGGGGGCTGTGCTATTGCCAAAACAGCAACGAAGGTGACAAACCAGTAGGAGTGAGTTTTTGCTCAAGGGTCATCTCCATTCTGTGCTTCTGTTTGGACTTTGGCAGGGGCTCTCTGCTTCTTTCTACAGAATGGTTTGCCTTCTATGGCTGTAGCTTTTTCATCAGCTGGGAGAAGGAAGAGCACACAGCCCACAACCCCTTCACAGACGCTCGCCCCATGTCACACGGTCCCACTTCACAGAATGGAGCTGGGGAAAGGATCTTATTCTGCAGTTAGCAGGCCAGCAAATGAAAATGGGTTGTCGGTCCCTCTGCTGGCCAAATATCTCTACCTGTGCTCCTCACTCATCCCCTCTCTGACCTACGCATCCACACATTGCTCGTTTTATTGACCATTCTAGCTGTGACCGCTCTGTCAAGCAGGATTTTTCCTGTCCATGTGAAACCAGTCATGCCTGATCCTCCTGAAAGCATTATTTTCTCCTGTCCCCTTCTGAACTCATATCACCTCCATCACCATCTTGGCCGTCAGTCTCATCCACACTCGCTCTACCAGGCCTTCTCCAAATCTCCCACTCAAACAGCTGTTGGAAGAGGGTCCCGCCCCATCTCTCAGGTCACCTGCATTTCCTGGCCCTTCCACCTTGACCTGGTAGGGGAAGCCTTTTTCATTCTTCCCCTGCCTCATCTCTCTGGATTTACAGACCTGCGTGCTTGCATTCAAGCCCTCCACATTATCCAGGATAATTTGCAGACCTTAAAGGTAGATGAATAAGAAATTTAATTACATCTGCCAGTCTCTTTCTCCGTGCTGGTAGTGTAGTCACCTTGTGACACCAGAGTGTGAAAGTCACAGGAACAATATTCTGCCTAAGTTCACACCACTTAGCCTGGCAAATGAGGGCAGCTGTTGCGATCCACTTCCTACCTCATTAACCTTCCAGGCTTTTGTGCACTTTCTGCCCAGGGAGACCATATGTCCCAATCTGGCTGGGATGTTTCTGGTTCGTGGGTGTCATTCCAGGATGAAAAGTAACAGAATCCCTCCTAGAACCCTAATGTGTCACAGCTGGGGCGGTGAGCTAGGCTGTCTCTTCCCTGTACCCCATGCCCTACTTCGTGGTTTCCCACCTGCTGGTTTCCAAAAATTCACAGCATATTTCATGACTCTTTGCTTTGATTAAGAACCTTGCTTTTTCTGTCTCCCAGAATACCCTTATCCTCCACATCCGTCTGGGTCTTTATTTGTGCGATCGACTCTTCTTTATCTTCACCCTGCGAATTTTTTAAAGTTTTCTTTTGCAATGCAAATATTCTTTGAATATATATTATATATTAATATATATTTTGAATATAAATATATATATATATATATATATATTTAAAGGATCATAGAGAGTCTCCCCCTTCCCCTTATCCTACTGCAGAAGAAGTGGGTGAACAGGCCACAGGCAGACTCCAGAAAGTACACTTGGAAAGTATACTTTAGCTCAGGGCTAAAGTGTCAGGCACCCAGGACAAGCCTGAGCCTCAGAAGTCCTGAGGATCACTCACTGAGACGAAGAAAGAAGGCAGGACCTAGGAGACTCAGTCTGTCCCCTTGGGGTATGACCTTCCATTTGCTCCTTTGAGAAAGGCTTTACAGGAAGAAAGATTACAGGTCATGGTTTCCCTGAAACTTTTGGGCTTTCTGTTCTCTGACAGAATCGTACTAATGCTGCCACGGAGCGGGAGCTGTGCTGGTATTCTGACTGGCTTTGCCTTTGCTCTGAGAGAGCGATGGGGAAGTCTGCATTGTGTGATCACCAGCAGGAACTGCGATGGGGCTGTCCAAGAGTGAATAGAATGTGGAGTCATGGAACCATCTTCCTTGGCCTTCTCCCCTTGCATTCCAGGTGAGTCTGGAGAGAGGAGGTCTTTTCTTAAAGCCTATCTGGAAGAAGACTGACATGTGCAGACTATGTGGTGTCAGTTGCACTTTTGTGGACAACCAGTCTGCTCTAAGTGCTGTGCGCTGATGCTGTGGGTGTAATGAGATACTGCAGTAAGGGGAATTGTAGATAGCAGCATCAAACTTGCTATACCTGCAAACTCTGGGCTAAATTTGTGTGTGCTATAGCTTGGTGTTTCTACGCAAGGTAGCTACTAAGGCACATTTCCTAACAGTCAGCAAAATGAATCAAAGACCTTTCTGCAGAGGAAAGCATTTCTGTGCTCCATATTATTCTCAGGAAGAAAAATCATGATTTGCAAGATCCGTCAACTAAACGCGCATTTCTAAACGAGATTGATTAGACAAGGTTATTCCTGGAAAAACTTGTCTTTGTTATATGGCTCTGTCCCCACCCCTCTCCACCCCCACTGTATTTTTTCCATACAGAATTTTTGTTATAAAATTGTGCTTTTAGTGTATCTCTGGAAAGAATGGAAATGCATAAGTCTTTTAAGTAAAACACCATTTTCTGTACAATGCTGTCAATGATTTTGTTTTGCTATCAAATAATTGCTGTTTTGAATTTGAAAAAATGCTAAATCTCTCAAATTTCAGATTATCTGGGATCTTATTATGACAGAATGCAAAACCTTTACAAGAAAAAATTGTTTGGCAAATAATGAATTAATATTGAAACAATATTTACTTTCTATAGAACAACTACAATCCAAGCCACAGTTAGACCTAGCTGTATAAGGGTTAAGTGAGCCCGGAGCTCTGTGAGATGGGGAAAGAGTACTTTTCCATATATACCACATCTTCTGAAAGGGACAGAAAAGATACAACAGATAATTATTTGTCCTTTTATGTGATATATACAATTTTACCATTTGCCATCCAATCCTCACTCAAACAAATGCATTCACTGAGCAAGTTCTCAGTGCCTGTCATTGCATTTTTACACAGATGGTCTCATTGACTTCATGCCTGAAGGACTTCTGCTGTCCTCATTTTGTAGAAAACACACAACACAAGAAAGCTCAGTAACATCAAGGTATTCTGGAGATAGCAGATGTGGGATGAGTCCTTCCAGGTGTTTCTCAGGGTATAGAGAAGACAAACTTAACAACAGAAGCACTGACTACAGGGCCAAGTGCTTGGTAGGCTGTGAAAGGGAATCTCTGAAGTCTGCTCTGCAGTATTGCAAGATTAGTGTCCTCGGGCGTGTACTAAGAAGCCCAGAAAGAAGCATCGGAGGACCTCGGGAAGACGTTACTGAGCAGGGACCATGGAAACGCCATGAAGTTGACACATGAGCACGTCTCCCTGACGGCTGCTCCCAGCATTCCTGCTGTGTCCCCTGTTAGCTGACAGGTGCACATGCATTGGCTTCAGAAGTCACACTAATGCTCAGTAGCTAGATGGACTTGGCTACAGGGTCCTACATGGCCAGTCTCACAAGGGGTTGCATCTCGGAAGAACAGTTCCAATTCTGGGCCAAAGTGATCCCCCAGGACTGTGGAGTTGGGTGCTGGACTTCTTACACGGCACCTTGGGTCTGAATGAAAATGTGCTGCTAGAAAGCCAGGAAGTCTCTGCAAGGGTCTTATAGCCTAGAGTCCCCAAATGTCATGTTTTCCTCACATTTTGTTGGATCAGAACTCACTACGATGAGCCAATATTCAAGGTAAGGGAAAGGAGCCACCATATTTTCACAGGGAAAAATAGCAAAGAATTTGTGTCAATCTCCAGTTTGCTAAAGGAAGAGAAGTACAACAAAAGTGTGAGTAAATACACAGCAAACCTCTTAGTTATGGCTAAATAGCTGTTATAGAACTAGATTTCTTGCTGTATACAAAAATAATTATTATAATTATAATAATAGTGATAATAAGTGAAGCAGAGAGAACCTATCACATACTGTCTGGCTAGAACATTAAATTGAAACATACAGCAATCGAGAATTTTATTCCGGGTGTAACGGTATCCATTACTGTTCCACATATAGAAATGGAACAGTACAGAGTCTGAAAATGAAAATAAATATTTCTATTAAATTTGAATTTTGACCATAGCCAGAATTCAATGGAGTAAAAGACAAAGATAATTCAATGAGAAAAGGACAGAGAAAGGGAAGTTTTTTTAATAAATGGTAGTACAAAAAATGGATATATACACATGGAAAAATGTGAACCTCAGTACGACTACAAATCATGCACATAGTTCACAGTGAAATGCAGACACAACTTCTACAACAAAGGCTAGGAGAAAATTTCCAAATATTGAGGTAGGCAAATATGCCTTAGTACCAAAAGAAAAAAAAAAAGAGCTAAGCATAAAAAATTTTAAATTATATTTAATCAAGATAAAACAATACTCTTTTAAAGATACCACAAAGCTGTGAAAAATGCACACAGATTGAGCAAAAAATATTGTAACAATTATACCTTATCTGACAAAGGAGTTGTATGCACAATATGGATACAAACTTTAAATAAGAAGAGAAAATCAGATATAAAATAATCTTGAACTTAGCATTATGGAAGAAAGAAAAGAGAAAGTCGGAAAAAAAGAAAGGAAAGAAAGAGTGGCTAATATAAAAATAAAGATGTTCCACATCATTATTCATCAAGAACACTTAAATTAATGCACATATTATTATGATTAAAATTTAAAAATTTTTCTGTATTGCTAATAGGATCGTAAAATTTTCAAGGGTTGAACAGTAATCCTCCAAGAGTCTCTACTACTCCTCCACATTTTCTCAGTGTTTTATGAAGACAAACCTCACAGTTTTCTTTGCAAGGACCATTTCTCAGAGTTGTGTTTGTAGCAAGCAAATTTAAGGAATGAGGAAATGTCATCATTGAAGACAAAATTAAGGCTTGCTTATTCTTTATTCTAAATTAGAAGATTTTTCCTCAGGACAAGGGCAACTTTTCTGTAAAGTGTAAGCACCCATGCAGGACTGGTGTCACCACTACTGGACTCGAGGGAGAAGATAAACCAACACAATTGTGACATTCATTCTGCTTGCTGTACTGTGGGGAGGAAAACTCCTTGCTTTCTGAACTGGGGTTCTCATGTCTTTTGCCTGCATGCATAAAACATTAACAGGCTAATTTCTTAGCATCTGAGTCAGTTTAAAGCCCAGTCCCTAACCACAACTACTTAGATTGCACTTTCCTTTTCCAAACATCGTTCTACTGTATTTACACATCTACATGATCAAACATATACATTTTTCTCTAAGCAAGATGAAAGTATGTATCCACGAAAGCTATGTGTGAGTTTTACTGATCTTTGTGCAATTCAGCCAACCACAGGCATATCCACACAGGGGACTGCTACTCACCAATAGAAACAGACAGCAAAGTAAACAACGTGGATGAATCACAAAATCATGATGTTTAGTGAATGACACAAACAAGTACATATTCTACCAGTCCGTTTATGTGAAGTTCTGCAGCTGAGAACTAATTCACAAGAATATATTTTCATTTGAAGGAGAGGAGATAGATTTGCCTTGGGGATCTCATTTGAGATGCTATGTTTGATATGCATCTTGAGACCTCCAAGTAAAAATGTTAAACAGTTTCTCAAATATTTATTTGTGAGCGATATTTTAGGGTCGATCTAGAACACAGGCAGGAAGCAAGGCCCAGCTGTGGTCAGTGAAGCCAAATGAATGCTGATATTTTCTAAAGCCTGGAATGGAGCTAAAGTTCCTTATCAATAGCTGCTGTAAACTGAGGACAGGAGGAGAGCCTGCTTCCTTTGGAGGTATGAGCAACTGTGATCTCATGAATGGCATTTCCAGAGTGGAAACTCAAAATATGGAAATTAGAGGAAACAATGGCAACTGACAAAGGGAAAAGACTTTGTCAAACAGGTTACAAACAGTTGGTAAGCAACAGAGACATGGGAGACTGAGTAGTGAGCAAGTTCTCTGCTGGTCTTTTGGTATTTTAATTGGAGAGACCCATGCACCCACTGGAGCCAATAAGAATCATACAAGATGGAAATCTATACTCACCATTTACTCCATAATTAAAGAGAGGGTAAGGTTATTTTTTCCATTTAGTATTCTTTGTGTGGAAAGAGCCTACTCTTTCCAGTTATCAAACCTTGGGAGAAAGCTACAGAACCTGGTAGAGGTTGACTTTGAGTCTGTAAATGTGATGATCTGTGTCTGTCTATTTTCCCCTGGTGACACTTTTCTGTGGAGTATCCTCCCAATCTCAGCAAATCAAAACAATACTGTAGTTTTCATTCAAGCAACCTTTTAGCTGTGGATTGGCTATGATTTAATTCCATGTTCCTTTCTTTATAAAATCGAGACCAAGGGGGTAGTTTCAGTTTGCAACATGAGGTTGTTTGGTGAAAGAAAGAAGCGCAATAGTCAAACCTCCTCTCTTGGCCTCTGTCCAAGAGAACTGAAGTTTTGTGTGGTGGAAGTGACAGTTCTCCAAGAAGCCCAGTAAAAGCCAAAATTTAACACAGAGGAAGGAAACAGTGTTCAAAGGCTTTCTTGCACAAATCAAGAGCCCTGATCAGGAAAGGTTAAAGCCAGTGAGCAGTGTGCACCCTTGGAAGAAGAGATGAGCACGCAGCATATTATGTTGAGCCGTCCACATACAAAGAGGGCACAGAGTGACCATGATGACTGGGTACACACAGAGCCAGCCATTGGAGCAGTGCCGACCATTGTACTGTAGAGCAGGGTCCACTCCTCCTGGAGAAGTGATGACTCAGAGAGAGTCTGCCAGTGGCCACTTAGATGCAGCCAGCCTGAGAGTGATGGAGAAGATGGTGGCTGTCCCTTGTCCTCCTCCAGCCTGACAGCCCTGTGGGATCATGAGTAGCACAGAAAGGACTTCCAGGGACACTGCTTCAGGACAGATGTGGGGCCAGGTCTGAAAACACTTTGTAAACTATGGTAAGAAGTTTAGACTTCATTTGGTCTGTAATGATGAGACACTGACTTATTTAAATACAGTGATTTATGTAAACTTACCTTCACTATAGAAAAAGAAAATCTACAAGATAAAATGAAATACAGATGGAGAGGCTGAGACAATTCAATTGTATTTTAGATCAATACTTGCAGTCACCAGAAATAAGGCTGTAGTGACCACAACCACACAGACTGAGCAGGTTTGAGAGTTATGGAGGGGATTGAATCCATTGTACCTTTTGTGGCTGACTAGGAAAGAAGAGAGAAAATAAAATCAGGGAAGAAAATTAGGGCTGATTTTGCTAAAACCCATGGGAGGGATGGAGGGGTTGAAGCCTCTGCCAAACAGAATGAAGAGTAGATACATAGGGTGTTTGAAGACCATGGTTTCAGTTTGAAGGTGGAAATATTGACAGACACAAGTAAATATCTACCATAGACCAAAGGCAGTTTTAAGAATGGGGTTGGAGAAAAGAAGGATCAGAAGTCTTCACCAATATGGTCAAATAAGTAGGATGATTTTAGGGTGGTCTGAGATGTCTGCTGTTAACTATAACTTAAGACTATACTAGACAATTATTTGCATTTTAGAAAATTATTTGGACAGCAATATTAAGGAGCAGTAGGGTAACTATATAAGAATTTATTTCTCAACAGACAGAGTGAGAAGTAATTTGGTTTTAACCCAAGAAAGTGGTCAGGATAGTAATGAGAGCAAGAGATGCAGATAGATATAGCAGTCCCAGGAGACTTTACACATGACTTGCCAGTGGATTGCTGACAAGGGGCTGAAGGAGAGGGAAAGATGAGTCTCTTAGTGGATTGTGTGCACAGCATCAAAATCAAGACAGGAAACCATGAAAGCAGGTTAAAGAACAGGTACTCGGGTTAGAATGTCTTTTGTTGTCGGGTTTTAAGCACAGGTAGGAATAAACAAGAAGGAGATCATCCAAAAAGGATATAGGATACTAAATTTCTAGCCAAGTTGGGGGATACTGGCAGTACAGGTGTAACTAACAGCCAGGAGAGTGAACAAGACAGCAGAGAAGACCCTGTTCAAGGGGCACAGTCTCAAAACGTGAGCACATGAAGTTATCTATCACAAGAAAAATACCTGCCAAGGTCACTACAAAAGCCAACATTAAGTGTTTAATCAATGTTCATTCAGTTCTTTTTTTTTTTTTCCTCACTGAAAAAAAGCAAATTTCACAGAAGAGGCTCGTGTCTGGCTAGAAATATTGCCCTTTCCATCATTTATCCAGTCTAGGTTTGCTAAAGGATAGAGCAGTCGGATGAAATATGATCAAAATATACAGTGAATGTTTAAAAAGGTGTTACCGTAAAAGACACTTTGCCATATATCACTGTTGTGGTTTATAACCTAATGTCCAGAGGAGGGACTTTTGACCTGATTATGAAGGCTTTATTGTTAACAGTGATTTTAGGAGGCGAGGGCTGGTTGGAAGAGACAGATCAGTGAGGGCAGGACCAGAAGAGTTCATCTTCTCTGTCAGTTCTTCCCTCCCCTCTC
This sequence comes from Fukomys damarensis, assembly GCF_012274545.1. Lineage (NCBI taxonomy): Eukaryota > Metazoa > Chordata > Mammalia > Rodentia > Bathyergidae > Fukomys > Fukomys damarensis. The sequence continues at coordinate 38,099,705 of NW_022900918.1, forward strand.
CCTGCTTCCTGGCTGCCATAAGCACAGCAGCTATTCCTCACCCATGGCCTCTGTACCATGCTCTCCTGCCTGGGCACCAGCTGACTATGGGCTGAAGTGTGAGCAAAAATAAGCCTCTCCTTCGATTGTAGGTAGAGGGCATTTTGTCCTAGCAATGAGAAGAGTGACAGGCGTTGCCCTCAGGATACTTCCACTCACTTTGAACATATCCATCCCATTGTTCTTGATACTTCTTCTGAAGCACTTCTGGGTATCCTCTTTCTTGAGTGTCCTTATGAGGTGTGTCAACACAGTGAATGCCACTGCTGAGTGACATCCAATGGAAAGCACAGAATAATATTACAGTGCGTCCTCTTCAACCATGTCTGTCACTGTGTGACCACATCCCCCCCACAATGTCAAAATGGCCATGAAAGGTGAGTATTTTGAATCTATTCGGGACATGGAGGCAGCCATGACAGTGCAGCTGAACACACTCATGAAAATACTTGCAGAACCGCAGAAAGTGGCAACACAGTGATAATGGGGTGTGTTTGAAGCAAGATGAAATACCTTAAGGGAAATTAATGGCAATATGGCTCTTACTATATTTTTAAAAATTTAAACATTCACCATAGTTCAAAATTGTACATTATTCTGGTCCAAGATAGCTCAGGAGAATCCGCCGCCAGGGCCCTCAGCAGTACTTTTATATGCTGATAAATGGGATCAGAGGTGTTCTGCCTGCTAGCTTCATCTGACCCTCTCTACCTTGGGTAGAGACACAAAGAGTGTCAGGGAGTCCAGTTCTGATGTCTCCAGAAGGGGCACTGGCATGAAAACAAAACCAAAATGGTATACATAATGGAGTGGTGGAAAAGGATGAAATTTTCAAAAAGCTCCACAGGTTTGGAATTTCCTAACTCCAGATTTCAAGCTCGGTGAAAAAAAAAACATCTGACCCTCTCTACCTTGGGTAGAGACACAAAGAGTGTCAGGGAGTCCAGTTCTGATGTCTCCAGAAGGGGCACTGGCATGAAAACAAAACCAAAATGGTATACATAATGGAGTGGTGGAAAAGGATGAAATTTTCAAAAAGCTCCACAGGTTTGGAATTTCCTAACTCCAGATTTCAAGCTCGGTGAAAAAAAAAAATCTCTTTTTTTTAGTCACTGTTTGTTGTTTTCTCATCACCTGGAGTTAAACTCAGAAGAAATATCACAAACTATTTCTTCGCAGTTACCAGCAGAATCCAAGAACCAACAGACTCCAGGAGAATTCATAGAAAAGAGGGTCTACACTGCGAGAAGTCTACAGTGACCAGGACCAAGAGGTGATTCCACAATGAGAAAGTCACCTTGCCCGGAGATACTCAAGAAACTCTGGTGTACAAATCAGACCCCAGAGTTACAAAGCATGATGGAGAGGAAAGAACTGGAAAGCAAAAGGTTTAGAGTTTGTGTCTGAGAGGGTTTGGCTGGAAAACCATAAAGGAGTGATTTAATAGAATTATGGAAGATTACAGAGGAATGAGCAGCAAGGGCCTCCACCACGACTGTGCCAATAAAATTTCTCCTGTGGATAAAGTGGTAGTGGAAAACATCATGTTGACTCATGTACACATTGTCATGACTGATGCCCTACAGAGTCATGGCTGAGTAGTTGCGGCAGGGGCTACATGTACTACAAAGCCGAAGGAATGTATATGTGTACAACATCAAGGGCACAGTTCTTCCTTGTCTTCAGGCTGAAAGGGGCGTTCCCATCTTCACAGGAATGTGAGAGACACAACTGCACTAAACTACAGCACCCCTGGGAGGACAGGGCTAGACAAGTTACTACACAGGCAGTATCACAAGTATAGAAAAGGGACAATTTAAACGTTAGCATCTTGACTTATTTGCCAAGAACAGGCTGAGATATATCTATAGAATTGGTATGAGAACAGACATCACTGAATCCTGAACTCAAGAAAGACATTTGACTACATGACATGCGTTTATTGTATCACTAAGGATATAGGTTTTAATCTATTTGCTGAGTTAAATTTTTAGTTAGGATTTGGTTATTTAACATTTCCAAGGGGAACATTTTAATTGTTTTTGCTACATAGTGCTAGGGATTTAGCTCAGTGATGCTGCTGCCTGCCTTGCAAGCACAAGATCCTGAGTTTGTTCCTTGGTACCAAAAAAAAAATAAAAAGTTTATGCTACATAATAATGTGCTTAAAACTGTTCAATTTTGGTTCCTAAACTTGCATAATAATCTTCCATATGTGAAATACCATTTTGCTTCTGTTAGATCAATTCTAAGGATCTTTCAGAGCTTTCTCATGGCCTGCAGAAATAAAATCCTATGGCATTATTTTAGAAACACTGCAAACTATTATTTAACCACAAATGTACATACATACATACATATATACATGATTATATACATATATTTGGGTTTTATCTTTTCTAATTTTTTGGATGTTATGAAAATGTTAGATTTCAAACTATCTTACATGAGAAATATGCATAAAGCAATCTCAGGTTATATAGTTACCCAAACTAATTTATTTTAATGAATATTAGCAATATGGAAAAAGTAAAGATTAACTAATTCTCAAGTCAACTCAAGAATAAAAATATAAACATAAAAATCAGCTGTAATGGTTAGTATTATTGCTTGTGTCTAGATGTCCCCTTAAGGCCTGCTGTGATCGTAGATGGGGCTTTTTCTCAGGTGAGTGGCTGTAGAGTGTGTGACAGTTTGTGACACTGGAATTGATGCAGTGCCAAGCTAGAATTAAAGAAATTAGGGCTAAGGGAATGAATGCTAATCACCCTAGGTAGGCAGTGTAAGATATAAGAGAGAGAGAGAAAGAGCTGTGGTTGTTATTGCTTTGCCACCTTCTACCCACCATGAACCTTTTCTCCTCTGTGATGCCTGTCTTCCATGCTACTCTGGGTGGGAGTCAGCTGATTATGGACTGAAACCTTTAAACACTGAGCTAAATAAACTTCCTCTCTTAACCTGTGGATGTTTGGTATTTTGTCTCAGCAACAAGAAAAGTAACTAAGACAGAATTTGGTACCAGAAGTGAGTTTGTGGCTGTGAATATACCTAACCATGTGGTTCAGAAGCCTTTGGGACTGGCATGTGGGAAGAGTTTCAAAAGGTTCAGAATTACCAACTGAAAAAGTAGAGCTGGAATACCTTAGGCTGTACTTGATGGGAGATTCTGCTTAGAGCTCAGAACAAAAGGCTGATAGAAATCCTGCTGCTAAAGACTGAGATCAGGAGATTTCTGCTTGGAAGAAGGTCTGCATCAGCTGTTGGACTCCAGTGTGTTACACCTTCATAGAAATTTTATTTGAATTTTGCTTGTGTCCAGCTACTTTGCCTGAGACTAAGATTAAGGGTGGCAGAATAATTAGTCTTTAGGAAAAATTTCAAGGCAGTCTTATGTTGAGGTGATGGTATGGCTACTGTTGGGGACTTTCAGCCAGATTTATGTTGAGAATCAAGCAAAGAGCCCAGAAGAATAATTTAAAGCTTTTTGAGTTTGGCCAGAAAGGAAGTTCCAGGAAAGCTATGACCTACAAAGATGGAACAGAGGAGAAATTGGTTGCTGAAAGGATTAACAAGAAAAAAACAAGTATTTCAGAAGAAGACAACAGAAAAGATCGCCTGAGGATTCCAGCCTTTGCAAGCTCAAAGTTGCAAAAGTGAAAGACTTTGCTTTGAGAAGAGAACCCCAGAGCAACATGTTCCAAAATGGTGGTGGCCTAGGGAAATTGTTCTTTGAAATTTGCCTCATAGACATTCGACCCCTACAGCTAAGAGAGAAAGAAGTCTGGCTACTGCGTCCAGCTAGAGGCAGACCTTGGCATCATTCAAGTATTTCTCAGTTTAGGTACATGCAGAATGTAAGAGTTGTGAGGTCAGGAAGGCTTCTACTCAGATTTCAGAGAAGTCTTAGGAGGCCAGACAATGTGCTCCTGAGAGGGTAGTGTGTAAAGCTATGAGTGTGAAGCAAAAGTACTGTGGAGATTGCAGAAATGTGGAGAATCCAGGAACATAGAGTGTCTGAGAGAAACTTCAAGGAGGGAGCAGAGCCAGCTCCAGAGAGAAGCTATGGAATCCAAAACCACTGGCAGTTCCATAGGGGTGGAGACACCCAAGTCCTTTAGAGTTCACAACTTACCACAGATTTCCAAGTATTCTGGAAACTACACTGTTGGGATTTAATATTGGCCCTGCTGTTTTTGAGTCTTTGTTTGTTCCCATTCCTTGCTACCCCCTGTTGGTAACTTTTGGATGGAAATGTCTATCATGAGTCATTGTGTTTTCATTTGTACAGGGGCCTATAGCTAAGAGTGTACTTTAAATCTCAGAGAAGAAGAGACTTTGGACTTGGACTTTTCAATAATGCTGAAACTGTTAGGACTTTGGCAACTCTTGGAGAGGGACGAAATACCTTTTGCATAAAGGGATATGCATTAGTCTTTCTGGAGGCCAAGAATACAATATTAAGGCTTATGTCTAGATGTTCCGCCAAAGCCTTATGTGGTTGGTCATGGTGAGGCTTTTTCAAAGGTGGCTGAATCTTGTGTGTGACACTGATTCATGGAGCAATGCTAGCATGAAAGGCATAAAAATCAAGGGTGTGAGTGCTACTCCCGCAAGTAACATAGAGAAGATCTAAGGGATAGAAAGAGCTGTGGTTGTCCCTTGTTGCTTTGCTATCTGCAGCCTGCCATGAACCTTTTCTCCTCTGCAATGCCTATCTGTCGCTCTACCCTGCCGTGGCGTCAGCTTATTATGGACTGAAACCTCTACAAACTGTGAACTAAACAAAAACCTTTCCTCCTTTAACATGTGGTTGTTGGGTATTTTGTCTCATCAATGAGAAAAGTAACTAAGACAGGAAGTCATTTGAAAAACAGAAAGACAAGTAAAAGATGATCACAAGATAATCAAAAGCTGCCTTATTGACTCAGAGTGACAGTAAGATTCTCAAACCTTTGAAAATACCAATTCTGTATACTTCACAGGAACCATTTACAATTTATTAGCATTTCCACTGGAATCTCTACTACCCAGCCTAGGTTAGTATCAGCTAGATACAATCTCTTAAAAATCTTATGCCAATGTTTCAATTTTGAAAGGAAATAGTAAGTAAAAATTATTTATATGTCATCTTGAGTTACAGCAGAACAGTGATCATTACATCACTTAGAGCCCCTAACTTTTCTTTGGTGATATTTTATGAGCACTTAAATCATGGTATTCAAACCTAAGCTTGAGTTATATAAGCAGGGAGAATGTAGCCATGATATAATAAGTGTTTTAAAAAGTCACAGTATATCCTTAAAACCTAAGGTGCTGTAGCACATCCCTTTAAATATTGAAAGCTAAATGATAAGTCCTCACAATTTGAAGGCTGTTTACAAAATCTTTGTAACAACCATTTTGAAAAAAGGATTTATCATTGATTTCTGTAATTTTTCTAAAAAGGAAAATCAATATGAGCAGATGCTAGACTTCGGTAAACTGAAAAATATCTCTCAATATGTTGGTTTCTTGTAGAATAATCAAAACTATTTTCCATATTAAAGGGATTCATTTGCATTCAGATTCTTTCCTCTTACATTTAATGATATTAGGCTTCTGGAATTTATTCAGAATAAAAACTTTAGAGTCACCATTGAATTTGTTTTGCATTTCTTTGTGCCCTTGTGTAACTCAGAACAGTCAGCTGGACTCTTCTCCAACTTTCCAACCGCGGCCCAGACCTTTGGTAGCTCATGAGATGTAGATGGCTGCACTGGCCTGCTAGCCTGTGACTGTCCTCCAGCCTCCCGCACACCAGGTGATTGAAGCTGAAATGCCATTTTGCTTCTGGTGGATCAATTCTCAGGATCTTTCAGAGCTTCTTCATTGCCTGCAAAGATCAAATTCCTTGATCTCATTTTAGAGATACTGCACTCTATCATTTGTCCACTTTCTAACCTGTACTTTCATCCTCCTCTTTGATTGCTTCATTCCATTCTGTGTAGATTACTCTACAATGGTATTTGTTGGTTCCTGGACTTCAGTTCAGATTAATTTTTCTTTTCTACTTCCATTGGGAGTTATAGATTAATAATATATGGCTTATAATCCTAACTCTGTCCATACAGTGCCTAGAAAACTCCCATAAAAATGGTATTTTCTCCTTCCTACCATACCATTACATGCAGTTTTGTTTCAGGAATTTGTATGCTTGAATTTCCAGTCTCAAAATTGCATTCTTAGGTCTAATATTATTTAATTCATCTTCAGTCATTTTCCAAAGCACAATTTTGATATATAATTTATCTGATCCTTATTAAAAAAAAAAATACTCATCAAATCCTGCTTAGCCAGTTTAGGCTTCAGGTTAGCCTGTTTAGTGTTTAGCCAGTTTAGAGTACAAGATTTTTAGGGGAGAGGGTCAGACAGAAATGGACTCAGTAAAGATATGTATCTTTAATGACATCTAGAAAGTTCTTTAATTCATGATTATGCAAAAATTAGAAAGGCCTAGGAGTGAATTATCCCATTATGAAATGAAAGCTCTAAGTATATTATTATATGACTAATTTAATAATTCCCCATTAAGCCCTCTGCATATACCTGCTGTTTGGCAATCTGTAAATACTTGTTTTCATGCTTATTTAGCCCCATTCCATCTACTTAATGGTGAATGCTATATAGTGAAGTTATGACAGCAACCTCTTGGCATTTCTAAATAAGAGCTATGGAAAAATATTTTGGCAGGTTTGGGCAAGAAAGGCCCTTTAGCATGCACTTTAAATTCAATTCCCAGGTTCTGCTGATCCTTTTCGAGTCTCTCAGTCTCATTTTAAATTGGTCTTGATGCATAACATGCATTTATGTGCATAATCACACAGATCATCAGAAATGTTACATTGAAAATTGTTGGGTTATATTTATATTCATTGCATAAATTCTATATGCAGCATTGGGTATTTATCGGAGTTATTTTGTGGAAGACTGTAAGTAATGAAAGACTGCAAGATTTCTGTAATTACGTACCTATCGCCTTGTCTTGCTCTACCTAGCACTTTGGCTGGAGCACTCCCTACAACCTATACTTTAACAGTCCGTCCTTCTCTGAGATGGGAGAGATTTTTAAATGTCTTCAAATGTCTTTCACAGAGGAACATCTGCAGCAGAATGTAAACAACAATTGGTTCCATTGACCAGACGTTTTAATTTCACATTGTGCCGCTCCTCTTTCCTCTGCGTGTTACCCACTAGGGCTTCTTTTCAGTAATCGTCTTTCCACTGCAGAGCAGCTCTCACTCGCCATTTCATCCATGGTGTCTAGAATCCGTCCCACTTTGAAGGAACTGCTTAACATTTTCAAACTTTATAAAAAGCTGCTTCCACGCTGACTGAAATTTGGTTCTTCTTGAAGGACATTTCTTTTCTGAAACTCTTTCTTAGGAATCTTCCTGTTAGAGCTTTTCTCCCCATTCTTACTTCCAGACTCTACCGGAGCACTATTTGTATAACTCTTTCTCGTGTGAATTTAACGCGCCCTTTTCTCACTGGTGCCGTCTGTCTGCTGAGCCTCGTACATTTCTCTGATTAGGAATGGCTACAGCTTTTCTCATCACTTTATTGTGTGTTAATGCTTAGTTCACAGGATCTCATCTCCACCTCTATCGGCCATTAACATTACATAGAGAATTTTCTAAAAATATTGATGCTTGGAACAACACAAGATAAAGGATTATTTAACAGGTCTAATGGTACTTGACCATATTTTTAATACTTTAGATAATTTTAAGATGCAAAGTTAAGAAACATTGGCTAAATCAGTCTTTCTTCTGACGAAGTACGTCTGAGAATCACAGACTGAAATGGTATTACAGTCAGCACTTAGGGACCCACACTGGCTTGGACTTAGCTACAAAGATGGCAGTCATTAGCAGTGGATTCAAGCCCACTGAGACACGGTTTGCAAGTGAGAAAGTCGAGAAAATGAAAACAAATTCTTTTTATAAGTGCTTTCTATGAAAAAATGAAGAGAATCAGGAGCAGAAGGCAGAGAGAAGAATAAGAAGATACAGGCAATATAATATCAAAGATACTTGCATGATGGTAAAAAAGAACTTCTTGGGTTATTGACCCAAGAATAAACCCTGAGGGAATGTAAGATGTTGCAGATGTGGGAGGAAGTGAAATGCTTCACAGAGCGTGTTTCGTCGAGCCATGACAGCGATTGAAAAAGACTGACATTGGGCAGAGAAAGGAAGAAGGAATGGAGGGAAAGGGGGGACGTGTGCTACTGGTGATCTGGACGAGTTTGGAAGGAAGAGAAACACGCTGAGTGAGCTGCATCTCTGTGGAGTGGCCACTGAGGGCTGCTCCAATTTGGTGAAAGAAGAGTTGGGCAATAGACTTTTAAAAATACAGGAATTTATACCCATTTAGGAGAAACTTTTCAAATGCTGATTAAGAACAGAAAACTATTTTCTGCCCAGTCCCATGAGATCAAGAATGGTTAAAATGCCAAGAATAAAATTAGTCCCAATTCACATAACTGCAATATTGTATTTAGCAACACAAATGTGCGGACCAAAGCAAAAGATCAGAGGATTGACCTTGGTTATAGGTTTCAAGGTCAGGTGGAACAATGATAAAACCAATCATGTTGACATGAGTGAAATGATTTGTACTTATGCTCTCTTGGCTGCAAAGATGTCATTTCTGAAGAATTGACAGCTGATTAGAAGACAGAATGAAACAGTGGGAAGACTTGAAATACAAAGTCCTACTTGCTTTAAAAATAAGATAACATTTGTGTTTGGAGGCTATATTACTAAATATTGTGCAGTAGCAGGGATGGGATTTTAGTCCTAATACTATAGCTGCTAACTGAATGATTTTGAGCGGGTCCCATCATAATCTGCATCTCAGAAATTTCATCTGTGAAATAAAGGGTGAAATGTGGTGACTACTAAAAAAAAAAAACTACCGCTTGTAATAGTGTATTGTTTGGGTGTTAATACATTATCTGATGAGGAGTAAAATGTTCACTGAGAATTTTCCTGTAAAACAAATACACAGACACAAAACAAAACCTCGTCACAAACAGGAAGCAGTTGTCCATGGAACTGGGCAGAGCCAGGGTGTCCCCAGCACACACAAGACTGCTCCTGCTTCTTGTTTTCTGCTCCTTGTAACCCATCTTCTCTGATCACGTCTTCCCCTTGTATCTGCTCCTATTTCTCTGACCTTTAATTCTCCAGCTCCTTGACTGGTTTCATGTATTGAATTCCATCTTTAAATGCTGAGCGTAATTATTCTACGTGCTTGTTTTTTATTCAAAACAGTCTCCCTGGATGATGTTCACACACAGCCATGATTTGACACCAATACCTGCATCAGATGCTTCACATCGAGATTTTTCTACAAGCCTTCAACCTCACCCCCCTGATGCCTCACACACTTCAGACATAACCTATTTATGGGGAAACTTACTCTCTTGCCAAACCTTTTTCTTCAGGTACAAGCTCTGTTTATTAACATGCTACTGTACAGCAAGACAGGAAGTCAGAAAACCAGAAAACTTAGGAGTTGAGGTCTTGTTGGAGTTGGTCACTGGGCACTTGGCCTGGAAAAAATGTATTCTCATCTCTGGCTCCTCCCTTCTCTCTCTGTCCCCACCTGCATGATTTGAACATTTACTTGGCCACACCCTTCCACCATGCTGATTTCTGCCTCACATCCAGCTGACTGCAGACTATAGCTGTGAGCCAGAATAAACATCACCTCCTTTGAGTTGTGCATGCCAGGTATTTCATTGCAGCTATAGGAAAGTGATTAAGACACCAAGGCTGCTTTTGCTTCTTCAGTTTGGACTTCATTTCTGGCCTCGACTATGGAAATAGCCTCTGTACTGTCTCACTAGTAGTGTTTTTCTTTCTACTCCCAGACAATGAGCCTCAACCTTTCCAGAATGAATTCTCATGTGGATAAAATAAAAATGCTGTTCAACTATAAATTTTTGATATTTGATTCATTAAAAAACTATATATCTAGCCTATATTTAGGTATTAGCAGACCCTTCAAAATTGAATTTCTATCACTCATTATTACATCTTCTCTGCTCACATTCCCATTAAGGAATGGAACTATCTGCAATTTCCTGGAAATTCTATGCCCTTTTATCGATCACCTTGCTGACACTGGCCTCAACTCTTCTTTGAAGGCTTTCTCCCATTGCATGCATAGATTATTCCCATTCACCCTGCAAAAGTTACTGCAGGTATTAAATGTTTTTTGAAAACTACATCCTACAGATCTGTCCATGCATGGATTTGCTCGCACAAGTCCAGCTCTGAAGAAGTAATTCATCACGGTTTCTTGTGGCTAGTGAAGAAATATACAAATCCTAGCTCTGTAGTTTAGCCATGAAGGTCGCTAAGATTGAAAGGTGGAAAAGTCAGGCACAGTTACTATGTTGTCTACTTGGTCAGTGGTTCTCATCCCAGGGAAATGGGCTTATTTTATGAGCTCTGAATCATAGTAGAGTGATATAAAAAGAGGAACACCTAGGGCCAGAAGGTATGGTTTAAAATCTTGCTGTTTTTCTTGTTTGTCCTTCAGCATGTACTACTCAGTCCTCCCTAACAGGAGATATGTTTTAGGAGAAACCCTCCCCAACTATAGGCCCTTTGGTCAGACAATCATTTTCCATAGCCTACAGAAATCTATTCCAGTACGTTCATGTGACCTAAATTATCCAATAAGCAATTTCCTGAAAGAACAGTACTCCTTCTGGCACAGTGGATGCTGGTGAAAGAACATGTATCTTTCTGGGGTCAAACAACCACCCTAGATGCATGAAGAGAATTTAGTTTAGAAAAACACAGCATCAAAAGAGAGCTGGATAGAAATCCTCTGCCTTCACATGGATATACATATGCTTTTCTGTTTGAATGATCGATAACACTGGCAAAAATAAGTTTTTCTTATTTCTTCTGGCTATATTCCTTAGAGAAACTTGGGATTCACAGACACCAGGATTGACTACTGCTGTCAGTGCAAAACTAAGAAACATTTTAGGGTGAAAATTCTCTGAAGGACTATCAGCACCGTTTGGTTAAAAAGAATGTTTGACAAATCTTTGCTTCTAGTTGAGCGTGGCACTGACTGAACACAAAATCTGCAGGTTAAAAAATACCTGTGGAATGTTATATTTACACTGGATTAATTGCTTTTCATTATTTAAGTGTTCTATTCAAGGGAACTGTGTGAAAATAGGGTAGTAATGGGTATTATGAGTGCATGGAAAGGCCTATACCTCAATAAGATAACTCAGTTTTATTAACAAAAACTAATTCTATTATTAGGGTCATGTTCTTGTTAACCTAGCGTTATAGTTGCATAAATCAAAAGTTTTTATTTTTTTCATTGCTAAAAAGATAACAGTTTTAGATTGATATTTCAGAAAACATTAGTGAATGATAATTTAATTTCTTTAAATTTAAGAGATGGCTAAAACCAAAAAGAAATCTGAAGTTGGTAGCATTGTGTGTACAGGATATGTACCACTAGTAACAATTTAACACATCCCCCCTGCAAAGTTTATTTACTAATAGTAATGTCACATTGATATTGCAGTTGCACATGTATTTCAAACACATTTTATGTCATGTTCTGCGCTTAAGAATTATATTGTAAGGTGAAATTGTTTTACTAACCATGCTACTCATATAATAAACACTGTTGGATTATCTAAATAATTAGCATTTATTGTATGGGCTGAGTTCCCTTAACCTCAGTGCTACAGGGGTTCTTACTGGTTTTGTTCATGTTGTAGCGAACTGAAGGCAAATTCTCCTTAGTTCTCTTATCATTCCAAAGCCACTTCTCCATAAATTTTTCCTATAGAGCTTCTGTGCTTTCAATTTACATAAATTTCTCCTCCTATCATGAATCACATCCTTTTCAATATTTAGCACTGCTTCTTTGTAAAACTTCTTCCAGATCTCCATGTGTCACAAGTCTTTCACTGGGTTCACCCCTCCAGTTTCTATAGAGATGCTGATGAGAACAGTTGCAGTTTTATAAGAAAGCTCTCCGGGTTCCTCTTAAGTCCCTTCTCAATATAATGTACTTCTTGGAAATGTTCTAATCTATACTGGATAAATTAAGTGACCTAATTTTTCAGTGACTCAGTTCTCACATTTAATCATGTAATTGTCATGAATATTATTAATGAATCATTCCTTTGAACCAGTTGGCTAGAACAACCTCTTTGGATAAATATCAGCTCAGTTTACCTGATAAAGACTTGCTAGATGCAAGAATCTCATATGTAGAAAATAGCTTATGACACAAAAATAATATAATAGAATTCAAGATTCTAAGAAGTGGAGAAAATATCACAGTGGGTATGAATATTGACAATATTTTTTAAATATATTTTTCATAGTTTTATGTAATTTAAATTCTCCGTTTACACTGTGGTAACCATAACTTAAGATTCTCATTTGGCTTACATATGGTTTAATGTAAATGTGTGTGCTTAGCGTACACAAGGCCCTGGGTTTTATCAGCATGAGAAAAATAAAGGAATACATTTTTGAAGAGAAAGAGTGAAAATGCAACATTTTTACAGACGTAATGACCTAAATCTCTTGTTATTTTTGTCTAACAGTACATATTTGTCTCAACCTCTCAAATTCTTTTGTCGAAATGATATCAATAAGGTTGGCTGATTCACCCAATAGGCACCAACATTTCCTCAGGGTCAACTGTGATTGGACTCTTTGTTAGCCAATCAGACAATAAGAAGAGCGCCAGGGTGTCTCTGTTAATTGATACTTAGTAGCAAAACAAAAAGTGAATTATTTTAGCTCAGCGTCTCTAAAGGAGAATGAAGTAATAGAAATAATTGAATCATGGCTTTTAAAAATAAATTCATACTAAATGTAGTTTCCTAAAGGTAAACTAAACATAATTTCATTATCAAAAAGATACAAAAACCTGTTTAGAAGAAACACCAAATGTGTCCCCATCCTACGAAATAGTGACAACAGGGTCATTAAAAAAGCTTCAATCCATGCAATTAAGGTTTACAAATAGAACATAGTGCCAGATGAGCAAATATTAATAAACAAGAATATATCAAGTCACAATTAATGCAGAGCGCATGGCTTCACTGATAATTAGTCTGTCCCTTTCTGCAAGGCTCAGGGAAGAGCAGGCATCTCCACAGCAAGTGTCTCTGCTTTTCCTCCAGGTGAATTCTGCCCCTGACTTATCCCAGTAGTCAACAGTGGTTATAATGATTCTTCCTCCATTCTCCTTCATGTAGAAAATAGTTTTTCAATTATCAAAGCTATTTTCTTTTCCACTATAGCGTGCTTCTTGTAGTGAGAATCTTCGTAGGTTATTTGAGACAGATGGCTATTACACTCTCAAGTTTTAAGCATGCTTTTGTATTTAACAGTTTTTTATAAGTCACTTGGCAATTTCTGTGCTTTGTGGAAGACAGAATTATTGGTACTAATATTCCTCACCCTTGCAGTGCTCCATATATCAACACTTTTGTCTGTCTCCTGGATGAGTGGTGCATACTTCCCAGTCTTCCTCTTTTGGTTGTTTCGATGAGGTTGCATAGTAAGGATTTTGTGAGGTCTGCTTGCTGCATTTGGAAATTGTTGGTGGGGATAGTTGCCCCACACACTTCGGAATGTGCCTAGGTAGTGACACACTGACCAAATCCAGCCACCCTTCAGCCCGTCCATCTATCTTGCTGAGCCAATCTAGAGTGGCCCAAACTCACTGAGTCACAGAATGGACAGCTTAGGAGTAAATATTTGTTGTTCTAATCCATATTACAATGTATACCTAGATGCACCCTCAAAATCTCATGCACTGGTAGGTGGGCTTTGGGAGGAGAGTGGGTCATGATGATGGACTGATCCACTGATGAGTTAATAGCTGAGTATGATGTTGGGGGTGACACCAGGTAGGACACAGGAGTATTTGGGTGCATCCTAGAGGGGTCTGTTTCCTTCTACCCTCCTTTGAGCTCTCTCTCACTGTCTCTGTCTCTCCCTCTCTCTGCTTCTGAATGCCACCCCACGAGTTCTGTTTCCACTGCCACACGCTTGGCATAAGCCGTCCTGCTTTGGAGCCAGCCGACTATGGACTGAAACCTCTACACACTGTGAACTAAAACAAACCTTTTCTCTTTACCATAACAAGGAGAAAATAACTGAGACAATGCATGGCAGTTCTGGATAGATGATTAAGCATCATTATTGTGGGAAATAGTTGGACAAGAACAACACAGCACTGTAAGTTCTGGGTCACATTTTAAAAATTAACTGTACTAACTACCTAGAATGTACCAATAAATTCAATTTAAAATAAAGAAATTGATTCTTTACCTTCTGGCAACTAAATTAAATAAAAATAGGAATATTTCATTCTTTAAAATTGTCTCCCAGATTTAAAGCATCTTCTTTAGTCTATCTGCCGCATCTAGTTTCTGCTCTGGTTAAACTGCAATATTTTTTACACTACTGTTGAGGGAATACTTCACCCTTCTTAGTCTTTTCTTTGCAAATGCTGTATTACGTGAGGTGTGGCTTGTATATCTATGATTCTAATGCAGTCGTCTTAAAGATATAATTTTGTCACAATGTTCCTATTTCTAAAGGGTAGGTGATCAGGTCTTAAAGTATTTTGTTTGCCAGCCTCTATAACAGAAAAATAGTGAAAGGCACAGAAAAGTGAATGGGAGGAGATACTGAGAGAGGCAGCCCTGACGGCTTAACTTCAGAATCCTCCTCAGGAGAAAAATAAATATACGAGTTACTTCAACCAAAGTTCACTAGCTCACCTGTAGGCAAATCTGCTTCTCTCTAGTGTGCATGTTTAACATATTGTGTGGTTTTCATAATCTGAAAAAGCCCCACATTGTCTCAGAAGAGTTTCATAACAGGGACGCTCTGAGGGGCCCACATACTCTCTGCAATTCCCAGGAGCTCTTTATTTCAAAAGCAAACAGCATTTACATCTTTGTCCCAGCATCCTGGAGTAAGTGGAGGTGGAATTACCGCTGCTGTGTTTTCCCTTTGTAAGAGTTTGATCTTAGCCCTCATGATCTAGCCATGGCAATCCCATCTTGTGTGGAAGAACGATGTGCTACCGATTAATTTTATTCTATGAAATTTGCCAGCTCTAGTTTGCATTTCAAAAGAGTGTTCATTTCTGTCTCTCATGAACATACTAAATTTCTTTTTTTAAGATTTCACTAATGCATCCCTAACACATGTTTCAAAATTGTTTATTGGGTGGATTGGGTGGGGAATTTAGCTCAGTGGTTCTACCATCTGCCTCACAAGTGCAAGGACCAGAGTTTGATCCCCGGTACCAAAATAAACTATTTAAATACTCTTAGAAAATATTCTCTGTATTCTATTGTTTTCTTCTGTAGTAACATTACTAAAAGTAAGTAAAGTGCTAAGGTACTTTCTGCATGGAACTCGGAATTTCAGGACTCCGAAATACCCACCTCACTTGTCAGGAATATCAATATTATGTATGCTTTATTTGTAAGCATAAATTAGCCTTCACTGATTTCACAGATGAAATCTAGGAATAGTAGAGACAGACAATAAACAATTTTTATTCTCAATTTTTAGATTAGTTACATTCATCATTGGGATCTTGTACCTCTACATGACAGGTCTTGGTTCTCATTTTCTCCCCTTGTCCCTGCCCTCCCTTCACCCCCTCCTCCTTTCCCTATTTACAAAACTTTATTTCCATTTTTTCATTTTCTCCTGTTTTTTTCTTTTCCCTTATTTCCTTTCCCCTACCCTTCCCACTACCCCTACACCTTTAGCCACGTTCTTCCTATTTCACCTTGTCAATTATACCATTAGGATCTTATTTACAATTATAGTTTTTCACACCAGAGGAACTATTTGGTATTTACACAGGTGTGATTTATTTATTTAACTTAAAAACTATATGCTCAGTAGCTGGTCTATTATTTTGGATCTGGGATAGGTAATTTAGGAAATTAGCAGAACCTTTCAGAAAACGTATCCAGGGTAGTAGCTATCTAGAAAAATGCAGAATAGAGTAAACTGGTAAGAAGGTTCTCTATCAAATTTTAGGAGCTAACTTTTAAGGTGTTGTACATTAGTAAATGGCTTACTCCTTATCTGAAAGGAGAAAAATCCGGAGGCATTATCTGGAAAATGGGGACCTAGTTTACAATGAAAGATGATGTTCTTTGGGTGACAACTTCTCCTTGTATCCTTGAAACTCCAACAGAGAATACTTTCCAGACAGGCATACATTCAAATCTACTATGCAGAACCATTTGAACATACATAGTATGCTTTACATTACTGTCTTCTCTGCTCATTTACTCTTTGAGTATTTTCTTCTTTTAAAAGAAGAGTAAGAAGGACTCTAATGAGAGTATAAATTCAGTAACTGTTAATGTTATTATTCAGTGAAAAGTGAAGCAGTCTCCGAATATTATTCTGCTACACAGGCAGGAGAGTGTTTGGGGTCATGTTTAGTTGGGCTCTGAGGACAGACATTTTACCATGTCTGGAAAAAACTTATGGAATTTCTTATAAGATGAGTCTGGCAGTACCACCATTTGCTAACTGTTAAAGGAAGCTTTTCAGTTTTGTATTCAACTGTGGGAAGAGAGAAAATGATAAAGGGTCAGTAGGGACCCAACACCCACCAAGAGTTCCAGGACACCCTGCACCAAGAACACATTCATATTTAATGCATTACAGTAAGGGCTCCCAGAGTAAATACTTTCCATTCCCCTTATAGCCATATTCCCCATATGTAGACAAATTAATGAAGGTGGATTCTGTAGCTGTACATAAATATTCAACTAGTGTCTGTATTTATGCCCCAGCTTACAAATAACTAATGGTAGACAGAGCCAAAATAATCCTATAAGCGAGACACGCAGAAGGCTCGCTGATTTCATTTGTTATACCACCTGTGAACCTCCTCAGGGAAGGGCAGTCTAGTGAAATATTTTTGTGTGCTGACACAATTTTGTACTTGTTTATGAGGCTGCACCAGCCTACTTCTAATTTCCTGTTGTAATTCTTTGCTTCAAAGGCCAAGTTCACACGCGGGAAGGATATTTTCTGCACAGTCTTCTCCCAGCTCCAATATCTCTGTCTTTCCAGTTGCCTCCTGAGTATTCTCTCCTCAGTTTGTGCTCTTATCAGTCCTATGGGGCTTAAATTAACATTTGGGGAAAAGCAAAACCAACAGCTATGATAGTTTTAGATTGCTTAGTGAGTTACCTGGTTTGGGTTCTTCTGGAATACATGAGACAAGAACTCTCCTCTGATTTATAAGCTACAAAAGACACTGGAAAGGCTCCATCTACAGTGCATCTTGCCAAAGCGTCCAATGGAGACAAATCAATACTGTTCTTGAGCTCACAATGTCCCCATGAAACTACTTCTGCTTCAGAGCAAAATATTGATGTAATATGGACAGCCTGAAAGATTTAGTTCTTTTCCTTCAGGAGACATTGACAGGATCAACTCCTTTGACAGTGATTATTGCACTTTTGAAGTCTTCTTATTACAAAGTTCTAATCCCAGCTGAGAAGCTCAGCAGTACTAAAACGGGGCAAAGGTAGTCACTTCTGTCATCCTAGGTATTTATGGATGTGCATTATTGCGACTTTCATCTTTTATGTACATTTGCTGTTCAGCTTTGATTTCCTACGTGCCTATTTAGTACAAGAACTTACAGCTTAACACCTTAAATTTTGGACACTTACATCTCTTTAAAGTTTAAAAGGCACCGTATTTTGAAAGATTTGTATTTCTGGCATTAAGTGTTCACAACTCCAAAAATTCAACTAGGATATGAAAGTGGAGTGGAACCCATTGTTTACGTGAAGACAAAAATAGAGCAATGAGAGGCGTCATTGACCCCGAGAGGATGTGAGACACAAGGGTACAAAGCTAATGAATGACTTGAACCAGCTTGAGTTGGAGCAGGAAAGTAGAGTCAACAACATCTGGAAGTTCTCACCCAGAGTGATTTCCACAATTCCCTAACTACCCATGAACTGAGAGTATTAGTCTATTAAACAATGATCAGTTTCACTGTGCACCGATGATTTTGTTTAACCCCCTTTCATTTGTCAAAAGGGTTCCGGGATCATAACAAAATGCACATATCTTAAAAATATACCTGGCCAGTGGTTTGGAAAGAATTTTAGAAAGAAAAATGAACACCAGATTAAAATGATAATTAGAGTCCAGAGGGCACATTGCTTAACTGATAATTGGTTTGTTGTTCTTAAACATTGAAAAGGTTTCTGTATGCACATCATGGTGTGCCATATGTGATCCCGATGTGCTGACACCGAAATACTTGCTCTTGCCTGTCTCCTCTTTTTGTGTATGCCCGAATGATCACATTGTTTAAAACGTCTAACGGAGCAGGCTAACCTTAAGTATACTTCTTTCTCGCCAATCTTCTTTCCCGTAATATATACATTTTTTATCTGTGCTTGAAGATTTAAGGTGTACTTCCCAAAACTACTCCTAAAGACACTGAACTTTTTATGTTTTATATAATCATCTAATAAATTAATACAAGGGAGCTCATTAAATGCAAACGAGGAAGAAGGAAAAGGTGTTGCTAGAACTTAATTAGCAAGATACAAAGATACCAATTAACACCTATAGCTCCGGAAGGGGAAAAATAAAACCTTTTTTCATGTGGCAGCATCAAAAAATAAAATCACAGCTGGTTACACATATTAAGTGGAGTGCAGACGAAATTTACTCTTTTGTTGGTATTAAAGCCTCAGGAGTTTTATTAGAAGGGGAAGAGAAAGTAAGAGCAAAACTCTCCCAATGGCTAAAGAGCCCCGTTTTGTTGATTTGAATGCTTTCTGTCCAGGTATTTAGAGAAGGCTGCAGCAGAAGGAAAGAGAAAATGCTATACAAATCCCCAGCATGGAACATTTAATTATTTTGAGTCCTTTGTACAGACATTTCTCTGCAGAGTCTGACATGCTTAATTTGTAATATTCCTTCTGCTGATTTCATCAGTAATTATTTTACCCAATCTAAGAATTAATGTTCAAATAAACTTCATAAGACACAAATCTACTTCGATTTCTCAGTTTACAGAGTTATCAACTCAAAATTGGGGTTTTATTTTATGTTATCCGAAGGACTATGAAGAGTTTGAAGCCATGACTCGAGTTGATAAGACACACTTGATTTTATTTTAAAAGGAAACTTTGTAGTAACTAAATTTTTGTGTTTCTCAAGACCACGAAGACTTTGTCCTCACAATGATTCTTATGAAGTTGTAATTAAGGCATAAAAACTAAGCTTCAAGCTCTACTTGAGTAAATCTGAAAACATAAAGGAGCCTTGAATGTATCAACCTGAATTATATCATGGCAGTCTTTCCTGGGGTAAACATTTCTTTAGCTTTTATTTGGGGGTACTATCAAGCTTAAGGAAAAACAATGCTAGAATTTTATGTCTCTTATCCATGAACCCTTTTGTAGACCCACTGCCCATTGCAAGACCTCCTGATTTCTGTGTACACACACGCACGCATGCGCGCACACGCACACACACACACACACACACACACGTATCTGTTATTTGAGAGCCCTCACAGGAAGCCACCCCATCCTTAACACTTCAGTGTATATCTCCTCAAGACAAAGACATCCTCTTTCGTAACCACGGTGAGATATCATGTCAAGAAGTGAGACATCGATAGACCACATTTCTGCTTTCTCACACGCATTCTAATTCTGGACATTGATCCAGGAATGTCCTTCATAGCATGGATTGTATCACATATTGCCTTTGTGTTGTAATATCATCTCAGTTTCTTTAAACCGGGATGAGTCCTCAGGCTTTGTCTCCATGGTATTGGCATAGTGGAAGAACTTTTGAAAATTAATGTTCTTTCTTTGGGGTTTCTGAGGGCTCAGTATCACCCTTGTTGAAATATACTCAAGTGATGCTGTTTCCTTCTCAACACATGAGAACAATTAATGATCTATTTCTCAACGGTGATGCTAGTTATCTTTGTGTTAATTTTGTCTGGCTTACTGATAAGTTCATCTAAATAATTGTATAGCTGTGAGTCGTTCTGTTGATGATAAGGTTTACTTTAAACAACATTGTATGTTGTATATTACACATGTTGATCCAATTGCATATATTTCTATTTTAGGTATTTGTTGGAAAGATCCACATTGTCTTAATAACAAAATCGTGATTCACACATACGTAAACAAATTTTCCAAAAATGTTAATGATAGCAAAATTAGAATAGGTACTTTTGAAAATCCACGGTTTTAAGAATGGGGACTTGTTTTTTCCTCCAAATGCAACCAGTAAAAATTTTAATTGTGTACATCATTTTCTAAAAGAACATGTCAACACACGTACACTGAACAAATGATTGGCTATGCCTTTACTGTCAAAAGAGACTTTATTCTAAGTTATCACTAATGAGAAAATGGGTAGGTAGTCTGTTATGTAGTTGGGAAGATAAAATAATTATATATAAATGGAATGTAGAGTGGGAAAGTATGTAATTATAGCAGAAGTATCATTACTATGGCATTTTTAGTCAAACTACTGTGATTATTAAAGCTCAGATTAAAAATCAAAAGGCCCCTGATTGCAATTTGCATCATGCTATGCTTTATATATTTTATATATTCTTTTTAATATATCATCTATTGCTCTCTTTTGAAAAAAATGTCTTCTATATCTTTTTAGAATAAGCTTAAAATATATGATAAATTATCTGTTGTATAAAAACACTGTTGCTTGGGTCCTGGTGTAGTCCCTTGTTTTGATAATTTCCCCTCATTTTACTAAAATATGTTCTCTACAAAATATTTATTCATAAATTTATGTGAAGATAATTTTCTTAGCTCTTAAAAACCGTGTTTCTATATTGAAATAATAATTTCACAAACTAAGGAATCCTTAGAGATTTTGGCTCCAAGGCATTTTTTCTAAGAACTTTTAAAGGTATCACTCCTCTCAGACTAGAACTTGGAACTGCTGAGATAAAAATCTAAAGCCAAAGACTTCAACTTTCTCTTGAGAACTGGACCTCTAAAAAGTGTTAGTAAAAATAAGAAAACATTAGATATACTACAAAATTATTATTCATATTCATGAATATATCAGAGATTTGAGATTTCAAGGTTACCAGAGTAAAATCTAAGTAAGACAGTTTCAGATGAGAGAGATGGAAGAAAAGATTGGTCAATTTGTGGCAGAAAAGGAGGCACATTTGTTTCTTGCCACTGATGTAAAATTTAAGGTGAATTTTTAACTTGATTGGCGTGAGAGCTTCCCAGGTGAACAGTTATGTACACTTCAGGTTTCGTCTGAGTGGGTTCGGAACATGTGATTTGGGGAACTATATATGGCCTCTGGGCTTTTCTGTTTGGCACTGTTTCCCTGCTCTACTTCCTCGATGCCATGAACTAAGCAGCTTTGCTTCACCTTGCCATTCCTCAATGATGATACTGCTTTGGTGCCCAAACAACCGTGAACCGAATCCTCTGAAACCATAAGCCAAACTGAAACTGTCCTTTTTTAAGTTGTGTGTACCTTGTATTTTGTACCTGCAGCATAAAAGCTCACCAGTACAACTGAATGTGAGCCAACACTGTAACAATGTTTGACTAATAGACTACAGTAAATATATTTTTATGGCTGTTACTATGCCCAGGCATCAAAAAAAAACAAAAAAAACAAAAAAAAACTGTCAGTTTCTATCTGTTGGGAAACTCTTTCAGACACTTTCACTGCATAGCAGGCTGACTCGCATTCCACAGTGGACACTGATCAACAGGAATATTGTGTATAACCTTCACACTATCCAGTCTAGGGAGATGACAGCCAAACTTGAGCACTTGTGGGGATCTCAGAAGTCGCAAAAAGAATAAACTCTCTGCCAAGTATATCTCCAAAGCCTGGCCCTACAATTGTATCATATAATAAAAGAATCTTGTTTCAAGGTTTAAGTTTTGAAGTAATTTGGTATGCTGCAATGAATAATTGGACAAATAAGACTGGTGAAGAATTTCTATGTTGTTGTAAATTGACTTTGAATATTTCAGTGTATTTACTGGAACATACCTACAGGCATTAGATGTATAAACAACTGGTATCTGATATTTTCAATGTACATGAGGAAATATTGTGAGATACAGCATAATATAATTTTTGAAATGTATTATAAGAGGCCTTCCAATCAGTAACAGACAGTGAGATGGTTTAGAAACAGGAATTCTTCAATACCTTAAGTGGCAGAACACATCTATTTTTATCTCTGATGAGGCTTGGTTAAATAGCACAATTTATAAAATTCAAATTATTTTAATTCAGAAAATACATTCAAGATATGTGTATTGCCAAACATATTACAAATGTGTCCCCCACCATTTCAAAAACAGGTTATACAATCCTAGCAATTTTCAGAGCTTGGAGACTTGGTGATACCACCGAAGTAATGATTCTGAAATGGCTTTGAATCCAAGTGCTAATTCACTGATTCTTGTACAATTATCTGATCATAAGTTTAGCTAAATTCTGTCGTTAGACTATTTTGTCCTCTGGCTTGACTAATAATTTTATACTGTATGCAATTACAATACATAAAAGGCAGAGAGCTAGGACTTCATTAGACAGCACAATTGATTTTCCTTCTGCTTCACAATACACAAGTGCACGTGCAGCTGAATTCTGTCTGAGACATAGGCAAAGAGACTTTAATTGTCCTATGCCCCTGTGTGGGGAACTCTAACAATATTACTAAAAATGAGCTAATACTTGGGAATAAAAAAGATGAGTTTTGAAAGCCAGGTCACATCTGCAGCAGGCTGACACATGCAACTTCCCCCGACTAATCTGTAAAATGGAAGGAGAATTTTGCTGTGGCGTATAACAGAAGACACACTGGCACCCTTGATTCCCTCACACAATGTCATGGCTTGTGTCTAAATGTCCCCTTACAATTTTGTGCACTCATAGATCAGGCTTTTGGGAGGTGGCTGGATCTAGGGTGTGTCATGCGGATTAGGGGTGTGTGAAGATGGATTAAGGGTGTGATAACTAAATTAATCCATTGATTAGCATAGTTCTGGATATGGAAAATGGGAAGGCACACACTGGGTGTGGGTGGCACAACTCAAAAGGTTAGTAACCTGGATGGGATAAAATACAAAAGGAGGCTTGCTGCTGCTGCTTCACTGCTGCTTGATGGCCCTGCCTGCCCCGCCATGGACTGTCTCACCTCTGGCCTGTCCCTGTACCATGCCCCCATGCCTTGGAGCTACCTGAGTATGGACTGAAACCTGTACCAACTATGAGCTAAATAAACCTCTACTCCTTTAACTTGTGGATATTTTGTCTCAGCAATGAAAAAGTAACTAAAACACACCGATTACTCATTTACTACCCTTAACAACCCTATAGTATGTGCTATAAAATTAGTTCTCCTTTTGGAGGATAAAGTTACACAGCTTGCCTGATCAGGACACTTCAAATATCCGCCTAGTCTTTGAAGGCAGTTCTCGTGTTTATTTGCACACCTACAAGCCCTCGCTGTCCCCTTAGAGCAACACCCACTTCCTCTGCTTTAGCCTCTCACACACATTTCACGTGTGGCTTACTATTTCCATGTTAACCTTAGTATTCTTGCTGTTTTCTGTGTGCTCCTTAAAATTTAACAGACTCGGGAATACTATGTAGAAACATGTGTCTGTTCAGTCTGCCATCCTGAATTCATGTTTGCATTTTTAGCACATTTGTTTTCATTCATGAGACTTAACTTTTCAATTCATCAAGGATGTTTGGTCTCTTATCAATTAAAATATACACAAAATACCCATCCATTTTCTAAATATTCTGTTTCATGTGTTCCATTGTGTACCTGTTATCCGGGTTTCTAGGCTTAGCACATGGAAACCTACACATTCCCACATAACAAAGGATGCTCTAAAAATGTATATGTTGTCTGAAAATTCTCAGCACCCAGAAAGAGGCTCTCTTCTTCAATCTATGAGAAAAATCAAAGATCTCACAGAGGATGATGTTAAGTGGAGTACTGAAGGGTGAGAAAACGTCTGGCAGGTTAACAAAAGGAAAGGGAACTGGAAGCCAGAGTTCCAGAGGAGAAAGTGGCTCATTTCAGAAACTAAAAGCCATTTAATGTGGCTACAAAATGGGGTACATGGAACGAACAAGAGCAGAAAACAGCAGAGAAATGTAAACTGGAATAATGCCAAAGATCGTGGTCTTTGCCCCGTATCTTAGGCTGAAATGATGAGCTTGCTGGCTTAGCCGGGCCCCTGAGAACCCAGTGACCCCGTTTTCACAGTCCCTTTCTGTGACACAGCTTCTCACACAGCATGAGTGCAGGAACAAGTAGCAAGCTTCAGGGTAATCGCCAAGGCCTTTACAAAACAGCCGTTGAGGGAAGGGAGCTGTTTCTGTCCGAGCTGCAAGGAAAAGGATCCAACTGTGGACCCCTGAAAGAGGAGAGATGGAGTGGGAAGAAAAACCTCCAGTTGAGGTTGAACAGAAGCCAGTGGGGGATAAAAAAGGTGAGGGAGAGATGATGTGCCCCCCTGTTTATCGCTACTGAAGTTTCACAGTTCAAAGCGGAGAGTTTCCAGGTGTTAACGAGTCCTCAAGTCTGGCCCGGACAGTGGGTGGCAGAGTCCCTGACTGAGACAAAAGGCCGCTGAGATGGAAGAGGGAAAGTCTGGCAGGGCCCCGCCCCAGCCGCCTTGCCGAGCTGGCCCATTTCTGTGGGTCCGCACCCTGCCAGGTGCCACGGAAGCCCGGCACCGCGACGATGCTAAATAAATACTTGCAAAATCGAAGACAGGGAGGGACTCTCCATCTGAGCTGTGTGCTGAAAGACGAAAGAGCAGGAAGACAATGAACAGATTCTAGAGAGATGAGAGTGGAGGCATTCTGAAGAAGAGACACGATTATGAACAAAATGGAAAACTGTGATACACCGAAAATGAAAACAGCAGGTCACTATTTCAAGAATTACATTACAGCAGGGAAGAATTCTGATACCAGAGAAATCAGTAGAGGAGGTATCGTGGGGTGGGGAAGACGTCACTGCTCAGCATGAACCCACTGTGTTTGTGGTTACACACAAGCGTACATCGGCATAACTCCGGGCTGCACAGCTTGACACAAGCAGGGGGCATATTCTTTTACCTTCTGTTTTGTCCTCAGGGGAAGATAACTAGTAGCCAGTTTTCATTGTTCCCCATAAGTACAACCATAGCGAAAAACGGAAATCACAGTGTTGGCCAGCTCCTGGGCCAGACATGGAGACAAAAGCTTTTGGTGTATTCATGTGATTCCATTGTGCAGGGCCTAGGTCAGTGATGGCGAACCTTTTCGAGACGAGTGCTAGTTTTTCAAAAAACTCAGGCATTAGCATCTTTTGTCTTAATGGAAGGACAAATGCCACATGTGCCTTAGGCTCACCCCCACTGACCTAGATGCTAGGTAGCCACTTGTGGTTCCTCATTGATGTTCTTCCAGCTCACAACTCCTAAAAACACAAGGAGGAACTGTATAATCTCTGTGATTTACCCACTCTGCCATGTGCAAAGGAACAGGAGAATCCAAAAGTTGCAAAATGAAAGCTCCAAACTGAGTTAGCAAACTACTCTTGTGAGGATCTCCAGAGCTCAGCATGGCCAGTCAGAGCAGGAAAAAAGTGGGCAAAACATGGCCTTTAGTCTTGCAAAGATCTGGATCTACCCTTACACCCTGATACTTCACTGTAGTGGAATCATAGACAAATCACTAAACTCTGAAAATCAAGTTTCTTGTTTGCAAATTAAGCCCAATAAAGATGCTGGCCTCTGATGCCACTGGACAAAAGAGATTTTGCAAGTCATTTCTTATCACAGCTACATCAGCATTAGCTTTTAATAAATATGAATACACTACACGTATTACTTCTAGTTCTACCATTTTATTTCACATAGATTTATATTAACTATTTCAACTAAGTATTCCTACCATCCCACCAAATATACTCCTGCCACTGTGATTATAACATCTTCAACTGTTCAAATTGGGCACAAGCATTCTGGCTCCTCTGCTGTGCTTTAATATTGCAATATGAATGTCATAAGGTGTTCAGGATGCCCCTTGAATTAAATAGACAAATTCTAAGACATCAGATAAGTTGCAAAATAAAATTTGATTAACTTTTTAAAAAAATCTCTTGCACTTTACTCCTCATAATCAAGAGAGCTATTTGTTAAAAAGAGAAAAGCTTTGGATTCCCTTAGCATCAGAATAAAGAATTACCAGGCTTTGTGATCAAACCAGTTGAATTTACTCCTTGACAACTTTCGTGCTAACTCTTGGCTGTTCCTGTAAAAACTGAGACTCAAGGAAGCGAAAGTTAGTGATAAAATGTCTTTGTACCCAGTAGGAGGTACAAAATTTGAATTGAAAAAAATCTTAGAATAGAATATCTAAATTTTCTAGTTGGAATTTTAGAGAATGGATATAATTAGTAGGATCTAAGCTCTGCATGGAGGTAAAGTGGTGATGTGTTAGACCTCCTGCCTGAGATCACTTAGCGAGGCCTCTCCTCCAGCCTCCTGGAGGACACTGACGCAGATGAAAGAACTCTGTCTACACTGATGAAGAGTTCAACAATACAGGTGG
Organism: Fukomys damarensis; assembly: GCF_012274545.1. Classification (NCBI taxonomy): domain Eukaryota; kingdom Metazoa; phylum Chordata; class Mammalia; order Rodentia; family Bathyergidae; genus Fukomys; species Fukomys damarensis. Next base: position 38,126,491 of record NW_022900918.1, read on the forward strand.
AGCAGAGTTGAACACAAATCCATCTACACAAATAGATCATAGCCTCATTTACAACTTCAAAGATCTAGCTTTCCTGCCCAGTCTCTGTCCCTTTTCCTCATTACCTACAGCAGCCTCCCTCCTCCTACCCAAGCACACACACAGAGACTGTGCTAGTGATGCGTGAAAAGCAGTTAGTGTTGAACTCACCAACAAAACAACATCAGGTTGCTGTAAGATTTTCCAACAAAACCAGCATAGATTGGAGAACGTAAGGCATTGAAATTTCTTTCTGTCCAATATCCAAGTTCTAGAAGGTAGGGTTCTTGAGGAGGCAGACAGCTGCCTTCTGGCTGCAGTGATAATGACATCTTTTGACAATGATATCAATCCCATTGATAAAGGCTCCGTCTTTGTGACCTCATCTCAACTCATTTACACCCTAGAAGTACTACTTCCTGTCCACAAATAAATCTGGGTCATCTACATTACTTGGGTCATCCTGTGGGACAGCAGGTGACCACAGGACCTGGACTCTACCCCTTGAAGTCAGAGGCAGCACCTTCCTGGTGTGGCTGTATCAAGACCTCAGTGCCCAAGCAATCCAAATGCAGTGTGGAAGACACACAGAGAGACGACAGCAAGAGCAAGGACATTGGCCTGCAGATCTGGGGACTCAGCCTAGCCTAACAATGGTTTTCTAACATCACAGGTCTCTCTCATGTTCCGGGGATTGAGTATCCTGTTGATGTCCTCTGCGCTCTTGCCCTCTTGGACCCTCTCTGCTCTGTGGTGGGAAACTTTGGCCCTTTCCATGTTCACTAGCACAGGACAATGGCTGACTAACGTGGATATATATGCAGTTGTTTTGACCAAAACACCAATTCACTTCTCCTTGCGGTATAAATGTAAACCCTTTGTTTAGTGATTTGAGTACAAAGTTTAACGTGTATTTCTTCACATGATTGCAAAATCCATTCTGTCTTTATTTATTACAATATAAATTCTTTTGGAAGGATGATTAAATGAAAAGGGAGAATGCATCACAGTACCCAAAAGCTTTGCAACTAATTTGAAGAAATGTTCCATCTTCACCAAAGGCTGTGTGGCATTGGCCACATCACTGAAATTCTCACATTGCTGCCATAGCTTTAAAAGAGGAAAATAGCAACCTCCAATTCATTGCACTCTTGGGAAAATGGACAGGAGAATGGGGGAGAAAGTACATGTATTCCACAATGCCATTGGTATTGTTTGAAATTCTCTGGAGGAACAGAATGTGGATATGATGTGCACAGAAATGTATGACAGAGGTTCACAGGAGCAGAGGCAGGGGAGGGCCTGCCTCTAGTTGGTACCCTGCAAAAGGGTGCTCGGTGCAGAAGCTGGGACCCTTGGAACAAGAGGGAATCAGGAAGCAGCACCATGTGACAGCGAGGCCTGGAGCTCCCCGGGGCACTGGTGTGAGTCTGCGCTGATGGGCTAAAGGCCCCGGAGCCTGAGGTGCACAGACGACAGCAGCAGAAGGTGCACTTGCTCCAGCAGAACAGAGCTGCCAAGAAAAGCAGCAGAGGTCTGCTTCCTCCCTCACCCTCCGTGTATGTGTGTGTGTGTGTGTGTGTGTGTGTTGGACTCAAGGCCTTCACTGTGCTACATCCCCAGAATCTTTCTTAATTATTATTATATTTCTATTTTAAGGCGGGGTTTCACTAAGCAGCTAAGCTGTCCAGGCTGGACTCAAACTTGCAGTCCTCCTGCCTCAGCCTGCCAGTGTGCTGGGGTAATAGACATGTGCCAACATGTCCTGCTCCTTCCCCCCGAGACTGCATGACCACTGGATGGTGCTTCCCGCAGTAAGGGTGGGTCTTCAGCCCTCTCTTGGAACCCTCGCAGAGACACCCAGAAGTGGGCTTCACCGGTGTGCGAGGCATTTCGTCTTCCAGTCCAATGGACACATTATGACCAACAGTCACTGGGTTGGAAACTGCGTTGCCACTACGTTTGTTTACCATCTCCCTTTCGTTTGATAGGGAAGCTCAAATGTGCTGCGGAATGAATTTCCCCTTCTGTTCCACTCTGTACCCTAGGAAAATACCCGCGTTCCTGTAACAATGAGTATTTAACTGAAGCACCTGGTCCAGACAAACCAAAGCATCCATCAGCCAGTGTCCCGGCTTCACTCTGTAAGCATGATGATACTTACACGCGTGCTCCCAAAGTGTGTGGTGACAGCGTTGGCATTTCCTCTCCACGCCTGGCTCCGTGCCCCTGTGCCACCGCCGCCATCCTCTTTCCATCAACACTGTGCCATTGCTCACCCACTGTGGGCCGCACTGAAGCTGGCGTCACACAGAAGGAGCAAATGGCATCGGGTGTGCCGCTCGCACATTTCCACGCACACGAACAGTCTATGAGTTGTCCTCATTGATATTTCTTGGTCTACGTGTCTGTCATCAACTTGCCCCCTTTTTGGAATGGTGAACGACATCTCATGTTTTCTCCTGAGAATTGCTTATCGCTAAATTAAATCCGCATTTAGAGATTTAAATTCATTGGAAATTTTTCTCTTCTCTGATTTGTTTGTTAAATCATGTGTTTGTTAAATCATCATTTCCAACTTCTAATTTGTAGCCCTAATTGCATCTACTTTGAATTCTGCATGAAATCATCTTCACAAAACAGTGTAATTTGCAGTAACATATTTATAAGAGCTTCACATCACCTTTCCTTTTTCTGATTCATGTATTTTTGAAATGCTGGAACAAATTGAAAAAGAGTGTTTATTTATATTCAATAATAGTATTAGATTATAATATTAAAATATTTTAAAATATTGAAGGATTTAGTTAATGTTTTTAATAGAAAACTTTTAATGTGTTTCATCAGAAGAGCACTGTATATGTGCTACCGCTCACATAGTGTTTGCTGCAAGCCTAGCACTTTCTGTGTGTGTAACAGTCCTCAAAACCTAGCACTTTGTCTGTGTAACAGTCCTCAAAACCACTCTGTCCTAAGTACTGTTATTATTTACATTTCATATATGAGGAAACCTAGACCCAGAAAGGTGAACTAATTTGCTCAACCTCATATAATTAGTACTTTGCAGAATATGGCTATGAACTTAACACACTTTTGTTCTATATGGTTGAACCTTTGTAAAAAATATATGGAATTTATCACATATAAAAGTCACCCCAAGAACTTGTGGAAATGTAGTTTCCTGGGCCCAGTGCTCAGATGTTCTGCATCTGAGGTGGGGCCTGTGGATTTGTATTTCTAATAATCTGCTGGAGGAGCTCACACCTCTGGTCCAAGTACCACACTTTGAGAATCCCTGCCTTGCTCACTCTGCCCTTCTCATGAGGTCCAACAAAGACATCACGGCACAAACCTGACCTGTGCCTACTGTCGACCTTCTGAAAACATTTATCTTCATTTTGTTTCACAAGACATAAAAGTTTATTGGCCCATCTATTATGTCTAACACTAATATTTAACCCTAATACCTTATAAAGACATCTTTCAGTAGAGATGTAAAGTTGAATGATTTCGTGCCCCAGTGGAAGTTAGGCCAGTTCTATACTGATCAGATTGTGCATTTCTCTAAACTCTAAATTGCGCAGTTGTAAAACGAGCATAGTATTTGTCTTACTGAGTTCTTGAGCAGCTTACATAATGCAGCATAGACAAGCAGTGCATATACATGTGCAGTTCAGTTGGACAGCATATGTGACAATGGTCCTACAAGGCTGGCTTTGTTGGCCTACACATTGTAGTCATCTTCGTTTATGCAAATACACTATGACTTTCACCCAGAGGCCATGACCCGCCAAAGGGACATCCTGCCATTAAGTGACATATAACTATATCACCAACCATGAGAACTGAGCACTTGCTTAGTAAAATGCTATTCCCCTTCCTTTCTTAGTCTAATTTAACTTAATACCGAATGAAAAACTGCTTAATTGATTGAATTACACATGGTGAAGAGAAAAGGTGAACAGGATAAAGGAATGGGATCAAGACATTGAAGGTTATACATGGACAAATTTCTTATTTCATTCAGTGGGAAATTCAATTAATTTTATAACAAAAGTAAAAACATTTCCTGACAACCCTTCCTTCTAATAGCTTGAGTGAAGTGATTAAAGCCCATTAGACTCTCCTGAAATAGTCACTTTCCAGTAAGAACTCATTAAACACTTTAAACTGTGGGACACAATCAGAGAGAATAAAAAACTAATTGTTAAAAATAAGCGCTGTGCCTGAGCTTGCTGAATTCACCTTTCAGTATGTTGTTATATAAAGCTCCCTGGCTGAATGTAATTCTTAATTATCAAGGTCTCCTTTTCCCTTATCTTTAAAACTTATTGCCCACCTTTCCTCCCTTGTCACCTGTTAGTGGGACCTGGTACATTTTAGGCCTTTCCTCCTCGTAATTCATCCATGAGTCAAAGTGGTGCAGGGAAAATTATGGAATTAGCGACCAGCCTGCTGTAAGAGCAGGATCTTCACCTTCAACATCCGTCATATTTTCCAACCAGAGAAACACATTTATGTTAAAATTCACTTGACGCATTTCCTTTAGCTTTGACTCCATGTTTCTACCATTTGGTTAATGACTGATAAGCATGAGACTACAAATTCCAGTTACCAGTCCTTCCAAGTTAGTACTGAGGTTGTAGGCATTGAGAGTTGTTTGCAAGAAAACAGGTAAAACTTTCGTACAGAACAGGCTAACAATTCCCTTTGAGATATGATGTCCAAGAATCTTTGGGTGAAATACTAATATCCTATTTTTATTGCTATATTAGTTACATGGCCATGTTTGTTTAAAACTATGTGAACTGTGGGCTTGTGATTTCTGTGTTTTTTCAAACACACCTTAACATTCAATATATTTTTCCTAATAAAAAGAATGGTCTTGAAGTATTCTTCTCTGCTTCAACTTTCACTATTTTTAGGAGAGAATAATTATAAAATCTAACTATTGCCTCCTAAAAACATCTTCTTTTTTGTCTGGCAGTCATAGTAGCATTGAAAAGACACTTTTTCTCAAACAAAGTATTTTTATTTTATGGTCTGTATAAACATTTTAAGAGATTGTAAAGCAATTCATGTTTCATGGTGGCCCTTGGTTTCCATTTCTTTGTACACCTCAGAAGTCATCCCTGGATAAAAATTGGTGACCTAAATTCAGAGTCATGATCCAGGATGAACCTATCTAGCTTTGGAGAGCTAAAAATCGGCCTCTTCTTGATTTATTTATGTTGTTATCCTACCTTGTCAGCATTATTTCAGTTTCTAAAGACTTTAGAATAATTTGTTTTCTCTAAACCAATTTGTATCGTGTCAAATTGAAGTTGCAGTATTCCAGCCACCTGGGGGAACAAGCAATCCCTTTAAATAAATACAAATGTAATCTGCATAAATATGTACCAAAATTTCCCTATAGATGAAAAAATCGTGTACATGAAGGAGGGCGTGTGTGAGTACTGACAAAAACTTAAGGGAAAGCAGTTACAACCATCATTTCATTTCCTGTATCCTAATTTTCTAGTAAGTTAATATAGAGATTTATACAAACACTCATTTGGAAATGCAGCCAGCTTATTCTGACACACACATATCTTTCCACTGAGCTCTATTAGTCAAAGTGGGAACTTACAAACAAGACCTTCAGCATATTTGAATCACCAGATGTTTGGAGCCATTGTATTGAATTTGAAAAACCTGAGCCCTCTGTATTACACTGGTCATATATATACCAGCCCTAGATGCATTTGCTTCTTCTGTACAGCAGATTCAGAGGAAGCCAAGAGATGAGCAATAGGGAAAGTGGGCATTAACACCTCCCTACAAACAACTGGCAGCAGGAACCGATCCCAGGTAAGTACAACAAAGAAAAACACCAGCAAGCTATTTTTGAAAGAATGTCTTCATTAACCCAATTCCAAAGATGTGTGAGTGATATCAGAGTATGTAGACTGTCGCTTGAGACCTGTACCAGTGAAATGCCAGTGCCCCATCCTCAGTCTGCAGGGGCCCCTGCATATCGGTTTCCTTGCTTTCTCCTTGTCAGTGAGGTTAGGAGAACCACACGGAATCACAGTCTAAATCTGAATGTAATTACACAATCACCTCAAGCAATTTTAGCTCAATTAGCAATTTAGCAATCACTCATATTGAAGCCTACTTTGAGAATGCTTCCTTTTTTTTTTTTTTTTTTTTTGGTACTGGGGATTGAACTCAGGACCTTGTGCTTGTGAGGCAGGCGGTGGAACCACTGAGCTAAAATCCCTGGCCCTTGAGCACTTCGATTGAGTTTTAGGTACCTCAGCCATTGGGCTCTCCTGCCTACCACTGTACTTTCCCAGCCCCTGAAGCCTGCACTGCTGTCTGTCCTATACCGTCTATGTCACCTAAATCCACTTTACCATGGGTGGCAGCGCTTGTCACTGTACGCCACTTTTTCTACTAAACATCATTTCCTTTCTTCTAATCATTACTCATCCTCCTTCCTTTGAGAAATCCTCTCAGTTTCCATTCTAGTGAACATGGAAAAGAAAGAGCTCACTGCTACTGATTTTAAGAAAATTTGCAACATAGCTAGCACTTTATTTCAAGTTGTTAAAAAGAAGATTTATTAATTTTACCTAGTTGCTTCATTAATACAAACCACCCATTCCACTTAATTGTGTGATTATGTGATAAGTTCAATTTATATAGAGAAACTAAAGCATTTTTTTGCCTTCCTATTTATCACAGACTAAAACAGAAATGGATATATGATCCAGTGGTTGTAATAAAATATTCTTAACTCAAATCAGTAATCAATAATGAATCCATAAGGAAGCAATCAATCCTTCAGGAAAGGAGAGAACCGTACTAGGGATTTACTAAAGAAAAAACAATGCTTGAACTGATGAATCTGAGTTCACATGAAAAGGAAACAGGCAAAGGTTGTTGCAGGCATATAGAAAAAGTCGAAGTGTGAGGCTTACGGAACCATAGAAGTGCAGAATCACGAGAGATTGGGGACATCAAAGACACAGGAGAGGGCAGGAGCAGACTGAGACAAACTTGCGAATCATGACGCGTTGTTCGACTTTCTTCAGGGAGGAGAGAGCCAGCACAGAAGTTGACTGGATGAAGAGGACGGACGGACGAGCCTGAAGCAGGGGTGGGGAGCTTAGGAGTGTCCTTGTCCTCGGTTGTGGTTTATATCTAGATGTCCCCGACAGCCTCATGCACGCCTAAGAGGTGAGTCTGTCGTGGAAGTGCTATAGCTCGATGTCATGTCAAGACGTGGGGTCTTCTCTGAAGAGGTGGATCACTGGGGCGTGGCCTAAAAGGGCTGTGTCCAGTCCCAGCTCCTCCCTCTCTGCCTGCTTCCAGGCCAGCACGACAGGGGCAGCTGTTCCTCTGCTCTCTCCTTCTGTCGTGCTGTGCAGCCTTGGATCCAGCAGATTTTGGAATAAAACATGAGCCATAGTAACCCTCTCCTGCTCTATTTTGCAGATGTCAATTACTGAGCACGGGCAATGAGAAAGTGACCTAGATCCTCCTTCTTTCACCCTCCAATCTTTGCTATATGTGAGGAAGAAGCCTCAGCTGCATGTGAGTTGGAGCCATACAACCTCTCAGGTACAGTACGTCAGGTCATGTTGAGAGACCCATTAATTTACTCTTCCACTGGGAACACTGAGCCGGGGTGTGTTAGTGCACCTTTTATCACTGTGACAAAATATCTAAAAAAATCTGCTTAAGGGAATAAAGCTTTATTGGGGTTCATGGTTTCAGAGGTTTCAGTCCCTGGCAGCTGGTTCCACTTTGTTGTGTGCATGAGGGGAGGAAGAACATCATGGTGGAAGGGTTGGGGGGCAAAGCTTCTCACCTCGCCGCAGCCAGGAAGTCAACAGAGGGAAGAAGGAGCTGAAGGGCAGAGGTAGTCCCCAAAGTCCCCCCCCACAATCCACTCCCTTCAACTAGACCTTCAACTAAACTTTGTTTCCATCATCTCCCAATATGCCATCCAGTTACGTCTCCATCAGGAGATGAAGTTAGCAATCTCATGATCCAGTCACTTCTCTTCCCTCCCAACATGGCTGCCTTAGATCCAACCCTCAAAATGCTTTGCATGAGTCTTCACGTTGACATCCTAACACAGAGCTTAATTTCACACTCCTTATACCGAGGCCTTTATCAACCATCATCTGAGCCATAATGACACAGCTTCGTCATGATGCTCATAACAGAGTGTTCGCTTTAATTCATATTTTTTTCCTTTAACTAACATTTCCTCTACCGTGTAAATCTTCTCAGAGGCCAGACTGTAACAGACAGCTTAGCTTATCCCCTGCCTCAATTTCTTTGTCTAACTAGTATTACTTGGGCATCTGCTGCATGCCAAATGCCAGTTTAAGTGTTGCAGAGAACAAAACAAGGACACAGATGTTGTTGCTCTGGGTGTTGTCATTCCGGTGTGAAAAATGGACAATAAATTAAATAATCAGGATATGTACACTAGATGGGGATTAATGTTATGGAGAAAAACACAGATGTGTGATTGTGGGAGTGTAATTTAAAGTATGTGGCAGGCCAATTTTTGCCCAAAAGGTGACACCTGAATGATAAGTTAAAGGACATGATAATTAATGAGGACATCTTGGGCCGCCATCTTCCAAAAGGGTGGAGCATGAAGTTCCAGGGCTTTGGGAGGAACGGAAGTTAGAGGATTGAGGAGAGATGAAGCACACAGTGAAGACATGAGATGCAGGGCCACAAAGGGACGTCTGGCTTCCCAGTTGTCTCAGTAAAAGGTTTGGACTCCCTCCTCCCTCCCACTGCTGTCTCCCACTCTGCGTACAGCCCGGAGCTCGTTCTCAGTATAAAAATCATATCAACGTTTGACTAATGCTATGCCCTAGTGCATCAGATCTAAAGTATGCAGCTTTCTGTCTAGATTGCACAATTAGCTAACCACGAGATTTCCCTGCTTCTGCCTTCCCAACATCTGTACCTCCTCAAACGGCAGGGGACTCACAAAGCCACAGGCATCTTTGGGTTTCTCTGTGATTAAGCTTCCACATCCCTGCAATGATCTGTGAATTATCATATCCTCTTTGCGGCTTGGCACCACCTGTTACTAACCTCATTGTTTCCTTGGAACACATCCGGCGATCTGCCCTGGGGGGTTGTAGACACACTTCTCTCTGCTAGAAGGTGTCCACAGACTGAGAGAGCCCAGGCGGAAATTATCATAAAAGAACCCAAATTTTCAAGTGCAGAAAACTCTTAAATATCCCTAAAAAAATAGATCGAGGGACACAGGCAATTACAATACATAGATAAGTTTCAAGCGGACTTTTGGGTTCTTCATAACCAAAAATATCAAGTCTTCTCTTCTTTTAGGACTTTTAATACATATACAAAACTGAAATTGCCAATGTCAATTCTTTTGGATTTAGTATTGATGAGAAAGCAGGAAGAAGATGGTTCTAGAATGTGGAAACGGGAAACAGACAGAGATTTTCTTGGGGACAAGCAGACTTTATTTTCTTGAGTTTCTCTTTGTTTTAGCCTATCCATGACCAGATTTTTTTTTTCCTGCATTAGAATTATGAGTAGGATTTTGTTCATAAATGGGCTTATTATGCTTCCTGGTTTACCAGTTATCCTAGAAGCTCTTTAGACTAGACAAAATTACTGAGTTTCTCTGGCCTTCTGTAAACCATTGGGATTTGAAAACTTCATTTAAGTTTGTAAATTTTTTCAGTGTTTGACTAAATGACTTAACAATTGAATCACCTCTGGCACTAGAAAGCTTAGATTCATTTTAAAGTACAGTTAGCTCAAGATTTTCTGAGATTGATCTGTTTATCCATCTTTTAAATTAAATTCCTAAGTTTTATTATAGTTTTTAACTTTCCAATTACGATAGCAAATTTTTCAACTCCGTCTACTTCTATGCTGTACCTCTTATAGTATAAGAATAAAATTTGAAACTTACTGATATTATTGTCACAGTTTAGTAAAACAAGTTATTATCACTTCTTTCCATATAGAAAAAAACATTGAACAGTTGTAGTAAATACTAAATTATTTAACAGGCACCTCATGTTTCCACAGAAATTTTTTTAGAAGATGCCTAGGAATGTGATGTTAGACTTTGGCTAGGAAATAAATTTTTAAAACACAACACTATCTTAATAGTAAAACTTCTCAATTTAAAAAATGTGTCTAGTCTTTTATAAATGATATTTCTTAAATTGCTCATACACTTTTGCCTAAGATCTCCTGAAATTGGTTTCTTGTGTAGTGAAAGGAAAAATTAATTCTGCATAATTAATTCAGCTTCAACAAGAAGTTCAATTTATCATTCATTTTCCTTATTTCCATACCTCAAAACACCCACAAAAAAGAAAACGAGTTCAGTACACGGCTAATGTAAGTTCTGGCTCTGCTCTGGCCATTGGCCCTGGTCACCATTGAAAGTGTCTTTATTTAGATATAACATGACTTTGTAGATGTGACTGAAATATATAATGCCTTCTTTTCCAAGCAATTAATTCTTTTTTTTTCAGTTAATGTAGGCACAGTCTATTAGGCAATTAACTGCGGTTAGCTCAATTATAGAAAACATAATTCATCTGGTTGAGAAACTTAATTGACAAGGCAAGTGAACTTTGGCGAACCCCATGGAGTGGAAACAGCTCCAGGGCCAAGAGGCCCAAGCTCCCGGAAGTACAGCTGATGGGCATGCGCTCTCAGAGGCGGCCTTGTGGATGTGCCAGAGGTGTCTGTGGAGTCCGCACAGTTGTAGCGGCCCAAATTATATTTTTATGAAACAAGAGCTTATCTGCACCAAGCAGTATATGAATTTATTTCTTTTGGAGAAATAATTAAGTTACACATACATTAATTATTGATAAAAATTATGACATATTCACCAAAACCACTACTCAGGGCTCATTTTGCAATTATGAAACTTACAGTACAGTATATTTTATGAAATATTTAATGATGACGTTTCATTCTGTATTTTTCTAAGAACATTTACTCTCCTCATTGAAGGGAAAAGCAAAATTCAATGCCCTAAAATGAATCATTAAATTTGTGACTTTTTAGACTAAAATCTCAAAAGTCCTTGCATAAAGGTCATTAAATATCATGTTTCAGGGGAAAGATAAAAAGTAAATTATTCTGACTTTAATTTTTATGTCATATTTTTCTTATATTAATTCTATATATGTAGATATGTATACCTTTATATTTCTAGTAAATCACTAGCTCTAAGGAAAGGGCAGCTACATATAAAAAGATATCTGGGGGAACTTAGCATCTAGAAGTAAATTTTCTGAAGTGTCTCAAAGAAGTTCAATAAGTAGCCCAAACTAATATCAAAGTGACAAAATTGAGGAGAAAACTAGAGTCTCCAATACTCTTTTTCTTAGATTAAATTTCAGATCATCCTTACATTCCAAAACAACTGTGGTAAACATGCAAATAAACATCACAGACAGTGGGCTTCTGAGAGGAGGCTGTGGGAGGCTGAGAGCCTGCCCCTCTGAGCTGGGGGCTGAGTTCTGTCCTAAGGCAGGGGTGCCTCTTCTTTGCCCCTCTGTCCCTGGTACTCAGAAAAGCTCTGATCTTATCCCAGGCAGTCACAATGGGAGCCAAGTAGGGCAGCTCCTTGGATTTTAAAAATCATCAGAACATTTTGAAATGCCAGGCGTGGTGGTGTAATTCCCAGCACTCAGGAGGCTGAGGCACGGTATTGCTATGAGTTCGAGCCCAGTCTGGGCTACATACTCAGTTCCAGGTCAGTCTCAACTACATAGTGAGACCCTGTCTCAAAAAACCAAAACAACAACAACAAAAACTTTTTGAATATTGGCAAAATACTAAATTCATGTTTGTAACATTGATTGAGATTCTATCAAAATCTCTGAATGTAAGTTGCCTCGTACGACTTCTCTGAATCTCGACCATCAGCCAGCTGCTTCGTGTCCCTTCCCTCTTTTATTTTCTCTTTTATCCCCCTAGTACTGTATATGTCCTTTTTCCTACGTATTCACTCATTATTCACTGGCTTTAATTTTTTAAATTTTCTATGTGCGATGAAATTCTAATTGGTTCAAATAGGATTCATCCTTTCCTTAATGTTCGTTTTGGCCTTTGAAAAATATGCAAAAAGTGACAAATAACTTTACATTTCCCTTAAAAAGGTAGATTCGGGCTGAACAAGTTTGAGTACTTAGCCAACACAGTCAACATCAAGGTCTGGACCAGGGCTGGGGCCATGAGCCCTTAACTGCTGTCCCCATCCATCCTGGTGACTTTGGAACACACAGTGGGCTGGCTCTGAAGGCCACATGGGAACAGAGGCTCTGCAGCTTCTAGAACCACACATGAGGCCCCTGGTGGCTTTGATGCTTGTCAAAGTGAAGACTTCTCAGTAAATCTCCAGGCTGTTCAATTTGAAGTCAACTGATTAGGAAACTCAATCACTCCTTGAAAATACGTTCAACTTTGCCACAGTCTAATAGCTGAGAACAGTTTATAAGCCCGACTTAGTTATGAGGAGGAGTTTTACACAAAGGACCATATTAAAAGTTCAGTGGGGCCAACTCTGAATTCTTACAAGTACAAATGACAGTACTGGAAGCTAATATTTAAAATGTTCCCCAAAGTGCTGAATAATATGAGAACGATGATAGTTGACTCACAAGTGAATTATTCTGGCTCTGCCCCCTAATTTTACCACATTCTGCCACCTAAGTATGTCTGAAAGAGCTGGTGGGTTCCATTTGAAGTTGCATTCTACACCGAACACATCAACAAAGAAATTTAAGAATCAAAATAAAAATGTATGGGCTGCTTTGCCTTTTTCTGTAGAACACAGAGAGCAATTAGAAATTGGAGAAATAGAGATCACTGTGGAAGCAAATGCCTGTGAATAAAAATCTACTGGAATTTCAGCCATTATGTCAGAACAAACATCTTCCAAGAATCAAATTCCTATTGATTCCCGCATAATCACTCTGATTGTGCACAATCAGCTTCAGCCTCAGCCCCCGTAAGCGTCGTCTCTGCTCCTCCCATTGGCCGAGCCTGCAAACAAGAAAACATAATTCAGAAAAAGGAAATGACACAAATGTGTATTTCAATGCTTCTAATTTTACACGCCCTGAGGTCCCACATTTCCGTGGACTCTTTCGGATACAGCTGTGCCCATCCAAGGCTTCACCTTGTTACATTTGTTGGTTTCTGGTCAGAGAAAGCATTCAGAAGTTATTCTTGAGATTTTCTTTTAAAAGGTGAAATAAAAACTGATATTTTTTTTAGTTTAGGAAAATGATATTTTGACTTTTTAAAAAAGTATTATCTCAGTAAAATGTGCTTTTATACAGAAATTACATAGATGTGATGATACATGCAAAAATTAGATAATCCAATTAAGTGAACTGCTTATGAAGAAGAGGAAAAGATGCTTCACTAAAATAAGTGTCTATTTCATCCTTCCGTTATTCATTTAACATTAACTTTTCTGTGCAATTTTCACTGCTAGACATAGCTGATCAAGGAATAGTTTATATATACATATAATATTTTTAAAAAATCTTTATTGTTTAAATGAAGCAGGTTAATTTCATATCCTAGTAAAGGCTAAACAATTTACTTTTTACCATTCAAGCTAAATGAGAGAACCATGCTACATGTGGTAGGTTTCATTATCTATTTGCTAACGAAGTGAAAATATGAGAGATCTGAAAGATGATGTCTTCATGGTTCCTAATTCTACCCTGAAACTCACTCAGTGCTCTTGAAACTACTTCTTTACCACTGGAAAGGGTGGACCAAAGGTTTTATTGCTCTCAGATGCTCTTTCCTTTTTACAACAAACTGAAATGCACAATTCTTGGTAAAAAATTCCTTTAAACTAACTCCTGTTCATTTACTGAGTGTGTAAACATCATAGTGCACTTCCACTTATAGTAGTAAAATGGCTTAGTTTTCAAAACTCTTTCTCCTCATGATAGAACCATATCTTAGCAGTTCAGACTGCTATAACAAAATGCCATAAACTGTGTGGCTTCATGTGCACAAGGAACACATTTCTCATAGTTTTGCTGGATAGGAAGTCCAAGAGCAAGGATTGAATACATTTAGGCTTTGGTGAGTCCTCCTTGGGGATCTTAGGAAGCCGTCTTTCTTTGTTTCTTCATATATTAGAGGGGCGATGTTCTGCTTCAGGGCCCTTTAGTAATGGCACCAATCAAATTAATGCAGGGTCTACAGCAAACACCGTCCAAAGGCCCCCTCTCCTGACATCATCACCTTAGGAATTCAGTTTTAACCTTATGTATTTGAGGGAAGAAGAATTCTGGATATAGTCCTCTGCCCTGGGTAAAATCCCTCTCCTTCTCCATGCAGGAGAATATGCATTCAGTGACTCCCAAGGGCCTCAAAAGTCTTCACTCAATTCTGCAACAACATTAAGGTCTAAAGTGGTAATTCTTATGGAACTATCTCCTAAATCATATGGAGTGAGAGTCAAAGTACAGGGAATTCTCTAGCAAAGTACTATCCAGCTGAGAACCTAGGTGATCAAACAAGCTATGTATTTCAAAGATACAATTGTGGGTAGACACAGGATATTTGTTCCCATTTAAAATGGTAAAAAATGGGAAAGTGTAAAGAGGAAGAGACTTTAAATTACTTGATCTGCAGCTCAACAAAGGACACAACGCTAAATAACGAAACTTTAAATGATACGCCTATGGCTTAGGGGTCACGGTGGAGATTATTAAGATAGAGTCTCTACATTCTGCTTACACAGGGTTGACACTGCTGTGGGTTTGTCAAGCAGAGGTAGGAACCCTTCTAAAGACGGCTCCCTGAGGCTTTGAAGGACAGAATTCATACCAGGACACTCACGATTGCATTGTATGCCTGAACCTCCCCACCCAACACATCGCCCTTGCATTACAGTGAGAAGGACATGTCGATCTTATCGGGGCATCCTCAAAAAAAGCTATGAGCACCACTGTCCTAGCTGAAGTCCTCTGTGGAAGCTCGACCATGACCCTAACCCTATCCTTAACCCTAACCCTAACCCTAATCTTAACTCTATTCCTAACCCTATCCTTAATCCTAACACTACCCTAACCCCAACTCTATCCCTAACCCTATCTCTACCCTAAACCTAACCCTAACTCTGTCTCTAACCCTAACCCCAACCCTAATCCTCTAGGCTTGTTTTGGAGGTAGCCACCTTGATCATGACTCATTTGCCCTCAGGATTACCCTTCCATTGGCTTGGATAATAGGTTCACAGTTCTGCTTAGCAGGCTACATAACGCCCTTATCAAATGGTCATGAGTCCACAGCCTTAGTGTTCTTTTCTACTATCAGAACTACTCTTTGCATTTACATCCCAGCTGGAATATTCATCCCCAAAATTAAAAACACTTCATCTTTCTGAGCAATATAGATAAGTTGGGCATTCTTCAAATATTTGAGTTCAAATTCCCTGTGGATTAACAGTCATATATTCAAATCATCTCTCTTCTCACATTTTACATTATACAGTCAATAGGAACCAAGTCCTTTCAAAACTTGGCTTAGAAATTGCCTTAGTCACGTATCAGATTTTATTACTCACATGTTCCACCTTCCACAAAATACTAGAACAGAAACACAGTTCAGCAAAGCTCCTTTCCACCTTATGAAACAGGTGGGCTTCATTTCATTATCCAATAACTTGCTCCTCATTGTAGTCTGAGACTTCAAGAGAATGGTCTTTACCATTCCTTTTCCTGAAAATTTCTGCAACCATTTCAGTGTTTCCTAAGTGATTGGGTTTTCTCTGTGGCTCCCCTCACTTCTCTCTGAGCCCTTGCCAGAACTCCCTTTAAACTTTCATTTGAAGCAATGTCAATTTTTCTAGTGCACACTTCAGAACTCTCATCCCAAATCCAAAGCCACCTTTGCAGTGTTAGACATTTGTTATAGTACTGTTCCCACTTCTGGCTACCAATGTCATGTCTTAGTCTATGTGTGCTGCTATAGCACCATACCATAGCTTTCAAAACAAAAATAATTATAATGGCACCTCAGTTTATGAACTTCATTTATTTTATGATTCTGGAGAAGAAGGCTGCATTCATTTGTTGTGTGGGGAAGATGGTCATGGTTGTGTTTGTCACCCAATGTGGAGTTTGTGAATGGAAACAAAATTTTGCTAAACACTTTTGTTGGTGACCAAATTGCCTGCAAATGGAAGCATTCACAAACTGAAATATGACTGTATTTCTAATGTCCTGAAGCCTGTGTAGCCCAAGATCAAGGGGTTGGCAAAATCCTAGTCTCCTTCCTGGTTCATGGACAACAGCTTTTCACCACACCCTCACAAGACGCGATGTTGAAAGATCATTCTGGTACCTCTTGGATCCTTCATGGCCTAATGACTTCTTCTAATAGTTTGGAAGCTATGATTTGAACTTTAGGATTTGGGAACTATACAAATATTCAGACCACAGTAGATTAAAATCAAAAGCAAATCACAGTTTATAGAGAACTTTAGGGGAAAAAAAGTTATGTTCTAAATCTAAAATGTCCTCCAAAATGTCATGTGTTCAGAGGTGAGGTTTTTGAAAGGTGATCAGATCATGGTGGTGCCATTCTCATTAGAGATGAGAGTACTGATGGTTGTGCTGCTAGAAGGCAGAATCTGATCAGAAGAGGGGAGTCACTAGCGGTAGGACCTGGAAGGGAGTTGTTTTACCCCTGGATCTTCTCTTCTGTCACCGCTTCTTGGGTGCCATAAGTTGAGCAGCTTTCCAGCACACCCTCCACCACACTGCTCTGTATTTCAGCCAGCCAAACATGGACTGAATTATCTGAAACTGTGAGCCAAAGTGAAACTCTTCTCTTGTAACTTACATGTCAAGTATTTTGTTCCAGTGATGGAAAAGTGATTGATGTAAACACAAGTATGCAATTCACTTGCTTATTCTTTCATTTCTTAATTTGTTAATTAAACACAGTGTATAGGGCAGAGAAAGGGAATGCTATCTTCAGTGTTTACCTATGGGGATGTTGGCACTTTGCAGTTAAGTATTGCTAGAGTAACAAAGGAGTTTATGAAAATGAACAGGAGAGTCCTTTGTAGTCTCTGAGGCACAAATATTCAAAGTTCATCATAGGTATATTAGAAGGTGGAGGACTCATATTTGTGCTGCATTGTATACAATGGGCATCCAAGGACCAGGTGAGGGTGTGTAAGTTACACTCCACATTCTGAGCACAGGGAGTAACATGATAAAGTTAA
Source organism: Fukomys damarensis (assembly GCF_012274545.1). Classification (NCBI taxonomy): domain Eukaryota; kingdom Metazoa; phylum Chordata; class Mammalia; order Rodentia; family Bathyergidae; genus Fukomys; species Fukomys damarensis. Next base: position 38,143,808 of record NW_022900918.1, read on the forward strand.
GGTGCGATGTCCTTTAGGGCTACAGAGCATGCAGGGGAAGTAGCGAAAGGAGAAGGGTGTCCTCACTTCTGAACGAGCTGATGTGATCCCCCGTGTGACCTAGGCAGAAAGTCATAGGAAATTATTTCACAAAGGGTACTCCCTGAAAGACAAGGCGTGCAACTCAACTGGACATAGACATATGGTAGTTTTATTGCATAAATGGTTCAAACTGTCAGCACAAATGAGAGCTCTAAAGGAGAGAATATAATATTTCATAGGGTCATAATGAAATTAGAGCATTCATGGGATATTTAGAGAATGAACTTTTTTTAAAAAACTTAAAGTAACATTGGGGAACTGAAAGAGAAGAAGGAGTGTAAGACAAGTTAAAGGAGTAGACATTTTTTAAAAGGTGATCGAATCCCAAAACTACAGTAATTTGTTTTTAAATTCTTGCAAGTTAGAGCTAAATACCTACAAAACATGGAGATATTTATTTTTACTGAAGTTTGAGTTATAAAATTGAGTGATGATATAAAAAATTAAAATCACAGCTATAACCACCACAAAGTAAAACTAACAAGAAGGATTTTCAACATAGAAAAAGAAAATTTTAGAGGATATTACAATGCAAAAAAGTTCTAATGATATTTTCTAGTACATTGTTAATGCAATTATTGTGACAAGTGATTTGTGATAAGCCTGGAATTACAAAGTAAAAAACAGAGTCTAGAGAATACTTTTGTAAATTTGACCACAGAAGAAGAGTATCGGATAGCATGCAGAATGAGAGGAAATGTTTGTCCATTTTTGTCTCAATCACTTTCTTTGTCACTGGGACAATATATCCCAAAACCTGCAACTGAAAGGAGGAGAGGCTTGTTTGGCTCCTGGTTTTAGCTCACTATTGGATGGCTCCAATGAAGAGAGGCAGGTGGACAGACCTGCACAGAGTAAACTGCTTGGCTCATGGTGAAAGGGAAGTCGACGGGGAAGGAGCCAGCCAGAAGAAGGCCTTCCAGGCCACATCTCCAGTGACTGCCACTTCCAGGCAGACCTCACCTCCTAGCAGCAAGTCAGTCAGTTATGAGGCACCCAATCCAATCACCTTTCCAAAGCCCCCTCTTTGGGTGCCTGAGAGTTTGGGGGGAACATGCAGAGATAAACAATGATAATTTATGACTGACAGATTTATAATACATAGATGCAATGGAAAACACATCTGAAGGGAAAGCAGGAGCTGGGAAGCTAAAGAACAAGGAGGAAAAGCTGTTTCGGTGAAGCCAGATTCCAGAGGGTAGGTGGAGATTCAGAGACACATTTTCTCTGTCAAGGTGATGATTCTTCTTTTGGTTAATTTTGTTTTTGAACAGGATTCTTTATATTGCAGCGATCATCTTTTTACCTGCCTGAGGATTGAGTCAACATCAACAATGACAAATACGTTGAATCTTGCAAAACTATAGTTGAACTGGTATATCAACCACGTGTGAAGTCAGCCTAACCTAGAACAACTAGTTATAGGAAAATCAAAATAGCAAAAACAAGACAATAAAACTAAAGGAATTTGCTTCTAGATATTTGCTAGGTAGAGTGAAACATATACTGAATGTAGGAAGAAATGTTCATTTTTGCTAAAGTTTGATAGTTATAAAAATCAAGGAATGCTATAAAAATTAAAATCATACGTCTAAAGCTACCACAAAGTAAAACTAATAGTAATGGTGTTTCAACAGTAAATGCATCCAGGGCTTTATCATTACAATGTAAAAACAAGTCAGTTCATCAGTAGTTGGGAAAGAATTTTCATATATTATTGCTGTGAATACAAATTTGCGCAAACATTGTCAAGAACACTTTTGTGTTGTGTTTCAGGATCCATAGAAGAAAAATAAGATAATAATTGCAATCAAGTATTTTGATATTTTTGATATATCTATTTACCTTAATGGTACATAGTTTCAGTCATCAAGACAGCTTAATTTTCTCATAACTATAGTGATGTGTGGACCTTTAATTAAAATACCTTAGCCATGAATGCACAGTTCAGAGTAGAACATTATTGTGTTAAATTCCTTTAAAATTTGTAAACTCCTCTTAACAATTGGTAATCTGGACTCTAATGTAATTTGAAGTAGTCCCAATTTTATTACAACATAATTATGTCAGGTAAATTGTTGAAGTCAAAGCTTAATGTATGCCAGTGGAGGAAAACAATAAACTTTTTGTGGCATGCAAATGTACTATGATGTTATTTCATAATTAATAAATGAATTGTGTATTTCAGATGCACGTTTTTCTAATATTAAGTTTAAAATGAAGAAAAGTTATGTATAGAGAATTATCATTACAATCCTGTTCTAGTTATCATCTTTGCATATTCACCCGTGAATATACCAATTTGACTACTAAGCTCTATTTCCTATCCAGCTGACCATCTATTTGCTCATCTATCTGTTCAAAGATATTCTAGGATGCATAGAATATAGTAACATTTTAAAATATTAGCATTTACCATTTAATCATGTATATGTATTTTTAATTCTTCATATTTATGTCTGTATATGTAATTTATTACTACATTATAATAAAAAAGAAATTGCCAAGTAAGTCCCAATGATAAACAAGCTCTGTATATAGAAAATATTTCAAATTAAAAAAATGAAGGATTGAAAGACAGATTGTTATCTTATTAAAAATTAATCTTTGCACTATGTAAACAGCAACAATAAACATCAATGATATATATTTTAAGCATTTCTCCCAAAACCTGTTTTTCAAAGGAACTTGAATTAAGACCAATAATCAAGTACAATAGAATGAGCATCTAGAATTTTAAAATATCAACTCTAAATTCACTCACACTTTTATTCCAACTTGCTCATGAAAAAAAAATAAGATCGATTAAATTCCAAAAATGGTGGCACTATCCTAAAATGTGTAAAACACCCTATTTTCAGCATGTGATTAAAATCTCCTCTTGGTACGCAACCTTCCCAATGAAATAAAAGCCATACCTTTACCGTATAATTGCGAACCCATCCTTCGTGCTCCCTCTGACGCGCACCTTGCACTGTCTCCGGGCTTGCCTTCTACTGGAGCAGCCAAGCTGCGGTTCTGTGTGAGGAACGGGTTCTGAGGAGCACCAGCCCTGTTGTTCGAGACCTGAAGAGGGCTGGAGCCCTCCTCTCCAGATTCTCAGCACAGCATTTTGGGAGTGACCCTCTTCATCTGCCGGTGGTTAGGTATGGGTTATCCCCATCAGCTCCACGCTTATGCACCAGGGTAGGTGTGGGCAGGATTCACCCAAGTCCTGAGAGTTCCCAGTAAAATAACACTTTGGAATGGAATTTCAGCTAATTTCTAGAGATGGAGAACCTGAAAACTGGCACGGGTAAGGACTTGTCCAATTTCATATAAAATATTTAATTATGTTCATGGTATTAATAGCCCCCTTAAAATATGATAATGTATCCAAAAGCATACAGTAAACAGCGAATTAACATGCAGTTGTGCAGCCGGGGTGCCGGGTGGGACCTCACTTCTTTCTTGGAGACTTGGTAAATCTGACTCAAATTCTCAGATTTGTTCTCTTTTACAGCGCAGAGCTCTCTGGAACTTCCGCTCCGCACCAGCACTTTCACTTTTATATCCTACTCTGTATTGGATTTAGTCTTCTCAAGTGGATGGGACAACAGCCAGTGCTTGTCACAGGCAGGACCCCTTCTGGTGGCTTCTAGGTTTTTTCCCTATCAGTGGCGTTTTGGTAACTACTTGGCAATGGGGACTCTGGGGAAAGAGACGCCCTTCTTAGTAATGTCTGCCATTTCTGTGATAGGAATAGCCCACTGCAGTCACAGTGGAGCCCCGATTGTGACGTCACTGAACTCAGAGGAAACAGATCCAGTGGATGGGGCTGTTGCAGGCTGGGCTGGAGTCTGCCCACCTGGAAGGGGTTTTCTCCTGGCCTTCTCCAGTGCACATCTTAGCCCACTTCTCTCCTTTCCTTTGTTGAATTACTCAGTTTTCCTGTTGCTGGAACAAAATACCTGCTGTCCACAATTTAACAGGGGAGATGTATAATTTGGCTTTGTATTATGTGTTTTTTCTTTGTATATATTATTTCCTCCATCCTTCTCCCTCTCATTTTCAGGATTTGGGAAGTCTCAAGGTACCTAATGTATTGTGACTGTATTTATCCTGCAGTTGCTTGGTTTACATTTAAAGGGATTCAGTCCATGGCTGGCTGGCTCCAAGACAGAAATTTCATGGTGGAAGGCCATGATGGAGGAAAGCTGCTTAGCTCATGGTGCACAGGGAGCCAAGCAAGGCAATAGCACCAGAGAGTACAGGGTGAGAGACAGATATGGGACCCAGGATCCTGCCTCCATCACCCACCCACAGTCCCCCAGAAGTATGTTCCGCCAGTCTCCTTTGTGGCTCCCAAGCCAATTAAGTTGACACAATCAAGCTTAACCATCACATTTTCATTGCCCTAAATTATCACTAACAGCACATACCTGGGACATTTTCAGGTATTTTCCTCTTGAATACAGAGCCTCTTGGCTTTTTAACACTCTAGGACAGATTTAAAACACATCTTGCAATCATCAGATCCACCTCCCATCCATGGGTATATAAAGTTATCTTCCTTCTTGAAGCACAGTCTTAGCATCTCTTTCTTTTAATCAATAGAAAGAAGAAGAGCAGAAATGGCTATTTGTAACTTCCAAAACTAATTGTGAGTCGGCCACAGATGTCTGCCTATGATCCTTTTGGGACACTCTTCAAAGACCACCATTAAAGTTTCTATTACCTGGGCAATGCCATGCTACATAGAAGTGGGTCTGTGGCCCACTTGCTGTTCCTAGCTGAGCTCCAGCCAGCAGCGCATGCCTTGGACCCTCAAACTCCCCAGCTTGGTACCTCAGCCCATTTCAAACCAAACGTATAGGATGAATTTCAGCTCTGCTCTTTCATCTTCCTGACCCCACAATTCTAAGAAATCTAAAATGTGTTCTAAGCTACTAATTTCAAGATGTCTTTCTAACTTATCCAAACTTGCAAGATACAGTTGGAGTTGTTGAAAGCAAGCATGTCTCCTCATGAATAATTGTAATGCATTTTATTAATGGTGATAATGTAAACTAATCTATATGTGGATAATATAACATTCCTTCATGGGAAGACACAGCATAAAGAACGAATTTCAATGGTGGTGCAGGAAAAGTCAGCTGCATAGAACATCAAGGCTGTGTGCTAAAATGTGCAATTCCAGGGAGCAACAGTTACTCACAAGTCCTTTGACAAATCTATAGCTAAGTGCTTCTCCAGATTTGTGGCCAGTTAAATCTTCTACCTTATGTAAAGGTTTCCCAAGGGTCAGGGACAGGATAAAGGTGATGGAGAGTCATCTACTGCTCTTGCTAAGGCAGAGAATGAACCACAATGATTATCTTCCTTGTGGCATGAGAGCCCCAGACCAAAGAATGCAGCAAGGCTCCTTCAGTTTGACAGTTCAACAGCATGCTTTTCTTCCTCATAGGTATTTTGATTTAAAGTTTCTTGAGCTATATTTTCCTAAATTCAGCCTAGTCTTTAGAAAGGTCTAGACTGATGCTTTTCCATCTTAACTCAAAGACATATTTCCTTTTGTTCTAACTGTAGGATTAATCCCAGCCTAGGAAAGGTCCTGATGAGTGGGGAAAGAGAAGTCTCTTTTGTTGCTGGAGAACTGAGTTTTTCACAGAGTGTCATCCGGGACAGCCAGGAGTGCTAGCTCGACTGCCCTCCATCCTTTACCAAAAACAGCACAAATTCAAACTGGAATTGGTCCAGGCCCTACTGTTACTACTTTAACCAAAGACCATAAAGCAGCATGTGAACTGTGAGTAGTCACATATTTGTCTGCTGACACCCAGCCTGCAGGATGCTGGCGATAAGTGGCAGAAGCTTCATTACCATATGATGACAATGCCAAATTAATTCTAATTACCCTGATCACTGAACATTTAAATGAAAATGAAGACATTAAAGGTAACTGATTACTAAGAAGGCCATTTCTGAGGATGAATTATGAAAGATTTTAAACAAAGACGTTGTAAAACAATGGGCTTCAACTGCCCAAATCTTGTCAGTTTGTTTATTTGTACCGATCACGTTGAATTTACATACCAGAAAATTGGAAATGATTTGGTTGTTAAAAGAATACGGAAAAGGGTCTGCGGAGAAGGGCATCCTCATTTGTGTTCTTGAAATAAAAAGTCACACTTAATTATCTCTAAACTAGTAACTTTATCAATTTTCAGAACCAAATATAAATTAGAAACAAAGGGTATGAAAAATGTGAGAATCACATAGAAAATTTTTTCTGAGTAATCGTCAGTTCCATGAATGTGTTTTCACCAAGCAATAAAGCGGTTCTGGAATTATTGTCACTCAAAGAGATGGAAAATAATGATGAGAAAATTGTAATCTTATGAGATGACTCCTTGAAATTAGTAAACAAGATATGAAAGTATGTGTTCCATTACTAGAAAGCCCACATTTGATAATATCTTTCCATGCCTTTATGTCTATAAAGGTAATATTCTTATCTGCTTTCTTCCAACTTGCTGTTCAAGAATATTTTCACTTTCTCAAAAAATATGAATGAGGCTTGAGTCAGCCATGATATTACATTAAACACTTGAGTACCAAGGTTAAAAAAAGGTATGATTTTGAAAACTTGACTATTTTCAGCTCAAATGTGTTCTCTACCTGAGACCAAATAGCTTTCATATTAAAGATCCAGACCATAAAGAAATATGTCTAGGAATATAAATCAAAGCAACTGTGCTTTGTTGAGATACATCTCAGCATTATGTTAACAAATCCAAATTCAACAAAAGTCAAACACTAGAACCACTAATAGGCACTATGCTTATTTAAATCCAACATGGTATAAGAACCTCTCTTCTTAAATTTAAAAATTATTCAGTTTCTTAAAAGTGACAAGAGTTACCTAATGTACATGCACCAGGTTCTACCTCAAAATTCTTGAGTTCATAATATATTTGCAGATATTTTTATGCTTAGATTTTATATTTCTGATATCACTCCCTGCTATGATTCTTGCTTTAATTCCTGATAAAATCGAGCTCTTCATAGACCATAAAAATACTGTTCATGACTCACAAAATATGATTTCCTCTTAATGAGAAACTACATTTTGCAGCAGCATATTTAGATATCAGTATGACATTATTAGTTGAAACAAATTTGAATGATATTTATGTAAGTAAAAGCTATCATATGGTAGTAACAGGAAATGTCTTGAACAAGAACCGGAAGGAGAAAGTCATTTCTGTCTTGTCTTCTGTTATGTTTTAGAGTCCAGTATTTGTTGTATGTGAAATGTTCAATAATCACTTGCCCAATAAATGGAATTCCAGCTTATAATCCTACTACTGTTCATGTTTTGTGTTTTGATCTTCCGTTTATTTATTGAATGTTTTATTTATTCATCCCAGCAGCCAACAAAATATGTCTGTTGCATGGACATTACCCACTGAAAGAGTACGTTTTCCAAGGATAGTAAGTGTAAATGGAATATTTTAAAACACCAAAAAAAGAAAGCCTCACAAAGTTGTTAGATCTTTGTCAGCTGGCATAAAGAATCCAACAGAAGCTAATTGGGGTCCTTCAGTTTCTAGTGATAACACGCAAGTCATTAAGTAGCAATTTCAGCAAAGTTTGAACAAGACTTTAGTTAGTTCCAAATTTCGGGCAGGGTCAAGCAGAGAACTTGGGGAGAAGCTGGCATCACGGACAAAGAAATGAGCACGTGCATCTGGACAGTGCTGGGCCTGAACTGCTAATCAAATCAGGTCCAGGTAGAGAACCTGGAATCATGTGAATGCATTTTACCAGAGCTCTCCTGTTTACTCATTCTTATTGCTACCGGAAAAAAATTGAAAAGGTCAGAATCTCACACTCATGATACCCTTACAGGGCTTGGGTTTAGAGAAATTGGACTTTTCCTCCTGTTCTCTTACTACTCTTGCTGTAGCGTTGGGCCTGACATAGGCACAAGCTCAGAGGCAGCCAGCACGTGTGTGTACTGGGTAAAAGGCAGTGAGCTAAGAACTCTATGTAAAGACCCAACACGGAAGATCCTCCCTCCTTTAGAACTGTGCAGACTTTAGACTCAACTGAGACAGAGAAGAGAAAAAGGCTCCAGGGAAAATGGTTGGGGATGGAGATTGAGTTCCTTAAGAAGCTCTAAAGTAATAAGCAAACTTAAAGAAAAAAGACTGCGAGAAGAGATCGCTAGAAATTGGGGGACTAAGAGTGAAGTGTGCTCTGTACCCCAGGTTTTGAAGATACCTGCCATCACTGGAATAAAAATTTTAAATTTGTGGGAATTAACTACATGTGGAGATATGTAAGATTTAAATGACTGCTTCCAAGAAGTAGAGCTAAGTGGTAGTACTTATACTTGAACTTATTTTTCCAACCAACAATCTATTTCATCTTTATAAACATTGTTGGAGGCTCTAGAGTTTGCCAGGCTGGTGTGAAAACTTCTGTTTTTCCTTTCACCCTTTACATGACCTTATGCATATTATTTAAAGAAAATTGTATTTCATTTTCTTCAGCTCTAAAAAAGAAATGGCTATGAGACATAAAACAAAAATGTCCCTGAATGATTTAAGATAGGATCCAGTTTGTAAGAAGTGCTCAAAAATGTGCTATTGAATTAATTTTTCTGAAGCAGCAGTGTCAAGCTGCTGGGACCCAACCGAGAGAGAAGTGTCAATACATTTAATTAATTATCACATATAATGGATGCAGTCGCCGTGCTAGGCCTGCCAGTGACCTTTCTGTGGCAGAAAAAGCCTGCAGAGTGCATGTGGGACTGTCTTCTCGCAGGGGGTTCAGGTGACTAATCTTGGCCACAGGAGACAGAGCCAGGCTGGGGTCTGAGGCTCTCATGGGGACGCCCTTCTCCTCCACCCAGGGACAGAGCGGTTTCAGAGTCACCACTTCTGCCTGTCTCTGGCCATGGTTGATCCTGGTGTTGGCATTTCCACAAGTTAAATCAGATGAAGCTTCCAAAGCTCCATTCTGAGCCCTCGGTCATATCCACCAAGCCAGCATCATTCTCTTTCTAGACGTAGGTGCCAGCATGCGTCTAATGGTTGAGCCCACCTACAGGAAGTGTAACCGACATGAGTAATGAGAAATCAGCCAGATGATGGCTATGGTTTCCTAGCTCTTGAACAAGCCATGCTGAAGATCTGGCCCTGCACTGCCACTCATACAAACCAACAAGGATGGAAACTTTGGAATTTTCTCTCACTTCTAAGACAGCATCCTAACTGACTCACGACACTCTGCAATTGCTATCGATCAGGGCTTCCACTTAAAATCGGACCTCTTGGCTCATCTAATTTGTCCCCGAGGTGGGTCACAGACCCTGATGCACACAGGCTGTTGTCTGCCTACTGAGTTCCCCTGCTTGGCTCTTTTCTTTTAAATGAACATGTAATGGGTTATACTAGTGAAATAATAAATGCATAAGGATTATAGAAAGATTTTAAATGACACTACTGTTGTAATCGTCTTTTCTGTAAAGACTTCTAGGCTTTGGGTTATATCCTTTTTCTATCTGAGAAACTAAAAAGGCAATTCATACATATGTATTTTTTCCTTGTTACCTGAAAATGTGTCCAAAAGCTAGAAAGCAATGGGAGAGGAGATCCATTAACTTTAGTAAGTTTATAGATATGGATCTGGGTGGCTAAGGACCTTGAGGCTTGGGTGATAGGTACTATGTAAATGTAGATGTGGGCCGGAAATGGAAATAGCTTAAAGCTCCAGGACAGCAAAGCTATTAACCCCTGGGTTCTGTTCCAATTCCAGCTCAGGCAAGTTTCCTCATGGATTTAAATCCATGCCATTTCCTCTCAAAGCAGCAGGACTCTGGCAGAGCAGATCTACTCAAGACACCTACTGTGCCTTGATGCTAGCTGACATCTAAGGTGCTCCCAGTACCCGAGGCAGAACTGTTATGTGCACCCATCAGTACCGCCCAGGGCAGGCATTCAGGCTCTACATGGGCTCCTTCTCTTAGTACCTGTGGTTTGAGCTGTTGAGACTTAAATTATTGCTTGAAGCCTACAGACCACCTCTCTGCGGGAGAGGATTCTGCTTCTGTGGTTCTGGATTGACTCGTTTCTCTGGTGTCCTTTACATTATGCACAGCAAAGAAAATATAGGGGAAATGAGGTGGATTGAATAGCAAGCATACTGGATAGTGCTGTGAGGTTAATTACCCAGCTTTTAGGTGAGACGGATAAACAACTGTAATCTATTTCTTCTGCATCCAAATGAAGATATTGAGCTAGTAATGCACAAAGAGACATCAATGAAAGATGCAATAGGAGCCAAAATAAAGTGTGAGTGTTCGAGAACAGAGATGGACCCAATGTGTTTCCAAAAAAGACTATATTTTTCAAGGAGGGCGTGCATTATAATATGACAAAAATTAAGTATTTTGTCACAACCTTAAGAGAAATTTGGCCATAACATGAGGGTGTAAAAAAGTACTTATTTAAAGACTGAGTGACTGGTCATTGGGTGTAAAAAAAAAATGAGAATCAACCTGAAAAAATTCAGAAAGTCTTCCTGGAAGTGCAGAAGAGAAAGAGGAAAGCAAAACTTAACAATAAATGTCATAAATTTAAACTAAGCAACAATCAGTTGGAAATGGCACCAGAGCATATTCAGACATCCCCAAAACCCAGATCAGAGGTGGCCTGAGAGGCAGCTTCACCCCAAAGGTCAACAGAGAGAGTCTCCTGCTTTCAGCAGCTTCAGATCCTTCTGACAGTTTCCAAGGTAACAACAAACAGGCTCCCTCCACACGCTCAACTCGGTGGAAATATTGATAATGTTGATGACAGGCTATTTTCTTGTCTACACAATAGTAAAACCATTGATTTGGTTTTAAACTACTACTTAACATGGCACAATTGTCTATTTTGAGTCAGCAGCTTAAATAAAACCTTTTATTAGATTTTCAAATATGCAGAAATGTGTTGCATAAACAAACATTTTGAAAGAGACAATTATTCAATTAGAGTCTTAATGACAGTTAAGTCATACTGAAAAAAAAAGAATACTTTCTTGTTAGTGATCTGGAATATACATTGAATTTTAAGGCAAATTTGATAAAGAACAAAAATATATAGTAATATCAATATTATCCCTGCAAGTAAAAAGCAGAATTTTTTCATATTTTCCAAGACAAATGGTACAGATTTCTACAATATAAGAAAGCATATTATTTTGCTGCTATTTTTAAAGCAGTAAAGTAAGTTTCTAAGATGCATCTAAACAAGAAAATTTTTCTTCCAAAATATTTCCACTCTGAGTATTGCCAGGTTGGAGAGGGTATATTTTTGTAAAGATTTCTTTTAAAGTAGGAAATGCAGTAAATATATACATTTTGCAGAGGAATTTGGGTAAAGACAACAAGTGAAAGAATGTAGTGCAGACGTGGCCAAGGACTTCTTCCAGAATGGGCCAATCAGCTTTGCTATGTTCCATTGTCACAAATGGGATTTCTTTCCCTTGGTCCACAACCTGTAAGAGGAATCTTTCATCCCAGGGAGGGCCAGTGGAGAACACAGGTCATGCAGCTGCCACCTTGGCCCTCATGCAGAAGCCATGAAGTTCTCGTGACCGTCACAGTCAGTCACCCAAAACACCAACTCAGCCGCAGAGCAGAACATTAAATAGAAGAAGAAAACCATATTTCTCCCATTTGGATTTTTTTTCCTTTATTACAAATATTAGCAGGAAAACAGTCCATTAACTCTTTCCTCTAAAAGGACTGACTGAATAGACCATAAAGTTCTCTGAGGTAAATCATGCAAAACTTTGTGCACTGTTTTTATATAGCCCAAGGGCTCTCATGGGCAACAGGAGAGGGCTTAGTTTTTACAATTTTATTTTAAGTTCCTTTGTTCCTGTTATCAAAACTCAAAGGCTTGAGATTCAGAATTAATCAGCAGTCTGTAATCTTCAGGGGAGATCTTAGAGGCATTCCTTGCACAGTCACGAAGAGGCTGTCAGGAGCCCAAGCTGTAATTCATTTCTTTCTTCTTGAGCATGGCTGATGATTTGAACTCACTAAAAAATAGTTTTCTTCTTAAAGAACAAATTAAAGGCCTATGCTCACTCTTGCTTCACGTTTGAGTGGGCCTCTCTAAATGAAAACTGTTAGGCACATTTAAATAGGTGGAGTTTGAGTTTTCAGAGAGGTATTTATCCAGCGTCAGCATAGGACAACCTGGTCCTGAGAAGAAAACCAAAGGTTCTGACCTTTGGGAGACAGAAGACACAGCCTGTCCCACTCTGAGCCTAGGGACAAGGGAAGAAGGCGTATGCAGGTCGCTGTGCATAAACTGCAGGAAACAACTACCTCTTCTTTCACCCTGGTGCACAAGCAGTCACCAAAACTTTCTTGGTTTTAATTGCAATTGATGGGCAAAGGGAAGAGGAGATAAATCTAGAGTCAGTGGTACAGACTCAGGGTGCCTATCACCTTGGTGTCACCTCTCTGGGTCCACTGCTGTTTCCCAAAGGAGCACATGAAGATTAAGAAAATTGGAAAAACAACACCTGTTGGTTCCCTAAGCCCCGAAGTAGCTTTTAGTAAACTTCATTTGTTATGTTAAAAAAAAAGTATTTTTTTAATCCCTTGCAAATCAGAACACAAGAAAGAAAACCAGAGCCAGAGGCACTTAATTAGTCATCCAAATATGTGGCTATTAAATATTGCCATCTAGGTTTGGGGAGAAACAATGGAGCTTTCACAATAGTTTCAGTGCCTTTGCTTGAAGATCAGATAAGACCACAAATCTCCTGGTTGGTGACTTACAATCCATGTGTACCACTGGAAACACTACCTATCACCTCAAACATTTTGATAATAATTTGTGGCATTCATGGTTAGTAGAACAATTAACATTGATGACAACCTCTACTTTCCACGAGTATAATTGTACTTTATGTCTTGACCGTATGATTCCTTTTCAAGAGTGATATGTTTTATTCTGACCTTTTCCTGCATTATGTTCTTGACATTAGCTCATCAACTTTCTCTTAAATACTATTTCTAAAAAAATCTCTGTTACGAGAGTGTATAATTAGTAATGCAAATTGTGAGCTGGAAACCGAAGAGGTGCATTGCCTTTTTTCAACTATTTATCTTTGAAATGTTCAAAATAACATATTGACAGAGGTGCTCTCTGTAGAGCAGCTTTAACAAAACATCTGTGATATGATGGTTGCCACAGCAACTGGTTTATTAAACATTAAAACTAATGACTCCAAAAACCATTTAGGCTGGCATAAAAGGAAGAACTTTATAAATGTAATTGGGATATAATAGGAAAATAACACTCTGGCAGCGGCAGGACCTCATCCACGCTGCTTTCTGAGATACCAGTGATCTGCTGAAGAAAGTCACGGGGCAGGGGTGATGCATGCCTGTGCATTGTGTGGGCACCGGGGACATTTGTAAAAACACCAGCATACTTATTTTCCTCTTCTCAAACCTTTACTGACAAGCTGCTATTTCCACACTCTGTCAAAAGAGGCTCACATTATAAATTTTGTGGTGCAAGGAACTTTTTCTCCATTGGGCCCTGCCATCCTAAATAATGTCAATATTAAAAATTCTTCTTGCCAGGGATTTAGCTCAGTGATTCCGGTGCCTGCCTTATAAGTACAGGGACCCGAGTTCAATCCCCGTTACAAAAAAAAAAAAAAAAAAAAAAAAAAAAATTTCTATTTTAGGTAAAATTTAATGATTTCTTATGTGTAATAATTTGCTTTATACTGATGTGGGAATGAAATTAAAACCTCTACTACACAGAGAGGATTCACAGCTGTCTGTATCTGAGTCAGACTTCTACTGTGCGCTTTTGATTTACCTATTTGAAGGCCCAAATATCCTCTAGACATCTCCTAAATGTCTCAGTGGTATTTCAATTTCAACACACATGTACACACACGCACACACACAAAGTGTGCATATTGATCCAACCACTTACACACATTCTGAGACCCCCCCAACTCATTTAACATATAATAAACCCGATGCCACAATGGACTAAATTATGATAACTCTGAATTACATCCCAGGATGGGACAGGATTTCAATCTTATTCATGTCATCAAGGTATCTTTTTTTTTCCCCAAATTTTCTGCATTGAATATTATCAAATAATAATGCACGATTTGTTAAAACTAACTTATCTGAGAAAGTAAATAAAAATATTACTCAGATTCTCAAAAATTAAAGAATGTCAAACTCCTGTCATGTTCACAAGTCATCAACTCAGGATGAAAAGTGGTGAAAGCCACATATTGGTTGCCCCTTATTCTAGTTTGTACTAAAAGGAGGAAACTGTCCACCTTTCCTGGTGGAAAGGAAACCGTACTGCATAAAGAAAAGGTAGGAATACTCACCAAACACTAGATGTGCTACAGTGGCATGCTCAGGCACTGAATTGTGCTCCCAAGCCCAAGATTCTTGTTTGAAGCTCAACCAGCTGCAGTGTGACTGCATTTATAGTCAGTGCCTTTCAGGAAGTGTTCATTGAGGTGATACGGATGGCGCCCTGATCTGATAAGACTGGTGTCCTGATAAAAGGAGGGGAGAGACAAGACCAGGAAAGGCCAAGTGAGGGCAAAATGGGAAGGCACCTTTCCACAAACCAAGAGGATCTTATTAGAAACCAGCCCTAAGACACCCTGACCTTGGGTTTCTGGCCTCTAGAACTGGCAGAAAATGAGGTTCGTCCAAACTGTGTCATTGTTGTGAAGGTTTTAGTAGAGTGGTACAGCCACTCTCAAAATACTGCATCTCTCCTTTGAGATATTCATTATTGTGGTAAGTTCCATGTTATCTCCGGGTGCTTTTCACTGGTAATTTAAATTCATTCTAGTTTCTAGTCTGTTCAAGAAAATAAAACTAATGATAAATAATATTCATAAATAGTTCCTTACCTTAAGTATTTTAATGCAATCCCAGGTTGATATAATTACTATTAATCTGTGTATCCAAAAGCCTAATGCCCTCTGGAGGTCTCCTACATGTGCCAATAATAAATTGAACTTAATAAACACAAAATAAAAGCATACATTGACCTAACATTTTAAATATTTCCTAAGATCTTCAGTTAATCAGCCAGAAACCGTCAAATTTCCTGTGATGGATAAAATTGCAATCACTTGAACTACCAATATTCAGATGACAAAACACTAGTTACTAAACTGTTTGAGGTTGTATAGGTACGAAAATGAAAGAATAATTAACTAAATCCAGAGAATCCCCAGAAATTCGATCTCGAGAGGGCCTTTCGGTTGCTCTACAAAGAATTTTCATTTTTCTCCTACAACGGGGCTCCTGGATATCCATGGAGTGGCAGATTCATGGAAAACTCTTCTGACTTCTAGAAAGAGACACAGCTCTCGAACGGCCTTGTGAATAACATCACATGGATGGTAGGATCTTCATCCCCTTCTCACGGTGCAGTTGGGGTGGTTTCATGGACACGCTGTCTGGATGTTTCATGTCGAGATAAGGGCCGTGCAAACAATCTTATGCAGCATCTTGGAAGAGGAAATGGAGAAGTTTCAAACGACCAACACTACCCCTTGAAGTGATGATGTGCACACCTAAGTTATCTGCTATAGAACATTGTACATTCTTCAGACTCTGCTTTCCTTGCAGCAGGAAAATCTGGTAAGACTGTTCACTAGAATCACACCGCTGCTCAGTGATTTGTAGTGAAAAGAGCATTTCCTCAGAGTGTCAAAACAAAACACTTCTTCCATATGCATCAACATGGAAGATATAGGATGGGGGTGATACATTTTTTACTGGCACATGGGGTATTTCCAAATATAAACTCACTTATTAAATAATCACTGCAAATCCCTGAACTCCAGTTTGCACAATGATGTTCCACCCATGACAAGGAATGAGTCCTCCTGCACATTTTAATGGAATATTTTAAAGAATCCTTGGCTTTCAAGAATAAACCCCACATTCTGCTATCCTGCCATACAATGTTTATTTTTAATAAAACTCTCCCTGTGACAACAGGGCAGGTTAGCTGGGTAGTGTCCTATTTACAGGACAATCAACGCCAGGGTGAATGAGAAGTCTGTTCGCTTTCATCCTCACCACAGATGCAACAAGTAGGCGAAAGGCTTCCACTGTAGGCCTGCTAGGTGTTCTGAGATCAAAAGCACTAAGAAAACAAATATTAGACATTCACATAAACATAATATTTGTTATTTGGCCAAGATGTGCAATCTCTTGCATTTCACACTTTTGCTTTAAAATTCTGTCGCTCATTTTCCCTAAAAAAAAAAGAAAAATCTGAAATCCAGTGGCTCCTTTTTCTCCATGTAGCTGACATATCTAATCGCTACATGGAGAAATGTTCAAAGCCCTGGCAGTAACGAAGAACATGTGGCTAATTATCATTACTTCTAATGTATGGCTGAGCATCTCTTCATACAAAACAAGCAAAAAATTACTTTGAAAATGTACAAAGGTGTTGATGTGATTGTAATGAAAGTCAACCAGCCATTGACATGTCTTGATTAAAGGTAGTAGTTCTTTTTCTTTCCTGTTTTGCATACAAATAGAGGACTGGAATGCACACTGAGGAGGTGAAACTGGTCAGATCAAGGTTTCCCCACTCGAATTCTCAGGAGTGCTTGCCTGGGCTCCAGGCTGGAGCAGATGCAGTTCTGTCTGCAAAGCCACTTGGCAAACCCAAGTACGTTCACTCGGTGCCAGGCTCTGCCAAGCCTTTCTGTGGAGAGTTGCTTTCTATGGGACCCTCGAGGTCAGATGCGGGCTACATTGCGGGACTCAACAACCCAAGGCCGCGGTGACCTAGATGGACGAATTGTCGCCCAGGGCTGAGATCACAGCCCAAGCTAAGCACCAGAATCACATGAATCAAAACGAAAGCCAAAGTACAAGTCAAGAGTAAAATAAAAGACAGATAACGGTCAGTGGAGAGGTAGATCTGTTGCAAACATGAAGGGGATCAAGCGATGGTGGTAGAAGGGCAGGTAGGGATGGGAAGGGAATGAAGAAAAAACCTAGATGTGCCATCGCAACACAGCAGCTCTGCACACGGAGCGATCGGTTGTACTGCACATGTGTACTAACAACTGAAAAAGGATGAGAGAGGGCGGAACGGAGAGAGAACATCTTGTTACAATCCGCAATTCGGTTATATTCAGAAACAAACCTAAGGTAATGTGAGAAATACACAACATTCAATGAAGTCAAATTTTATACACTGTAATTGTATATCAATTGGCCTGAATGAAATAATATTTTTGCAACTGAATTAGTTCCTTGTGTTTCTTTCAATTATTTGCTTATTAAACATATACTCTGGGCCAGAATTTATTCCATACACTGGAAATTCAGGAAAAAAAATCTCATACTGATACTATCATGAGGTTCCCATTGAGACGTGTCATGAGCAAACACATTCATACTACGACAGTGTTGATAAGTGCTCTGCAGATGTGTAGAGAGGATAAAAGTACAGACTGTAACCAGCTCAGCACAGGATCAATGTCATTTGTGAGAGGGTAGTGTGGAAAAGTCTCTTGATAAGGTTTTTTTTAGAAGAGAGATGACTGGAAGGAGAGAGAAATTGGGATATCCAAGGGAAGACAATATCTTTCATAAAACTACAAAATATAGTTCAAAGGCTATAAAGCATTCTCTATGTCACACAAGTCAAAAAGGGGGAACTACAATCATAAGGGAGATAGGATTGTAGGACAAGGGGTGCATATCTGTGCCTCTGTGTGTGTGTGTGTGTGTGTGTCTGTGGTAGGATTGTGTGTTTGTGTGTGTGTGTTTGATTGTGTCTGTGCATCTGTGTGTGTGCACCTCCTTACCATCAGAGGTTAGTGAAGATAATGCTGGGATAAAAACATATATAAAAGGACTTTTAAAAATTGAGCTTTAATGCAAGTATTTCTAAAGAATAAAATGTTGCCTCCAGTCGGGGACTGGATTCAAAGTCACCAGAGTGAATAGGTAAAACTGGAAACAAAATAAGATGAATTTCAAAAGGAACAAATTGGGAATTAATGTACGCAATTGAATAATTTCAAGAAGTTCATTCAGTCTTCATAACAAACTCTGTGATGTTGCATTTGCTCTTTTTTTTCAGTTAAGAAAGTGTGAAAATAAGATTAGCAAAAAAAAATGCCAGTCTAAAAATTAGCCAGTTAAGTTAGTTAATGATGGTGCAGATTTGCGGCTGGTTTTAGTGATATGCTTAGTCCACCAGAAGTAACTTTCTAGAACTTTCTGGATGGGGCATAAGTAGTTTTGCATCTGCTGTCCATGAACACTCTCAGCTGATGTGTAAGAAGGTCCATTTACCACAGGGTACCAACCTGGAGCAGGCACAAGTGAATGTCTTTCCCTGCCCTAGGTGAGCCAAGCCACCTA
Source organism: Fukomys damarensis (assembly GCF_012274545.1). Taxonomy (NCBI): domain Eukaryota; kingdom Metazoa; phylum Chordata; class Mammalia; order Rodentia; family Bathyergidae; genus Fukomys; species Fukomys damarensis. The sequence continues at coordinate 38,162,355 of NW_022900918.1, forward strand.
AAGTCCCTGCCAGCGGCTGGACATGAGTGGCGCCATCTTGGATTTCCTAGACAAGTCTTTCTACCTGCACAGCTTGGCTTGCTCTCCACAAATGATGACCCAGCACAGTCCTAACAATTCCTCACCCATACTATTGAGACGTATCATAGAGTAGTTGTTTACAGCCACTAAGGGTGGGAGAGAGCTCATTAAACAGTACATGATCACTTCAATGGTTGAGGAGGAGATGCAAAATCTCTTTTTCAAACTCCACAGTTTGGCCCCTTTGCCTACTCCTTAGAAGCATCTAATGCAAAAATCTCAAGGTGAGTGTGTCACAACATGGTTGAAAAGTCTCTATGCATCACTTCAAATGAGTTCATCACAAACCAAGAAAGCGATCCCTAAAGAAAGAAATTTTAAAATCAGCACATCTCAATAACAACAGAGCATTTTTACACATACAGGACTTGGAAAACAAATTCCTAGTACAAAGACTGGGGAATTGGAGAGAAAAGAAATTGTCAGTCTTTATAAACACTAACCATGGGAGACTGATATTTCCATCTCAGGGAGTGACCCAAAGCACAGTTTCCCAATATCAGGGTGAGTCAGAGATTTAACTTTCTGTAGCTCACTGTAACATCTTTAAAGACGATTCATCTCCCTAGCAATTCTGAAATAGGTTGATTTTCAAAGTCTACAGATGCCAAGAAGTTACTGGATGACTTTAGCTCCTACTGAGGGGCTCATAGATTCTTGGAAAGTGATTTTTGGGGGGTCAGCTTGCTCGGTCAGCTTGCAAGACATGAGCTTCAACTAAACTGTGTCAATATCTTAAAATCCCTAGATTTAGAGGACAGAACTCCACAGAAAAACAGGCTTATGGGGCCAAATTGTTTGATAAATAATTTGTTTAATGGAAAAATAAATAGTTTTGAATTTAAATAATTTATTTTTGCTACAAGGTCAACAGGGATATTTGACTCTTTTCATCTTAGGGAGTCTGGTCTATTTGTTTATTATTACTTTTGTTTGCAAATGAGTCAGGGTAGTAGAAATAAGGTCTCCTGAAGTTCAGCTCACAAACTTGGAGGTTCCAAGGGCCTGAAAAATGTGCAGAGGGGAAACTTCGACAGGTTTAACACATTTAAAATTGTAAATGGGTATGGTTGTGCATGCCTGTAGTTGTAGCACTCTGTGAGGCTGAAGCAGGAGAATCTCAAGCAGAGTCCAGCCTGGATAATTTGGGACTCAAAGACTCTGTGTCTCAAACTAAAGAATTTAAAATGGTCTAAGATGTACTTCATGTCTAAGGCCATGGATTCAATCCCCAGTCCCCAGTACCACAAAAAATAGGAAAATGATGTAAATTAAGATCTGATCTGGTAAGGAACATCATTCTCAATGAATAAGAAGACCACAAATGAGAAGTACAGGTCGTTAGTTACCCTTGACTCTGCAATGGGCGAATGCCTCTTCCCGTCAGGTCAGACTCTGACTCTGGGGAACAGTCCCTGCCCGGGCTGGGAAGCTGGGATGTCCCTGGCTGAGGCACCTCACGTTCCCAGGTCCCCCTTTCAGGAGAGAGGTGGGGTGGTGAAGCCTCCCAGGTAGGTAACTGCACAACACCCTGTGCTCACCACTGCCTTCCGGCCCCACCCTTGGCAAAGGAGACAAGACAGAGGATGCCTGGCCTGCGCATAGCAGCGTCCGCAGACGACATGAGGGGAGACGCCTCACAGGCGGGCTCCTCCCCCGCTGGCCTGGACTTGTGTCCCATGTCAGCAGCTGCTGGGCTCTAGGGCACCGTTGTTATCGCCTCCGGGGCTCTGTCTGAGGCCCCGGCCACCGCCCCCAGCTTCTGTACTGTGGCTCAGGTGCTCCACCATGGCCTGTAGCTGTGGGCCACCCCCGGCCCTCCATCCAGGGCCACCCCAAAGGCCACCGTGGTGGCTGCCCACCCATGGTGCCCACCTGAGGTCGGACAGCGCTCTGCCCACACCATGGTTTCTCTTTCTAGATTTTCTTTGCCCCCAGTTTTCATCTCTGTCCAATCCTTTGTCCCTTCAGGCAAGAAAAACCCTTGCTGTGTCATTCAAATCTGAATAAATGAATAAATAACTGGGAATTTTATCAAGAGCAATAGGAATATCTGCAGGACAGGTCATTTAAATTAAGCCAATAACCTGCTAAATCATTTAGAAAGCACAGCATCTTTTTCTGTGGTAAAATGCTTAAATCAGTCCCCGTTGGGAAAACAAAAGTAATAATGACTTTCAGCTTTGATCTTTGAAATTAAAAAGAAAACATGTTTCTGAAAAGCACGTTTGTGGAATTGAGTTTTCACTTGGGCACTTCATTGGATTCCAGGTTTTGTCTGACAAGGCCAATGCCCGGCTGGCCCTTCCTCCCCTTCCTGGTCTGAGTGCAATCCAGTTGCACATAAGTCCTACCCATCTCCCCCAGTCCCACTCCCAAGAGGGTCCCAGGACACATGCAGACTGGCCCTCTGCCCGGTGACAATCTCCCACCCAGTCCACAGAGCCCTTCTACACCAGCACAGGACCCGTCGCTTCTCCTACTCAGGTTCCCCACCCTCCTCCTGCTAAAAAGCAGGGTCTGCAGGTCCTACCCAGCCTTCAGAATCTGCTAACTGCTAGCTCCTTTAGACTCCTCCTTCCTCATTCTCCGGGGTAAAGCCCAGACTCCACCCACAACTAAGGTACCCCTTTCCCTTGCCCAGCCTGAAGACAAGTCAGCTTCAAAGAAAACACCATGCTCTCATCAGTCTGTTTCTTCCAAAGGAACATATTTAAGACCCAAGTGCCAAAGTCCTTTCTTCCTTTCTAGCTGTCCTTTGTAGAAATCATTGGGCTTCCCACAGCACTTTGGCCCACACCCCAGGACACGCCTCACAGGGTGCAGAAGTTGTTTCACGACACCATAGCGTGAGCATCTTAAACATGGACAGCATCCGTGTCACAGATCCCACACCGAGCTTCATGTGGAAATGGCCCCATAAGTATCTGGTGGTGGTTAGCTTTGCTTGAGTTTAATCTGTTCAAATGTATATGGTGTTACTGCAAAATGAGGTGAACCCTTGTTTACAAATTATTACAGTAGGGCTGGGGATTTAGTTCAGTGTTTCCACTGCTTGCCTCAAAAGGGCAAGGACCCAAGCTCAATACCTGGTACCCCCCTCAAAAAATTATTACAATAGAAGGCACACTACCAGACTGAGCATGGTGGTACATGCCTGTACTCCCAGCACTCAGGAGGCTGAGGCAGGAGGATTGCTGTGAATTCGAGGCCATCCTGGGCTATATAGTGAGTTCAAGGTCAACCTGAATTACATAGCAAGACCTTGTCTCAAAAGACAAATAAACCAAAAAAGGAGACACATTGCCATTAATCCTCAAAACTCTCGGCCTCACATCTAGTACACGTATCCAGTCTTTGCAAACACTTTCTGAAGTAGTTCTGGGAATCTTCCATGAGTCATTTTAGTCACATCATTGAGCTGCCTCAGTTCAAGACATTTACCTTCCAAGATAATTTTGACTTCGGGGAAGAGTGGAAGGTTGCATGGGGTCAGATTTAGTTAATAGGGTAGAGAAGGACACACCGTAAAGTCTTCAGGAATCTGTCCTCCCATGCACCGGGCAGCAGCATTCACTGTATCTTTTTATCACACTCGGTAAAGAGACTCATGAAGGGGCACTGCCACAACTGTTTCAGAAGGTAGCAAGAATGATGGGACAGGCATTCAAAGCAAGCAGAAGGATTTTGAAGGGCATTCATTACGATGTGACTCTTCCTATAATTAAAAAAATTAAATATGGACCCTGTATTTCATTTATACTTCATTTATAGATCCTACTTTAAATAATATAAAAACTTCAGGGCTCTTTGTACTTAAAAAGCCTGATTCACATCATCTTAAAATTTTTTGCTCTCAATGCATAATATAGGACAACATGTATTTGGGGAGAAATACTATTTTTGGAAAAATTAAGTGAACGAGTGAATTTTTATTATTTCAAAAATTAGATGTTGAATGTAAAATGACTAGGAAAAACTGATTTGTCCATTAAATATATCCACCCATAACAAACCACTTTGAGAATATGTTTAGCTTCCTACTAAATTCTAGGCAAATTAATGGATATTTTCAAAAATAAGTTTTAAAGCAAACATTTCATTTTTCTCCATTCAGAGTATGAGTTGAAGATTATTTTTAAACGTACATTCCAGAGATTCTTATATTGAAACTGCCTTTTATTTTTGGAAATTTAATACAATTGTGTTAAGAAAAATAATTATGATTGTTTTACTTAATGTGAAACCATGAAGGCAGAAAATATTATTAGGAAGTTGTGTTTGGGCCTTCTGTAAGCAGCATACAGACATGCATAGCATTCCTAAAGGTTTACACTTTTCAAAATGATTAAGGGAAAATGAAGGTCACAAAAATATGAAGGACATATAATAACTTGGTTTTACCAGAAAAAAGTGTGTTTTTTTTTTTGGTCTTTTGGTACTGGGGATCCATCTCGGGTCCTTGTGCTTGCAAGGCAGGAGGTAGAACCACTTAGCTAAACCCCCAGCCCCAGCAAAAAGTTTTATGCTGGCGACCACACAAAGTATTAATTGCTTAATCTCCATGTGTATATTAGGTGGATAGTGAGTTGTTTAAAGTGACGCGTTTCAGTGGTTTGCCAAGCGAAGACTGAGTGCACTGCCCTTGTTTTCAATTTCACTTTGAAAATTTCCTTCGGCAGGGAACAGACTCAGAGAACCCTTCTGTGTGCAGGCCTCCCTTCCCCTCGCCCACCTGCGGACTCTTCACCCACGTCCGTTTGGCAAGCAAACGCCATCAGAAAGAAAAACATTCTTCTTGACATCGATGGGTTTACTTTCTCAGGAGAAATTAGAACGCTTCCCAAAGATGGAAACGTCTGTTAAAGGAAGTGCCGCGCTGGGGGCAGGGCGGGCTCTGACAGCTTTGTTGTCCCTGCTTCTCCTGGTCACCACGCAGACTTTGTTTCCAATGGGACTGAGCAGTGCACGTCTCAGGGAGCAGACAGCACCCTAAGCACACGCTACAAACGCCTCTTCGGATTTGCCACAGCCCTCTCCTAATCCCCCATCCTCTGCTGCAGAGAGGAAGCAGAACCTGTGCAGCCCAGCCGCATTTCTCAAAGTCAAGAGCTTTGAAAACATTGCAGGCCGCTAATGCGGTAGATCAACATTTTCTCTCTCCATGTCTGATGGCGTCTAATTCTCAGCCTTTGATCTAATACAATTTAAGGTGCGTCAAATGGATCTTGACAGGGCGGGCTGGTGGAGAGAAAGGGTTAGCACTGCGATTCCTGGAGATGCCCATCCCAGACACAGAGTTGGCAACAGTGGGGCTGGCACAGCCAGTCTGACGACAGGAAATAAAAAAAGGTGCTATTTAAGGCAAAGAACTTGGGGCAGGGTGGAATCGTCGCTGGAAGAGATGTTCAGCTCTCGCAGCCATATGGGCTGCTTGGCCGGCTGCCCATGTGTATTAGCTGGATTCTTGGCACTTGAGCTGCCGGGGATCTGCAGGGAGCTGCTACAGCTCCGCAGCCTTTGAAGGTAATGTTACAGGGCTGTACCTTTGCAGAGCAAGCCGCTGATGATTCCACCAGGAGGATCTAGGCAGAAAGCTCCCACGCTCTCTGCAGCGTGGCGTTCACATCTTCCCATACCCTCTCTGGTTCAGCTAAAACACAGCAATAATTAGAGATGGGTGCACCCCACTGATTGGCGTGAACAGGGCAAGCAAGACTCCTTTTTCTTGTGGAAATTCGCCTAAGATAAATACTGCAGTACCAAATTGCAGTGAGATCCAACGCTCTGCTATGTCGTAGTTTGCTTGTGCAAAACTACATAAAACAATTCTTAGAATAAATGCATTGTTATACAGCGTAGCGAAAACTGTGAAAGACAAGATGCACTCATTAATTCTTTCATTCACTTATTCACTTGAGATATGTTTATGGACCACCTAGGAGGCATGATTTTCCTTCTGTCGTAGAATTATTTTGTGCACTATTTTAAGATGACCAAATGATGTATATACATCTGTCCTGCGCAGTAGGAGCACACATGCATTCTCCCTAAAAAACTGCAACAGGTTGAGCCAAGGATAGAGCTCAAGGGCTGAACACTTGCTTAGTGCTTCTGGGGCCCTTAGTTCAATCCCCAGCACCCCCAGAACAAGTGGCAATGAGTTCACTAAGGCTACACCTGGAAGGTAGCTCCACAAGGAAACATTCTCTTTCAGGGAAGTCATTGGAGGTACGTCCTACAATCGTTATCCAATTACGCATCTATTGGATGCTATTTTTATTTTTTTAAACATAGAAATTAGTCCCCAATGATTATTTCTGCTCCTGTCTAAATTCATCTGGAGATAATATACTGACTATTAGAATCTGTAGGTAAAGCTTCTAAGTGTTTGAGATTTTGATACATATTACCCAGCTGTCCTCCATAGAAATTATGAATAATTTCTCTTAAAAAGTATCTGTTTTCCCCAATTTTAGACAACATGACTCACGAAGGGTTCTGTTTCTTTCTTCTTTACAGGCAAACTATTGCTGTGTTCATTTTCTTAGTCTCTTCTTGTGCATATGCCTTCTCAGGTCTTTGGAAGAATTTTCTAGAAACTTTATTCATGTATTTTGCCTATGACATCTTCATTTTTTAGTGGAGTTTTAGACTCTTAGAAGCACAGTAAAATAATAAGGAAATTAACTATTATATATATATATCAGTTCTCAATTTTGATTTTATATTTTTCACTATGGAAAATGCTTTTTATGCTATCAAATCTTCATTTCTTTTAGATTTTTTTTTTTTGGTACCGGGGATCAAACTCGGGTCCTTATGCTTGCAAGGCAGGGTAGATTTCTGTTTTTTGTTTTTAATTTTTCACTATGGAAAATGCTTTTTATGCTATCAAATCTTCATTTCTTTTAGATTTTTTTTTTTTGGTACCGGGGATCAAACTCGGGTCCTTATGCTTGCAAGGCAGGGTAGATTTCTGTTTTTTGATAACACATAAAATAACTTCGTTTATTGTGATTAATAAAAGCAAAGCAAAGAAAAACAACTCTCAGGTCTCCCTCCAGTGTTTGTCTGCACTGGCAAGTGATGTTTGGGGCCTGGGTTAAATTGAAGGGATGAGGCAGAATTCAAGCTCCGTTTTGGGTTTTCCAGGTTTTATCATCTTCCCCTTCCCCTCTGTGAATAATAATCTCTCCTATCTTTTGAGATACCACATTTAATTTTTAATAAGCCATTCCATATATTCAAGTGCAGATTTTGATTTTATATAAGAATCCCTCCATTTTTCATGCATTTGTGGACCAGAACTTCCTTGTTTACTTGAAAATATAATAATATTTAAGAAACAGCTATTTTATTTGTAATATTCTATTGTCCACAATGCTTTTGCATTTGTTTCCTACTTTCCTTTTTTTAAACTTCTCTGTGGAAATGTTTTTCTTTTTTATTTTATGACAAAACCAAAATTTCATAACAAAATAGGGCATAACAATAGTTAATACACTGTGTATCATTATCTTCAAAGTAGCTCTTAGAAATAGATTAAAAAGATTTTCTCTTACAATGGAAAAACAAACCTGTAATAGCACAAAATTTCTTTTCAATGAACTAAGAGAAGCTAGTAGTATATATATGAAACAAATTAGCATATATATTAAAATACTTTTGAAACAAAAATAGAGTTTCATTTTTATTTTCTACTGGCAAGATTATGTACTTGGAACAAGGACCGTTTTATGTCTTCCTAAACTTTAGACATTTTTACTTTTTTTTGCTTTATAATACTAGTGATCACATTGCAATACTGAATATGAGTCACGATAATAGACTTTCCTCCTTGAGCTCAAAGAAAGGTTTCCCTGTCTCTACACTATGTCTCTACACTATTTGCTGTACATGGCTTATAGATACTGTTCAAGTTCATGATAAAAAATATCTTCTACTTACTGTTAAAAGACTTTCTAAAAATTCTACATAGATTGCACATTTTTCTGCATCCACTGAAATATGCACAACTTTCATTTTTAGCTTATATATATCGTGAAGTATATCAATTAAATTTATAATGTTACTGAATTTCTGGGATGAATCAAAATTTGATTAGATGCAGAATTCTTTTATGATACATCACTCATTTGGATTTACTAATTCTTGTTTATAATTTTTGCATATATAACATGGTTAATATTGACATTAATTTTGTTTTCTTCAATTTCTTGTTCACCTTTGGAATAAGAGTGTGCCAGGTATCAATAATGTGATAAGACCTGGTGTTATTAGTGTGTACTTGAATATGAAGTTGTGTACTTAATTTATATATAATATATATGTAATATTTTGAATGATATTGTATACTTATCCTGCATAACCTCAGACCAGAGTGTATCACATGTATTTTATACTATATATAATATATATTTTATATAACATGTATTACTTTAGGTATATTTATAGAAGACATGTGCTTATGAATTTTTTACATAGAAGATTTAGATTTTCAGTTTTTCGAATTGGCACCAAAATCTACATTTTCAATATGTCTTGAGGAACATATATTTTAGAATTCTGCACTTTAATCTAAATTTTCAAGTTTATTGGCATAAGGCTTTTGTAAAATTCTCTATTTTCTATTTTTTAAGGGTACAACATTTAAGAGCCACTTTTTTACTTCCAAATATTTATACCTTTCTTTTCTTTGTTCGGACTCACCCTTCTATTGCCAGTTTCATCAGTCTTTTCAAGGGAATAGCTTGGTTTTATTGACCCTTTCAATTCCACTTTCTATTTTTTAATCTCATGAATTTTGTTCTTGTGTTTATTATTCCTTCTCTATATAGTCTCTTTGCTGTATTTTGCTCTTATTTTATAATTTCTTTAAATGCATCCTATGATTAAATTTTTTCTATGTTAACTTTGCCAAAATTTGCTGAAGAGTTCTAATAGTGAAGATTTCCAGTAGAAATCCAGAGGGCATTTAGAGCATACACACCTCTTCTAAGTGTTTAATCAAACTATAATCTACCTACTGCTAGAAAGGATTTGCAGGTAAGATTAAAGTTTCAAGTCAGTTGATTCTGAATTCATTAAGTGGATTATCTCTTTTGCTGGTCTTGACTTAATCCAAAAGAAACATTTAAAAAGTGATCTGCTCCGCCAAAGGTCAGTGAAAGTCAGTGACTGCCTGGCTTCTGTTTCTTCCCTGGCTCCTCCCTGCCTGGAGCCATCCCTTCCTGCTCTCTCTGGACATGAGCTTCCCCTCAGGCTCTCTGAGATTCTCCTGGTACTGTCTTGTTGGTCCGCTGCTCCTACTAAACTGGCATATAATCATGCCCCAAGAATATGTTCACAACTGACTTGGTAATTGCCTTGTGTACTAATAACCTTTATTAGAAGTTTAATTACATAATTCTAATTTATATAATTCTAAAACAAATGGAGATTTTTATATCTCTGCTGAAAATACAATGGTATTAGCACCATTTTCTGTTGTCTTATCCCTCACTTTAATACATGCTTAGGTGGTGATAGTTTAATCCTATTTTTATTTGTTTTTACATTCCCATGGAATTACTAGTAACTTTACAATTAAAAGTTATTTAGACCTAGCTGCATATTTATCTCAATATTGGTTTGCTCCTTTCTTCTTCCAGTTCATCTATCAATGTTAATTTTTTTTTTCTCTGTAAAGTTTGTAATTTGGAACTTTTTGCAATGTGGACCACCTGGTAGCATATTGCATGTTTTTCAATTGAACAGTATCTGCTTTTTTTAAAGTGGTTGCCATAAATTTTCTCCGTTTGAAATTCTATAGCTACAGTATTTCAATTTATGAAGATAGCAGTGCTCTTTTAGTTGATAGTTTTACAACTTGACAAATCAGTTACTGATTTAAATATTTTCCTTTTCAGGTTAATTTCTTATACTCTCTTTTCATTGGTTACATTGAAATATTTTCAGTTTCTTTTCGAGTTCTATAATTTCACTATGACAAAAGATTCTATGCATTTATATTATTCAGAATATTTTGTAACTTTTAAATGTGAATATTGATGTCTTTGATCATTTTTGGAAAACTCCCTACTGCTATGTTTTTAAATGTCATCTCAATTCATTTTCTCTTCTTTTCCTTCAAGAACTCTGATTCAATGTACAGTCTAGTCCACCATGATACACTTTAATCATAAAAAGAATAAAAAAGAATAAGAAATTCTATTTCAACATAAAACAAAAAATGAGCCTTTAGATAAGCAAGGGAATTAAGATCATTCATTGTGTCCTCTATGTCATTTAATTTGTTTACTATATTCTGTGTACTTGACATACTTTGCAAACTCACTAATTCTCTCAGTATATTACTAATGTGCTATTTATTTCATGCATTGACTTGTTTTATTTAATTTTATTCATGTAAATTCCTTTAAATCAGTTTCAGACATTTTAGATTGCCTTATAATTATTTCAGATCATCTTACAAGTAGTTCCTTATTTTCTTGCATATGCTTACTTTTTCCCCTAAAAAATATTATACATAATATTTCTAGATTGTCTCTGAGAATTCATATATCTGTTGAATTTGTGGTTTTTCTTGATCCCCAATCAGAAAATTCTCTACTTGCCCTTGGTTCATTTCTAATATAGACTACATACATGTGATGTTTACAAAACGAAGCCTGTGGTGAAATTGGCTTCTTCTAGAAATTACTTTGCTCCTGTCGCACTTCTGTTGGGCATATTACTAGCCCAAGATCATCTTACAAACTTCATCCTTTGAAGAGTCTTGAATTTCTCAAGGCAATGCACATCTGAGTTTCTAATCTCTGATTTACTTTTGATTCAAGTTTAAATGAAGAGAGATCCCTAAATTTTTACATTAATTTAGATAAGGTACTCTATTATGCTCTCCAACTCTGGAGGGCTTTGGGCTCTAATTTATACCCTGTTGGTCTGACACATCGTTCAATATAAAAATTCAAATTTTTCTGGGGTAGAAAGTAATCTGAAGGCAGTTTTTATGTTCAGTCTCTCTTCGGTTTTGGCCTCATAATTCCTTCATGTCTTTCTACTTGACACTCTTCCATTCTTCATCTTTCATAACACAAAAACTTTCTGAACAGAGAAATAAGTAAAAACAGATTTATGAGAGTGGTGAGCAAAAAAGGAGGGAAGTTTTCACCCCAGCTGCTTCATTCCTATTTCCCTACATGTTGAATTCCATGATTTAGAGAGAATGGAGAATAAAGTGGTTGATTTGATAAAGCTGTGGGCATGAAGAGAAATTCTCTGCTTCTGAAATTTCTGTCTGTGTTGCAAACTTGTCCATATAGTTTTAACTTAGAAATGGAGAGGCTTCTCATTTTAACTATTTTGGTCTCCCACCATTTTCACCCCTCTGAATTTTGACAGTAATTCCAACATATCTGTTGGACAAGCATTCCAAAACCCCAGTGAATACTTGGAACTGGGAAAGAGTAAGGTTAGGGTTCATACCTAGCCATCCCCCCAAGGCTCCATGTGATCACTGGTGGGGCTTTTGGGAAGTGATTGCATGATGGGGTGTGATGCTCCCCCGTGCATTAGTCCACGGCTATGTTCCTAAGATGCATGTATCCTATGTACCGTCTCTTCTGTGAATGGGATGATAGGTACCTCCCATCGATGGTACTACAAACCATCACCTGTACACAAACGAGTGGTCTGTTTAGGGATCACTCGATTCATTTATACATTACAGTTCTTTTGTTACCAACTTGCACATTTATTAAAAAAAGAATAAGGAAAAAAACCCTGTTTTGTTGCCAGCAAAAGTCATTTATGAATTTGCATGCCTAAGAAATGCTTTAATATAGCATTGTGAAATATTTATTTTAGACAATCTTGCTGAAGACATTCATGTTTATCTTCATTTTGGAAAAATGTCTTGCAGTATGGACAGTGAGGAGTTTATCTGTTGATCCCCCTGAAAGGAAATTTCCACAACATGGTGGCTGGGAACCTGCGTATGTATCTGCGCCTCACGGCACATGGTTCCAGCATTTTAGCTTCTGACCTGTTTTTCTTCCCTGTGTTTAAATTGGCAACTTTAATGTTGCCTTACTATACTTCTGCATCTAATTGCCTAGAATTTTATATTAAACAAAAAGTAATTTCTTTGGAAATATGCATTTAAAAATATACGGAGAATTATATCATGTAGAAAGAATTCGCACAGGACAAAAAACAACTTTAGCAGTTAATGTTTAGCTTTCCTGAATTTTGTTTTCCGTTGAAATGACTTTCCCCTTATGACTAATTATGGTTCCAGTTTAAAAAATTTATTACTAAATGGAACTCTGCATATGTTAGCTGATCTTTTGAATAATTAAATGTCTGTTCCTATCTGAAACTACTTTGAAAAGTAGTTAAATTTAAATGTAACAAAACTGGAAAACAAATTAGAAAGGTTAGAGCTCTCTGTTAATTCATCCAAAAATAATAATGTTTCTCTTAATTACCAATTATAAGTCACTTTCATGGATGTTCACATGACTTCTTTTCATTTATTGGAATATCCTTAAAAACACTATATGGTTTTCAGGTGCCTAATAAAAGATAATTTAGCCATCAAAGAGTCTGCCTCCCGATTGGATTCCAATCAAGACAGACGTTACATTGATTTCACCAATTAAAGTTGATTCTAAATAGAAATATTGTATCGTAAAACATCCACATCAGGAGACTGAGATCCTTTCTTTTGAAACCAGTATCAGGCTTACATCCTAAATATAAGGTAACTAGAGTTTGGGATATTTATTGGGAATTTGAGATATTAAATTGGTGTTGACATTTCAACTTTTCCAAAATAAGGCTTTTCTTTAATGATTGTTAAAGAAAATGCTTTTTGTTTGTTTTATTCTGTGTGCCCGTGTTTGTGTGACAAAAATTATAAACCACCACGAGGATCACTTTAAATCACTTTAATTTGATATGAAATAATCAAAAGTTGACACTTTGCTTTTTTACAGAAGACAGTTCCAAAGTATTTGTTTTATGGCTCGCTATGACACAGAACTAGCCAACTAAATAATCAAGGTTAATATATTAAACTGACATAAAAATAGTGTGCAAAGATTTCAAGCGCAGACATGGGAGGCCAAATCTGTCACTTCGGCTCCTTTTAAACAAGCAGCCAGGCTTGTATCTGTGTATGAAATGTACGTATATGAAATCTCCACGGTAACATCAGTGAACCAAACCACTGCTTGCTGTTCATTCCTGCTTATGAGAAACACAGTTTTTTTTTAAGTCATGTGTTTCATTATTAGACGGCTCATTTTTATGATTCAGTTTGTGTTATTCCACAAAAGCAAGATTATATCAAGCTGTGATATGCATGTACATTCTGAAGACGTACTGTATATGTTCTCAACAAGATATGTCTAGTTCATTTGTATTTTAAATGCTTAAATGTTCTAACATCCACACAGAATGGGACAGAAGAATAAAATGCCTAATTCCTAAGGATCAATAAAGCCTTCCGAATTTAATTACACATTCTTACTTCTCCCAAACTTAAAAAATGAAAATCAAAAACGTGGAAGACTCATCAATTTTGTTATCATGTTTTTGGACTATTTATAAAATGTAGAAATCTAAGAAAAGTGGGAAAGAATCTAGACTTGTTAATTGACTTTTTTTTTTTTCC